>NC_044395.1:106934517-107574015 GCF_006542625.1 Nomascus leucogenys
CTCACTGCAGCCTCGACCTTCCAAGCTCAGGTGATCCTCCCACCTCAAGTAGCTGGGAATATATTTGTGCACTATCATGTGTGGCTAATTTTTGTATTTTTTATAGAGTTGGGGTTTCGCCATGTTACCCAGGCTGGTCTCGAACTCCTGGGCTCAAGCCGCTCGTCCACCTCAACCTCCCAAAGTGCTGGGGTCATAGGCGTGAGCTACCATGCCTGGTCTCCTACTTTCTTTTTTTTTTTTTTTTTTTTTTAGTTTTTTTTTATTTTATTATACTTTAGGTTTTAGGGTACATGTGCACAATGTGCAGGTTTGTTACATATGTATCCATGTGCCATGTTGATTTCCTGCACCCATTAACTCGTCATTTAGCATTAGGTATATCTCCTAATGCTGTCCCTCCCCCTTCCCCCAACCCCACAACAGACCCCGGAGTGTGATGTTCCCCTTCCTGTGTCCATGAGTTCTCATTGTTCAATTCCCACCTATGAGTGAGAACATGCAGTGTTTGGTTTTTCGTCCTTGCGATAGTTTACTGAGAATGATGTTTTCCAGTTTCATCCATGTCCCTACAAAGGACATGAACTCATCATTTTTTATGGCTGCATAGTATTCCATGGTGTATATGTGCCACATTTTCTTAATCCAGTCTATCGTTGTTGGACATTTGGGTTGGTTCCAACTCTTTGCTATTGTGAATAGTGCCGCAATAAACATACGTGTGCATGTGTCTTTATAGCAGCATGATTTATAGTCCTTTGGGTATATACCCAGTAATGGGATGGCTGGGTCAAATGGTATTTCTAGTTCTAGATCCCTGAGGAATCGCCACACTGACTTCCACAATGGTTGAACTAGTTTACAGTCCCACTAACAGTGTAAAAGTGTTCCTATTTCTCCACATCCTCTCCAGCACCTGTTGTTTCCTAATTTTTTAATGATGGCCATTCTAACTGGTATGAGATGGTATCTCACTGTGGTTTTGATTTGCATTTCTCTGATGGCCAGTGATGATGAGCATTTCTTCATGTGTTTTTTGGCTGCATAAATGTCTTCTTTTGAGAAGTGTCTGTTCATGTCCTTTGCCCACTTTTTGATGGGGTTGTTTGTTTTTTTCTTGTAAATTTGTTTCAGTTCATTGTAGATTCTGGATATTAGCCCTTTGTCAGATGAGTAGGTTGCAAAAATTTTCTCCCATTCTGTAGGTTGCCTGTTCACTCTGATGGTAGTTTCTTTTGCTGTGCAGAAGCTCTTTAGTTTAATTAGATCCCATTTGTCAATTTTGGCTTTTGTTGCCATTGCTTTTGGTGTTTTAGACATGAAGTCCTTGCCCACGCCTATGTCCTGAATGGTATTGCCTAGGTTTTCTTGTAGGATTTTAATGATTTTAGGTCTAACATGTAAGTCTTTAATCCATCTTGAATTAATTTTTGTATAAGGTGTAAGGAAGGGATCCAGTTTCAGCTTTCTACATATGGCTAGCCAGTTTTCCCAGCACCATTTATTAAATAGGGAATCCTTTCCCCATTGCTTGTTTTTGTCAGGTTTGTCAAAGATCAGATAGTTGTAGATATGCGGCATCATTTCTGAGGGCTCTGTTCTGTTCCATTGATCTATGTCTCTGTTGTGGTACCAGTACCATGCTGTTTTGGTTACTGTAGCCTTGTAGTATAGTTTAAAGTCAGGTAGCGTGATGCCTCCAGCTTTGTTCTTTTGGCTTAGGATTGACTTGGCGATGCGGGCTCTTTTTTGGTTCCATATGAACTTTAAAGTAGTTTTTTCCAATTCTGTGAAGAAAGTCATTGGTAGCTTGATGGGGATGGCATTGAATCTATAAATTACCTTGGGCAGTATGGCCATTTTCACAATATTGATTCTTCCAGCCCATGAGCATGGAATGTTCTTCCATTTGTTTGTATCTTTTATTTCATTGAGCAGTGGTTTGTAGTTCTCCTTGAAGAGGTCCTTCACATCCCTTGTAAGTTGGATTCCTAGGTATTTTATTCTCTTTGAAGCAATTGTGAATGGGAGTTCACTCATGACTTGGCTCTCTGTTTGTCTGTGATTGGTGTACAAGAATGCTTGTGATTTTTGTACATTGATTTTGTATCCTGAGACTTTGCTGAAGTTGCTAATCAGCTTAAGGAGATTTTGGGCTGAGATAATGGGGTTTTCTAGATATACAATCATGTCTAGATATACAATCATGTTTCTAGATATACAATCATGTCTAGATATACAATCATGTTTCTAGATATACAATCATGTCATCTGCAAACAGGGACAATTTGACTTCCTCTTTTCCTAATTGAATACCCTTTATTTCCTTCTCCTGCCTGATTGCTCTGGCCAGAACTTCCAGCACTATGTTGAATAGGAGCAGTGAGAGAGGGCATCCCTGTCTTGTGCCATCCTACCTTCATATTATGTGTTTTTATAAATACCTTTAAGACAATTTCTTGCTTGCTTGCTTTTCTTTTTCTTTCTTCTTTCTTGCCTTCCTTCCTTCCCCTCCCTCCCTCCCTTCCTTCCTTCTTTCCCCTCCCTCCCTCCCTTCCTTCCTTCCTCCTCTCTTCTCCTTCTCCTCCCTTCCCCTCCCCTCCCCACTGAGGTTATAGTCAGTGAATAGGTAGTCTACCTGCTTTTGAATTTATGAGATTCCCCACCATGCTCTAATCAATGCTACTGCTATGAAACTGTAACTTTTCTAAATAGCTACTAAATATATAGCTATTAAACTTTTATATATAGTTACTAAATCTTTTCTAAAACTTTTCCACTCAATATCTTATTAGTTCCACTGCCCTAAGAAATAGGCAAAGTGGGTATTTTTGTGCCCATTTTATAAATAATGAAATTGTGTAACTTGCAGAAAGATTTCATGGTGGATTAGTAGCAAAGCTAGAAATAGAACCCAGATTTACTAATATGCTGATGTGCTATTTCTACTATTTTTACTTCAATCATTGCCTCTTTGACATGTAACTCTGGAGATCATGCATCTCCATTACAGTATTATGAAAGAAGTACTTAGTGTACTGAGGATCGTATTATTTCCTTTACAGAATAAATGCACTAATAGGCAAAAACCAATGTGGACTCAATTTTAAGTTAGGTAATTCAGAAAAACCATTCCATTGGTCTCTATGTAAACAAAACTGGGAACTGTGAGTGTATAGGTTAAGCTCGTGCTATATTATCAGAGGTTGTCTTTCCCAGTCCCTTACTCAGTCAGCAAACATTTGTTTTAGACCACCTAGTACAATCATCTCTTAGTCTATGCAGGGATTGGTTCCAGGACCCCTGTTTATACCAAAATCCATGCATAATCAAGGCCTACATTAGTCCTGTGGAACTCTCCTATGTGAAAAGTCAGTCTTCCGTATACAGGGCTTCATACCCCTAGAATAGTGTATTTTCGATCCATATTTGGTTGAAAAAAATCCACCTAAAAGTGTGGACCTGCACAGCTGAAACCTGTGTTGTTCAAGGGTCAGCTGTATATTGAAGAATATGGCTAGAGCTAGATTCTGTGATACAACATATGGAGATAACTATGGAAAACAGTCTTCAGATAGCCTTAACTTTTTTCCTGATGTAGAAGTGGGGCCTCTTCAAGAATGTATTTACTATCACAAGGGATTCATATAGCATTTGGACTCTTAGCAGATGTGGGTTTCTTTATCTTTCTAATAGCAGCTGCCAGTGACTCATCCAACTGCTAAGAATAAGCAGCTCCAAATTCCCCCAATTTCTCCTTGTGCCATAAACAAGACCTAGATTTTATGGTGGCTGTTTATTGTTATGCTTCTTAATCAGACAGCCTCAGATTTCTTAGACTAAATGCAACATCTGTGTCCAGGTGATCCTAAAATAATTGGTTAAGTAGCTTTAATATATTCTCAGCTTTTTCTAGGAAACTCCAGAACATCTTTCTAAAGCAGAATGCGTCAATCTCCAATTTTAATCCAGAATTAGTGAAAACTGTTGGAGGCAAGATTCTAAAGGAAAGGATTTATTAAGCCCCATTTTATCAATTATAATGCCAGATACCTACCTACTCAGTGGAACTCCTACTGCATTGTTCTTCTGCAGATAACTTCCTTAGAATGTCATGTGCATGCTTTAGCATAATCAAGTGGAAACTAACTCTTCTGGGAGGTAGCAAAAGAAGAGCATAACATATCTAAAAATGAAGCCACCTGTAGAACTCTAAGGACCTGGTCCCTTTTGACAAAAAATATTTCATTCCAGTTTTTAGCAAGTACAGGAGTATAATATCTTTCCTGCATGACTGAGTACTGATGCTAATTATCATGTCCAAATTTTAGATAATCTCATGAAGACTGTAATGAACCTCTTGGTATCTAAGCAACTTTAGACTCTTGGAAGCAAAAAGTTATATTAGAATTTTAAAAGCCTTTAAAATTACACTTCTCACTTTGCTAATTTTTTCTGTACAGGAATATTAATCTGAATTTTCTAAGTCTGGCAAAGATTGATATTCTCTTGATGTAAATCTTTACTTCTGTTTAGGGATATCGGCTCAAAAGTGCCTTCTCCAAGTTTATTTTCAATTAGAATTTAATTTTCAATATATACATATGTACACCTACATACATATATGTATTTCATTTGATAAAATAATGATAGGTGCTTCTTCTATCTGTGAAGAAGTATCTACTAAGGGAATTGCCCTCTTGCCACTAACAATGAGAAAATCAGCATATCTGAGCCAGGCGCGGTGGCTCAAGCCTGTAATCCCAGCACTTTGGGAGGCCGAGGCGGGCGGATCACGAGGTCAGGAGATCGAGACCATCCTGGCCAACACGGTGAAACCCCGTCTCTACTAAAAATACAAAAAATTAGCCGGGCGTGGTGGCAGGCGCCTGTAGTCCCAGCTGCTCAGGAGGCTGAGGCAGGAGAATGGCGTGAACCCAGGAGGTGGAGGTTGCGGTGAGCCAAGATTGCACCACTGCACTCCAGCCTGGGGGACAGAGAAAGACTCTGTCTCAAAAAAAAAAAAAAAAAAAAAAAAGAAAATCAGCATATCTGAAACAACAGTTTTCAGACATTGGGCAATAGGCAGTGGGGGCTGTGGATTCTGAGAGCCAGTTTCCAAGCAACAGTATAGGGAGAGAGATTGTCAAAGAGCTTAGCAGTGTTATTGAGTTGAGGAGGCAGAGACTGGGGTTTAGGGAGGCTGGAGCAGCCAGAATTTACAGGTCAGAATCCAAGAGAGGAAGAAGTTGTTCAGTGAGCTCCAGAATCTTTGGCTACAAACTCTGCATATGTGTGGGCTGGAAAAAGAACCACCAGAAAACAGTGGGCCAAACAATTTCTGGAGTATACAAGGGGCTAAGGAGAATTCAAACTTCTACCAGCCATAGGGAAGAGACCTCAAAACACACCGGGTGCTGGGTAGAGTTCCCAACAGTTTAAAAGCAAAAAGGATTAAATTGATCTGCAAGTAATTTAACTCTATATAAGAACAAAATTCAATAATCTTTAAAGGAATTTAACAAAATCCAGCATTCAGCAATGCAAAATTCACAAAGTCTGACATCCAATTCAAAATTACCAGACAGGCCAGGCATGGTGGCTCATGCCTACAATCCCAGGACTTTGGGAGGCCAAGGCAAGTGGATCGCTTGAGCCCAGGAGTTCATGACCAGCTTGGGCAACAGGGCAAAACCCTGTCTCTACAAAAAAATTTAAAAAATTAGTTGAGTGTGACACTTGTGGTCCCAGCTACTCAGATGGCTGAGGTGGGAGGATTGCTTGAGCCTGGAAGGTTGAGGCTGCAGTGAGCTGTGATCGCACCACTGCACTCCAGCCTGGGCAATAGAGTAAGACCCTGTCTCAAAAACAAAACAAAACAAAACAAAATTACCAGACATTAAAAGAAGCAGGAAAATATAGCCCATAACCAGGAGAAAAATTAATCAATAGAAACATAGATCCAGAAATGACAGAGATGATGGAATTAACTAACAAGGACCTTAAAATAGTTATTTTAAATCATATAAATATGCTTAAGTATGTAAAGAAAACATGAATATGATTAGGAGATTAGTGGAAGATATTAAAAAGATCCAAATGCAATTTCTAGACATGAAAAATACAATATAGTGAAAATGATAATAATAGCAATTAACATTTATTAAGTGCTTCTATGTAGATTATCTCATTTCTCTTCACAACAACCCTATGTGTTAAGTAGATGCTATTATTTCCTTTGCATAGAAAATGAAACAGATTTAGAATGTTAAATAACTTGCTGTAGGTCACACACCCAGTCAATGAAAAAGCCAATGCCAGGAGAAGCGATGAAGTCTGACTCCAGGCTGTATTATTGCTTCAGTGTGTTCTGCATCAACACTGCATGAGAGGCTGGAAATACAAATGAGTAAGTGACAATACTTGCCCTCAAGGAGCTCTTATTCTAGGAAAAGAAACAGTAGCATAGGAACCAACCCAAATGCCCATCCATGACAGACTGGATAAAGAAAATGTGGAACATATACACCATGGAATACTATGCAGCCATAAAAAGGAACGAGATTGTGTCCTTTGCAGGGACATGGATGAAGCTGGAAGCCATCATCCTCAGCAAACTAACACAGGAACAGAAAACCAAACACTGCATGTTCTCACTCATAAGTGGGAGTTGAACAATGAGAACACGATGGACACAGGGAGGAGAACATCACACACCAGGGCCTGTTGGGGGGTGGGGGGTGAGAGAAGGGAAGTTAGAGGACAGGTCAATAGGTGCAGCAAACCACCGTGGCACACATATACCTATGTAACAAGCCTGCACATTCTGTATATCTATCCCGTTTTTTTTAGAAGAAATAAAAAAACTAGATTCTTAATTCAACCCCGCCCCCTCTCCGCCAAAAAAAATCAGAGTGGTGTAGAAATAGTCTCCATAGATACAGGTGATTTTTAGAGCCACGCATAAGATTCCATAATTGCACAAGGGAGAAAATAGTCAATTCTATAGAAGCGGGTGAAGGCTATAAAGGAGCAAAGACAGTTGGGGTGGATCTTGGAGCAGTAGAAAGCTGTTAAGCAAATAAGGAATACATTCTAAAAACAGGGAACACGATTTCTGAAAGTATGATAACATGAAACAACATGGTTCCTTTGGAAAGTGGTAAGAAGTCATTGTGGCCAGTACTTAACACATAATAAGGAAACACTACCACAGTCAATAGGAGATAATGCGGGATGCTTTTATGTGCCATACACTGAGCAAAATGTTTACATGTATTCATTCATTTAATCCACACAATAAACATACGAGTTGATATGATTACTATCCTGTTTTATATGTTAAAAAACAGAGTCCGCTGGGCGCGGTGACTCATGCCTGTAATCCCAGCACTTTGAGAGCCTGAGGCAGGTGGATCCTTGAGTTCAGGAGTTTGCAACCAGCCTGGCCAACATGGTGAAACCCCTTCTTTACTAAAAATACAAAAATTAGCTGGGTGTGGTGGTGCATGCCTGTAGTTCCAGCTACTCAGGAGGCTAAGGCAGGAGAATCGCTTGAGTCTGAGAGTTGGAGGTTGCAGTGAGCCAAGATCATGCCACTGCACTCTAGCCTAGGCAACAGAGCGCTGAAAAAAAAAAAGACTGTCTTGAAAAAAAAAAAAAAGAAAAGAAACAGAAACTGAGAGTCAGAGAATTAAGTAACTCGCATAAGGCCACAGTGTTTATAAGTAGCACAGCTCATATTCCAACCTACATCTTCACAAAGTTCACATTCTCACATTCCTTTTCTTTTCTTTTTTTTTTTTTGAGGCTGTCTCACTCTGTTGCCCACTCACTGCAACCTCTGCCTCCCGGGCCCAAGCAATCCTCACACCTCAGCCTCCCTAGTAGCTGGGAATACAAGCACATACCACCACACCCAGCTAATTTTTGTCATTTTTGTAGAGATGGGGTTTCACCATGTTGCCTAGGCTGGTCTCAAACTCCTGGGCTCAAACAATCCACCCGCCTCAGCCTCCCAAAGTGCTGATTACGGGTGTGAGCCACCACTCTCAGGCCCCCAAAGTCCACATTCTTAACAACTCTGCTGTGCTACCCCAGGCTACGAAGGGCTTTGTGTGCACTAAAGAGCATGAGAATGATACAATGGACTTTGGGGACCCGGGGAAAGGATGGGTTGGGGGTGAAGGATAAAGGACTACAAATTGGGTTCATTGTTACTGCTTGGGTGATGGGTGCAACAAAATCTCACAAATCGCCACTAAAGAACCTACTCATGTAAGCCAGATACCACTGGTTCCCCCAAAAACCTATGGAAATAAAAAGTTTCTCCTGAAGTTAGTAGCATCTTCTCCATTTGTGTGGTATTTTCACATGTAACACAGACAAAAGCATGGAAAATAGAATGTAAGGCAGGTAAAAGTGCAAGCAAAGACCCGTTAGGAGACTATTACAATATAACAGAAATAACCATGAAAATGAAGAGCTATTTAAGAAGTTGGTGTGACAGGATTTGCTGATTCATTGGGTGAGGGATGTGGCAGAGAAAGAGTCAAGAATGAATGCCAGAATGTAAAGTATGGCCAGTTTTATCCCTTCCTTGCTTTTTTCCTTTCCTTTTTTTTTCTTTCGTCTTTTATGTTTCACTCTGAATTCACAGTGGTTTTGTGTTCATATTTATTCATTCGACAAACATTTATATATCAGTTGTTGGTGATACAGCAGTGGCTGGGACAGACAGAAATTTTTATTCTTGTCAACTTTGCTGTATGATCAGAAAATTGACAAAAATCCCTGCTTTTATAGAGCTTACATTCTAGGAATCAGGGAATTGCAGTGGGTCTTTCTGATTATGTGATAAAAATCTGTTACTTTTCTAAAATATCTAATGTTTATGGTGGACAAAGTGATGTCGAGGGAAAAAGCAGACACTTTAGGCTGAAATGAAGCTGTTGGCCTGACTTCTTTATGTAATTGCCTTGAACTTCACTTGATTTTGCTCGTCACTAATCCTCATCTTCACCAGTAAAAATCATTCAGTGAGGATTAATAGTGCTTTACTACAGGAGTGGGTGGCTGTCTTTGAATTATTAAAGAGCAATTGTTGCTTCTGTAATGTTTTAAACAAGAACCGTTCCATGTGGTCTCTTCAGTAGTGTGGGCCTCACCAGCCAATTATCTTCACCTGCTCCAACCAGTGCCTCTCCTCTTCTCATTTTCTCCCAGAAACCGGATGTAGACAATCAACAAGAATTTCAGTGCCTGTTTCCTAGCTCCCGTTTTGTTTATTTCTCCTCAGTTCCTAATTTTCCCTGTGTTTTTCATGTTTATTTCCTTCTTCAAAATCTTTTCTCCAGGGAGAAAATTGATAATTGATGGCCCCTCAAATCATTCACCTCTGTACCTCCAATAACTTTAATCTTTCCCCCTATTTAATGTTCTCTTTTTTTTTCAATGTTGGTTATTTGGGGCTGTTACACAAGCATTCCTGGAATGCTTTTGTCACTATCTTCTCTCCCACCTGAAGCTCCTCAACCCTCCATACATAATACCTGTAGGTTTTAGTTTTAAAGGTCAGGTCCTTAAAGAAGCCTTCTCTGTGACACCCTTCCTTATCTGAATTGGGTCCTTCCATTATAATTTTTCAGATTATCCTCTGATTTTTAGTCATATCCTTTATTACAGTTTCCGACTCAGTATTTACTTGAATGACTCTTAATGTCCATCTCCCTTATTAAAATTATAAACTTTATGAGTACAGGAACCTTGTTTGTTTTGCCAGTAATTATATCCCTAGCGCCTAATACAGGTGAATGATTTTTTTGTTATATAATATGAAGGCTTACCTTTTCCCAATAATGATACAGAAGATAGATTATTGAATGGGTTATATTATCATTCATTTTATCAGAGGATAGGTTAGTTTTTAAAATCTGCTTTACACTAACTTTTCTATATTGTATAGGAACTTCTGATTTAAATTAATAATAGCTACGCCTTATTGAGCAAATGCTATATGCCAGGTAATAAACTTCATGTTCAAAGTGCTCCACTAAAAACCGGCCCAATCAAAGCTATACTACACTAAATAACACCTAATTAAAATAATATTCAGTATTCCAAAATAAGGATTTGAAAGATTTAGATCATGATCTGTAATCAAACTTTAAACACTGGTGAATAGTACATCTGTTCCTTCTTTTGTATTATGGGTTTTTGCCTTCACTCCATGAAAGGTATCACAAACTAGTAGTCGGCTAACTACACATGCCTTGGCCTACAGATGTGTCTTCTTTGACTTGCAATGTTAAAAATACTTAGATTCAATTAGATGCCAATGTTTCACATAAAAGTCTCAATTTCAGTTTCACTTGAAGAATGGAAAATCCTCCCAGCACCACATTCCTGCAGGGAGACAGTTCACCAGGGCAGAGATGCAGCTGCTCCCTTTAGACAGGGCATGTGGTCTCACATTTACCACCAACCCAAGCTGCCCTGCTTCACCTGCTGACATTCCCTGCACGTCTGTAGGCACTGGAGTTTGCTACCATTGCTAGAGCTTCTTGGTCCATTTATAATCACTAAAATGTAAAGTTTCACTCTTAATTCAGTCAGGAGCTTTTTCCTCAACTATTAATAGATTCTCTTTCTCTTTTCTCCTTGATATCTCCATGATACCACATAAAATTTTAGAATTAGAAGGGACCTTAGCAATTATTTCATCTTGAAACTAGGTCTTAAATATATATATATATGGTTTTTCTTATTGTTGTGGTAAAATATATAACAAAATTTACCATTTACCACTTTTTAATTTGAGAAACCTTTTTTATGGCAATAAAATCTATATAACAAAATTTACCATTTTAACCATTTTTAAGTGTACAGTTCTGTGGCATTAAGTACATTCACAGTGTTATGCAACCATTATTACCCTCCATCTCCAAAACTCTTTATCTTGCAAAACCGAAACTTAGTAGCCATTAAACAATGACTCCCATTTCTCTCCTCCTCCAGTCCCTAGAAACTACCATTCTACTTTCTGTATCTATGTATTTGACTATTCTAGATACATCAGATAAGTGTGTACAATATCTGTCCTTTTGTGTCTCACTTATGTAACTTAGCATGATGTTTTCAAAGTGCATCCATGTTGTAATATGTATCCGAATTTCATTCCTTTTTACGGCTGAAAAATATTCCATTGTGTGTATATACCATATTTTGTTTATTCATTCACCTGTTGATGGCCACTTGGGTTGTTTCTACATTTTTGCTGTTGTAAATAATGCTGCTATGAACATAAGTGTACAAATATCTTTCTAGTCCCTGCTTTCCATTACTTTGGGCACATAACTAGAAGTGGGATTACTGTATCATACGGTAATTTTATGTTTAATTTTTTGAGGAACTGCTGTAAAGTTTTCTACAGCAGCTGTATCATTTTACATTCTCACCAGCAATGCATAAGGGTTCCAGTTTCTCCACATCCTCAATAATGCTTGTTGCTATTTTCTATTTTTCTGACAATAGCCATCCTAAAGAATGTGAAGTGGTATCTCAAGGTTTTGATTTGCATTTCCTTAATGAAAATGATGTTTAGTATCTTTTAATATGCTTATTAGCCATTTTATATCTTCTCTAGAGGAGTATCTATTCAAGCCCTTTGCCCTTTTTGAATCAGGCTGTTTCGTCATTGAGTTATAGGAGTTCTTCATGTATTCTGGATATTCATTCCTTATCAGGTATATGATTTGCAAATTTTTTTTCTGTTCTGTAGGTCATCTTTTCACTTTTTTTTTTATCATATCCTCTGATATACAAAAGTTCTTAATTTTGATGAAGTCCAATTTATCTGTTTTTCTTTTGTCCCCTGTGTTTTTGGTGTTATATCCAGGAAATCATTTACAATTCCAGTGTCATGGAGATTTCCCCTATGTTTTCTTCTAAGAAATTTCTAGTTTTAGCTCATAAATTTAGGTATTTGATCAATTTTGAGTTAATTTTTATGTAAGGTATTAGGTAAGGGTCCAACTTCATTCTTTTGCATGTGCATATTCAGTTTTCCCAACACCATTTATTGAAAAGACTGTCCTTTCTCCCATTGAATGGTACCCTTGGCACCCTTGTCAAAAATCAAATGACCATATATATGAGGATTTTTGTTTCTGGGATCTACATTCTCTTTTGTTGGTTTGTCTGTCCTTATGATTACTGTGGCTTTGTAATAAGTTGGGGTTTTTTTGTGTTTTTTTTTTGTTTGTTTGTTTGTTTGTTTTGAGTTGGAGTCTCACTCTGTTGCCCAGGCTGGAGTGCAGTGGCACGATCTCAGCTCACCGCAACCTCCACCTCCCGGGTTCAAGCGATTCTCTGCCTCAGCCTCCTGTGTAGCTGGGATTACAGGCACATGCCACCACACCCGCTAATTTTTGTATTTTTAGTAGAGACGGGGTTTCATCATGTTGGCCAGGCTAGTCTTGAACTCCTGACCTTGTGATCCACCTGCTTCGGCCTCCCAAAGGGCTGGAATTACAGGCTTGAGCCACCACACCCAGCCTTGTAATAAGTTTTAAAATCAAGAAGTGTGAGTCATCCAACTTTGTTCTTTTTCAAGGTTGTTTTGGCTATTCTTGGTCCTTTTAAAGATATTTTATGAATGGTTTTTTCTATTAAAAAATACCATTGGAATTTTGATAGGATTGCAGTGAACCTATAGATCACTTTCGGTAGTAGTATCACCTTGACAATATTAAGTCATTTAATCTATGAACATAGGATGTGTTTCCATTTATTTAGGTCATCTTCAGTTTCTTTCAGCAATTTTTTTTTTTTAAGAGAAAGTATCTTGCTCTGTTGCCCTGGCTGGAGTGCAGTGGCACAGTAATAGCTCATTGTAGCCTTGAACTTCTGGGCTCAAGCAATCCTCCCACCTCTGCCATCAAGCCCAACTAATTTTTTATTTCTTTTAGAGATGAGGTCTCACTCTGTTGCCCAGACTGGTCTCAAACTCCTGGCCTCAAGCAATCTTCCTGCCTCTGCCTGCCAAAGCAGAGGGGTTGCAGGCATGAGCTACCACGCCCAGCCTCTTTCAGCGATGTTTTATAGTTTTCAAGTATACAAGTCTGTCACCTCCTTGGTTAAATTTATTCCTAAGTATTTTATTTTCATGCTATTGTAAATAGAATTGTTTTTCTTAGTTTCCTTTTCATATTTTTCATTGTTAATTTATAAAAATATAATTGATTATTTTTATTTATTTTTTTTTTTTGAGACAAAGTCTCACTCTGTCGCCCAGGCTAGAGTGTAGTGGCGTGATCTTGGTTCACTGCAACCTCCACCACCCAGGTTCGAGCAATTCACCTGCTTCAGCCTCCCAAATAGCTGGGATTACAGGGATATGCCACCACCCCAGCGTGTAACTGATTTTTGTATCTTGATTTTGTACCCTGCATCTTTGCTGAATTCATTTATTAGGTCTAACAATGGTGTGTGTGTGTGTGTGTGTGTGTGTATGTGTGTGTGTGTGTGTAATCTTTAGGGCTTTCTGCATATAAGATCATATCATTTGTGAACAGAGGTTATTTTATTTCTTTCTTTGTAATTTGGATGCCTGGTGGGTTTTTTGTTTGTTTGTTTTGTTTTTTTTTCCTTAATTGCTCTGGCTAGAACTTCCTGTACTATGATGAATAGAAGTAGTGAAAGCAGGCATCTTTGTCTTGTTCCTGATCTTAGGGGAAAAGTTTTTCAGTACAGCAGGTCCTCAGATAACATAATTGCATTATAACATTGATGAGAAAAAAAAAACTGATTCCCAGCTGGGGCCACTGTCTGTGTGAAATTTGTACATTCTCCCCATGTCTGCATGGGTTTTCTCTGGGTACTCCAGTTTTCTCCCACAAATGTATGTGTTGGGTTCATTGGTGTGACTAAATGGTCCCAGTGTGAGTGAATGTTGGTGTGTGTGTGCTCCCCGAGATGGAATGATGTCCTGTACAGGGCTGTCCACCTTGTGTCCCAGGCTTCCAGGATATGCTCTGGCCACCTGCACCCCTAAGCTGGAATAAGCAGGTTGGAAAATGAATGAATACAAATTATTATCAAATACAGATTTATAAAGTAGATGATAATCATACAACTGCACAACAATAAGTGATGCGGTGTGAAAGCGTTCAGCTAGCCCACCATATTTGTGATTGTTTTTTAATTCATGGCTGGAGGAGGTACTCCTTAAATTTTTCTATTTGCAAACATCTATTCCTTTATTTAATCCACCACCACTACAACTGTCGTCATTCAGTGATTCACCAAAAATTGGGTAATCTTACTTGTTGTTATTAACCTTTCTTAAATGTATGTATAGCCCACATTTATTTCAATGTTTAATATTAGAGGTGTTTAGGGTCTTTATTTAGAAGTTGGGTGATTATTTGTGACGAGAAATATGCCATAGGAACTTAACTCTTGTTTATGTCGATTAGCCTATGATGAAATTGGTTTTATTATACCTTGTTTCATTTAAAGTCAGTTTCCAAGAACCTATTGATGAGGTTGAGGACTTTTATTTGGTTTTAAGGTAAAAGTGTGCCAAAAAATTGAGATTCATACAGATAAGTAGCTTCAAATACTAATAGATTTGTTTTTAACATTTTGACTAATCTTTTTTTTAGCTTTACTAATGTTCAGAAAGGGAGTGATAGTAAATTTGTGTTTCAAAGCTGAGTTGCTCACATTCCTAATTAATGAGTAATCACTCTGGAGAAATCAACAAATTTTCTCAGCTAGTTTAAAAATGTTATTGTTTGGAGAAAAATAAATGTATATTATAATATCGTATATAAGTTGTTCAATGGTATTATTTCTTGAAAAGATCAGATAACTCAAAGTCTAGTATGACTGAACTGTGTCTGCCCCCAAATTTCCATGTCGAAGCCGCACCTCCAATGTGACTATATTTGAAGAAATTCCTCCTGTAAGGAGGAAATTAAGGTTAAAAGAGGTGATAAGGGTAGGGCTTCATCAGATAGGAAGGATTAGTATCCTTGCAAGAAGAGACACCAGAACTGGTGTCCCTGTAAGAGGAAGTACCAGAGAGCTGCCCACGCCCCTCCATGTGAGGACACAGTGAGAAGGCAGCTGTCTGCAAACCGAGGAGAGAGCCTTTACCAGACACCAACTCTGCTGGCACCTTGATCTTAGACTTCCAGTCCCCAGAACTGTGAGAAAATTAATTTCTGCTGTTTAAGTCACTCAGTCTATGGTATTTGTTATGGCAGCCCGGACAGACTAATACAGAGGTCTTCTTTTTAACTCACAGTTTCAGCACAGAAAGATTCATTTTATTTTGCATGTTGAGTCCAAAACCTGTTTTGATTTATCATTAACATTTTATCTGAAGTTGTGAGTATGGCCGTGTTGTGACCCTGCATTATCAAATTGAGCCATCTAATTTATTTCCACATTGATAAACTTATATTCAATGGATTTTAGTTTAAGGTAGAAATAATGGTAATTACTTTTTTTTTTTTTTAACTATTGTCCTGATACCTGCCTTATGTCAATCAGGAAACTTTAGTATAAAAGAATAAATTTTGATACAACTGCTTACATCCCTGCAAATAACTCAGAAAGATCTGCAGCTTAAAGGCTTCATCCTAATAAAACTGACAGCCTGTATCAATCTGTATGTTATCCAGTGTAATATTTTTAAAAATGTAAATGTTAACTTGGAAAACTGCATGTGTAATTTTGGCCAGGCACGGTGGCTCATGCCTGTAATCCCAGTACTTTGGGAGGCTGAGGTGAGCAGATCATTTGAGGCGAGGAGTTCAAGACCAGCCCGGCCAACATGGTGAAACCCCGTCTCTACTAAAAACACAAAAATTAGTGGAACATGGTGGCGCGCGCCTGTAATTCCACCTACTCAGGCGGCTGAGGCGGAAGAATTGTTTGAACCTAGTAGGCAGAGGTTGCAGTGAGCCAAGATCATGCCACTGCACTCCAATATGGGCGACAGAGCGAGACTCTATCTCAAAAAAAAGAAAAGAAAACTGCTTGTATAATTTTAACTGCTAGTGCTTATCTACAGAATATTTTTGGCCTTCTCTTTTATATGATCCTTTACTCCTTGAATTTTTTTCTGTCATTGCCTTTCCAGTCACAGTACAAATATGACTACCTTATACTACTTTGTTAGTATCTTAACACTTAAAGACTTCCATTTTATAATTATCAAGCATTTTATAAAATAATAAATTTACTTTGCATTTGCTTCCATACCCAGATCATATAAGTAAAAGGTGAGCTTGACAACATCTGTCTTCTTATCCAGTATAAAGATTTTATGTAATCTCAGCCTTTATGCCAGTATAGTCCTGGATTAAAAAAAAAAGAAAAAGACCAGAGCAGAAAAAAATTTCCTAATCAGTGGCATATTTACAGTTGCAAATATATATATATATTTGTGGAGTAGGAGAAATTCCACAAATGAGTTAACCTATAAGCACAGGTTGATAGTGTGTATACATTAAAATTTACTGTGTAACAAATTTAGTGTACATTTTGTTTTTCTTATAGACTTTAAATAAAAGTATGCTTTTAATAAGAATTGTAATTAAACTTTTATAGAAACTTCTAAGTGCCTCTGCAAAATTCTAAGCTTCTGTGGAACATGGTTTGAAAACTACTGATATACTTCAACCCTTCCCCATTGTGTAAATATAAAAATCAAAGCCAAGGTCTCCTAGTCACTTGGTAGGACCTGTAAAACCAAGACTAAATTCAGGTCTTCTGGTTGTCAGTCAAGTGTTCTAGCCATTATCATGCTCTGCTGCTAAATGAACATATATACATTTTGTGTCATTTAGTCTCTGAGATGAATGTATGATTTTCTAGCCCAAAACGTAATTGTAGTAGTTAAGGCATAAGAATGCATTGCCAGTGTGATTTTAGTTCTCTTTCACTGTTTTACAGATGAAGGTAAAGTAGCTATACGTTCTTTAATTTTAAGTTCCATTTTACCTATCTTCAAGAGAAAAAATGGTTACTCCACCTGGTTTAAAATTTAAAAATAATAATTCTTATTAGAAAGGGACGTATAATACTTGTTTATTGGATATTTCATGCTTTGAAGGACATAATAAGCAGATTTTGGAAGTTCTTTGAAAATACAAGAGGTTTTTTTTGTTGTTGTTGTTGTTTTATTATTATTATTATTATTATTTTGAGACAGAGTCTCGCTCTGTAGCCCAGGCTGGAGTGCAGTGGAACAATCTCACTCACTGCTACCTCCTCCTCCTGGGTCCCGGTTCCAGCAATTCTCCTGCCTCAGCCTCCCAAATAGCTGGGATTACCGGCATGCGCCACCATGCCCAGCTAATTTTTGTGTTTTTAGTAGAGATGGGGTTTCACCATGTTGGCCAGGTTGGTCTTGAACTCCTGACCTGATGATCCACCCGCCTTGGCCTCCCAAAGTGCTGGGATTACAGGCATGAGCCACCACGCCCAGCTGTTGTTGTTGTTTTTTTAATTTTAAAGTTAGGCTGAAGTGAGACTGTAACACACAATGTTATTAAACCCATTCTCTAAAGTAGATCTGCCAAGCTAGGCACAGTGGCACATGCCTGTAATCTCACTTGAGCCCAGGAGCCCAGGAGTTGGAGAACATAAGTGCACTATGATTGTGCCTGTAAATACCCACTGATCTGCAGCGTGGGCAACAGAGTGAGACACCATTTCAAACAGGGTAGGTGGATGGATGGAGAGAGAGAGAGAGAGAGATGATACATAGATGTACCAGAAAGTGAATGATACCTCTTAGGCTTCTGATATCTCTTGCTCTTGTAGTTCTGTTAGAAACAAAAGTAAATGACTAAGTTAAGGTTTATACATTATGAATCAAAATAAAACCACCTTAGGTTAAAGATGTCACTTTAATAAACCATACTCAAATTTGGTTGTTTTGGTGGGTTTAAAGCTGGAAGTATGTAAAAGGAAATATAAATAATGTTGACAGTTTAATATTTTCCAGTTTTATTTTGCTTGGCATAACCTGCTCTTGATTCCCACTGCTACCGCCTGACCCTAATTTAGAACCCTAATTAGACACCTTGGGGAGGTTGTCAAAAAGACAGATTCCTTGATCCCACCTCAAACGTACTTGACCCACAGCCAGCAGGCAAGGGGCCTGGGAATTAATTTTAACAAGCATTTCAGGTGATTCTTAGGATCACTCAAGTTTGGGAAACATTAAGCGGTTTCAACCCTGCTTGCATACTAGGATCAGCTAGGGTGCTTTTAAAAAATACTGTTGCCCAGGTCCCACCCCAGACCACTTTAATCAGAAACTTTTTGGTTGGGATGCAGGCATTTTAAATGCTCTGCAGGTGGTTCTCATACACATTGAAGCTTAAGAACTCCTGCAAGACTGTTGGAAATGTAATTCTCTGAAGCACAGCCCTGGTCTTGTCACTTCTGCTGAGAACCTCAATGGTTCTGTATTGCCTACTAATGAAATATAAATTTATGACTATCATAAGGCCACTCATGACCCAACACCAGCTTTCCAACCACTACTCTCCTACTCATAGACTATACTCTGGCCACACAGAAACACTTTCCCCAAACACTCCTTGTGCTTTCCCCCTTTCACACCTCTGTTTTTGCTTTCCCACCATGTAGAACTTTCCCCCGTGTCTGTCTGTCACAGTCCTGCCCATCCTCAAATAGACCCAACTCAAGTAGATTCCCATTGCCTCCTCTCCTTGCCCTCCCCTGCCTCCATTCAAAAGCGACCTCTTAGGGCACTTGTCCTATCATACCTTATATTTAGTTATTGGCAAATACGTAGTCTCTTTCATAAAATGCCATGTGGAATTAAGAATAAGTGGATTTTTATCTTTCCTTTTTCCCCATCTAGATTGTAAATTTGTAATATCAACTATCTGTTTACCTCTGTGTGAGGCACTAAAGAGAAAGACTTTAGAGTCAAATGGCCCTAGGTTCAGGTGCCTTTTTTATTGGATGTGGCTGTGTGACCATGGTCAGCTTAATTTTTCCAAGCCTTAGTTTTCTCCTCTATAAAATGGAGAATATACTACTTTACTGTTGTGAAAACTAGATTTGATAACCGACTGGAGCCTTCAGTAATCCTGGTATGTAATAACTGCTCTGTCAAAGTCTGTTGCTTTTATCATTGTGATAATGATCATTGTTAGCTCCCTTGAGGGCAACAACTGCATATTTTATCTTTGGATCCCCATTCTGAACCTTGCTTATTGTAGGTGCTTGATAAATACTGGGTGAATAAAGTAATGAATGCCTGCTGGGTCATGCTTACTTATATAGTCCACTACCAATCACTTCAGCCTGTCTTGGAAGGAGCACTTCAAATTGCAATTTAACCGTCAGATAAAGATAGAAAATAGGATTTCCACTACAAACTTTAAAAACTGTATTAAAAAGGCCAAAACCCCAGTTAAACTGTAAGACAGCTGCTCTCTTTCTGCTGCCAGGAAATAGAGAAAACCCTCCAAGAACTATTTGCTGTTTGTTTGTGCATCATATAATAAACATGCCGTGACTTGGGGAGAGCACACACTTCCCCTGCAGGCAAGCTTGGGTTTGGGAAGTTGCATGTAGCAGCAGTGAGGAAGAAATCCCCCACTCTGTGGGAGAGGTTCCTTCAGGGACTCCACTAGGCCCATTTGCAGTTTTGCTGAGTTATTTACTAAGATGAAGGGACTGGGTGTGGCTGGTCTGAGATTCCTCCTGGGAAGTCACTTCAAGAATCTCCTTAATTTCCTCACCCTTCATCTTTGTTCTCTGGCTTTGGTGCAAGGGTGCAGTCAGTCGCACCCAGTTGGCTGCTGTTCCCAGCACACTGAATTCTTTGAAGCTGGCTGTGGCAGCCAAGGATTCCCTGTTCTGTTCTTTTCCCCTTGCCCTGATTTGAAAAACAGTCTGGAAATTCTCATCTGGCATGGCCAGAAGGAACTTAGTAGGTTGCAAGCTGTTTTTCTAGATGCACAGGACCAAAAAGAACCTTTAGAGCTGTAAATTACCATTTCTCAAAAACTCAATATGGTGGATTTTACATGGACAGATTATATAACGTAGGCTATACCATCACTACTATCATTTAAACAAGAGGCCGTCCAATTGAGATGAAACCGATATAGGAACGTAATTATCATCAGCTTTGTCACTTGAAGGACTGTGAGGATATATTAGCTAATTGAAACCTCAGGAAAGATGCATAACAAAACATATAAGGACTAATGAGTAGTCCCCAAAAGTGTTTGCCAGGTGACCAATATCGTTTAAAATATACAGGTGTATTCCAGCTCTCTTGTAATTAGAAAATAGATATATATATAGACACACACACATATATATGCTTGAAAAAATGAATTTATGTTATAATTACAATAGATGTGATGACAAAAGAATTCATAGTCTCAAAAATATATAATTTCAGTGATCAGAGCCTTATGAATTATGCTAATTGGCCAATAATTTCTTGAAAGTATGTTTCTACTTTTAAAGTAAATTAAATTCAGAAAGCAATGATGAGCAAATATGTGATAATATTCTAGGCAGACACTGAACATTTATATTTATTGTAAGAACAGCATGATGGTAGAGTACTATTTATATAAAATTATGTATCTTTATGTCTTTATATGTTTACATGCATACAAAAATATTTGGAAAGAGGTTTACTGAAATGTGAATGGTTTTCTCTTAGTGTTGAGACTACTTTTTTCTTCACACATTTTTATATTGTCTGAGTTTTTATAATGATCATATAACATTTTTATAATCACAGTAAAAATAAAGCTATTTTTATAGCTTTAATAAAGGAAAATTTTGCTTGAGCATCTGCTATGTGTCCAAAGTGGTACTAGAAATTATGAGATATAGGAAAGAAGGCTGTGGCCTGGCTACCAAGATGCTTGCAATCTGGCTGGGAAGACAACTAGGGAGTGGGATCCTATAGAATGTAATCCGGTGTTGCAAAAGGTGCTACGGAGCATCAGGAAGAGGAGAGGAAGCTCTCAATGGAAGGAAGCTTTCACTGAAAACGAAGATTAGGCTGGGTGCAGTGACTCATGTCTGTAATCTGAGCACTTTGCAGGGGCCAAGGCAGGACAGTTGTTGAGCCCAGGAGTTCAAAACCAACTTGAGCAACATAGTGAGACCCTGTATTTTTTTGAGAAATATTTTAAAACTTAGAAAGAAAGAAAAGGAAGCTTAGATTGGACCTTGAAAGATAGACAGAAATTGAATAGGAGGGAAGGAAGAAGGCATTTTAGGCAGCTTGAGCACTAAAGTGATAATAATAGTGGTTTTTGAAAAGAAAGGAAGAAACCAGCTTATCTAGAATAATAAGTAAATATGATTTGTGATGGAGAAATTTGCTTTATTGCTGTTTATTTCGTAAGATATCTTTGATATATTACAAACTATATTTTTGTATACTTGAGCAGATCCTAGAAAAATATTTTGTAATTATTCTGAATATTGACTCTAAAGTGATATAAAAACTATGACTACTTTGAAAATTTCATTATTTTAGTGTATTGAGGGTGGAAGATTTCAGTACATATGCTGTGTAACACTATCATCTCTGTGCACAAGCTTGTTCTCAAGTCAGCCAGTGACTTTTCGTATAGTCTTTTAATTCGTGGTTGATATGTTCCTACACCTTCCTTCTTCTATTAAAAAAATCAAATTAGCCGAACGTGGTGGTGCACACCTGTAATCCCAGCTACTTGGGAGGCTCAGGCAGGAGAATCTCTTGAACTCGGGAGGCAGTGGTTGCAGTGAGCTGAGATTGCACCACTGCACTCCAGCCTGGGCAACAGTCTCAACAACAACAAATCAAAAAGCATCAGTTGCCATGGCTCATGCCTATAGTCCTAGCACTTTGGGAGGCAAACATGGGAGGATTGCTTGAGCCCAAGAATTTGAGACCAGCCTGGGCAACACAATGAGACCAACATCTCTACAAAAATAAGAAAAACTCTCCAGGCACAGTGGCTCACGCCTCTGGCCCCAGCTACTTGGGAGGCTGAGGTGGGAAGATTCCTTGAGCTCAGGAGGTCGAGGCTGCAGTGAGCTGTGATCATGCCACTGCATTTCAGCCTGGGCAACAGAGCAAGACCCTGTCTCAGAAAAAAAAATCAAAACTAAGGATGGGGAAGGGGGGAAAATTTCTTTTAAAAAAGATATTAAGATGGAGACTTTTCAAACAATGGAATCAGAATTCACTTTTAACAGTTACTTAGTTAACAGGACTGTTTGTAGTGTATACCCTAAATGCTGTAGCCATGTAAGTGATACTTGTAATGTACACAAGTCTTCCTGAGAACCATATATTTGAAATTTTAAGTACAAAATGTCAGCCATAAAGTTTTCCTGATTGAATTTGTGTATTATTAAGTGCTTTCAATGTTCAAAGCTCTATGCCAGATGAAAGATATACAGGGAGCTCACTCATTTATCGATTCGTTTATTCAACAGTATTTTTTTAGTGTGTCCTCTGTGCCAGGTATCATTCTAGGTGCTGGTACTAAAACAATAAGGAGAATATAGTTCTATTTTTAAAGAGTTCACAGTCTCGTCTGAAAGAAAATGGACATGTAAATAGTTATAGACCACTGTAGAAAGTATCAGGCCAAATACATGTGTTTATTTGCCGTCTCTGTAGAGCACACTAAAATTGTAATACGTCAGGTGTGGTGGCTTATGCCTGTAATCCCAGGACTCTGGGGAGGCCAAGGCAGGAAGATCACTTGAGGTCAGGAGTTTGAGACCAGCTTGGCCAACATGGTGAAACCCCATATCTAGTAAAACTACAAAAATTAGCCAGGTGTGATGGCAGATGCCTGTAGTCCCAGCCACTTGGGACTTGAGGCAGGAGAATCGGTTGAACCCAGGAGACAGGCTGCAGTGAGCCGAGATCACAGCACTGCACTTCAGCTTGGGCAACAGTGCAAGACCTTGCCTCAAAAAATAAATAAATAAAATAAAAGTATAATAAAGAGGGAGAAAAGATGTAAAGGCACAAGGACAAAACAAAGGAAGACATGACAGGAAATAATAGATATCCACCAAATTTTAGACGGTGGACAGCAGACGCATAAGTAAAAACTGATTTGGTGAAGAAAGCTGATGTATAACTACTTGCAAAAGGGAAAAGTTATGTTTGTACCATAGAGGCCTAAAAGGGTTCAAGAATTGGAGGTGTCGGCCACGCGTGGTGGCCTGACGCCTGTAATTCCAGCACTTTGGGAGGCAGAGGCAGACGGATCACCTGAGGTCAGGAGCTCGAGACTAGCCTGGCCAAGATGGTTAAGCCCCATCTCTACAAAAATACAAAAATTAGCTCAGCAGGATGGCAGGTGCCTGTAATCCCAGCTACTCAGGAGGCTGAGGCAGGTGAATCTCTTGAACCTGAGAGGCGGAGGTTGCTGGGTTGCTGTGAGCTGATATTGTGCCACTGCACTCCAGCCTGGGTGACAGAGCAAGACTCCGTCTCAAAAAAAATAAAGAATTGGAGGTGTCAAGTACTCTGAAACTGGGAGTGAGAGGGGAGCTGAAAATAAGAGGATATATTGAAAGTCATTATGAGGAGCAATTAGATCCCCAGATCCCTCTCCCAACTTCAAGCATCAAGGTCACTACCCTTCATTCCATAGAAGACTGGAGATATTAAACTAGAGGAGCTCTTGACTCAGGAGCACCAGGCACAGAGCGTAGGTGAGATGCCCTAGTGAAAAAAGATTGTCAGTGTCTATCTGCTAAATGTTGACACTTATTTTCCAGCTCCCTTCCCTTGCTTAGCTGTCAGAATGCTGGCTGCCAAATGAATATCCCCCAGGTGGGATTCTGGAATATTTTCTGGAGAAACTGAAATAGGCTCAGAGGAAGTCCCTAGAAATCTGACATTTAGGAGTTGCACAATGAAATGACCAGGTTTCCGCCCATTCATTCTACAGTGAAGCTCAATATAAACAATCTCCAATTCATTAAGATAACCAGTTTTTTAGGACTTTGCACCAAATAGGAATGAACATATTCAGGTATTCAAAGATCACCAGAAATTTGGGGGAAGTCTCTAATATGATAGCCAGAAGCCGAAACAAAACAAAATAGAAGCCAGGCACGGTGGCTCACACCTGTAATCCCAGCACTTTGGGAGGCCAAGGAGGGCAGATCACCTGAGGTCAGGAGTTCAAGACCAGCCTGGCTAACATGGCAAAACCCCATCTCTACTAAAAATATAAAAATTAGCCAGCCATGGTCGCATGTGCCTGTAATCCCAGCTACTCGGGAGGCTGAGGCACAAGAATTGCTTGAACCCGGTAGGCAGATGTTGCAGTGAGCCAAGATGGTGCCACTGCACAGCAGCCTGGGTGATGGAGCAAGACTCTGTCTCAAAAAAAAAGGAACAAGAAAGAGTTCTTAGAAAGTAAACATTGTAATAGCTGAAAGAAAAATTCAGTAGATGGGTTGAAAGATCAAGAAATTACCCAGAAAAGGCAAAGAAGTAGAAAACAGGAGAAAAAAAAAAAAAGAAAACTAAAGGCCCAGTCCAGGAGTATAAGACCTAAAAATTTGAAGTTCTAGGAAGAGAAATTGGAAGAACTAGAATGCTACCAGGCTTCTCAACAGCAACATGAGAAGCTTAAAAAAACAGTGCAATGCTTTTAGAATTCTAAGAGAAAATTATTTTCAACCTAGAATTCTATACCAAACCGAACTATCAATCAACTGTGAGGATAAAGTTGTTTTTTTTTTTTTTTATCTTTTTAGATGGAGTCTCGCTCTTGTCGCCCAGGCTGGAGTGCAGTGGCCCAAACTCGGCTGACTGCAACCTCCGCCTCCTGGGTTCAAGCGATTCTCCTGCCTCAGCCTCCCAAGTAGCTGAGATTAGAGGCACCCACCACCACACCCAGCTAATTTTTTGTATTTTTAGTAGAGACGGGTTTCACCATGTTGGTCAGGCTGGTCTCGAACTCCTGACCTCAGGTGATCTGCCCACCTTGGCCTCCCAAAGTGCTAGGATTACAGGTGTGAGCCACTACACCCAGCCGAGGATAAAGATTTTTAGATGGGCAGGGTTTCGTAAATTTTAACTCTTATGAGCCTTTCTCATGAAACTACTGAAGAGTATGTTATATCAAAAAATGAGAATAAGTTTAGGAAGATGAAATTATGAGATCTAGCATCAAGGGGTACAACACAGGAGAGAAAGAAAGAGAATTCTTAGAATGATAATGGAAGGTAGTCACAGGACAATAGTTTGTGCAAGACAGCTAGAAAGCAATTCAGATTGAAGTAGCAGGACAGAAGGCTCTAGGAGGAATTTCTGCAGGAAAATTAAATAATAGAATTGATAGATTATCTGTTGTGTAAAAAAATTTTCCAACCTTCAGTTGGAGAATTAGGGTTTAATACTTCAGTTGAAGAAGCACTGATTAATACTTAAAAACCCCCACAAACCAAGAAAGAAATAATCATTCTAAGAAAAACAAAAGGTTGTATAAGAAAGAAAATATAATAATATACCTTGTGTTTTTGCTGTGCATAATATTTACATAGTCCATAAATGAGTAAATACTGAATATTGGTAAGCCAAAATTAGTATCACGAAAACATGGACAGATGGGAAGTATATGTGGGTGGTGAAAAAGATAATTTGTCATCTTCAGCTGAAAGTTAAAAGATGTCTAACATTTAAAAATCAAGAAATAGCAGTATAAACATATTATTTAAAAATGCAAAGCAAAAAACAGAGGACTCAGTGCGTTTTGTTAAGTATGACAGGTTAGAAGAATTGCTACAGTAGTTTGGTTAGGGTGAAATGAGTTATAACTTCCAAGAGAACCATTTTAGTTGAGTGATGGAAGCGACGTTGAAGGAGTTACTGAGTGAATGAATGAGTAGTAAGAAAGAGGAGGTAATGAACATAGCATGCTCCTCTGAGAAATCTGGCTTTGAAAACAAAGGGAGGAGAAAGCAGTGTTAGTGAGTTGAGTCTATGAAAGATTTTTTAGATTCAGGGACCACTTAAACATGTGCGCATAGACAGCAAGGAGTTAATGGAGAAGGTAAGGTCAACGATGCAAGCGTAAAGGGGATAGTTGGTGGAGCAAGGTCCCAGAAACTGAGATAACATGGACTCAAGAGCATAGATGGAAAGATTAATTGTAGGAAGAGAAGGGAAAGATTTCTTTCTCTGAAAGAAGGAAGGAAGAGGTGCAGATAAGTGAAAATGCAGAGAATATATTAAGGTATAAAGGAAGGAAACTGAGGGACTTAAAAAGGTGGCTTCAGTCTTCTCAAGAAAATAAGAGGTTCTCTGCTGAGAGTTTGGATTTGGGGCATAGGATTAGCTTGGAAATTTGAGAATGGAAAATATCTGAAGGCATGTGATGCCAAGTTAAAAGGAGATGACTAAAAGGATTATCCAGTAGCCATGAGTGTCCAGTTGAGGTTAGATAGCAGAAATTTGTAATAAAGCCAATCAATATGGTTTCTGGACTTCCCTCAAGAACGTTGTATCTCCAAAAGTTGTATTAATCATCATCTTCGCTAGGATAGCGTTTCCTTGGAGTGTCTTAAGAGACATTCCAGGGTTCAAAAACTTTAGAAAATGCTTGCTCAAGGAGAGTCAGTGCTCAAGAATACCAGAGAGGTTTTCTTGTGGGACACTTCAGTCTAGGTCATTCGGAGGTCTTGTGGGGGGTCATGAGCAACGAAAAAGAAATAGACTTAAGAGACTTAAATGACACAAAACAGTTTGATACCAAAAAGATCTATAGCTGCATGGACATCTGGACACAAATCTGAGGGTGAGAGCGTGTTGGAGAACACCTGGATTCAGATAAAAGAAGAGCAGAAGAGAGATGACATCATTGTGGGATTAGAATATAGACTACCTAGCCAGATGGAAGAAATAGATAAAGCATTCCTGATGCAGATCGCAAAACTGGCCTGAGTCAAGAAAGCTTGGTGATAGGGATTTCAAGCATCAGCACATAAGCTCAAAGTCAAGTTCAGCCAACTGCATACTTGATTAATTCTTTTTTTCCTGTTTGTTTATGTTTTTCTGATCAAAGAAAAACTTGCTCATTGTAGAAATGTAGTAGTACAGGAAAGTGTAATGAAGTAGAAAAATAATCACTCATAAATTCACTCACCATTAAAATACTTGCTAATTATTTCTAGTATTTTTATGCATTGTTGTCTTTGCATAGTAGAGATTATGCTGAATATACATTTGTATAAACTGTTTTTTAACATGAAAGACTTTTCTCATATATATTTCTTATATATCTCATATATTTTCATATATATCTGAAATTCTTTTTATATGTTCATCTTTCAGAAGGAAGAAATACGGCTGGGCGTGGTGGCTCACGCCTGTAATCCCAGCACTTTGGGAGGCGGAGGTGGGTGGATCACTTGAGGTCAGGAGTTCGAGACCAGCCTGACCAACATGGTGATACCCCGTCTCTATTGAAAATACAAAAAAAATTTAGCTGGGCGTGGTTGCACACACCTGTAATCCCAGCTACTTGGGAGGGTGAGGCAGGAGAATCACTTGAACCCGGGAGGCAAAGGTTGCAGTGAGCCAACGTCGCGCCATTGTACTCCAGCCTGGGAAACATGAGTAAAACTCCATCTCAAAAACAAACAAAAAAAAAAAAAAAAAGGAAGAAATATGAGATAGGAGTCCAAGATATATATAATTATAAAAATAATTTCAGGGCCAGGCGTGGTGGCTCACGCCTGTAATCCCAACACTTGGGGAGGCCGAGGCAAGCGGATCACATGGTCAGGAGATTGCAACCATCGTGGCTAACACAGCGAAACCCTGTCTCTACTAAAAATACAAAAAATTATCCGGGGGTGGTGGCACGCCCGTATAGTCCCAGCTGCTCAGGAGGCTGAGGCAGGAGAATTGCCTGAACCCAGGAGATGGAGGTTGCAGTGAGCCAAGATCGCACCACTGTACTCCAGCCTGGGTGACAGAGTGAGACTCCGTCTCAAAAAATAATAATTTCACTATTTACTCTTTGCTAACATTATTTTCATTTTTCTGAAAATAACCAGTCAATGCTACTGTATTAGGCAGGAAAAAGAAATAAGAGGCATAAAAAATTTAAAGGAGAAGGAAAAATTACATGATTGCAGGTGATATGGTTACTTAGCTAGAAAGCCCAAGGTAATCAAATTGAAATCTATTATAAACATTATGCTTCAGCAAGGTAGATGGACAAAATATATTAAAATCAATTTATTTTAAAAAATAATAAGGGCCAGGCGCAGTGGCTCACACCTGCAATCCTAGCACTTTGGGAGGCCGAGGCAGGCAGATTGCTTGAGCCTAGGAGTTTGAGACCAGCCTGGGAAACATGGTGAAACTCTGTCTCTACAAAAAATACAAAAATTGGCCAGGCATAGTGGTGTGTGCCTGTAGTCCTAGCTACTGGGAAGGCTGAGATGGGAGGATCACTTGAGCCTGGGAGTTTGAGGATGCAGTGAGCCAAGATCAGACCACTGCACTCCAGCCTGGGCAATAGACCAAGATCCCATCTCAAAAAAAAAAAAAAGAGTACATACCTACGAAGAAATGTAACAAGAATATGCAAGAACCATATGAAGAGAGCTTTAAAACACTACTGGAAACAAAAAAAGACTTGGACATATGGAAAGGCATGGTATGTTCTTAGGAAGATTTAAAATCGTAAACCTGTCAGTGCTCCTTAATTTAATCTATAAGTTAACATGATCTCCCTAAAAAAATACCAACAGGACTTTTTGCTTATTTGCTTCTTTTCTTGAGAGAGATGATTGTAAAGCTCATACAGAAAAAATACGTAGACTAAAATAACCAGAAATATCCCGAGAAAGAAAAGAAATAACGAGATACTAGCCTCGTTAATATCTATAATAGATATTAAAATCCGTTATAAAGCTATAATAATTCCACTGTAATTGCTAACAAGAAACACTGTGTGCCAGGCACTGTTCCAAGCTCTTTAAATTTAACAATTCATTTAATTCTCATAACAACCCATTGAGATTAACCTACTCAAACTCACACTGCCAGTAAGTGGCAGAGCTCAGATTTGAACTCAGGTGCTAGCTCCAGAACATGTACTCTCTCCATCACCACACTCTTCATCACCAGCACATTTGTTATTGACATATTAATAGGCAGGCAATCAATGGACCAGAATCAGAAGCTTAGAAATTGACTCAAATATCAAAATAAAATTTATCTACATTGGGGAGGGCATTTAAATCAATGAGCACAACTGGTAGCCATGTTAAGAATATGATATTGGATTCTTTCCTCACATCTTATATGCAAATAAATTCTAGATGGATCAAAAATTTCAATGTAGGCCAGCTACAGTGGCTCATAACCTGTAATCCCAGCACTTTGGGAGGCCGAGGTGGGAGGATTGCTTGAACCCAGGAGTTCAAGACTAGCCTGGGCAATGTAATGAAGTCTGTCTCTACGAAAAAAACTTTTTTTTTTTTTTTTTTACAGCAGGGTGTGGTGGCGCATGCTTATATTAGGTTGGTGCAAAGGTAATTGCGGCTTTTGCCATTCATGGCAATAGTCTCAGCTACTCGAAAGGCTGAGGTGAGGGGATCACTTGAGCCCAGGAGTTGGAGGCTTCAGTGAGCCATGATCACACCACTGCACTCCCACCTGGGAGATGGAGTGAGACCCTGTCTCAAAAAAAAAAAAAACACACACACACACAAAACAAAAACACAAACATGAAGAAACCACAGAAAGATGTTCTTACAATCTCACAGAAGGGAAGATGTTTCTAAGAGAGCTGATAAAAAAAAAACCTGGAACCCATAAAAGAAAAGATTGATATATTTTGTTGCAGAAAGAGGAAAAAAATTTGCTTGCCAACAAATACTGTAAACAATAACAAAAGATTAACAACAAACAAAGTATTTGCAACTCATATCACAGATGAAGGGCTAATTTCCTTATATACAGAGTTCCTAAAAATCAATAATAAAAATACTAAAAACTCAGTAGAAAATTGAAGGATGAAAATGAACAGAGTTTATAGTAAAGGATTGTATAAGTGGTTCTTTAAAAATTATTTTTAATAACTAGATTGAGATATAATTTACATACCATACAATTCACCTATTTAAAGTGTACAATTCAGTAGTTTTTAGAATATTCAGTGTTGTAAAACCATCACCAAAATCAGTTTTAGAATATTTTCATCAAGCCCCCTCCGCCAAGAAAAATACCCCATACACATTAGCAGTAACTCCCCTTTTTTCCCACCCACAAACTCCCAGTCCAAGGCAACCACTAACCTACTTTCTGTCTCTGTGGATATGCCTATTCTGGACATTTCATATAGATTCTATATAGATAGAATCATACAGTATATGGGCTTCTGTATCTGGTTTCTTTCACTTAATGTTTTCTTTTCTTTGTTTTTATTTCAGTTCTTGGGGTACATGTGCAGGATGTGCAGGTTTGTTACATAGGTAAATGTGTGCCATAGTGGTTTGCTGCACAGATCAACCCATCGCTTAGGTATTAAGCCCAGTATGCATTAGCTATTTTTTCTAATGCTCTCCCTCCCCCACCTCACCCCCCAGCAGGCCCCAGTATGTGTTGTTCCCCTCCCTGTGTCCATGTGTTCTCATTGTTCAGCTCCCACTTATAAATGAGAACATGGGGTGTTTGTTTTTCTGTTTCTGCGTTAGTTTGCTGAGGATAATGGCTTCCAGCTCCATCCTTGTCCCTGCAAAGGACATGATCTCATTCCTTTTTATGGCTGCATCACACAGTTTTCAAGATTTATCCATGTTGTAACATGTATCAGTACATTATTCCTTTTTGTGGCCAAATAATATTCCATTGTATGATTATACCACATTTTGTCTATCCATTCATCCATTGATAGACATTGGATTGTTTCCACTTCTTGGCTATCATGAATAATGCTGCTGTGGATGTTTGTGTACACATTTTTGTGTGAACATGTTTTCAGTTCTCTTGGATATATACCTAGGAGTGGAATGTTGGGTCATATGGTAATTCTGTGTTTAAAAGAACAGCCAAACTGTTTTCCAAAGTGCCTGCACTCTGTTACATTCCTAGCAACAGTTTATGACAGTTACAATTTCTCCACATTCTTGCCAACATTTGATGTTATGTGTCTTTTTTATTATAGCCAGCCTAGTAGATGTGAAATGGTATCTTACTATCCTTTTGATTTATATTTTCCTGATGACCAATGAATGATGTCGAACATCTTTTTACATGCATATTAGCCATTTGTGTGTCTTGTCTGGAGAAATGTTCATCCACATTGTGGAATGTATCAGCACTTCATTCCTTTTTACTGCTATGTAGTATTCCATTGTATGAATATAGCGCACTTTGCTTTTTGTTTACTTGTTAATGTACACTTGGGTTACGTACAGTTTTTGCCCATTATGAATAAATCTTCTAGGAACATTTGTCTCCAGGTCTTTTTATGGATGTATGTTTTCATTTATCTTGGGTAAATACCTAAGGGTTGAATTACTGACTGCTTTCTAAAGCAGTTGTACCATCTTACATTCCCACCAGCAATGTAGGAGAATTCCAGTTTTTACAATTGCTTGTTAACATTTGGTGTTGTCAGTCTTTTGCATTTTAGCCATTCTAGTGGTTGTGAAATGAAATCTCACTGTGGTTTTAGTTTTCATTTCCCTGATGACTAATGATGTTGAATACTTTTTATTGCTTGTTGGTCATTTGTATATCTTCCTTTGTGAAGTGTCTCTTCAAATATTTTGCCTAATTTTTAGTGGGTTGTTTGTCTTTTTATTATCCAGTGGTAGGAGTTCTTTACACATTCTGGTTACAAGTTAGATATGTTCATCACAAATATTTTCTCCCTCTGTGGCCTCTTTATTTATTTCCTTAGTGATGTCTTTATTGAGCAGAAATTTTAATTTTTTAGCATTTTTTTTCTTTTATGGTTAGTGCCTTCTTGGTCCAGTCTAAAAAATCTTTGCCTACCCTAAGTCTGTGACAGTGTTACCCTATATTTCCTTCTAAAAGCATTAGAGGTTTAACTTTTATGTTTAGGCCTATAATTCATCCTGAATTATTTTTTGTTGGTAGTTTAAGATTGAGGATCAAGGTTTTTCCCCGCTCCCCTCATGGATAGCCAGTTGATACAGTATGATTTGTTGAAAAGACTTTCCTTCTCCTGCTTGTTTTGGTTCCTTTGTTAAAAATAAATAAATAAATTGACCATGTATTAATATGTGCATATCTATCTCTGGATTCTCTATTCTGTTCCATTGATCTAAGGTAGTATATGCCCTTCAACTTTTTCTTTTTCAAGATTGTTTTATTCATTCAAGGCCCTTTGCATTTCCATCTAAAATTTAGAATAAACTTGTTCATTTCTACAAAAAAAGCCTGATGAGAATCAGATTGAAATTATTAAGAATCGCCGGGCGCGGTGGATTACACCTGTAATCCCAGCACTTTGGGAGGCGGAGGCGGGCAGATCACCTGAGGTCAGGAGTTCGAGACCAGCCTGACCAACATGGAGAAACCCCGTCTCATACTAAAAATACAAAAAAAAATTAGCTGGGCTTGGTGGCGGACACCTGTAATCCCAGTTAGTCGGGAGGCTGAGGCAGAAGAATTGCTTGAACCCGAGAGGTAGAGGTTGCAGTGAGCCGAGATCACGCCACTGCACTCCAGCCTGGCAACAGAGCGAGACTCTGTTTCAAAAAAGAAAAAAAAGAAAGAAATTATTAAGAATCTATAGATCAATTAGGGGAGAATTGTCACCTTTACTATATTGAATCTTCCAATCCATAAACATGGTACATTTTCCCTTAGGTCTTCTTTGATTTCTCTCAGTAATATTTTATTGTGTTTAATGTACAGATCTTAAACATTCTATTAAATTTATCCCGAAATAGTTCATGTTTCCTGCTATTCTTGTAAATGGCACTATTTTTAAAATTTATTTGTTAACTAACTTTGCATTTCAAGAATATAGAAATATAACTGCTTTTTATATATTACCCTTGTATACTGTGACCTTGCTAAACTCACTTATTAGTTCTAATAGTTTCTTTGTAGATTTCTTAGAATACTCTACATAGAAAATCCTGTCATGTGCAAATAAAGGCAGTTTTATTTCTTTCTTTCCAATCTTGGTATAACTTTTTTTCTCTTTCTTTCTTTATTGGACCTTTATTACAACGTTATATAGAAGTGATGAGAGCAGACAGCCTTGCCTTGTTCTCAATCGTGACAGAAAAGTTTTCAGTCTTCCAAATTAAGTTATATTTTTCATAGATTCCCTTTATTAAGCGGAGGAAGTTCACTTTTCTTTTCTTTTCTTTTTTTTTTTTTTTTTTGAGATGGGGTCTCGCTCTGTCGCCCAGGCTGGAGTGCAGTGGCGCGATCTCGGCTCACTGCAAGCTCTGCCTCCCAGGTTCACGCCATTCTCCTGCCTCAGCTTCCTGAGTAACTGGGACTACAGACGCCCACCACCACACCCGGCTAATTTTTTTTTGTATTTTTACTACAGATGGGGTTTCACTGTGTTAGCCAGGATGCTCTCGATTTCCTGACCTTGTGATCCACCCGCCTCGGCCTCCCAAAGTGCTGGGATCCCAGGCATGAGCCACTGCGCCCGGCCGGAAGTTTACTTTTCTTTTTAGTTTGCTGAGAATTTTTATTGTGAATCAGTATTCAGAATTGTTTACATCTATTGAGATGATCATGTGATTTTTCCCCTTTATGCTATTAATGTGGACAAATCCACTTAGTGATGATTTGTTATCCTTTTTATATACTGCTGTATTCCTTTTACTAATATTTTGTTAATGATTTTTGCATCTATCTGCATGAGGTATTTTAGGCTACAGTTTTCTTGTAATATCTTTGTCTTATTTGAGAGTCAGGATTATGCTGGCCTCATAAAATCAGTTTTGTTTTGTTTTTTGAGATGGAGAGTCACTCTGTCACCCAGGCTAGAGTGCAGTGGTGCAATCTCAGCTCACTGCAACCTCCGCCTCGTGGGTTCAAGCAATTCTCCTGCCACCATGCCCAGCTAATTTTTGTATTTTAGTAGAGACAGGGTTTCACTATGTTGGCCAGGTTGGTCTTGAACTCCTGACCTTAAGCGGTCCACCCACCTTGTCCTCTCAAAGTCCTGGGATTACAGGTGTGAGCCACCGCACCCAGCATAAAATCAGTTTTGAAGTGTCTTCTTTTCTGAAAGAGTTTATTTAAGATTGGTGATATATATTTTTAATGTCTCTTTTTCTATGAAGATTTTTCTGAACTTTAAATTGGGTTTAATATGCATTTTTTTAGCTTTTCTTAACTTGTCATGCATATAATTATTTGCTTAAATTATGTCTTCTTCATTAGACTGTCAGCTTCATGACAGCATTAATCTGTCTTGCTTACCCCTATGCCCTAGCATCTAGCTAAGTGCCTGCTTCAAAGTATCATATATGTAAATGAATATTTACTGAATTGTATTAAATTAAAGGGAAAATAATAGACCAGAAAAACTAGGAATTGTGACACAATACTAAAGACAATATTAAAAGGCTTTTTTAAAAAGTTACATTGGGAGCAAAAAGAACAAGGAGGCCTAGGTGGGTGGTATCATATTAATGAATGAAAGAAAGAAAATAGAGCATTCACCTCTGTTTTGGTTTAGTCTTCTCTGTCAAAGAGAATACTCTTTGGACTGGGAAAGATAAAATAAACACTGGTTCCAGGGAATGCAATCAAACATAGTTGAGATTGAAAGATGTCATGCAACTGCTTTAAATGATTTCAAGTTCCTTAATCTTATATTTCAAGATACTGAGGACTAGGCTGGGCACAGTGGCTCACGCATATAATCTCAGCACTTTGGGAGGCTGAGGTGGGTGGATCACCTGAGGTCAGGAGTTCGAGACCAGCCTGGCTAACATGACGAAACCCTGTCTCTACTAAAAATACAAAAATTGGCTGGGTGTGGTGGCAGGCATCTGTAATCCCAGGTACTAGGGAGGCTAAGGCTGGAAAATCACTCGAACCCAGGAGGCAGAGGTTGCAAAGAGCCGAGGTCGCACCATTGCACTCCAGGCTGGGTGACAAGTGAAACTCTGTCTCAAAAAAAAAAAAGATACTGAGGACTAGTGGAAGAGCTGGCTGAAGCACTGCTGGCAGTCTTTGAGAAAGTGTGCATGGGGAGGGGGAAATAGGGGATGGGGGTCGGGGATGGATAGAAATTTCAGAAGATTAGAGTCAAGGAACTAATATTCAGGAGGTCACTTCAGCAGACTTGACATCCATCTTAGGTAATATTCTTAAACTACTTCTGAACAAGAATAAATTAAGAGGCGTGGCACAGTGGCTCATGCCTGAAATCCCAGCACTTTGGGAGGCGGAGTCAGGCGGATCACTTGAGGTCCGGAGTTTGAGACCAGCCTGGCCAACATAGTGAAACCCCATCTCTACTAAAAATACAAAAAAAAAAAAAATAGCTGGCTGTGGTAGTACATACCCGTAATCCCAGCCACTCGAGAGGCTGAGGCAGGAGAATCCCTTGAACCCGGGAGGCAGCAGTTACAGTGAGCCAAGATCGCGCCACTGCACTCCAGCCTGTGTGATGGAGTGAGACTGTCGAAAAAAATTTTTTTAAAAAGAATAAATTAAGAAAAGGAAATTGGGATCACTGTAAGCTTACCAGAATTTTTTGAAGATGGAGACAGAAAAGGGGAGCAAGTAGGGGGTAAAGGGGGAAAGGAAGAAGGGAAGAGAAGAAAATAAAAGGGAAGGGAAGGGAGAGGAGGGGAAGGAAAAGGAATAGGAAAAGATCCCGGGCTTAGTAGATCCCGGGCTTAGTGGGTAAAGAAGAATTGATTTCAACCCTGGCTCTTTTACTTCTTAGTAAAATGATGTTAGGCAAGTTATTAATTGCTATAAGCTAGATTCCTTATTGGTAAAATTGAAATGATAAAAGAAACCACTTCATAGAGTAGTCCTGATGATTAAATTAAATAATGTGTATAAAGTGCTTATTTATCAAAAGCAGTGATAACTGTGAAGGGGGTGAATGATGGTCATGCCAATAATACTGACGGAGAAGGAACAGGAGTAGTCAATGTAAGCTTATTCCCTTTTTGAAGAGATTACTCCATTGGTAAGTTGACAGAAATCTGTACAGTACAGCTATATTTGGTATAGCCATATTTAGTATATTTGTTTAGCTCAATTGGATTTCAACAAGACTTTGACAACATCTCCACGACATCCTTGTGAACAAGGAGAAGGAATATAGGCTGGATGATATAGGCTGGTTGAATAGTCATGCTTAAAGTGTGCTGATTAATGGGTTCCTGTCATGCTGAAATTCTCCAGGAGTGTAAATCTGGACTATGTACTTAGCCAAGCTTTTTTTAAAAAATCATTATTTGCATAAGAGCATTGATAGCAGGCTAATTAAATTTGGGAACAATAGCTAATAATGGCTGAAAAAAACAGAACCTAAAAAGAAATAGTATAATACAGAGCAAAGAATATGGCCTTAATGTCATGGATCTATCACTACTAGCTGTGTGGCTTTCAGTAAATTGCTTAACCACCTGAGCCTTTGGTTCCTCATTTGCATGGAGATAATACTACATATTCCATGTGGTTGTGAGAACATAAAAGATAATATATGTGCATTATCATGCCTTTAATCCCAGCACTTTGGGAGGCCCAGGGTGAGCAGATCACAAGGTCAGGAGATCGAGGCCATCCTGACCAATATGGTGAAACCCCGTCTCTACTAAAAATACAAAAATTAGCTGGGCATGGTGGCGTGTGCCTGTAATCCCAGCTACTCAGGAGGCTGAGGCAGGAGAATCACTTGAACCAGGGAGTCGGAGGTTGCAGTGAGCCGAGATCGCACCACTGCATTCTAGCCTGGCGACGCAGCGAGACTCAAATATATATGTGTGTGTCAAATATATGTGTGTGAGTGTCAAATATATGTGTGTGTGTATTAGTTATCTATTTCTGTGTTATAAATCTCCCCCAAAAAACCTGGGGGCTTAAAATAATAAACATTTATTATTTCACACAGTTTCTAAAGGCTGGGAATCCAAGAGCAGCTTACTGGGGTGGTTCTGGCTCAGAGTCTCTAAGGTTGAAATCAAGATTTTGATTGGGACTGCAGTCATCTAAAGGCTTGAACGGATCTGGAGGGCCTGCTTCTAAGCTCACTCATGTGGGAGGCCTCAGATCTTTAGCACATGATCCTCGTGATATGAGGAACTGGCTTCCCCAGAGCAAGTGGTCTTAGAAGGAGAGAGCAAGCAGGAAGCCACAGTGCCTTTATCACTTGGCCTCTGACATGACATTCTGTCGCTTTTGTTTTATTTTCTCCATTAGAAGCAAGTTGCTAAGTTTAGCTCATACTCAAGGGAAAAAGAATTAGGATCCACCTCTTGAAGTGGGGGAGTATCATAGAATTTTGTGGGCTTATCTTAAAACTGCAACAATCTAAAAAGTACTCAGTACAGTGCCTAGCACATAAGTGCTCCATAAATGGCAGTTGTTATTCTACTATTAATAGTCTACAGTTAATATACATATACAATTAATATACATGGTCCCTACTATGAAACCGGTGTGGGTAGGACAAGATAAACTCATGACTTCTTAGATTCCTGGAAAACACAGAAAAAGAAGTACCACATATCACTACATTAACTACATCTGTTTTATACACCAAAATGAATGGATTATTTTTGTACTGCATGTAATGCACTAAGAACAGGACTAGTAAAAATAAATTTTAGTAATATTTATTTATTTATTTTGAGACAGAGTCTCTCTCTGTTGCCCAGGCTAGAGTGCAATGGCACGATCTCAGCTCACTGCAACCTCTGCCTCCTGGATTCAAGCGATTCTCCTGCCTCAGCCCCCCCAAGTAGCTGGGAGTACACACATGCACCACGACACTGGCTAATTTTTGTATTTTTAACAGAGATGGGATTTCACCATGTTGGCCAGGCTGGTCTCGAACTCATGACCTCAAGTGATCCACCTGCCTTGGCCTCCCAAAGTGCTGAGATTACAGATGTGAGCCACTGTGCCTGGCCAAATTTTAGTAACATTTAATAGGCATACCTAAAATGTATAGTCTGTAAATACGAGTGATATGAAAAATTTGAATGGCAACCTAAAAATGATATTGTATGGTTTTGTTAAAGAGTTTTATATGTATATTTAAATATAGGTATCGATCATCTGAGAACTCATCAAAGTTTAACTGAATAATATACCAACTTGTCTTTCTGAGTGTCGTTTTCTCATTTCCATTTAAAAATGTGCCACAGCTAAGACTGACAGGCCCCAGTCTGCAGCAAAGATGGGAAAGACTTGCTAGTTCACACACCTCCCCTGAGGGCAAGGAGTAATTTTGGGGGATGTAAACTAACAAACATAAAAGTATTATATCAGCAAAGGGGTCGATTAAGTAGAAGAGTTGATGTTGACAGTAAAATTTAGAAGCAATAATTAATATGGCTGAATCACTAGATAATCGAATTTCCTGTCTTTATGTATACATTTGTATGTATATATATATTTATATATGGGTCCATAATGCCCATCATTAGCCTCAAAGATTGTCTGATGTTCATTGGAAAGAACTCTCCCACCCAGGTGGACAGAGTAATTTACTGAGCCACTTTGGTAAGATAAGAACATTAGATTGAAGGTAATGTCACACCTTAAACTTGTTAATTTATTGGTGTTTTGATTTGCATTAAACATTAGACAGATCCTCATGCTAGCGGCTGCACATGGTAGAACTCTCCTTAGTATCTCACCAAAATAGCAGTCAAACTTCTAAGATGTTCAAAACATAGTTACTAATTTGAAAGTAAGTAGAAATGGTTGCTGAGGAGCCAGTATTTACAGAGGTTATATGCATCATTGTAGGTGAGGCAGGAAGTCTCCTAAGATTTCACAGGGAGCCTCCTGACTTATCAGTGCATAAATCACCGTATTGATCAGGTCAGCAGTGACAGATAAAAAGTAGTGACGTGGGTTTCAACTGCTGCTAGCCTTAGCCACACACTGACAGTTGTGATAAATGGTAACAGAAAACGGAGTTATTATAGATCCAAACAGTGAAGAGAAAATATATATTTAAAAACCAATATTTTAAGATAGGTAGTAATTTACTGTGTAGGGACAAATAAATGGCTTTATACGTCTTTTCGTTCTTTTTTTGTCTGAACGGAGTTTCACTCTTGTTGCCCAAGCTGGAGTGCAATGGTGCGATCTCAGCTCACCACAACCTCTGCCTCCCGGGTTCAAGCGATTCTCCTGCCTCAGCCTCCCAAGTAGCTGGGATTACAGGCATGTGCCACCACGCCCAGCTAATTTTTTGTGTGTTTTTAGTAGAGATGGGGTTTCTCCATGTTGGTCAGGCTGGTCTCGAACTCCCAACCTCAGATGATCCGCCCCCCTTGGCCTCCCAAAGTGCTGGGACTACAGGCGTGAGCCACTGCACCTGGCATGTCTTTTTGTTCTTTAAGGGTATCTATTATGGTCCAAGAAAATGAGCAGTATGCACAATGTTGAACCAGAGTTGATAAACAAAAGGTAACTGATGTTCACTATCATCTTTTTAAGGAAGCCAAGTAAGTTTGTGATATAGTTTACAGATACTTCTATCAAATATTAAAATGTCTTAAGGTGGGAAAAAAAAAACAGTTTTGACACTCAAGTAGGTTTTACGTATTAACATATATAGAATGCACGTAGAAGAAAGGGTCAGAGAGGTCCCTGGAAATGCTGTGTACTGATTCAGCATCATAGGGGCTGCACAGGCTGCACTGTGAGTAATAATTATAATAATAGCTATCATTTAATGCGCATTTACCATGTGCCAGGAATTAGGTTAAATCTTTACATGAATTATAGTATTGAGCCCTTTTATCCACCCCTTGAGTAGGTATTATTATATCTATTTTAAAGATAAGGAAATTGAGGGCCGGGTGCGGAGGCTCACGCCTGTAATCCCAGCACTTTGGGAGGCCGAGGCAGGCAGATCACGAGGTCAGGAGATCGAGACCATCCTGGCTAACATGGTGAAAACCTGTCTCTACTAAAAATACAAAAAATTAGCCAGGCGTGGTGGTGGGCGCCTGTGGTCCCAGCTACTCGGGAGGCTGAGGCAGGAGAATGGTGTGAACCTGGGAGGCAGAGTTTGCAGTGAGCCGAGATCACACAACTGCACTCCAGCCTGGGCGACAGAGCGAGACAGCAAGACTCCATCTCAAAAAAAAAAAAAAAAAAAAGATAAGGAAATTGAGACATAGTGGTTAAAAATTTACCAAACATTGGCCGGGGGTGGTGGCTCACACCTGTAATCCCAGCACTTTGGGAGGCCGAGGCAGACGGATCATGAGGTCAGGAGATCAAGAACATCCTAGCTAACACGGTGAAACCCCATCTCTACTAAAAATACAGAAAAATTAGCTGGGCACATCCAGCTACTTGGGAGGCTGAGGCAGGAGAATCACCTGAACCCAGGAGGCAGAGGTTGCAGTGAGCCAAGATCACACCACTGCACTCCAGCCTGGGCGACAGAGCGAGACTCCATCTCAAAAAAAAAAAAAAAAAAAAAAATTTACCTAACATTGTTCATGTGGTTAAGTGGCAGAGCCCAGAATCAAAGTGAAGTCTGAGTACCTCCATCCAGGTTTACTATCTCAGTCTATGTGTTTTATGGAAATGAGGTATGCCCTTTCTGAGAAGGAATGATGTTATTGTACCTCCTTATATATTTTCATTAAGAATGAGTGAGGATCTCCTCCTTTATTATTTATTCATGTGACCCTTTCTTTTCCCTCACCCTGTGGGAGGCTGAATAATGGCCCTGAAGATATTCAGGCCCTAATCCAGGATTATCCAGGTGAACCCTAAATGTAATCACAAGTGTCCTTTTAAGAGGGAGTCAGATAGAGATTTGATGACGGGAGAGGAAGAAGACCATATGACACCAGAAGTGGGTATGTTTGGAGCAGGGAAGTGACGTGACGTGGGGCCACAAGCCAAGGAATGAGGATAACCTCTAGAAACTGGAAAAAGATAGGAAACTGATTCTCCCCTAGAACCTCCAGGAGGAACCAGCCTGCTGACACCCTGATTTTAGTCCCATAAGACTCATTTTGGACTTCTGGCATCCAGAACTCTAAGAGAATAAATTTCTGTTGTTTTAAGCTACCAAATTATAGTAATATTTTATAGCAACCATAGGAATTGAATACATATCCCATATTACTGGCTTCAGGACTTATTTGCGTTATACTTTCTCCTTATATTTTTCCTACATTTTGTAATTGTTTATTACTTCCGGAATGCAACTGTAGAGTGTGTAAATAACATATTCGTAAAAGCATTGTTTCAGATGAAGTCTAAAAAAGAGATTTTATTTTAAAAGAATATCCAATCCTATGGCTATCCCATATCCCAGCCTTTCCAATGGCTGCAAAAGGGAAAATTAGGGGACGAATGTTGTCAAGTGTATAATGAAAGGAAATCTTTTCAATAAGAATGATCAATAAACTTGTAGAAAAATGTCCACCATAACGAGAGTCACACCAGTTAATCATAACCCACATCTCTGACTAGGAACGCAGTTAGGTTTCCCCCATTCCCACCACTCTTTATTTGGAGATTTGTTGAAACCTGCAAGAGAATTATGAGAATAGTATGAAGTCACTTATCTGCCCTTCACCAAATGCTAACTAATATGTCACCATATTTGTGAACAATAGATAGATAACTTGAAACTAAGTTATGGGAATCATGACATCTTACCCCTCACATCCCTCATCTCCTAAGAGTAAGGACTTTCTCCTCTTCTCCTGCATAACTCCAATGTCATTTGAGAAAATAGCACTAATTTTATAACATCACCTAACATCCAGCCCAGTGCAAATTACAATTTCCCCAGTTGTTCCTAAACATTATTAATAGCTGTTTGTTTTCTGACCCAGCATCCAATCAGGGTTTACACACTGCACTTGGTAATGTCTCTTTGGTTTCTTTTAATCTGGAACAGACCCCTTACAATTTTGTTTTCATGATACCAACTTCTTTGTGTTTTCCTGACCCGCCCGCACTAGAATGTAAATTTTACAGGGGCAGGAATTTTCGTCTCTTTGTTAATTGCCGTGTCCTTAGCATTGAGAATGCTGCCTAGCACTTTGTAAATATTTGTTTAATAACTAGATGAATGAATAAGTAATACAAGTATAATGAGTGTCATGAAAGGTGATTTAGAGGACGCCAAGGGGCCTGAGAATCTAATCTCCTGTTGTTTGTGTGTAACTCTTACCTCTGCATTACATGTATTGTGTTACACATATACGTGTTCCAGGCTTGAGCAAAGGGCTCATTTGACAAATCAGCGGGGAGATATAAGTGTAATAAATATAAATAAGAATTGAGTTTTAAAAAATACCTAAGTTGGTCAAGATTAAAAGGCATGATAGCAGGCACTTTAACAGCGAAACTGCAAGAGACTTAAGCTGAGTTTGGGCAACTGTGATGTGACTGGCAGGACACTAAATTAGCTTTAGACTTAATACAATAAGGACAGAGGCCATAATGAAGAAGGTGATTGTCTTGCTCTATTTATTCCTTCTTTCATTCAACAAATATTTATTGAGTGCCTCCTGTGTGCCAAGCACTGTTTTGGTGCTGGATATATAGAATTGAGCACAACGAAGTCTTCGGCCACATGGAGCTTACATTCCATGATGAACAAACAATACATAAGTAAGTTTTTCGAGGGTAGGGGCTCCATGCTTTCACAAGAGAAGGCAACATAGCATAATGGTCAAGAGCACTGGTTTTTGAGCCAACAGACATAGGTTTGAGTCCCAGTTTGTATACTTTTTTGCTGCTTGGTCTCGGGTAAGTTCCTTAAGCTCTCAGAGCCTGAGTTTCCCCAGTAGTAAGGTCATGGCAAATTAACAGTACAGCCTCATAGGTTGGGAAGGGACTTAAGCGAGGTAATGCATGAGAATTGTTTCACATGGTGCCTGGCACTTAATGCTTCTTGATAAATGTTAGTTGTTGTTTTCGTCATTATTAACATTGACTAACTAAAATATGTCTTACTGGAAAAGAGATTTGAAACCAAATGATGAAGAACAGTTTAAGGAACCAGGGATGTGAAACTCATAGAAAAGTAAATGGAATACATGCTTACTGGTTTCAAATACTTGATGATGTAGCATGTGACCTGAGCTTACTTATTCTGTGTGGTCCCAGAAAACAGAATTAGGTCCAGCGGGTGGAAGTTACCAGGAAGACAGTTTTCACAATGTAAGAAGAAATGTTCTTAACAATTAGAATTATCTATAAATAGAAAGAGCTGCTTAGGAGGAAATGGATTTTCTGTCATTAGAGATAATAAAGCAGGTACTAGACATGTGCTTTCCAATATGTAGCCACTAGCCTCCTATGGCTATTTAAATTTAAAGTAATTAAAATTAAATACAGTTATAAAAGCAGAGGATAGGATGGTGGTTTCCAGGGACTGGGGAAGGGAGAAACTGGGTATTGTTGTTCAATTGGTGTAAAGTTACAGTTATGCAAGATGAATCAATTCTAAAGACCTGCTCTACAGCATAATGCTTATAACTAACAAAATTAGGAACTTTAACAGTTTATTAAGAGGGTAGATCTCATGTCAAGCATTCTTACCACACACACACACACACAGAGTGAGAGAGAGAGAGAGAGAGAGAGAAACTTTTGAGGATGTGGATATGCCTGTTATCTTGATGGTAGTGGTGATTTCACCGTTTTATGCATATATCCCAGCTCATCAAATTGTACATATTAAATATGTATAGTTTTTTGTATGTCAGTTAAACCTCAATAAAGCTAATTTTTAAGAAATTAAATACAAATACAATTCAGTTATTTAGTCACATTAGTCACATGTCAAAGTGCTCACAAGCCACATATGGCTGGTGGCTACTGCCATATTAGTGCAGAATAACAAACATTGCCATCATCACAGAAAGTTCTGTTGTATAGTGCTGTTCTGGACAATGACTGAACAAAGATGTTTAAGAAGAAATGGAGGCACAAGATGAGAAAGAAGAGCTGAATTAATTAGGTAACTTGTAAAGTCCATTCTAAGCCTCAGTTTTATAGATTATTAAAGGTTATCTTTTTTAGCCGTGTAATAATAGTAGAGAGATAGTCGTTTCATTTTGGAATAAAGGAAGAGTTATTCTCATAGAAATAAAACTGTTGTATTATTTGGAGATATTTTTATTTTACTGATTTGACTTAAAAATTGCTTCTTTTCAGCTCATCACTCTAGTTAGAGAAATAAATTTCTGAGGGGAAATGGCCTAGCAATGGCATGGCCCAGGAGAAGTACAGTAATCGTTGCATCTTTTTCCTGAAAGAACTTTCCATGATTGTTTAGTTCAGCCTGAAGAGCCATTTGTGACACTTAAAAATCAATGAGGGGGAAAAACGGGACTGAGCTGGGCCAGTTTTCAAAGGACGTGACGGGTGAGTCTTGTTTCAGTTGCTAGTATTAGACAGGATTTCATTTATGAACTTTGTTCTCTTGTCCAACTCCAGTTCCTACAGGTTTCCTTTTTCCTTTGCTCTCCAGTCAAAAGGAAAAATACTCACATGATTATTAGAAATACTGGAGCAATAAATTGAGGGACTTGAAACACCCTTTTTTTCTTTCCCTTCAAAGCCTTAAATGATAGTTGCTTACAGGTCATTAAAAGCAGTCCTGCCAGGGTGTTATAATATATGTTTTAGCTTCCAATTGAAGGAAAATCTCTACCAAACTAACCTTTGAGTCATACAGAATTTTTTATTTTCTATTTTTGATGTCTTGGGTGTTCCAGCACTTTTTCATCACCTGCCATATACAAAATTCCCATATCTTATCTGAGCCAAAAATGAAGCCTGGTATCACCTCTAACAAGTACAAATTCCTAGCCCTTTTCAACTATGTTATTATTTGCCTATTTTATTTATTGCAAAACAGTTCCCAAGGAGTGATGTCCTGGAGAAACAGAAATAACGCCGTAGAAGAGCAGTAGTGTTACGGACATTGAGAGTACCATTGCAAAACCTGATTTTTTTGCATTTTCGTGGCTTCAGTTTCAAGTAATTGTAGATGGACAGAGGCCAAGCTGTTTTAAATTTGACTCTTGGTTAAGCTGAAAAACTACCTAACAACTAAGGGTACCCTAACTCCTGTTACAGAGATAGATACCTAAAAAGGCCAGACTAACAAGAAACCAAATAGCCAGTCTGGGGTATGGCCAGAGAATCTGTAACTCTAATAAGCACACCAAGGGATTCTGGTGAACAGACTAATTTGGGGAACTGCTTAGGTCCACATTATTTTGTAAAGGAATGATGGAAGAACCTTTTTCTGAATTTTTAAAAATAAGACATCAATTTTTTTTATTGTAGTAAAAGATATGTAACATAGAACTTACCATTTTCACCATTTTTAAATATAAAATTCAATGGTATTAAGTACAACCATCACCACACATTTCCAGAACTTTTTCATCATCCTAAACTGAAACTGTACCCATTAAACAATAACTCCTCATTCCCTGCTCCTTTCCCTCCCAGGCCCTGGTAACCCCTATAACACTTTCTGTCCCTCTGAATTTGCCTGTTCTAGGTCCCTCATATAAGTGAAGAGATAATTGATTTTTAACAAAAGCTTAATTGCTTTCTTGCCTGGAGGCATGGGTCTGAGTGAAGGGGAGCAAACATTAATTGGTGTCTTGACATGACAAGTCAAGGTCACATTCGGATTTACTGGATTTATCTCAAGCAATAGAAAACTGTGTTTTTAAGCTTTGGTTCCATGGAATCATACAGACTCCTTTTATTCTAATTATTTTTATCATGACCTGTGTGTTCACCTATGAAATTCATTCATTTGAAATTGTTACTGACTAGTTGGTGATATTCAATCTGATTTTCTCATAAAAATTAATAAGTATGTTTCTGAAAATCTCCTCTCAATTATGTCATTCTAAACAATTTCTGCAATATTAAGGCCCAGCAGAAAAAAAAAAAAAAGTTACTATCAAAATGTTTCCAAAGTTCAAAAGCAGAAGAATTAGCACTTTTTAGTTTCTTTTTATAAAATGCATCTACTTCAAGCCATAGCAAATTTGAAGTTTCAGATCCTCTGTCCACAAGATTGAGTACTTGACGATAGCCCTTTTGGCTCCTTCCAGATCTCCTAATAAAGCGGGGAGCTCCTTCAGTATCCAGCATACTACTCTGGGGAGAAGGCCTCTTCATCTTGTCCAGAGCAGGGCTTCAGATATCTGTGCCAGAGGCTTAGGAAAGCACCTACCACTTGGAATGTAGAACAAAAGAAATGATTGTTTTCTTTTTTCTTTTCTTTTTTTTTTTTTTGGAGATGGAGTTTCGCTCTATTGCCCAGGGTGGAGTGCAGTGGCGGGATCTCGGCACACTGCAGCCTCTGCCTCTTGGGTTCAAGCGATTCTCCTGCCTCAGCCTCCTGAGTAGCTGGGATTACAGGTGCCTGCTACCACAGCTAATTTTTGTATTTTTAGTAGAGATGAGGTTTCACCATATTGGCCAGGCTGGTCTCTAACTCCTGACCTCAGGTGATCTGCCCGCCTCGGCTTGTTTTGTTCATTTTAAACAATTTTCCATAAATTTATAAAGCCATTCTCCATGACATGCTTACCACCTGCACGGTCTGTGTAAATCTGATCCATCAGTAATATAGTACGGCAGCATCTAATTATGTGTTTTGTGAAAAGCTATGGAACAAAAAGTACCACCTGTTACTTAACTCTCTAATTGTAAAATTGTGTTTTATTTCTGTGCCCTGAGGTTGGACCACAGTATTGTGATAAACCATGGGACTGATGGGTCTTGCTACCCATTCTTGTTATCCATTAAAAAAAAAAAAGTAATCATTTCTTCTAACTCTCAAACCTCTAAAAGCTCTTCTGAAAACTTAGATCTAACTGTTTAAGTTTGACCCCTGGATTCTATAACCCTCTCTGTCACAAATCTGCATTGTAACTTTGAGCGAATTATTTATCTTAAACACTTAACTTTCCATACAGCTATTCATTGAGCATAAAACCTAGATAATGATACCACCTCTGGAAAAAAGGATTCATGACTCAGTGGGTCTGTTTCCCTACTTAAATCTGGAAGGGAAAATGCCTTCTTACTCTTCCTTCTGAATTTTCCCATTTAGTCCCTGGCACAAATGAAGACTCACTCTTCTTGGCAGCATCCATGGCTGCTAAGAGGAACTTTGCCCCACTGCCTTTGATGTGGTGAAACAAAGCCTTTACCAGAGTGGTTGGAGGATCTGGCACCCTGGAGACTCCAAGGGGCCCCCACCCACAACCTCTTTGGGAAGTTCTTTTCCTAAAGTTGTGTTCAGATTTATACCAATATGCAGAGGAGACATCTTTCTTATAAAAAGCTTGCTTTTCCTCTCAAAGCTGTGAAGAAGCTAGTGAAGGGGAAGTTGAACTGGGTATAATATTGACAAATGTTTTGAGCATTTCAGATAAAAATGTTTAAGTGCAGTCCTGTTTGTGTTGCCTTATTACACTGCTCATTGGAGAAAGTGTTTTCTTTGGTCACCTGCCAGTGAAAAAGATTAGCCTTTTCCTGTATTTAGGATTGTTTCTTTGACTAGTTATGTTGGTAGAACAAGATAGACAAATGCTGCTGAAATTAGCAAATCAGTATTGGAACACAGTGATACTCATTTCTCCTCACTGCCCTTTCCAATTCATTGACAGTTGCCGCAAGCAGTATGAATGGGTTTTTTTTGGTTCTCTCTTTCTCTCCTTACCTATTCCAATTTGTATTTTCACTTTAGTTCCCTTGCTCTGATGTTCAAGACTTTAAAGGATTTGCCACTGCCCCCCACACAACGCTTTCCTATTTTATAGGATCCAATAAGAAACATTTTTTCATTTAAATGCCTCTTCTGTAACATGAGTCACCTTTTAGATTTCTATACCTTGTATCTTCTAGTTTCTATTTTAGTACAGAAAAATTATAGTTTCATCTTCTTTGAGGCAAGATATGAAGATTTTTTTTTTGCCCTCCCTCAAATTTATTCCCTGTTTACAGCAAAGGAAGCCACTGGCTGCTTTTCTAACATTTCTCTATCAGAAGCTAGTTGAGCTAAATGTATATACTTTTATATTCCCCTTAATGTGTTTAGATTGATCTGGGATACATCTTTTGGCTCTGGACATTGTGAAACAAAGTTAAGCCCTTTAACCCATCATCAGCCTACATCTATCTCTTCAAACAAGAAGGAAATGAACTTCCATTGCTGTAGGAAGAACTTATGTCACACATAAGGGCAAATTTGTTAGCAGTAATGTTATTCAAGCCGGGTGTGGTGGTGCATGCCTGTAATCCCAGCACTTTGGGAGGCCGAGGCAGTGGATTGCTTGAGACAAGGAGTTCGAGACCAGCCTGGCCAACATGGCAAAACCCTATTTCTACTAAAAATACAAAAATTAGCCTGGCATGGTGGCATATGCCTGTAGTCCCAGCTGCTTGGGAGGCTGAGGCACAAGAATCACTTAAACCCAGAGGCGGATGTTGCAGTGAGCCGAGATTGTGCCACTGTCCTCCAGCCTGGGCGACAGAGGGAGACCCTGTCTCAAAAAACAAACAGAAGAGATAGTGTTATTCAGTACTGGGTTCCTAAGCAGTATTACAGTATAACCTTCTCTGAAATTTTTTGCTTTTGTTTTTAATAAAATAGATTCTCATAAGGAATGGATTATGAGAACTTCTTGACAGCATAAGTTATTTCTTGAAGTCACTCTTTAGAATAAATAAGTTGTATTTTATTCTGAGGGAATTTTTTTTTTTTTTTTAGAGTCTCGCTCTGTCACCCAGGTTGGAGTGCAGTGGTGTAATCTTGGCTTGCTGCAACCTCCACCTTCTGGGTTCAAGCAATTCTCCTACCTCAGCCTTCTGAGTAGCTGGGATTACAGGTGCCTGCCACCACACTGGCTAATTTTTTTTTTTTTTAGTAGAGTTGGTGTTTCACCATGTTGGTCAGGCTGGTCTTGAACTCCTGAACTCAGGCGATCCGCCCACCTCAGCCTCTATTCTAAGGGAATTTTAACATTGATTTAATTGAGAGAATTAAAAGAGCCTGAGGGTAGTTTACAGAGAAGAGCCCTTTTAGGTAGTATTTTTTATTTGACTTGCCAACCTCTAATTCTCACTCACTTATGGTGAGTTTCAAGTATGAATAGTTTTAAGATGTGGTTAGTTCCCATGACTACAAAATAAAATATGAATTTCCCATGTTACTTGAAGACTGTTTGTGGGAGGTCTTCATTTAGGTCTTTGCATCTTCTCAGGAGCATATCATAGTTTAATAGCCTCTCATCTGAACCCTGCAAAGATAGTGATATTCATCTTAGGAAAAAAAAAAAAACTTGCAAACCTCCCTATACAGTATTCTTTGCTGCCACCTAAAGCCATTTGCTCATGAAACAGTAACCTTTAGAACAATAGCCCAAGTTCTCTTCCTATCAGTCAATTCTTAAGACTCTGTTAGCACCTTTCTTTGCTTTTGTCCTGTCAGATGGAGAGAAGGGGTTGGCAGAAGCAAAACAGCCTTTATAAATTTTTCTTAGAGGTCCATGATCCTAGATTAAAGTAGGAATCAGAAGACATCAGGTCTAGAAATCGTCAGAGTGACCTTTTTTGACAGAGAAGATATTTATATGAAGAAACATGAGTGCCAGTGACCTAAATTAAGCTATCTAACCTCTCAATATCATCATTTCTCTGCTTGTAAAAGGGGAATAGTGACACCAATCACTACCGTCCTCTGGAGTTTGAGAGATACTTAATGAAATAATGAACTTAGTGCTCCTCTTACAAGGGAATATATTGTTGACTTTTAGGAGAATGATTTGGGGGTCCCTAAGGGGCTTGACAATCTATTACCTCTCTGGCACTCAAATAGGATTATTGTAAAAAGCTAATCTACTGCCAAAAATAAGCCATTTATTCTGTGGATAGATCAGGTCCAGTGTGAAAAAAAGGATTTTGATCTCTTTTTTGGAATAGCTATTACTAACTAGATAGGCACAAAGATGTCTTTTTTTTCTTTCTTTCTTTAAAAAAAAAAATTAGAACAGAAGTGTAATTGTGTTTGATGGTTCACTTTGGGGGAATGTTAGGTTCAATCCTGGAACACAGTAAATCAGATGATATACTTCTTTTAAAAGGCCTCTAGAACATGCCTTCCCAAGTGAGGCAATATTGCCTCCAAGGGGGCAAAAATTGGTTCTTTGGGAGGCAAAAAAAAATTACATATTATAATGGTTTGTGGCCCTCAAAACATATATAGATAGATAATATGTTCATGATATCAAAATTTCATGGGGAGTGGACAAATAGAAAAAAGGTCTAAAAAGCTAGGGGCTGATAATGAAAAAAAGACTCAGACACATTTCTCAAGTCTAGAATGTGCGTATAACTATCAATTACTCTTTCAGCTGTGTTTGTCCCTAAGCATGGGCAAGCTGCACATCGTCAGGTCGAAACAGCTTGCTATTGATTATTCCTTCAGTCTGAGAGGAACTGAGTTCATAGAAAACTTGAACGAAATGCAATTTGTACCCTAAGGGGTAATGATTTCAGACAAACAAACGTAACAAACATCTACTTGTTAGAACCAATACTTTGCACTTTAAAATGTGGTTAAGCCTTTAAGGTAAGAGGTTTCTTTTTTCTCTTGCCTCTTTAGCCTTACAGAAAGGCACATCAAGGGTAGGAATGATCTTCAAAGTGCCTCACAGAAAAAAAAAAAAAAAAGCCAGATTGGGAGAAAGGAGAGGGTGTGGCCCCAAAGGCAGGAAGGGAATAATTGACTAAATAGTAATGGAAAGTGTACAGCATCAGCAGGGTGCAGTGGCTCATGCCTATAATCCCAGCACTTTGGGAGGCCAAGGTGGGAGGATCGCTTGAGCCCTGGAGTTCAAGACCAGCCTGGGCAACATAGTGAGACCTCGTCTCTACAAAAAATACAAAAAAATTATCTTGGTGTGGTGGCACACACCTGTAGTTCCAGCTACTCAGGAGGCTGAGGTGGGAGGATTGCTTGAGCCTGGGAGGTGGGGGTTGCAGTGAGCTGAGATCACGCCACTGCACTCTGGCCTGGGCAACAAAGCAAGACCCTGTCTCAAAAAAAAAAAAAAAAAGTACAACATCAAAGTCAAGGAAATTGATGGGAATTGACACTGAAGTACTTAAGAAATTTTAAGTTTGCTATTGCTGCTGGTATTAATAAACTTTCATATATCCAACATATTTTTCCTTCCACCTTTCTCATATGGCTTATTAGTTCTTTCAAACACTCAGAATGGATGGAATGACCCAAAATTGACTTGCTACATACTGGGGAATTTGGAAGAGACCTGTGTTTTGCTTAGCAGCCCTGAAACAATAGAATGGCCTTTTTTTTTTTTTGAGACAAGGTCTCACTCTTGCCCAGGCTGGAGTGAAATGGTGCTATCTCAGCTCACTGTAACCTCCGCCTCCTGAGTTCACGCAATTCTTGTGCTTCAGCCTCCCGAGTAGCTGGGACCACAGGTATGTGTCACCACGCCCTGCTAACTTTTTTTTTTTAATTAATGGGGTCTCACTATGTTGCCCAGGTTCTAGAACTGCTGAGCTCAAGTGATCCTCCCTCCTTGGCCTCCCAAAGTGCTGGGATTACAGGCATGAGCGACTGTGCCTGGTAATGGCCATATTTAAAGATATATTTTTTCCTCAGTCTCTGACTCTTCCTTGCCTAATCATCCTATTCTTTAGTATACAAACCTATAACTTTGAGGAAAGAGAATCAGAGATTATTTGTCCCTACTTACCCATTTCACCGTGCGACAATGAGCACTCTTTCTCCAAGCCAAGCATTTGATAAGCATTCGTTGCTATGGGCATTTTACTGCCTTGAAACCACCCCAATTCCCTGCCTATTGATTTCTTAAGATCACAGAAGAAAGTGGAATGAATCCTAGAGAGGCCTTCAAGCTCCCTGACACCCATGGGGCCCACTCATCTCCACCCCCCCACTCCAATTCCAAAATCTAACACATTCTCCTTTTCTTAGTTCCTCAGTTCCCCGCCCTTCACTTCTCTTTGTTAGCCACTGGGTGGGTGTAACCAAACCTCAGTCACACCGTGGCCCCAGCAGCTGGGCTTCTCTCTCCCCCATTACATTGCAGACATTCTTTTCACATCATTTTGTCCTCTCTGCTGCATTCCCTACATTTGGCTTCATTCCCTCTGTGCAAAACAAACTTCTGTTTCAAGGGACAGCAGTTTGCCAAGGAGATGCTGGCAGAGAGGGTCCAGTTCTCTCCTTTCTATCTGAAGAGCCCAGTGTCATTCATTAGCATATGAGAAGAATGGTTGTAAATAAACATCAAATGAGGTTAACGAGCTGCAGCTCATCAATATTAATGAAGTCCACCTCACGGCCTTGGTATGAGGTATCAATGGCTCTAATCACAAGAAGCAGTTTCATAAGGCCCCAGTTACAGGGCAGGAAGGGTTAGATCCAGCGTGTTGAAATGTTTGTCATTTTATGACCCCAGGAATGCTGCAGGGTAAGGCGGTCTGATACCAGATCTGTACTTGCAAGCCCCTCTTGTGTTCAGATTACATCTGTGTCTCAACAGGTGGAAGCCTAGGAAAAGGCTATATCTGCTAAGCCAGAATCTGGGGTGGGAGTACTCCAGGTCAACCTGCAGTTCCCAAATCAAAATGAAGTTCCAGAGTACCAGGGTTTGATCTCTCATTGCCCTTCCATCAGTTACCCCAGAGAACGCAAACACTTGTTTCCAGTGTAGTGAAGGATGGTTTGAGGATCTTATAAGCCCAGTTTGGTAAGGAATGAAGAAACTCCCATTTCATGTAGCTCATGTGCCTGCCAGCCACCAGTTAAGTCCCTGTGCCTATTATTTAGAGGATTCAAAGAGTAACAAGGACCAGTCATGGTGGCTCATGCCTGTAATCCCTACACTTTGGGAAGCAGATGTGAGGGGATCACTTAAGGTGACAAGTTCCAGACTAGCCTGGGCAATATAGGGAGACCTCTCTCAAAAACAATAAATAAATAAAAATTTTAAAAGTAGTTGGGCGTGGTAGCCTGTATTCCCAGCTACTCAGGAGGCTGAGGTGGGAGGATCACCTGAGCCTAGGAGTTTGAGGCCACGGAGAGCCATGATCATACCACTGTACTCCAGCATGGGCAACAGGCTGAGACTCTGTCTCTGAAAGAAAATTTTTTTTTAATTAAAAGAAACAGTAAGTACAGCTATCATTTATTGAACACTTACTGTGTCCTAGGCACAGTACTAAACATTTTTGTTATATAATCCTCACAATAATCCCATGAAGGTATTCCCATTTTACAGATGAGGAAGGTGAAACTCACTGATTTGATGTCATGGGTCTAAGATCACACATCAGCAAGTGGCAGAAGAGGAGCTGAGATTTCCATCTGTCTAACTGCAGAGCCCACGCTCTTACTTCCTGCCCTCTGTGGTGTCATCTCAGAGCCAAGCACATAAAATGCAAGCTTTTGTGCTGCTCCTTCTCGTCAAAGATGTGTGTCCTTCTCCAGTTTCAAGGGACTAAACACAAAGTAGTTCCCTGGAAGTAGAATCAGAAAAGGCTTTAGAATTAATTTTTTTAAGTCAAAGTGCCTCTTTGAAATTATTTTTAGAAAGGAAACTTTCATTAAATACGTTTTCCTGCCGGGCGCGGTGGCTCACGCTTGTAATCCCAGCACTTTGGGAGGCCGAGGCGGACGGATCACGAGGTCAGGAGATCGAGACCACGGTGAAACCCTGTCTCTACTAAAAAATACAAAAAATTAGCCGGGCGTGGTGGCGGGTGCCTGTAGTCCCAGCTACTCAGAGAGGCTGAGGCAGGAGAATGGCGTGAACCCGGGAGGCGGAGCTTGCAGTGAGCCGAGATTGCGCCACTGCACTCCAGCCTGGGTGACAGAGCGAGACTCCGTCTCAAAAAAAAAAAAATATGTTTTCCTTGATATATAAATTTGGGGTCAGTGGGATTAGGCTTTGAGAATATGTGTGTGTATGCATGACCCAGTCTGTGCTGATAGCCGTGATACTGATTTATCCACCTTGTCACACTAGTTCCTTTTATGATTAAGCACACACCTTGCATGAGGTCAGTGACCATGGAACACAGGGAAACCGCTCCCACGGCTGATTTGAGCCTATGATCTTAGCCTCAATTACATTGTTTCAACAACTGAACGCCTGGTTTATTACTTAAAGTACTATCGTTGTACTTTGTCTTAGGGGTGGGAAAGAGAACCGATCAAATTGTTATCACAAAAGCTACACCTGATTGTTTGTAAAGGACTTCTAGTGAAAGGATGAAAGTGAAACAGCTACTTCTCTTTCTTCTATTTTTCTCCTTGAAAATTGAGGGACCTAGGCCAGGACAGGCGGATCACTTGAGGCCAGGAGTTCAAGACCTGCCTGGCTAACATGGCAAAACCCCGTCTCCACTAAAAATACAAAAATTAGCCAGACGTGGTAACACGTGCCTGTAGTCCCAGGTACACGGAAAGCTGAGACACGAAAATTGCTTGAACCCAGGAGGGAGAGGTTGCAGTGAGCCAAGATCACACCACTGCACTCCAGCTTGGGTGATAGAGCAAGACTTTATCTCAAAAAAAAAGAAAAAGAAAAAAACAAAAAAAAAAAAAAAGAAAAGAAAGGAACAAGAAAGAAAGAAAACTCAGGGACCTTACTTGGTAATTTTTACCTAGGCAAAATGCCCAGGAATGTTTCCACAGAATGGCACCCAAAGCCCACCCATGCAGGAGCCCTTCCTGCCACCAAGGTAACTAAGACTAGGAAGCAATTGAAACTGGGCCTTCCTTTCCCAGGCCTGTGGCTGTCAACTTGGCTCAGAAAAAGGCAGACTGATGACTTTGTCTCCTTACCCACTCACACTACCACACAGTTCTCATTTGAGCCTGGTCACATGGGCTGTGCCTTCTTATGGCCAAACAAGGATATGCTGTTTCCTGTTCTTTGCACCCTGGGTTTGGCCTGAGCATCCTTAGATGAAACCATCAGGACCCCCAAACCTTGAAGCTTTTCCAGGGGCAAATTGCATGCAGGGGAAGGAGGGGCTGAGCTGTGTAGTGGAGCAGCGGCTGGTGTGCAGTCGGGATGTTTGCAAGAGCCAAGGGGTTAGTTCATTGCTGCTTTGTATACTCAGGCACACCAGAAAACTCAGATTAATAGGCTGTTTATTCTTCAGCATGTTCCTTGAATCAAAGGCTCTGGATGGTATTATTAAAGAGTGTTTGTGAGAGCGCCCTGGAACACTCCTCCTGGGCTCCGCTCACTGAAGAGGAACGATTGAGTCCTTTCATTTCCTGGGCAGCATCCCTCTCACTCATTGCTCACTGTAGTATAAAGGTCTGCAGAACCTTTGTTAGAAACAGGATCTTTTGTTCTGTCCTTATGAGGTCCCATTACCTACAGCACCTTGATCTGTTGGAGTCTAATTATTTAATATTCTTGTCTTTTGAGCTACCTGAACCTAATGAATGCAGTCCACTCTATTTCAGGGAGTTGTTTTGTTCTGGTTTTTTGCCTCTATTTGGCACCAGTTTCCTGTTTGGACAGTATTGTCTTTTTTTTTTTTTTTTTCTTGGTTTTTTTTCAAGGAGTTTGTCCCGGAGGGAAGGAGACATCCACCTGAACCCTACTCTGTGAAGCAAATGAATACGTTTTTTCTATTAGAAGATTCTCCTAAAATGTCCTGAAGTTTGTTCATACCTGGGAATTGAAGCACATAGAATTAAGGAAGAATTACTTCCTCCACCTCCACCCCCTGCAGTAGAGATTTACACTGGAGAAGGTGGCAAAAAAAATTAGGAGGGAAACTGCTCGGTACAATTCCCCCCAGTTCCCTTGGGGCAGCAGCGTGCTGCACATGAGGGATCACTGTACCTTGTTCCCCTCGCAGTGATACTTCTCTGTGGCCAGGCAAATACTATAGTCCAGGCCTTCCACAACTTCTGCATGTGTGCATGCGCGCGCACACACAGCCGCTCAAAACCATACCCCTCCTTGGGCATCCCCTTAATACTGAGGCATCCAGTATATTGCAAAGGTACTCATCACTATACACAGTGCAAATACTCAGCACTCGTTTATAGCAAACCCAGTACGAATAATTAGCAATAGTTTGGGATCTGGCACAACCCTTAATTACCACAGCCAGAGGCCAGAAAATGAAATCAGGGTCATATATCTGAGGTTAGAACTCTAGAATCTATCTGGCATCCTATAGCCCAAAGCACCACAGGGAGGTACACCTTGGAGCAATGGGAGCACTGTCATCCAGAAGACACCGTCCCCTCACTTTCCTCCAAAACTAGCACAGCTGTTTGCATGAGGGCTATCTGCCGTATATACAGTGAGACTAAGATATATACACACCCTGGCGCTTCGCCTGATTTCTTCTGTGAAGTCCATCTGTTTATCCAGTTCCAGATCCCAAAAGGCAGTCACCAAAAACTAAATAGTGAGAAGGGACAGGCTTTTTTTTCTTTTTTTTTTTGATAAACGTTACCGTGAACAAAACAGATTTTGCAAACACATTCCATCTAGTAAATCTTACCTCACAGCTGTGTGAGAAGGGCTTGGAGGAGAGAAGGATGGGGAGCAGGAGGGTCTCAGGACTTGACTGGAGAATTAGAAAGTTCAGAAACCCACAAGGGTGGGACAGTTCAGTACTATCTACTTTTTTTTTTTTTTTTTTTGAGATGGAGTCTCACTGTGTCGCCCAGCTGGAGTACAGTGGCATGATCTCGGCTCACTATAATCTCGGCCTCTTGGGTTCAAGCGAGTCTCCTACCTCAGCCTCCTGAGTAACTGGGATTACAGGGACCGGCCACCATGCCTGACTAATTTTTGTATTTTTAGTAGAGACAGGGTTTCACCATGTTGGCCAGGCTGGTCTTGAACTCCTGACCTCAAGTGATTCGCCCACCTCACCCTCCCAAAGTGCTGGGATTACAGGCATGAGCCACCGCCCCCAGCCTATCTACTTCTTATAGGGTGATAATTGGCCTTTTCCCTTCATTCTAGCCCCTCGTCCTAAACCTGGGATCTGTGATGGGCTCACCAAAGATAAAGATCTGGCTGCAGACTTTGGCTTCTTTCACTGAAAAGCTGATCTAGCCAGACTTTATCTTCAAAGGACAGGCCCTGCCCTTCTGATGTTCCCTGAGCCTCTCCCACTGAGCCTACTCTCGTCCACTGCAGCCATGATGCTCTCTGGATTCAGACAATGGTGCGTTGTCCCAGAACACCGTATCTGGCCTGTCTCTGCTTCACGTCTACCCCTTTGGCTAGGAAAATGAGGGACAGAGCTCACATCAATAACTTGGATTCTGAAGACCGAGGACAAGCAGAAGAAATTGACCTTTTGCCTCAGAGGCGGCTGGATGTTTGTGTGTCTCTCTTCTATGTCAAATTGGCTCACTGAACCACTCAAGAGTTGTTTTTTAAAAATGTTCTGCTCACTCCTCATTTGCGGGTCAGATGCTTTGGATAATCCAGTGGAATTCTCTCTGCTTCACTGCTGGTTGCTGCCAGACACAGAGTGCTAAATCCTGTCAGTCGGTGACTTGAAATGATGATGTGTGAAACAGTGCTGCGATTTGGACATCCTGCACTCATTTGCACGGACTCCTTTGCCAGTAAACCACAGTAGTGAAATCGGGCAGCCTGGGGCAGCTTCCACAGCCCTTGCCTTATCTTTCCTCAGTGTCCCCACCCTCCCCCATGGCAGTATGTAGCTCCAATAATTGGTAAGGCTTGGAATTCTGTTTCATTTAATATTATTCCCTTCCTAGGCATCATAGAGAAATTTCTTTAACAGATTGCAACATGCCAGAGACAGAGAAGTAGCATTTGTGTGCGGAATGGAGAGGCGGGAAGCAAAACACTCTTGTTGCTGATTGCCATCTCCCAGTCTTTGCCCTTCCTTCTTTCGCTAGATTGCATGGCTGGCTGCTTCTCATCTGGTGAGTTCTCAGCTCAAATGGTACCTTCTCAAAGATGAGCCTGGCACAGCCATCTCATGTGGTCCCACCCTCAGTCACTGTGTATCACACCACCCTGCCTGATTTATGTCATTGCTCTCCTCACTTGCTAAAAGTATTTCTTTCTTTGTTACTTTTTATTGTCTGTCTCCCCAACCACTGCCTCCACACATACACACTAGAATGTAAGTACCATGAAAATAGGGATTTTTATCTGTCTTGTCTCTTGCTGTTTCCCCAGAATCTAGCACAGTCCCTGGCATACCTTTGACACTTAGTATATTGACTAAATAAGTAGCTAAGAATGTAGCAATTAAGAACTTCTAAAGCAAATATCCATAGTTACTATCAGGAAATAGTAAAGGCAGACAGACAGAGAGTTTGAGGAATGGAATGAGAAGACATGATTTCTTATACTGATTTTAATAATTGTCTTAATTACAAATTGAATATGTTAAGTCAAAGATCACAATATTGAGTCGCTCTTCATTTCTTCTGACTCAGACTAAACTGCCCCTTATTGAGTAGGTTAGGTCAGGGTCATAGAGACCAAGTACTACAAACTTCCTGGCCAAACTGGCATAATTGATGCCACAAAATATGCCCACTTCCAGATTTCCACTGGACGGTGCCTGGCTTTGCTTTCCTTAGGGCAGTTGCCAGAAGAAACTGGCACAATTTAAAGCAATTTAAAACCCAGCCTGGGTATCTTCATCTAGCCTTTATTATATTCTTGCCTGCCTCCAGTTCCCAAGACTGCATTCCTGTCTGCAGCTCCAGGGCCCTGCAGCCCCTTCAGTCGTGAAAGCCATGGAGGTGGGTTAGCCCTGATCCGCCCAGCACGAGACAGTATGACCAAGAGAATACATCTTTCTTTTTTTTTTTTTTTTTTTTTTTGAGACAGAGTCTAGCTCTGTCGCCCAGGCTGGAGTGCAGTGGCGCAATCTCGGCTCACTGCAAGCTCCGCCTCCCGGGTTCACGCCATTCTCCTGCCTCAGCCTCCCGACTAGCTGGGACTACAGGCGCCTGCCACCACACCCGGCTAATTTTTTTGTATTTTTTTAGTAGAGACGGGGATTCACCATATTAGCCAGGATGGTCTCGTTCTCCTGACCTTGTGATCCACCCGCCTCAGCCTGAGAACACATCTTTTAGTGTGGCAGACACATGGCACTCATCTCCTCAAGAGTCCTTCACCCAAACGAGAATTATTAGCTTCTTAGAAGTTATCCTTTGTCTTGTTGGGGCAAGATCTGTGCCTAGTGTCGAGAGAGATGTTAAAGATTAAAGAGCCTCCACCAGGAAAGGGAATGGTTTTGCCTGAATCTCTTAATTTGTTTTTCCCCCCTGCAAGTGCATTCATGTTGCTGGGCTCCCTGGCTTACTCCCCGGTGGTTTGTAGTCATTTTCATCATGACTTTGTGGTTGCATTGATATCAGAATGAGTTTCGACTGCTGTACGTGATGCTTCCATGCTCCATTGCTTTCTCTCTTATGTTGCTAACGACTCTCCTGTTGGTTTCAGCCGTTAGCCAAGCCCACCCCACTCCACACCCCACTCCTTCCCTGTCTTTTATTGATGCTATGTTGACTTTGCATGCCTCAGTTAGTTCAGTTTTCTGAGCACCTGCAGAGAATTAACCATCTCTGCTTGCTGCTGCGGATCACCTAGGCCTTTGATCTGTTTGATTTCTGTACTTTTAAAAATGTTGAAGGACTCTCTAACCCCACCAAAGTACATAAATGGTGCTAGAGTTCCTGTAGCCTGACCTCCTCCAGACTAGCTCTGCTTAGGGAACAGAAGATCTTCATGTAGATACCATTTATTAAATGTTTTCTATGTACGATTTTACTGTTCTAAGCACTTAATGTGAATATTTCATTTTTTTTTTTGCTTATAGAGCTAAAAGGCCATATGCATGAGCTGGCCCATTATTTCTCTGACCTCATCTCTTCTTCCTTTCCCTCTTATTCTTTTGGCTCCTGCCATGCTGGTTTCCATGCTGTTCCTCTTACCCAATAGGCACACTCCCTCCTTAAGACTGTAATGGCTGTTCCCTCTGCCTGGAATGCTCTTCCCTCAGATGTCTGTATCAGTTACTCCTTAACCCCTTCAAATCTTCTCTTGGGTGTTACCTTCTCCATGAAACCTACCTAGACCACTCTACAGAGAACTGAACCACCAGTACCACCTCATATTCCCTATCTGACTTGCTGTATTCTCTTTTTTCCATTGTGTTTATCACTGAATCTCTTAATTTGCCTCAGTTAACTTTCTGTATAGCTTATTTGTTTATTTATTTATTTATTTTTTGAGACTGAGTCTTGATCTGTCACCCAGGCTGGAGTGCAGTGGCAAAATCTCAGCTCACTGCAGCCTCTGCCTCCTGGGTTCAAGCGATTCTCCTGCCTCAGCCTCCTGAGTAGCTGGGATTACAGGCATGCACCACCACGCCCGGTTAATTTTTGTATTTTTAGTAGAGACAGGTTTTCACCATGTTGGCCAGGCTGGTCTCAAATTCTTGACCTCAAGTGATCCGCCTGCCTTGGCCTCCCAAACTGTCAGGATTCCAGGCGTGAGCCACTGTGCCCAGCCTATTTATTTTCTTTATCATTCATTATCTGTCTTCCTCACTGTAAGATAAGCTCCACGAAGGCAAAGAGCTTGTCTGTTTGTTCTCTAATGTATCCTAAGCACCTAAAAAATAACATGTGACACATAATAGGTGCTACATAATATCTATTCAGTGAGTGAACTTTGTCCCCTAAAAACCCATGATGTAGGTTCTTCTGTTATCCCCATTTTGTTTATTTATTTATTTTTATTATATTTTAAGTTCTAGGGTACATGTGAACAACGTGCAGGTTTGATACATAGGTGTACATGTGCCATGTTGGTTTGCTGCACCCGTCAACTCATCATTTACATTAGGCATATCTCCTAATACTATCTTTCCCCCCTCCCCCCACCCCATGACAGGCCCCGGTGTGTGATGTTCCCCACCCTGTGTCCAAGTGTTCTCATTGTTCAATTCCCACCTATGAGTGAGGACATGCGGTGTTTGGTTTTCTGTCCTTGTGACAGTTTTCTGAGAATGATGGTTTCTAGCTTCATCCATGTCCCTGCAAAGGACACGAACTCATCATTTTTTATGGCTGCATAGTATTCCATGGTGTATATGTGCCACATTTTCTTAATCCAGTCTATCATTGATGGACATTTGGGTTGGTTCCAAGTCTTTGCTATTGTGAATAGTGCCACAGTAAACATATGTGTGCATGTGTCTTTATAGTAGCATGGTTTATAATCCTTTGGGTATATACCCAGTAATGGGATTGCTGGGTCAAATGGTAATTCTAGTTCTAGGTCCTTGAGGAATCGCCACACCGTCTTCCACAATGGTTGAACCAATTTACACTCCCACCAACAGTGTAAAAGCATTCCTATTTCTCCACATCCTCTCCAGCATCTATTGTTTCCTGACTTTTTAATGATTGTCATTCTAACTGGCATGAGATGGCATTTCATTGTGGTTTTGATTTGCATTTATCTGATGACCAGTGATAATGAGCATTTTTTCACGTGTCTGTTGGCTGCATAGATGTCTTCTTTTGAGAAGTGTCTGTTCATATCCTTTGCCCACTTTTTGATGGGTGTGTTTTTTTTCTTGTAAATTTGTTTGAGTTCTTTGTAGATTCTGGATATTAGCCCTTTGTCAGATGGGCAGATTGCAAAAATTTTCTCCCATTCTGTAGGTTGCCTGTTCACTCTGATGGTAGTTTCTTTTGCCGTGTAGCAGCTCTTTAGTTTAATTCAATCCCATTTGTCTATTTTGGCTTTTGTTGCCATTGCTTTTGGTGTTTTAGTCATGAAGTCCTTGCCCATGCCTGTGTCCTGAATGGTACTGCCTAGGTTTTCTTCTAGGGTTTTTATGGTTTTAGGTCTAACATTTAAGTCTACACTTGATCTTAGCCAAAAGGCCGAGAAGCGATAACATTTAAGTCTTTAATCCATCTTGAGTTAATTTTTGTATAAGATATAAGGAAGGGATCCAGTTTCAGCTTTCTACATATGGCTAGCCAGTTTTCCCAGCACCATTTATTAAATAGGAAATCCTTTCCCCATTTCTTGTTTTTGTCAGGTTTGTCAAAGATCAGATGGTTGTGGATGTATGGCATTATTTCTGAGGCCTCTGTTCTGTTCCATTGGTCAATATATCTGTTTTGGTACCAGTACCAGGCTGTTTTGGTTACTGTAGCCTTGTAGTATAGTTTGAAGTCAGGGAGCATGAAGCCTCCAGCTTTGTTCTTTTTGCTTAGGATTGTCTTAGCAATGTGGGCTCTTTTTTGGTTCCTTATGAACTTTAAAGTAGTTTTTTCCAATTCTGTGAAGAAAGTCATTGGTAGCTTGATGGGGATGGCATTGAATCTATAAATTGCTTTGGGCAGTATGGCCATTTTCACAATATTGATTCTTCCTATCCATGAGCATGGAATATTCTTCCATTTGTTTGTGTCCTCTTTTATTTCGTTGAGCAGTGGTTTGTAGTTCTCCTTGAAGAGGTCCCTCACATCTCTTGTAAGTTAGATTCCTAGGTATTTTATTCTCTTTGTAGCAATTGTGAATGGGAGTTCACTCATGATTTGGCTCTCTGTTGTCTGTTATTGGTGTATAGGAATGCTTGTGATTTTTGCACATTGATTTTGTATCCTGAGACTTTGCTGAAGTTGCTTATCAGCTTAAGGAGATTTTGGGCTGAGACAATGGGGTTTTCTAAATATACAATCATGTCATCTGCAAACAGAAACAATTTGACTTCCTCTTTTCCTAATCGAATGCCGTTTATTTCTTTCTCTTGCCTGATCGCCCTGGCCAGAACTTCCAACACTATGTTGAATAGGAGTGGTGAGAGAGGGCATCCTTGTCTTGTGCCGGTTTTCAAAGGGAATGCTTCCAGCTTTTGCCCATTCAGTGTGATATTGGCTGTGGGTTTGTCATAAATAACTCTTATTATTTTGAGATACGTTCCATCAATACCTGATTTATTGAGAGTTTTTAGCATGAAGGGCTGTTGAATTTTGTCAAAGGCCTTTTCTGCATCTATTGAGATAATCATGTGGTTTTTGTCTTTGGTTCTGTTTATATGCTGTATTACGTTTATTGATTTGCGTATGTTGAACCAGCCTTGCATCCCAGGAATGAAGCTAACTTGATCGTGGTGGATAAGGTTTTTGATGTGCTGCTAGATTTGGTTTGCCAGTATTTTATTGAGGATTTTTGCATCGATATTCATCGGGGATATTGGTCTAAAATTCTCTTTTTTTTGTTGTGTCTCTGCCAGGCTTTGGTATCAGGATGATGCTGGCCTCATAAAATGAGTTAGGGAGGATTCCCTCTTTTTCTATTGATTGGAATCGTTTCAGAAGGAATGGTACCAGCTCCTCTTTGTACCTCTGGTAGAATTCGGCTGTGAATCCATCTGGTCCTGGACTTTTTTTGGTTGGTAGGCTATTAATTATTGCCTTAATTTCAGAGCCAGTTATTGGTCTATTCAGACATTCAACTTCTTCCTGGTTTAGTCTTGGGAGGGTGTATGTGTCCAAGAATTTATCCATTTCTTCTAGATTTTCTAGTTTATTTGCATAGAGGTGTTTATAGTATTCTCTGATGGTAGTTTGTATTTCTGGGGGATCGGTGGTGATATCCCCTTTAACATTTTTTATTGCATCTATTTGATTCTTTTCTCTTTTCTTCTTTATTCATCTTGCTAGCGGTCTATCAATTTTATTGATCTTTTAAAAAAAGCCAATTCCTGGATTCATTGATTTTTTGTAGGGTTTTTTGTGTCTCTATCTCTTTCAGTTCTGCTCTGATCTTAGTTATTTCTTGTCTTCTGCTAGCTTTTGAATTTGTTTGCTCTTGCTTCTCTAGTTCTTTTAATTGTGATGTTAGGGTGTCGATTTTAGATCTTTCCTGCTTTCTCTTGTGGGCATTTAGTGCTATAAATTTCCCTCTACACACTGCTTTAAATGTGTCAGAGATTCTGGTACGTTGTGTCTTTGTTCTCACTGCTTTCAAAGAACATCTTTATTTCTGCCTTCATTTAGTTATTAACCCCGTAGTCATTCAGGAGCAAGTTGTTCAGTTTCCATGTAGTTGTGCAGTTTTGAGTGAATTTCATAATCCTGAGTTCTAATTTGATGGCATTGTGGTCTGAGAGACAGTTTGTTGTGATTTCTGTTCTTTTACATTTGCTGAGGAGTGCTTTACTTCCAATTATGTGGTCAATTTTAGAATAAGCACGATGTGGTGCTGAGAAGAATGTATATTCTGTTGAATTGGGGTGGAAAGTGCTGTAGATGTCTATTAGGTCTGCTTGTTGCAGAGCTGAGTTCAGGTCCTGGATATCCTTGTTAACCTTATGTCTCGTTGAACTGTCTAATATTGACAGTGGGGTGTTAAAGTCTCCCAGTATTATTGTGTGGGAGTCTAAATCTCTTTGTAGGTCTCTAAGGACTTGCTGTATGAATCTGGGTGCTCATGTATTGGGGGTGCATATATATTTAGGATAGTTAGCTCTTCTTGTTGAATTGATCCCTTTACCATTATGTAATGGCCTTCTTTGTCTCTTTTGATCTTTGTTGGTTTAAAGTCTGTTTTATCAGAGACTAGGATTGCAATCCCTGCTTTTTTTTGCTTTCCATTTGCTTGGTAGATCTGTTTTTTTTTTTTTTTTTTTTTTTTTTTTGAGACGGCGTCTCGCTCTGTCGCCCAGGCTGGAGTGCAGTGGTGCCATCTCGGCTCACTGCAAGCTCCGCCTCCCGGGTTCACGCCATTTTCCTGCCTCAGCCTCCCAAGTAGCTGGGACTACAGGCGCTTGCCACCACGCCCAGCTAATTTTCTTTGTGTTTTTAGTAGAGACAGGGTTTCACCATGTTAGCTAGGATGGCCTCGATCTCCTGACCTCGTGATCTGCCCACCTCAGCCTCCCAAAGCGCTGGGATTATAGGCGTGAGCCACCGCACCTGGCCTGCTTGGTAGATCTTTCTCCATCCCTTTATTTTCAGCCTATGTGTGTCTTTGCATGTGAGATGGGTCTCCTGAATACAGTACACTGATGGATCTTGCCTCTTTATCCAATTTGCCAGTCTGTGTCTTTTAATTGGTGCATTTAGCCCATTTACATTTAAGGTTAATATTTTTATGTGTGAATTTGATCCTGTCATTAAGATGTTCACTGGTTATTTTGCCCGTTAATTGATGCAGTTTCTTCAAAGCATTGATGGTCTTTACAATTTGGCATGTTTTTGCAGTGGCTGGTACCAGTTGTTTCTTTCCGTGTTTAGTGCTTCCTTCAGGAACTCTTGTAAGGCAGGCCTGGTGATGACAAATCTCTCAGCATTTGCTTGTCTGTAAAGGATTTTATTTCTCCTTCATTTATGAAGCTTAGTTGGGTGGATATGAAATTCTGGGTTGAAAATTCTTTAAGAATGTTGAATATTGGCCCCCACTCTCTTCTGGCTTGTAGAGTTTCTGCCGAGAGACCACTGTTAGTCTGATGGGCTTCCCTTTGTGGGTAACTCAACCTTTCTCTCTGGCTGCCGTTAACACTTTTTCCTTCATTTCAACCTTGGGGAATCTGACAATTATGTGTCTTGGGGTTGCTCTTCTCAAGGAGTATCTTTGTGGTGATCTCTGTATTTCCTGAATCTGAATGTTGGCCTGCCTTGCTAGGTTGGGGAAGTTCTCCTGGATAATATCCTGCAGAGTGTTTTCCAACTTGGTTCCATTCTCCCCGTCACTTTCAGGTCCACCAATCAGACATAGATTTGGTCTTTTCACATAGTCCCATATTTCTTGGAGGCTTTGTTCATTTCTTTTTAGTCTTTTTTCTCTAACCTTGTCTTCTTGCTGTATTTCTTTTTTTTTTTTTTTTTTTTTTTTTTTGAGACAGTCTCGCTCTGTCGCCCAGGCTGGAGTGCAATGGCGTGATCTCAGCTCACTGCAACCTCCGCCTCCCAGGTTCCAGTAGTTCTCCTGCCTCAGCCTCTTGAGTAGCTGGGATTACAGGTGCCTGCCACCATGCCCAGCTAATTTTTGTATTTTTAGTAGAGACGGGGTTTCACCATGTTGGTCAGGCTGGTCTCAAACCCCTGACCTCGTGATCCACCCGCCTCAGCCTCCCAAAGTGCTGGGATTACAGGCGTGAGCCACTGCCCCTGGCCTCTCGCTGTATTTCATTAATTTGATCTTCAATCACTGATACCCTTTCTTCTACTTGATCGAATCAGCTATTGAAGCTTGTGCATGCATCACGAAGTTCTTGTGCCATGGTTTTCAGCTCTATCAGGTCACTTAAAGTCTTCTCTACACTGTTTATTCTAGTTAGCCATTCGACTAATCTTTTTTCAAGGTTTTTAGCTTCCTTATGATGGGTTCGAACATTCTCCTTTAGCTCGGAGAAGTTTGTTGTTACCCACCTTCTGACGCCTACTTCTGTCAACTCATCAAAGTCATTCTTTGTCTGGCTTTGTTCCATTGCTGGTGAGGAGCTGCGATCCTTTGGAGGAGAAGAGGTGCTCTGATTTTTAGAATTTTCAGCTTTTCTGCTCTGGTTTCTCCCCATCTTTGTGGTTTTATCTACCTTTGGTCTTACTCTTTAAGCCTTAGCTTCTCTATCTGTAAAATGGAGATAGTCGATTATTTACTTCAGAGCAAAAGCCCTGATCTATGATCCTGTGATTCCCAAGGCTCTTTTAAGTTGTGAAGTCACAGAGTGGACTAACTTCCAATGCTGAGAACAATGATGGGGTGGTGAGGGATCAAATAGACAAATACATCAATAATTCAACCACCAATAAATAGTGGGATACGTAAAAGCATGCGCTTTGGAATCTGGCAGATCCATGATTCAAAGCTCGAATGTGCTTGCCTCTCGCTAGTTATGTAACTGGGCAAATTACTTCACCGCCCTGTGTCTGCAAGTAAAATGAGGACAGTACTTGCCCTGTAGGACTGCTGCGAGACATTCATGACAGTAATGACGCACAGCGCTCAGTACCGCAGCTTAAAAACAGGTAACACCATGAGGCACTACAGAAGCAGTGATCAATAAAGACGCAGAAGAGTTTCACAGTTTTACAGCCTACTATTTTATAGTTTAAATTTGGTTACCACATTTTTTGTTGTTTTTAATATAACTTACATGGAAATCTTTTTTAAATGTATATGATATGTATACAGTGGCCTTCCCTGCCATCTTATATAATTGAACTCCTCTAGGCATCTAAGCATCATCTTTGTCATCATAAATTATTTTACTCTGCTGGAAAACATCATTGCCTTCAGGGCCCACTGAAATGTACCCTAAATGTATCTAGATTATATTTATTTATTTATTATTTATTTTTTATTTTTTTGAGACGGAGTCTCGCTCTGTCACCCAGGCTGGAGTGCTGGAGTGCAGTGGCACGATCTCAGCTCACTGCAACCTCCGCCTCCCGGGTTCACACCATTCTCCTGCCTCAGCCTCTCCGAGTAGCTGGGATTACAGGCGCCTGCCACCACGCCCGGCTAATTTTTTATATTTTTAGTAGAGATAGGGTTTCACCGTGGTCTCGATCTCCTGACCTCGTGATCCACCCACCTCAGCCTCCCAAAGTACTGGGATTACAAGCATGAGCCACCGCGCCCAGCCCAGATTATATTCAAAATATATTTTTCTGCCTCTCTGTTAGGTCATCTAGTTGATGCCTAATTATAGTTCTTTTTCCTCTCCCTGTTTACCCTGTCTAATCTGTATTGGGCTTAGAAACTAGTGGCCAAGCTTGTTAAAACTGTGAGTATAATCAGAGTATGTCTTGGAAGCCTGTAAGTTAGCCACACAAGCTTTTGTATGTGGACTTCATGAAATCCTCTTGCCTACTTGGAGACTTATTGACATTTAGATATTTGACATTGCTTATTAGTTAAGTTTTAAATTGACTAGATATTACTGCATAAGGTACAGATACCTGAAAAAAAAATTCCATTATTCTCAGCTTTGGAAGTTGATCCAATCTATGACTTCACAACTTAAAAGAGCCTTGGGAATCATGGGCTCATAGGTCTGGCCTTTTACTCTCAAGTAAATAGCAATTGATTATTATCTCTTTTTTACAGACAAAGAAATTGATCCCTAAGAGTAAGTAGCTTGTTCACGTGAGGTAGTCTGGCAAAGTCAAGGCAGAGTTCCAAGTCTCCCAAGCCTGCCCTTCTGCTCTGCCACACTGCTCCCAGGAGGAAACAATCATCTTAGGCTGTAGAAAGGAGGGAAAACTATCAATAAATATGGTTAAAGATTAGAAAAATGGCCCAGCACGATGGCTCATGCCTATAATCCCAACACTTTGGGAGGGTTGCATGAACCCAGGAGTTTGAAACCAGCCTGGGCAGCACAGTAAACACAGTGACATCCCTGCAAAAAAAAAAAATTGCTGAGCATAGTGATATGTGCTTGTACTCTCAGCTGCTCTGGAGACTGAAGCAGAAGGGTCACTTCAGCCCCGGAATTCGAGGGTGCAATCAGCTATGATCACACCACTGTACTCCAGCCTGGGTAACAGAGCAAGACCCTGTCTCAAAAAAATATATATATATATATTAGAAAAATGAGATCTATGGAGGATATTGTAACTATTCAGTTTTATGCCCTTATTTTGACAGATGTTTTTCCTGTCACTCCTGCCCTCATTTGAAGGGGTTTATAACCTTATTATGCCATCAGTGAGCCTGAACATCTCTATAAGGGAGGACCAAGGGGCATTATAATAAGATCCAAAAACATAGAAAGAATTATAACAGATGATGATCTTTTCATCATGGATGAAACAAGGTGTAGGAAAGGAACTAAATGGCATTCAGGTGACTTAGAGGGGGAAGAAAGAGCCACCGAGAACGAGGGACATGGAAACAGGTTTCTGAAGGAAGGTAACGTACTTGACCATCTCTGTGGATGGTTTCCTGCCTGCTGGCCTGCCATCCTTCCTTCCACAGCTTTGTTGAGATACAATTTACATACCATAAATCAAAATGGCTTTTTAAAAAATAAATCTTCTTAAATAAATCTTCTTCTTTTTTTTTTTTTATTTGAGGCAGAGTCTTGCTCTGTCACTCAGGCTGGAGTGCAGTGGTATGATCTCGGCTGACTGCAACCTCCGCCTCCCAGGTTCAAGCAGTTCTCCTGCCTCAGCCTCCCTAATAGCTGGGATTACAGGTGTGCACCACCGTGCCTGGCTAATTTTTGTATTTTAAGTAGAAACATGGTTTGCCATGTCGGGCAGGCTGGTCTCGAACTCCTGACCTCAAGTGATCCACCAGCCTCGGCCTCCCAAAGTGCTAGGATTACAGGCATGAGCCACTGCAGCCAACCAAAAAATAAATCTTATTCTTCTGATTGCAAGAAAGCACATATCATCCACAGTCCCCAAACACTGAGTTAACTACTATTTTTAACTCTGTTGATGTATCCCATTCTTTTCCCTATGCAAATTTTTATTCTTTTTTTTGTTGTTATTTTAAAGCAAAGATGGAACCATGCTCTATATAATAATTTTTATTTTGCTCTTTCCTCTTCATATCATGAGGTCATGTACTTTATTTTCATCTTAAACTCATTTCATCAGATGAATTAAATCTTTATTGTAAAAGCTTCCAAAGAGAAATTCCTCATCTGGGGTTGAAACTTCAGAGGCCAACACTGGCCAGGCAGGTCACGTAAGAAGCATACATGTTATTCGCTGGTAAACTGGCAACAGCATCCTCTTCCCCAGCTCCAGCGGACTGTGGTCATGAAGGAGTGCTGGCCCATCATTGCCAGGTCTTCTGATTCTTTCTAAAAAAGAGAGCTGTCTGAAGTCTAGATTGTGTTGTGGGAAATATCTTAATGTTTTGCCTCGAAATTTAAAAAGTACACTTCAAGCCAAACAAAACCTGCCTGCCAGCTATATTCTCTGTCCCAGACAGGGAGTGCGAAGAGTTTCACCAGCATTATCTCATGTATTCTTCACAGCAGTCTTGCTCCTCTAATGGTTACTTATTAGGAACCAACAATGAATAAAAGTCAAAATCCTTGCTCTCTTGGAGCTTCTGTTGGGGAGACAGTTACTGCTCTGGAGAAAAAATAAAGCAGGAAAACAAGATGGGGGTAGAGGGAGCGTTCACAGCATCCCCACTCTGCTAGCAAGTTATGTGCTTCATGGTCAGATTATGGCTGGGCGCGGTGGGTCACGCCCGTAATCCCAACACTTTGAGAGGCTGAGGCGGGTGGATCACCTGAGGTCAGGAATTCAAGACCAGCCTGGCCAATGTGGTGAAATCCCACCTCTACTAAAAATACAAAAATTAGCTGGTGTGGTGGCTTGAACCCGGGAGGCGGACATTGCAGTGAGCCGAGATCATGCCATTGCACTTCAGCCTGGGTGACAAGAGTGAGACTCCGTCTCAAAAAACAAACAAACAAAAACAAACTATGCGTTACCCAGTCTTTGTGCTACTTCCTCAACCACAGAGAATGACAATGAAAGAATCCTAGAATGTTAAACCCAAAAGCAACCGTCACAATTATTGAGATTAAAAGGTTTGTACATTTTCAAATAGTTCTTAATGGTCTTACTTCTTTTTTTTTTTTTTTTTTTTTTTTTGAGACAGAGGCTCATTCCGTTACCCAGGCTGGAATGCAGTGGTGCGATCTCGGCTCACTGCAACCTCCACCTCCCAGGTTCAAGCAATTCTTCTGCCTCAGCCTCCTGAGTAGCTGGGATTACAGGCACGTGCCACCACGCCTGGCTAATTTTTGTATTTTTAGTAGAGACGGGGTTTCACCATGTTGGTCAGGCTGGTCTCAAACTCCTGAGCTCGTGATCTACCCACCTCAGCCTCCCAAAGTGCTGGGGCGTAAGCCACCGCACCCGGCCTTAATGGTCTTACTTTTTAAAAATCCTTTGATATCTTCTCATTGCTCATACTTTTGTTTATTTTAATTTTAAAAATAGGTTATACATGAAAATGACAAAATTCAAAAGGGTATACAATCTTGTATACTTTAAAATATATTTTACTTAGTCTAATCAGCCTTGATCATTTATTTATATGTGAGGCATGGCAGGAAGAAATCGAGGCATAGAGTTGGTATCCAATGGAAGGCCACCCATTGATGGAGAAGCCACACCCCAGTGAGTAAAACCAGACTTTGTCTTTCAGAATTCTTGTGCATAAAAGAAGTTGGGTGGATTCATCCCGATGCCACTGGATATTTTTCATTTTTTTTCTTTACTTTTTGTATGCCCGCCAGTCTCAGTGAAAGATAAGGATCAGGGTTCAGAAAGCCTAACTATTGTGTTGTTTCCCAGGATGGAGAGCACTATCATTTGGTTCACATTTTTATTAAAATCAGATGAGTGATTCACTCACATTACAGGCAAAGGATCCTTTACCAGGAAACCATACTTTGAAAAACAAAGCTGATGGCTTTAAGGAACAGTAACTACTAACATCAATTTCCTTTCCCATCAAGTCCCAAAAGAGTCAGACACTCTTCTCTCTCTAGCTGCCTCATTCTCTTCCCGATACATATCCATATAATTATAGATAGGGCACATTACATATACCCACAAAAGACAAAACAGCAGGAAAGACAAAGGTGGATTCATCTGAAGAGATGCGTGTGTTTATCTATATCCAGTCTTCTTTCTGGTTCTTGCTGTTTCTGTTCCTTACGTCTGTTTTTTTAGTTGATAGGTAGCCGTAAATCCATTCATCATTGGTGGAAGCTAGTGGATTCTGACGAGAAAACAGGCTGTGGTCTTCATAAGCACGCCTACATGCTGGCCACCGCCCTCCCCTGCTCGCACACCCATCAAGAACCAGAGAACTTAGATTGTTGCTTTTTTATTTTTAGTCTGTCTTGGTTCCACTCACCCTCAGTGAGTAACCCCGTTAGCCACTGCTTCTGTTTATATTTATTTAGAAAAGAAGGAAAATGCATTTTAAGAAAATCAAATGCATAATCTATTCCACTTCTTATTTATTCTGTGGCTGCTTTGGACAGTGGAAAGCTCAGAGGAAGTATAATAACTTTTATTAGTTTTTGTTTTCTGTGGCTTGCTCTCTTAAGTTCTCATCAGACTGCTTTGCTAATAACATAAAATTTCATCCTAATGATAAGCCTGATTTTAAATTGCAAAGAAAAAGGTACTGGGGCCAGGAGCAGTGGCTCATGCCTGTAATCCCAGCACTTTGGGAGGCCAAGGCTGGCAGATCACTTGAGGTCAAGAGTTCAAGACCAGCCCGGCCAAGATGGTGAAACGCCGTCTATACTAAAAATACAAAAATTAGCCAGGCACGGTGGCACGTGCCTGTAATCCCAGCTACATGGGAGACTGAGGCACAGGAATTGCTTGAACCCGGGAGGCAGAGGTTGTAGTGAGCTGAGATTGTACCGCTGTACTCCATCCTGGGTGACAGAGCAAGACTCTGTCTCAAAAAAAAAACCAAAAAAAAGTGGGAAGTATTTTATGTATATATAAATTAAATATACTTTTCCTAATCTGTGTCTAGTCCTGTTAAAATTGCAGATACAGGCTTATAATGGCTTTAACTGTTTATTAATTTTGTTGTCTCTTCTCTATTTTCTTATAGGCATCAGTAGCAAGTCACTTAAAATAGAAAGGGCCTGTCAGTTTGAGGGGAAGCAAGTTACAAACCAGATAGACTACATCTGACCCTGGAGCCACCCTAGGACAAAAGGTGATAGAGATGGAATAGCTAGTGGGAGATTTAAATGTTCACAGTAATAATCACTGGCCAGGTGCGGTAGCTCACACCTATAATCCCAATACTTTGGGAGGCCAAGGCAGAAGGATCATTTGAGGCCGGGAGTTCCAGAGCAGCCTGGGCAACATATCAAGACTCTGTCTCTAGAAAAAATAAAAATGAAAAAATTAGCCAGGCATGATGGTGCATGCCGGCAGTCTAACTACTTCCTGCCTAGGCTAAGGCAGGAAGAGCTCTTGAACCCAAGGAATTCCAGGCTGCAGCGAGCTATGATCATACCACTGCACTCCAGCCTGGGTAACAGAGCGAGACCCTGTCTCTAAATGGCCAGCACAGTGGCTTACGCCTGTAATCCCAGCACTTTGGGAGGCCGAGGCAGGTGCATTGCTTGAGCTCAGGAGTTTGAGACCAGCCTGAGCAATATGGTGAAACCTTGTCTCTACAAAATATACAAAAATTAGCCAGGCATGGTGGTGTGTGACTGTAGTCACAGCTATTTGGGGAGCTGAGATGGAGGGATTGCTTGAGCCCAGGAGGTGGAGGTTGCAGCGAGCCAACATGATGCCACCGCACTCCAGCCTGGGCGACAGAGCAAGATCCTATCTCAAAAAAAAAAAAATAAACAAATAATAAAATTAAATAATAAACAAAATAATAATAGCATTTGCAGCTAACATTTCCTGGGTTCTCACTGTGGGAATTCACTGTGCCAGGTGTTTTTCATCTATAGACGAAGGAAAAGCAGGTTGGGTTCCCAGAGACTTACAGCAAAAAGAAAAGGACATGATAGGGAGCCAGCCTGTGTTGTGTGGCAGAGAAAGGCCAGCCTTTGAATGAGAAGGCTTGATCTGATCCAGGAATTACCACTTATGTGGCAACTTTGTCCCTTGCTGAGCCTCATTTTCCATGTCTATAAAAATGGGAATTAATACCATTTTCTTTTCCCTGCCCCACAAAACTCTTATGGGAATCAAAAGTGATAATGCATATGAAAATGGTTTGCATAATTCTACAGTGTGCAAATATGAGCCATCAGCACTATTAAAAGTGAGGCAATAGAGGATTGGCAGTGCACTGACCGTCCGGGAAAGTGGCGCACCTGCCTTCAGGCAGGAACTCTGCTATTCATTCATCAGTAAAGAACAAAGTCATGACAAAATAATCATGAGATAAGAAATAAGATCGTTTCAGCCACCCACTGGCTGGAGCTGAAGGAGAACTTTGATAAATTGTGCCTTTTGTTACGCAGGTGCCATCCCACCTGTGTCTGTGTGCCTTAAATGAAGGAAAGTAATAAAAGTAATAACAAGAGCAGGTACTGTTGATTGGATGCTTATCTATGCCATGTACCAGCATCTTAATTTACCATCTCTTCCTTTAAAAAAATGATTTTTTAATCCTCTCAAAAATTCATGATTAGCATTATCATTATTCATACCATTATTACTATTATTCACTCTCATTTCCAATTGGCTTGCCCAATGTCACAAGGCTAGTTAGCAGAAGAACCAGGATTTGGACCCGGATCGGCTGACTCAGGAGCCTTGATTATTATTATTATTATTTTTTTTTTTTTTTCAGATGGAGTCTTGCTGTGTCATATTGCCCATACTGGAGTGCAGTGGTGTGATCTTGGCTCACTGCAACCTCCACCTCCCAGGTTCAAGCAGTTCTCCTGCTTCAGCCTCCTAAGTAGCTGGGATTACAGGCACACGCCACCAGGCCAAGCTACTTTTTGTATTTTTAGTATAGACGAGGTTTCACCATGTTGGCCAGGCTTGTCTCCAACTCCTGACCAAGTGATCTGCCTGCCTCTGGCTCCCAAAGTGCTGGGATTACAGGTGTGAGCCACCACGCCCAGCCTTAGCCTGAACTCTTAACCATTGCACTATGTAAGACCCACTTAGGTTTTAGGGCCTAACTGCCTAACTGCCCTTTGTAGAGCTCTAGAGTTTTAAGGTAGCACCTCAGGCTGTCTTTCCTCGACTTCTCGTCTGGGTGAGAGCTGTTGAAGAGAAAGTTGGCTGAAAAAGGCTTTGTTTTTATAAATATTAAATATGGAGCTTCCTTACAAGATTTTCATTTGTTATCTCTTTGAGACAGGGTCTCACTCAGTCACCCAAGCTGGGGTGCAGTGATGCAATCATGGCTCACTGCAGCCTTAACCTCCTAGGTTCAAGCCATCCTCCCACCTCAGTCTCTCGAGTAGCTGGGACTACAGGCGTGTGCCACCATGCACAGCTAATTTTTTCATTTTTATTTTTTGTGGAGATGAGGTCTCACTATGTTGCCCAGGCTGGTCTTGAACTCCTGGGCTCAAGCGATTCTCCCGTCTTGGCCTCCCAAAGTGCTGGGATTACAAGCGTGAGCCATTGTGCCACACCTAGATTTCTATTTTTTTTAAATGTATATATATTAAAACATTTTTTTCAGGCCGGGAGCAGTGGCTCACAACATCGTTATTTTACAGGTGAGAAAACTGAGGCCTAGAAAAGTTGTGCCCAGATAGGTATAATCCTCTGCCAAAGTCAGACCAAGTTCTTTTCTCTATCATGATGTGTCTCTGTAGTAGACTTTTCCCCCCCAAAACAACATAAAAACCTTCATTCTAGCTTTAAACACCCCCCAGAAATAAATTTAAAATTCTGCCTCTTTTTCAAAGGTTGAGTGAGGTATATCACCATTGGGAGGGCGTGATGTTTTCTCTTGCCTTTAGTCACCATTAGGAGGGATTAAGGTTTATGCTCCAGTTTAGCTGTTGTGCCTGTTTAACCATTTCTGTTCAATTAAGAACAGGAATGGGTTGCAGGAGTTTGTAACAACACCTGCTTCTTGGAGGAGAATTATACCTTGGCCCTGAGGTGTCTGTTTCAAAGGGCCCACCCTGTCCTCCTGTTTCCAAAGAAAAACGGGAAGTGGTAACACCTGGTAGAGCTGCATGAGCACGTGAGTGGTGGTGCAAATTCTAGGCTGGACTCACTTCTTTGATGGGCTGCTGGAGCCTTTGGGAGCTTATGGTGCCAAGATCCTGCTCTACATTTTGGTGTCCAAAACTGCCTTCCATTTCCTCAATAATGGGTGGGAAACTGTGTCATGCCAGAGTAGCTAGCCCCGTCGCTATTAGAGAGGCTTTCTTTTCTCCTGGTACTGGTGCCTCCTTCCACAACGCCATACGGCTGCCCACCCTGGCCATGTGCAGCCTGTGTTTCATGTCCTCATACTCTCTAAGACAGGACCTCCCCCAGAACAAAGCCTTGCCTTGGTCCTCCAATCCCTAATGGCCCCATCGTGACAAACAGACCCCCAAGGGTTGGACACAGTATAGGGGATTCTTATCAGACCAGGCCTGTGGTTTAAGCCACCAGTGGTGGCTCAGGATGGCCATGGTTAGCCTAAAAACCTGATCAGATTGCCATGGTACGTCCTACATGACCCTGGGAAGAATGTTGAGATCCTGGTTAGAAATGCCTGCATTTCTTTAAATCTTTACCTGCTGTATATAAACAGTTCCTGGAGAGTTGTTTTTGTTCATTTTAAACATTGCCATAAAATTGTTACCGTGTCTGATTTAATACTTTGCCTAGAACAAAGATACTGCCAAATAGAAATAGACTAAATACATTTCTAGCTTGGTGTCTGGCTTAGTCATAATAAAATATAAAACTAAAGGGGCAGCCGGGTGCGGTGGCTCACGCCTATAATCCCAGCACTTTGGGAGGCCGAGGCGGGTGGATCATGAGGTCAAGAGATGGAGACCATCCTGGCCAACGTGGTGAAACCCCATCTCTACTAAAAGTACAAAAATTAGCCGGGCATGGTGGCAGACACCTGTAGTCCCAGGTACTTGGGAGGCTGAGGTAGGAGACTCGCTTGAACCCGGGAGGCAGAGTTTGCAGTGAGCTGAGATAATGCCACTACACTCCAGCCTGGCGACAGAGCAAGACTCTGTCTCAAAAAAAAAAAAAAAAAAAAAACAACTAAAGGGGCTTTCTGCCCCCATTGGAACACACTGAAGATGCTCTGGGGAGTAATGAGCTGGCAAAGGGTAGTGTTCACAATGGCCCAAACACTTTACCCCACAGGTGTCATTTGAGGCCATTGCTTCTCATTCCTTTTGTAAGGTCATTTCCCATTCAGTCAACTAATTATCATTTCCCTCCATTTATAATATAAAACAACAGTGCTGCCAGAGGAGATAAAATTGAATAACACAGGCTTCTCTTCTTCTGGGGCTTTGCTTGACAGGAACATGGCCCTAGTAGGGTAGCAATCTTTCTGTGACTTGTGATACCAACTGCTACATGGGGAGTGAAGCTGTCAGATGTCTTGCCTCCTTCTTCCCTTCGCCCACACTGTCCCTCACTCCTTTTCCCGTCCTCACAGAGTAGCACCGAGAAGTATTTACTCAGCTGTGGCCTGGTAACAAAGCCTTGGTGCCCTAGGGATTGGAAGGGGTGGTGTGGTCATGCCCCGAACTATCCATGTCCTTCCGAGCATCTCTTGGCAGAGCAGCCTGGCTGAGGGTGAGTGTCATTTAGAGTGAGGCTTCACAACCCCTGCATAAAAGAACATAAAAACAATTGCAGCTGAAAATTGGAGAGTCCACACAGGGGCTGTGGTATTCTCTGGCCTCTGTGGTAGGTCCTATTGAGATCATGCAGCCAACAGACTAGAGGCTGTTCAGTCCTCTGGGACTCCCATGGCTTGTAGCATTTCATTATCTTCAGCTCTTGTCCAGCACTGGCTCACTCAACCAACATACAGGCACTCACACAAATGAATTTAGACTGAGCCCCATTTCATCCCCCATAAATTTAGAGCTAAAAGTCTTTGATGTCAGGCTTTGGGGAAGGTTTTCTCTGAAGGAATGAATATATGGCCCCAGTTCCTTCCATCTGGCACTCCTCCATGGGTCTTCTTTAGTGACACCACTGTGATCCTGGCAAAGGTACCATTTCCCAGGAAGAGGAGAGGTATCCGACCTACAGCTATATTCCACCACAGTTCTGAGCAAATGTGGGCACACGTGGTGGTCTGCAAGGAGGATGCAGAAATGACTAAGCTGCCCCCACAGTGCTTCAGAAGTAGGACTTGCCACAGCAAGAAGGCAGACCAGATGTCAAAAAGACATCCTCTTTGTACAAATGAGAATGAGTTAGCCCTTGAATATATTGGGGATCAATAATTTCTGACTAATTTTCTTAGCTGAAGTAAATTCATCTAACACTCTCTAGGATTACAGTGGATATAACCAACAGAAGAATATTGTGAGTCAGGGCACTGCTTATCTTGAAAGCAGTAGTATTCATGCTAGAGTTGTAACAGCAATAAAGTGAATTTCTGTGAAGTGAACCCTAGGCTTCCTTTGGTTTTCATGGAAAAATCAGTGACACAGCCTGGCGCAGTAGCTCATGCCTGTAATCCCAGCACTTTGGGAGGCTGAGGCGGGTGGATCACCTGAGGTTAGGAGTTCGAGACCAGCCTGGCCAACATGGTGAAACCTCACCTCTACTAAAAATACAAAAATTAGCCTGGCATAGTGGTGCGTGTCTGTAATCCCTCCTACTCGGGAGGCTGAGGCAGGAGAATCACTTGAACCTGGGAGGCAGAGGTTGCCATGAGCCGAGATTGTGCCACTGCACTCCAGCCTGGGCGACAGAGTGAGACTCTGTTGGAAAAAAAAGGAAAATCGGTGATACATTCTTATGAAAAGAAATATTCAAGCTGATTGAACTGAGCACTTGGTGCAAAGGCCAACAAGCCCATGAAGTGTAGTACACTGGCCATGGTTTATCATGTTTACTGACAGTTACAGTACCTAGCACGTAGGGGATTTTCCTTTTTTCACACTTTACAACTCCTGGCTTTTCCTCATACCCCTGTAAGTTTGCAGAAATGCCTCCTGTGCCTGGAGACCCCCTGTCTTTGTGTTCACACAGTAACCAGAACTTTTTCCCTATGAATTTTTATTTGGGTCACTATGTGAGGCATGTTTTTATTTATTCATTCCTTCAACAGGTGTTTACTGCAATGCACCAGGTATTGTGCTAATTGCTTTAGCTAAGTTCAAAGATTCCTTAATTTCAGGACTTCAAGTTTTAATCAGTTAATAATTATCAAATAATGCTACCACTTATTGAGCACTTTGCTAACTTTTTTCAGAAAAGTGTATCTATTACCTCTTTTGATCTTTTACAACAATTCCATTAGGTAGGTACTGTAGTTCTTACACTTTTAAGACAAGGAAACCAAGGTTCAGGGAAGTTGTACAGCTTGTCTAAGTCACGCTGGTGGCAAGTAGTGGAGCCAGGTTTTTGAAACCAGGTCACCTGATTGCAAAGTCAGAGTTCTGCACTAATACAACTGCACTGCCCAACTACCCTGTGCTGTTTAAAGTGGCCTGCCTGAAGGGTACCTGTATGTTTAACTTAGATAGAAAGTCTGTCTGTCACCTGGTGTGAATAATCCTAACATCAGAAGTCCTTCACCAACCAGCTGGATCCCACCTGCTAGGGTGGAACTTGCAGGACCTTCAGAGCCTGTGCTAGGCCTAGGTCTGAATCTCAGCCCTCTTCCTAGCTGTTTCCTTGAGAAAATGATTACACCTCACTGAGCCCTAGTTTCTTTATTTCTAAAATAATAACAGCAAGTACTAACAGATGGCCCTTATGATGGGTCAGACACTGTTCTAAGCACTTTACATTAACTCACAACAACTCTGCAATGTTCATACTGTCTTTTCATAGATGGGGAAACTGAGGCATGGAGAGCTTAAAAGTTAAGTAACTTGAAGTCAGTGGCAAAGCTAGGATTTGGACCCGAACAATCTAACTCCAAAGTCCATGCTATTAACCACAATGCTATTCTGTGCTGCCTCTGGAGAAGATAGGATCAAGGGTGTAAAACACCTCTGGTCTGGAGCCAGCCACACAATTGGTGAGACTAGTGCAAGGCTTAGAAGAAGAAAGTTTAGCAGTCTGACCACCCACAAAAGGAGACACACAAATTTGTGGAGAGTGCTCTGATTTTGATCTTACACCAAAGCCTTATTATGTCTTTGCCTTTGAACTTCCAGGACCTACTGGCTGACACTCTTCTCATTGTGGGGGGATTTCTAGAGAAGGTGCCTACTGATACACAATACTTACCTCCCCTGCACCTGCCAGGTAGAAGAGTGGCTGGCAGGTGGGTGGGGGTGAGAGACCATGGTGTGGCCACCAGCACAGTGGTCCCCCAGCCCATGTCCTCTGGCCTAACTGAGGCTGCTGTGCTGGAGCCTCAATCTTCCCTGTTGACAGTAATTAGAACTTTTCAGACTCGGTTTCTTACGTGGAAAATCTCAATTCACTTGAATTGTCTCCTTGATCCAGTTCATCTGGAGCTATTTAGTTCCTGCAGTTAGTTTGGAGGGGAAAACAAGCTCTTAAGCCTCACACATTATAGCTGATAAGATCAAGGTGCTGACAATGTTAGCTGGGTAGGCTTTGGAGCCAGACTGCCTGGGTTTGAATTCCAGTTCTACCTCTTAAGTGTGCACAGCCTGAGTTTTTGTGTCTGTGAAATGAGGATAATAGTCGTGAAGATTAGTGAGGTGACATATGTAAACCCCTTAGAACAGTGCCTCCCCAAGACGAAGTGCTCAATAAATGTTAGCTGTGCTATTGTTAAGCCCCTCCTGCCATCGGCCTCCCTTCTCTCCCTCCCAGCCTGAGACCTTGCTCAGGGAAGACAGGTCCCCTTCCTCTCCCCTGCCCCGGACCCTCCTCTCCTTGCTCACCAGTTTATTTCATCCCTCTAAACTTTCTCATCCTCATCTGTGAAGTGGGACTGGAAATAACGGAGTCTACTTCATAAGGTAGTATGCTGTGAAGGCTAAGTAAGTTAATTGTTTTTAATTTTTTATTTATTTTTGGGGGGATGGAGTCTCACTCTGTCACCCAGGCTGGAGTGCAGTGGCATGACCTCAGCTCACTGCAACCTCTGCCTTCTAGGTTCAAGTGATTCTCCTGCCTCCCAAGTAGCTGGATTACCAGCACCTGCCACCATGCTTAGATAATTTTTGTATTTTTAGTAGAGATGGGTTTTTGCCACATTGGCCAGGCTGGTCTCGAACTCCTGACCTCAGGTGATAACCTGCCTCGGCCTCGCAAAGTGCTGGGATTACAGGCATGAGCCACTGCGCCCGGCCTAAGTGAGTTAATTCAAGAGCTGAGCACAGATCTCCATGACTACTCACTCTCTTTACAGTTATTGCTGGAGCACAAAGGGCTGCGAGAAGGGCCTTCGAGATCTTGGACAGTTCTAAGAGCCAAAGGGCCCAAAATAGACAGGAGCATTAGGGTGAACTGGTACCCAAATGCAGGCCGCAGAAGCTAGGGGGACTGCTAGCTTGTTCATCATAATCGGGAGCCTGGAACAGAGCAGGTACATGGGAAGAGGAAGTGAGTGGCCACTGCAAGAGAGTGTTCAAAACGGATTTGGCTCAGGCAACCCAACAGAGAACTTTCAAGGCAGAAAACTTTTAGGTGTTTAAGTGTCCAAACTCAGCAACAGCCAGGCTCATGCCTGTAATCCCAGCACTCTGGGAGGCTGAGGCAGCGGGAAGTTCAAGACTAGCCTGGGTGACGGCACGAGACCCCATCTCTACAAAAAATTTTTGAGCGGGGTGTGGTGGCATATGCTTGTAGTCCCAGCTACTTGGGAGGCTGAGGCGGGAGGATCACTTGAGCTCAGGAGTTCCAGACTGCAGTGAGCTATGCCACTGCACTCCAGCCTGGGTAACAGAGTGAGGCCCCCATCTCAAAATTCATTAATTAATTAAAATTTAAAATAAAAAAACTCAGCACCAAATACCTTCCTCCTCCCTTCTTCTCACCTCCAGAATTTAAAAACAGAACCAAAACAAACTCCCGTTGTTTGATGTTACTAAGTTCTAGACATTCTGCTAAGCACTTTATGGACATCATCTGTCTTACACTTGACTTTAACCCTGAAAAGTGTCAGTATCACTTGCATTTTACAGATGAGAAACTGAGACTTAGGGAGATTATTATTTGCCCAAGATCACATACCTGGTAAATTGCAGAGCCAAAATTCGAATCCTAGCCTGTGAAGCAGAAAGGGAACAAGCTCCCATATGCCTATCAGTGTTCTGATTTTGAAACAAGTCTTACCACTCATAGTTCTCTCAATACCCACTGTACAACAGCTGAGGAGTGTCTCGAAGTAGCAGAAATCATCTACCCTTGACATTAGCTGGTCACTACTTCAGTAGAATTAGAACTCCTCTCTCCACATCCCAACACAGAGTCTGCGTGGAAGAATAATAATAACAATAACTAATAGAACTACTCTCTCCACAATTAAAAGTTGTTTATTTGCTTGCATTTTCATTAATCTCTTTATCTGACTACTGTCCTCACTTAACATTTAGAAGAGTCAAGTTCCAGAAGTGTTGAGCAGGATGTATTCTGTTTTTCGTATTTTTAAGAGCTTTTGTTGTATTAGAGAAGCACGCGGTGATTTTTGTAAATCATTCTTCCGTCCTTGGAAGCAAGTATTTGAAGTACATGAATTAGAATAATATCAAAAACCTGAAGAGGGCCTAGGGTCTAGAAACCAGGAAGCTAATGTTGATTCCTAGCATTGTCTTTCTTAATTAAGTAACTCTCTCTCTCTCTCTCATTTTTTCATTTTCCTTCATTCTGTTATCTTCCCAAGGATATTTTGTAGGTAATTTGGGGGATAAATGTAAGTGCCTATGAAACACTCTGACTCTCCCTAAGAATGCTATCAGATACATCCACCAAAGTTTAGCCTAGAAAAGCACTGATGATTCAAAGATAGAACTTTCCTTTATTTACTCCCTGCCCTGCCAGAAATCACTCTTCTCTTTTCTCTACATGGGGAGTTCCGGAGTGAGAATAAAGTGGGAACACATTAGATTCAGTGGCTTTTCTCCCTTCCCTTCGCCTTTTTCCTCACCCCAAGCCTGAGACCACGAGTGGCGATGACTCCCTTCCTTGAAGAACAAGACCTCTTGCCAGGCTGTGCCCGAGGTCAGGCGAGTGGGAAGAGGAGAGTGCCACAAAACCATCTTGATCCTTTGACCTATATTGACGCTGAGTCTGTTCCTTTGGTGTTTCTGACTTTGGCAGTGTGGTTAGTCAAACTCTCTGTCCCCACCTTGAATTAAGCTTTGATGAAAAAGTACTAGGAACCCAGGCCTTTCCCTGGAGATTTGGGGTTTTTGTCTTGGAAAAGCATCAACCGAACTAACAGGGGCAGGAGATCTGGATTCCTGTGGCTTGAGCTAACTTAGGTCCAAAGAAACCAAGTGCCTATGATCATCATCTTCGTTCCCCAAATGTAGCCATGCCCTCTGGATTCCCTCCTCTCACTCATCCTCCTCCCAGTTAGGCAGGCTTCCAGGTGGATTGCTCTCACTTTAGCATTACCAGGCCCTTCCATAGTCGAAATGCTTTGATATATGGTAATACTTACACATTCTTACTCCTTGGCTGATCTAAAATCTTTTGCCTTCAGTACATGCAGCAACAAACTAACTTAAGCATCAGTGTATTTCTTTTCCCTCAGGATCCTATAAATTTCTCTGAGATTCACCTCTCTGGGTTCTCTGCTGGACCACAGAGCCTCATCCTGGCTCACCTCTCCCAAAGTACAAAGCACTGCTTCTGTATATCAGGAATCATTTGGTTGCCTTGACTGTATATCTTGGACCTTTGTCTTGGCTTCCTATAATAGGATGACCAGATTTGTGTTCAGGCGTTCAAAAGAAGCCAGCCTGCTGCAGTACTGGATGACAGAGTAATGAAGTCTGTGGGTTTCTATGCTATACTCTTCTCCCTACACAGCAAGACTGTTTGCCTTAGTACTGCTTCCAGATATTCTGTGGATGGTCTTTGGGCATGTGGTGGGAAATGTTACCATGCCAGAGAATTTCAGCAGATTTAACTGGCTTTGAAATGACTTGTTCTTCCAGATTTTTATATACAAGGAAAACCAAACTAAAGAAGGCTGATGAAGGTGCCTCTCTTGTTTGCTCTCTTCACCCGACCAATTTTCATACCAGTGAAGCTCCTTTGGTCAAAATGTTGTAACTGGATGCCTCCCACCCTGGAAAAGCTTTGTAGAAATACTGATCTTAAAGTCTCACACCTGACGGTTAGAGACCAGCACACCCTTAACACTGACTTGCTTTTAAAAGAACAGCTCTACCAAGACCAGGTCTGAAACTCATGAAATGAACAAAAAGAGGGCAGTGACTTGAAATGCAGAGACCTAATGTGTTCCTGTCCCTTTCCACTCCAGATCTGCTGACCATGAAAGAATATCACTGTTTGCTGCAATTACTGTGTCCTGATTTCCCGCTGGAGCTCACTCAGAAAGCAGCCAGGTACGTCTCCTGGACTCTTGAAACCAACTCAGCTCTCTGTGGGCCACTGCTTCCTAGAGAAACCTGAAGTGTATACAAGTGAAAAAAAGGAGCATTTAGGGAAGAAACTGGCAGTGGGAGAGGGGTCTATTTGGGATGTGCCCCAAAACATAATACATTCTGCATTTCCAAAGGGAAGCGAAATGATCCTTTGTGGTTTCTGTGGGGAGCCTCAGGGTCTGAAGATAGAGTTGGAGGGTGGTGAGATGAATAGGCAGAAAAAGCCCAAACCCCTCCAATCCCCCCACACACACACACACCCTAGAGGATATTCTGAGAAAAGAGGGGCTGCATTTGTGTGTTTTCACGCTACTGTAAAGACACTACCCAAGACTGGGTAATTTATGAAGAAAAGAGGCTTAATTGACTCAGTTCCGCGTGGCCTCAGGAAACTTACAATCGTGGTGGAAGGCAAAGGGGACGCAAGGACCTTTTTCACATGGTGACAGGAGAGAGAAGTACAGGCAGGGGAAATGTCAGACGCGTATAAAACCATCAAATATCTTGAGAACTCACTCACCATCACAAGAACAGCATGGGGGAAACTGCCCATGTGATCCAATCACCTCCCACCAGGTCTCCCTCTCAACACCTGAGGATTACAACTCGGGTTGAGATTTAGGTGGGAACACAAAGCCTAACCATATTAGGGGCAAGGGTTGGCAGTGACCTGTGATGAAGAGAGTTGAGGTTGGGGACCGGACGGGCATAAAGGTGATAAAGCCCCAGTTGAAGGAAAGGCACATTATATTATTTATGCCAGAAGAAGGTTTTCAAGATCAGTCCAGAACCAGGACTTGGCAGAAATAGTTAGAAGCCCCTAATTTCTGTTTTGGGTTTCACCATCATTCAGAATTTTTAACCACATGAGGTAATTGGACTATGCCTCAGTTAACTTTTACTTACTTAACTCAAAACCTGAGCTAGGCCAGACACGGTGGCTCACGCCTGTAATCCCAGCACTTTGGGAGGCCAAGGCAGGCAGATCACCTGAAGCCAGGTATTCAAGACCAGCCTGGCCTACATGGTGAAACTCCATCTCTACTAAAAATACAAAAAATTAGCCAGGCATGGTTGCACTTGCCTGTAGTCCCAGCTGTTTGGGAGGTGGAGGCAAGAGAATTCGCTTGAACCTGGGAGGCAGAGGTTGCAGTGAGCAGAGATCGCGCCATTGCACTCCAGCCTGGGCGACAGAGCAAGACTCCGTCTCAAAAAAAAAAAAAAAAAAAAAAAATACCTGAGCTAGGGTTGCAAATGGATGTGTAGCAAAAATCATGTTTATTGAAGAATGCCTACCTTCCCTAAATGATATTGAATGCATTTACCTTCATTGTTCTATTTAAATTTGTTTACCTTAACTATCTCACCTAATCCTTGTAAAAACTGTTACTTCCCTTTAAAATGATCCTTTGTGGTTTCTGTGGGGAGCCTCCGGCTCTGAAGACAGAGTTGGAGGCTGGTGAGAGTATTAGGCAAACAACAAAACACACACACAAATACATACCCACACTCCCACACACACCCCTAGAGGATATTCTGAGAAAAGAGGGGGCAAGGGTTGGCAGTGACTTGTGATGAAGAGGGTTGCAGTTGGAGACCAGAAGGGCGTGAAAGCAGCTGGGCACGGTAGCTCATGCCTGTAATCCCAGCACTTTGGGAGGCTGAGGTGGATGGATCACCTGAGGTCAGGAGTTCGAGACCAACCTGACTAACATGGTGAAACCCCGTCTCTGCTAAAAATACAAAAATTAGCCTGGCGTGGTGGCAGGCACCTGTAATCCCAGCTACTTGGGAGGCTGAGGCAGGAGAATCACTTGAACCCGGGAGGCAGAGGTTGCAGTGAGCCGATTGTGCTATTGCACTCCAGCATGGGGGACAGAGTGAGACTGGACCTCAAAAAAAAAAAAGGGAGCGTGAAAGTGATGAACCCCAGTTGAGGGAAGGTACTGTTACTGCTCACTTCACTGAAGTAGGAGCCGAGGCTCAGACGGGTGACAATGTTGTGCGAATATACTGATAGCTTGTAAGCAGCAGTGGCGGGACTGGAACCGCAGTCAGCCTGAATCCAGAGATGGGGGATCGGGAGCACAAGGAGTCTCCTCATGCTCCCACCTCCCTGTGTCATGGCATCATTTCTGCTTTGTGGTTTGACCCACTGAAAACAAAGCTGCATTGGCTGCACTGCACCAAGAATCACCTCACTCCTTTTGAAACGTGCCAACCAGCTCCTCTGTTGACTTGGAAGATGGGAACTCCATTGCTCCCAGTGACAGACACCAGCCTCACGGTGGAGCATGGTGTTTTGCAGCTAACAGCTCATGACCTACTTTTGCTGGTCAAGTGCAAAACCTGTTTAGTGATCACACACGCAAAATTTTGTAGGTTTTTTTCTCCCTCATTATTCAGTGGATAATTTTCTTTCCTGATGGCAACTGGCCACTGGTAAAAGCCGCAGTTCAGGTTTTATCATTTTAATTTATCTGCTATCCAATGGAGATTTGGATATTTTTTTTCTTCACTGAAAAAAAAAGTATAGGAGATTATCTCTTGTAATTTAAAAGCAGCCAAATGGAGTTAGCTTTAAATTTCCGTGATCGTTCCCCTTTGGGCAGAAATCATTTTATTTAAAAAAAATTTTTTTGTTTGTTTGTTTTCTTTGAGACAGAATCTCACTCTGTCACCCAGGCTGGAATGCAGTGATGCAATCTCGGCGGACTGCAGCCTTCACCCTACCTATCCCTGGGTTCAAGTGATTCTCCTGCCTCAGCCTCCAGAGTAGCTGGGATTATAGGTGTGCACACCATGCCTGGCTAATTTTGTGTGTGTGTGTGTGTGTATTTTTAGTACAGACAGGGTTTCACCATGTTGCCCAGGCTGGTCTCAAACTCCTGACCTCAAAAGATCTGCCCACCTAGGCCTTCTAAAGTGCTGGGATTACAGGTGTGAGCCACCACAGCCAGCCTGGGCCCAGATTGTTTTAAGGAATATTCAGCCCCAAAATCTGGGGAGATAAACTCAGCATCCTTAAAGACTGAACTTAAGGCCGGGCACGGTGGCTCACACTTGTAATCCCAGCACTTTGGGAGGCCAAGGCGGGTGGATCACGAGGTGAGGAGACCGAGACCATCCTGGCTATCATGGCGAAACCCCATCTCTACTAAAAATACAAAAAGATCAGCCGGGCGTGTTGGTGGGCACCTGTAGTACCAGCTACTCAGGAGGCTGAGGCAGGAGAATGGTGTGAACCCACAACAACTATATCCTATATTCATTTGTTCATTTGTTTATTCATCAAATATTTCTTTTTAACAGCTTTTTGGGATACAATTCACATACCATACACTTCACTCATTTAAAGTATAAAATTCAGTGGCTTTTAATATATTTCCAGGGTTGTGCATCCATTACCACAGTCCATTTTGGAATGTTTTCATTACCCTAAAAAGAAATCCTACACCCCTTAGCCATTACTCTTCAGTCCCCACTCCACTGTTTTCCCCAACCCCAGGCAACCCCTAATCTACTTTCTGTCTCTATAGATTTATCCACTGGGCATTTCAAATAAGTAGAATTGAGGCCAGGCACAGTGGCTCACGCCTGTAATCCCAGCACTTGGGGAGGCCAAGTGGGGGGGATTGCTCAACATGGTGAAACCCCATCTCTACCAAAAATACAAAAACTTAGCCAGGCGTGGTGGTGTGCGTCTGTGGTCCCAATTACTTGGGAGGCTGAGGTGGGAGAATTGCTTGAGCCTGGGGGGCAGAGGTTGTAGTAAGCTGAGATTGTGCCACTGCACTCCAGCCTGGGCAACAGAGTGAGACTCTGTCTTTAAAAAAAAAAAAATCAAATAAGTAGAATTGTATATGTGGTCTTGGCCAGGCTTAGTGGCTCACACCTGTAATCCCAGCAGTTTGGGAGGCCAACGTGGGTGGATCACGAGGTCAAGAGATCGAGACCATCCTGGCCAACGTGGTGAAATCCCATCTCTACTAAAAACACAAAAATTAGCTGAGCGTGATGGCGCACGCCAGTAGTCCCAGCTGCTTGGGAGCCTGAGGCAGGAAAATCACTTGAACCCGGGAGGCGGAGGTTGCAGTGAGCCCAGATTACGCCACTGCACTCCAGGCTGGTGACAGAGTGAGACTCTGTCTCAAAAAAAAAAAAAAAAAAGTGTTTTTTTGTGACTAGTTTCATGTTTTAGGTTGGTGTAAAAGTAATTGTGGTTTTGCCATTATTTTCAATGGCAAAGACTGCAATTTTTTGCACCAACCTAATAGCACAGCGTTGCCATGGTCCCTCCGTCTTGCTGTATGTGTCAGTGCTTCATTTCGCCAGGTGTTTCTTGAGTGCTGATTTTGTGCCGGGAGTTATTCTGCAAATGGGGATACAGTCATGAATAAGATGTAGTTCCTGCCCCTCAAAGAACTTGATTTAGAAGGGGACTGCTTAGGTACTGGTCACTGGCTGCCACCACTCTGTGATGTATGACCTTGGTTTTGATCAATCACTCCAGAATACTGACCTCTTTTCCCTTTCCCGTGATGTGAGGGAGCTTATGAGAGTGAGCCTTCGATATGCATCTTAGGCCTCCCGCAGCCACAGCTTTGCATGTGCCCCGGCTGTCTCCTCAGACCCTTCCAAACAATCTGATACAGATTTGAGTGTAGGTGGTAGAATTTGACCACAAGATTTGAGTGTAGGTGGTAGAATCCTGTAAGAACCAAAAATTCTCGATACCAAGGTAGAATTGTACAGTTATTGATACCAAGGGGCTTCTGGAATGGTATTCCTCTATTTGCGGCTGGACACTTACCCACTCCTCACCTGGAGGCCTGCTGTTTGACAGAAACCTCAGACCTTTCTGTTTGAGCAGGAGGAAGCATCGTAGCCAGTCCATATCAATAGCAGTCTGAGGGAATTATGGGAATGGCAGTAACAACAGAAGGGCCAAGGGTAACCCACACAGCACTGGCTGCAGTTAGAGATGAATTCAGAATTAGGATAAATTTGTTTTCTCCCCGAGTATGAGCATCAAGCTTCTGTGTCAACCTTATCTCCTCCCAATGCCATGCTTTCCCCACTGTACTGCAGCTGGTGCATATGTAGAAATATTGTATGTACCCCAGAAAGCATCCCCTGATTTTGTAAACTATTCTCATTTTGTCCTGAAGGTCAGGGTCCCAGCTTCCCCACACACACACCTATGCATCTGATCAGAACTGCAAATGGAGGTGGTAGAGACTTCAAGGCAGTTACTATTGCTAGAAGAGGAACTGCCCTCTCCCATCTCACTGCCAGGCTTACTTTATTCAGGACACTGAAGTCTGGGGACGGGCTGCAGAAGCAGGCTCCAGTCTGTGATGATGTGTGCGTAAAAGAATGTAATCCACAGGCAGCTGGAAGCCGGAGCCTGTTCAGGGGCATGGTGTCTCCACATGCGCCTGCCTTATGTGCTGCAAGCATCATGGCCAGGCCCTGGGGCAGCAGGTGTGAGCTGGAAAAACAGGAAAAGAAAAAGCAAACAGACTCCATGACAGCAGCCAAGCCAGAGATCCCCTCCACCTCACATATTCCTGCAGCAACTGGAGCAGTTCTTTTATCCCCAAATGATCACCATAGCATCTCCCGCTCCCCATCCTCCATGGACTGGAAGCTTTCTGGATGGTTAAGAGCATGCAGTTGGAACCAGACTTCTTGAGTTCAAATCCTGGTTCCACAATATATTAGCTGTGCCCTTGAGAAAGGTATTTAATCTCTTTGAGCCTGTTTCCTCATTTGTAAAATGGGAATAATAATAGTTGTAATGATTGAAGGAGAAGTATATGATGTGCTTAAAACGGTGGCTGGCACAGAGTAAACTTGTCATAATCATTAGAAGTTGTAATATTAACCTTGACCTAGAAGAACACAGGCCCCATGGCATTAGAAAGAGCTAGTGTACATCCCACCTGTGCCCCATTAACTGGATGACCTTGAGGATATCCCTTAACTTCTCTGAGCCCTGTTTTTATATCTGTAAAATAGGGATGACAATAATAATAGTAACTAACTCATAGGGTGTTTGTAAGATTTCAGTAACACCAACAAAACCGTGAACATTGCTTACCACATTGTAGACATTAAATAAGTAATATTTTTTTTTTTTTTTAGATAAAGTCTTGCTCTGTTGCCCAGGCTGGAGTGCAGTGGCATGATCTTAGCTCGCTGCAACCTCCGCCTCCCGGGTTCAAGTGATTCTTGTGGCTCAGCCTCCCAAGTAGCTAGGATTATAGATGCCCACTTCCACACCTGGCTAATTTTTTGTATTTGTAGTAGAGACAGGGTTTCACCATGTTGGCCAGGCTGGTCTCGAACTCCTGACCTCAAGCGATCCGCCTACCTCAGCCTCCCAAAATACTGGGATTACAGGCATGAGCCACCACGCCTGGCCAGTAGTAATTTCTTGCTGTTACAATTATGTTGGTATTATTAATAGTACCAGATTTTTTAAAAATGATGTGTTCCTGGGTTTCCAAAGGCAATGCTTCCTGGCCTTTTTGCCTTCACAGCAATCAGAAAATAATATATAACAAAAATCTCCAGTAAAGACAAGACTTCTTGTGATTGGCCTGCAGGCTCTGGCCTCTTCCCAGCTGGGCCAAGGGGACCATCACACCTGTAAGTCATTTGAGGCCCAAGTGACAAAGGGTTGGGAAGCTCTGCTCCAAGGGTGAAGATTTAAAGCCCTGGTTCTCAAACTTGAGCATGCCTCAGAGTCACCTGCAGGGCTTGTTAAACCACACATGGCCAGACCACATCCCCAGAGTTCAGTAGGTTTAGGGCGGGGCTCAATAATTTATATTTCTAAAAAATTCCCAGGTGATACTGATGGTCTAGGAAACACACGTTGAGAACCGCTGATTTAAAGTATTGCCTGCCTTTTTTTTTTTTTTTTGAGATAGAGTCTTGCTCTGTCATCAGGCTAGAGTGCAGTGGCGTGATCTGAGCTCACTGCGACCTCCGCCTCCCAGGTTCAAGCGATTCTCTCACCTCAGCCTCCCAAGTAGCTAGGACTACAGGCACGCACCACCACGCCTGGCTAATTTTTGTATTTTTAGTAGAGACTGGGTTTCACACTGTTGGCCAGGATGGTCCCAATCTCTTGACCTTATGATCTGCCTGCTTCAGCCTCCCAAAATGCTGGGATTACAGGCGTGGGCCACCACACCCGGCTGTATTGCCTGCATTCTTATTCTGGGTGGGCATGGTGGCACACGCCTGTAATCCCAGCACTTTGGGAGGCCAAGGCAGGCAGATCACTTGAGGTCAGGAGTTCAAGACCAGCCTGGCCAACATGGTGAAACCCCGTCTCAACTAAAAAGAAACCCCATCTCTACTAAATACAAAAATTAGCCGGGTGGGGTGGCACAGGCCTATAATCCCAGCTACTCAGGAGGCTGAAGCAGGAGAACTGCTTGAACCCAGGAGGCAGAGGCTGCAGTGAGCTGAGATCGCACCATTGCACTCCAGCCTGGGTGACATAGCAAGACTCTGTCCCCCCCAAAAAAATTATTTAAAAAATTTTATTATTTTTTGAAATGAGGTCTTGCTCTGTCACCCAGGCTGGAGCACACTGGTGGATTCATAGCTCGCTACAGCCTCAGACTCCTGGGCTCAAGTGATTTTCCCACCTCAGCCTCCTGAGTAGCTAGGACCATAGGCACATTCTACAAAGCCCAGCTAATTTTTTATTTTGTAGAGATGGGGGCAGTGATCTTGCTGTGTTGCTCAGGCTGGTCTCGAACTCCTGGCCTCAGGTATTCCTCCCGCCTCAGCTTTCCATAAATTATTTTATTTTATTTTATTTTAAGATGGGGTCTTGCTGTGTTGTTGGGGCTGGACTCATACTCCCGGGCTCAGGCAATTTTCCTGCCTCAGCCTCCCAAGTAGCTGGGGCTACAGGTGCACACCACCACACCCAGCTAAGAACTTTTTAATAAAGAATTCCTACCAATTGGCCGGGCACAGTGGCTCATGCCTGTAATCCCAGCACTTTGGGAGGCCAAGGCGGGTGGATCACCTGAAGTCAGGAGTTCGAGACCAGCCTGGTCAACATAGTGAAACCTCCTCTCTACTAAAAATACAAAAAAATTAGCCAGGCATGGTGGCGGGTGCCTGTAATTCCAGCTACTTGGGAGGCTGAGGCAGGAGAATCACTTGAACCTGGGAGGTGGAGATTGCAGTGAGCCGAAACCGTGCCATTGCACTCCAGCCTGGGCAACAAGAATGAAACCCTGTCTCAAAAAAAAAAAAAAAAAAAAAAAAAAATTCCTACAAATCAATAAGAAAAAGATTAAGGATCTCAGTAGAAAAATAGTCCAAAGATATAAACAGGCAAGGCACAGAAGAACATTAGTAATAAACCTTTGGGCATATTTTCGTGCCCACACTCACTAGTAATCAGGAAACTCCCAATTACATTGAGATACCACTTCATACCTATCGAATTGGCAAAAATTTTAAAGTCTCATAATACAAATATTGGTGAGGATGTGAAACAGTGGGAACTCTCATGAACTGTGTGTGGGAGTGTAAATTGTTACAATTACTTTTGGACAATTTAGGCAAATTTTAAAAGCTCAAGAGCTACTCCTGGGAATAAGGAAACATGCAGTATTGTTTGTAATAGCCGTCATTGGAACAATCTGCATGTCCCTCTGCCGAGGGAAAGAATAAAGTGTGGCATATTCATACCATAGCTGTGGAATTCTTTCCAGCAGCTAAAATGAATAGCTATATATGCATCGATCCTGATGAATCTCAAAATACCAAAGTTACAGAATGACACAGAGTTTGAGAAAAAGCAAAACAAAGCTATATAATGTTTTAAGAACCCAGACATTTGCATGAGTTAATTATAGTATAAAGACATGCAGAGGAATGCTAGACCCCCAAGTTTTAGTAAATCATGGTGATCCCCCCAGGAAGAAAGGTAGAAGATAGGATGAGGGAGGGGTGCACAGGTGGCTGAAATGGTATCTGTAATGCTGCATTTTACAAAGGTTTTAAAAACTGAAGCAAGGATAGTAAGACGTTATGGTCTGATAAAATTGGCTAGTGGGGACACAGGTGTTTGTTACGTTATTCTCTGTAGTTTTCTGAGGTTCTAAACATTTCCTTTAAATAAAAAATGATGGAGGGATTAGGTAGAGAGCAATGAGAGCAAAAAGCATTTCAGGGCAAGTAAGCGGCATGGAAAAGAAGCGAGGCTCTCACCAATGATGGCCTGGAGGAACCAAGAGAAGCCAGCAGGTCTGGAGTTTGAGGCATTTGAGGGCAGAGGGAGGGAAAGTGGGGCTTTACAGGCCATACATTGGGTTTGGGTCGTTATTCTAAGGTCTGTGGACCAGTTCACCCTTAGCTCTCAGGCTTCTTGGGAAGTTCCAGAGTAATGAGGCCTTCAGGCTGTCTGCAGGGAAGCAGCAGCACCTGGGCCAAAGCTTCCAGTCCTTCTGGGGGCAGCTGCTCTAACAAACACTCAGGCTGGGAGAAGGGAAAGGGGCAGCAGGAAGGCTTCATTACCACGAGACAGCACAGAGTCCACTCTTTCTTACCAGAAGTGGCTGCAGGTGGTCTCGGAACTGTGACTAGCGTCAGAGAGGCCTGTATTTGAATTATAGCTTTTTCGCTCCTAGTTTGTAACCTGCGTCAGGTTTCTTAATTCCTCTGAATGTCTGCGTTCTCCATAAAGATACGCACTGAACTGACCTCATAGGATTAATACGAGCAGAAAATGAACTTATGAGTGTGTAGTGCTGACAGAATAAGCCCTTAGTGAATATTCACTATTATCATCATCATCATATTGTTTCCCACACCCTCTGGATCAAGCGTCTTAGGCATTTCAGGGCAAGTAGGGTTTGGGGTACCCTGGAGGTGCAGGCTGGAGCCAGGGCAGAGCAATGACCTGGACACCCCATGCCACTTCAAGGGCCTAGGCTAGAGGCAGCTTGTGCAGCACGAGTGTGCCTCCAACACAGTCCAGAAGAGGAGCAACCCTCAGGAAATGGCCCAGGACACCTTCGTAGCAGCCTTCTTCCTCCCACCTGGAGAAGGTAACCAGACATCAGGTCATCGCTGCTTCTCTCATGGCCCTGACATTCAAACAAAAACCCTAGAGGTGCACTGTGAGCCCAAACAGACATGGGGACACCCTTCAGCCACCCCATGACTGACACCTTGACCTGGGGACACCCTTCAGCCACCCCATGACTGATGACTTGGGGACACCCTTCAGCCACCCCATGACTGACACCTTGACTTGGGGACACCCTTCAGCCACCACATGACTGACACTAGTCATGTGACCTCCTCAAAGAAGTCCAGTCATGGAAAGTGGCTCTTCTTTCTGGCTGTGGCTGAGGGCTGGCTTCCCCCAAAAGTAAACTGGAAACTAGATCGCTGGCTTCCGCCGGAGACCTCTGCCTGGTGGATGCTGGCAGCACGCACTTCCTCTGGGCTCTATTTTTATTTGCTCTTTTGGGCTCTCCCAGCACTTCAAGCCAGATAGAATATACTTACTGATTACAGCCGGCGCTCATTCTGAGCACCTGTTAGACACTAGCATCTATAACGTCATCATGCTGACTCTCCACCAGAATCCTGGAAAACAGGGACTATGATTACATCTTCTTCACAGATGAGGAAACTGAGGCTCAGAGGGAAACTGTCACTTGGCCAGTGAGTGGTGGAACTGGGACTTAATCCTGAGGTCAGCTAATCCAGAACTTCAGGAAAACGGGTGCAGCCCATGCCACTAGACCAGGGAAACTGACCCTAATTAGGGGTGAATAGGAAGTTGGCAAGTCAGTAGGTTCAGGCTGGAAGCTGTTGCTTCCTTGGCACCCTTAGAACTCCCAGCCAGACTGCCTATCCCAGCTGCTGGAAGTCAGCAGGGGAGGGAGAAAGTGGCCAGTCTCTCAGACCAGCCACGTGCTCTTTCTCCACTCCAGTTGCCTGTCCTAGCCTCCACCCCACACATGGTTCTGCTCAGCACAGCCTGAACCAAAGTGCCTCTACTTCTCCCCCAGAGTCCCTCTCTCTAGCCCCGAGGCATGGCCCGCAAGGGTCCCTCCATGATCCAATAGATTTGTGCAGACTCTCACTGGCAGCAGCTCCCTGTTGGCTCCACTTCAAAGCAGGGGCGGCCGGGCACCTCCAGGTGTCAGAAGCAGCTGGCACGTTAGCAAAAGGCCTCTGGCAGGAAGGGGTGTTGAGCCAACTGCCAGCAACTGGAAAACAGCACATGGGGATGACCTCGTCTCCAAGAAGATTCTTTCCCGAGCCCTCTAGGAGTGGCAATGAGCTTGAGTTCAGAAGGAAGGAGCTGTCTGTGGGGATAGAAGGGTTGCAGGCAAAGGCAAAGAGGCAAAGACAGACCAGGAGCTTCCTGCTTGCCTTTTCCCACAGTTCTGCTGATTCCAAAGCAAGATGCAGATGCCCACAGCTAGAAAGATCCCATAGGCGGGTTAAAGACACAGATGCCTAGAACTTTCATGGTCTCAGCATTCATTGGGAGATGGACAGCACAGCATATGGTGTGATTAAAAGCAACTTTCAGTAAGTCTTCTACAGCCATAGACCTCTGAACATCAAACTGTCCCCCCACTAGATTTAGCACTAACAGGAGGAGCTGTTAGTTCTGTCCACCCTTGGGACAACACTGTCAGAGCTGGAAGAAGCCCTCTGGAAGTATGAGCCTTCAAACTTTTGCTTGAACATTTCTGGCAATACACATCTCATTCCTTTACAAATCAGCCACGATCCTAGAACTAAGCAGCTTGAAAACGTCTCTAGAGCCAAACTCTAGGTCCCCGTGGCATCTCCCCAAGAGGCAGTCCTTTCAGAGTTGGGTCTCAGCCTTCACTTCCTCCCTAGTCTTCGCTTCTAAGCAAAAGATCTAAATGCAGTCATTTATCCAGTATCCTGGTTTTTAGACTGTCCATCAGCCTGACCCTCTTCTCCAGGACTCTAGTTTACTCCCCTTAAACAGACTGTCCAGACCTGAAAGTAGGAGTATTTGAATGACAGCTCTTTTGCTCCTAGCTTGTAACCTTCGCCGAGTTTCTTAATCCCTCTGAATGTCTGCATTCTCCATAAAGATTCTAAGTATCTTTATAAGAGGGATTAAGAAACTACTCCACGTGTCACCTGGCCAGAGGAAAAGGGGGCCATGGCTTCTCTCACTCATTTGTTCATGCATTTCTTCATTCAACAGACATTGACTGAGCACCTACTATGTGCCCGACACCATATCAGAGTCAAGCCACAAGCAGGGAGACAGAGGTGTCACTTGGTAGGTCTTATGTTCCCAGGACAAAGACAACAGTGTGAGGAGGTTGCCGAGAACTGCAGAAGCCAGTAGCAGGGGGGCCTATTCTAGGCTGAGTTAGAAAAGGTGCTTTCCTCTTTCATCTTCCCCGAGGTGCTGTGGAGGCTTCAGCCTGAAGAATACGGAGATATCCGGTAGGTGAGGAGGAGGCATGGCGGGCAGGGAGCATCATGGGTAGAAGGGACAGGCGGCATTACGGCTAGAGGGACAGACTTGTCTGGAGGGCATGAGTAAGGACAGCTTCAGGGAAGACGGAAGGACTAGTGTGGCCAGAATGCAGTGGGGGGAGTCAAGGGAAGCAGGGGGCAGATGGAGGGGGCTCACAGGCCAGATCCAAATGGGGGAACATGTCCTAAGGGCGATGGGAAGACTGTGAAGGTTTTTTTTTTTTTTTTTTTTTTTGACATGGAGTGTCGCTCTGTCACCCAGGCTGGAGTGCAGTGGCGCAAGCTTGGCTCACTGACATGGCCACCTCCCAGGTTCAAGCGATTCTCCAGCCTCAGCCTCTCGAGTAGCTGGGATTACAGGCATGAGCCACTGTGCCTGGCCTCTGTGAAGGGTTTCCAACACGATGGTAAAATGGTCACATTCACATTTTAGGAAAATCTTTCTGACCACAGGATGGATACTCAATTAGAAGAAGGCTCACGCCTGTAATCCCAACACTTTGGGAAGCCTAGGTGGGCAGATCATGAGGTCAAGAGATCAAGACCATCCTGGCCAACATGGTGAAACCCCATCTCTACTAAAATACAAAAATAAGCTGGACATGCTGGCGCACGACTGTAGTCCCAGCCACTCGGGAGGCTGAGGCAGGAGAATCGCTTGAACCTAGGGGGCGGTTGTTGCAGTGAGCCTAGATCAAGCCACTGCACTTCAGCCTGGCAACAGTGAGACTCTGTCTCAAAAAAAAAAAAAAACGCAAGAGGAGTAGTTGCAGGGAAACTGGGTAGGAGGTCATGCCATCATCAAGAAAAGACAGGTGAAGGCAGGGGCTAGGATGGTGGCTGTGGACCTGGAAGGAAGTAGATGGATTCAAGAGAAATTTCAGCAATAGCATTGATAGGACTTGGTGACAGGTTGATGGGCTTGGGGCGGAGGGTGGCGGGGGGGACGTTTCCAGGATGTGTAGTATGCCCCATGTTTCTGGTTGAGGAGAGTCATAGCCGGTGTTGCTGTTAACACAAGCTCAGATCCATTTGGCTTTTTAAAAGGTAGCCAGTCTTACTGCTTGCAGTCGAAAAAAAAACCCTCGGTCCTTTATACATGTGCTGCTGGGATCCAGCCATGTGTCCCTCAGAAAGAAAGCCCTCGCCTCTGTCTGCGCCCCCTTCACTCGCCCCCTACTCCCTCCTGCTCGGCTTATGTTTCAGCTCCCCAGTCTCTGAGTCTCAGACTCTTCACCTGTAGAATGGAAATAACAATAAGACCCACCCGTAGGACTGTTGTAGAATAAAATTTAATTAAGGTAGTCAAATGCTGCCATGAGGTAGGGTACTCAGGAAAGATACCTGCCTCTACAGGCGGATCACTTGAGGTCAAGAGTTCAAGACCAACCTGGCCAACATGGTGAAACCCCGTCTCTACTAAAAATACAAAAATTAGCCAGGCATGGTGACAGGCACCTGTAATCCCAGCTGCTAGGGAGGCTGAGGCAGGAGAATCACCTGAACCTAGGAGGCGGAGGTTGCAGTGAGCCGATCTGCACCACTGCACTCCAGCCTAGGCAACAGGGCAAGACTCAAAAAAAAAAAAAAAAAAAAATCTGCCTCTATTGTTACCCGTATTACAGGGCACCTGCAGGGCTGCCCTGCTCTGACAGACACTCCTACCCTCCCACGGTGTGTTCCCCCTCTTCTGCAACGGCCCATCTCCAAAGGGACTGCTGATGTTTGAGGTCAAGATGGCCCCTAGCAGAAAGCTGCAGACCACTTCTGAGGCTGGAAGGGTGTGCCCTGTTTACAGCTTCTAGTCCCATCTGTGGCTGAAAGAGGAAGATGCTAGTGGCACTCAGCATTAAGGCTTCCACGAGGCTGTGAGGCAGGGGTAGCCCTTTGGAAAGTATGAGCTCAAGGTTCTGCTCTGAGGCAGGCTCTGGAATGGGCCTATTGGTGAGAATTGCAAATGGAGGTAACTTCTGCAATTAGACAGTGGTGATGGTGGTGCTACTTTGTGAATATACTAAAAAACTGAACTGTACACTTTTAAAGGGTGACTTTTATGGTGTTTCATTATATCACAATGTAAATAAATAGTAAGTGGAAGTTGCTGCTATGGGAGTGCTGTGTTCCAACTGACGATCAACAGAAGCCATGGAACACGGGGAAAGGCTTGGGCTCCCTGGCGGTTTCCTGCTTGGGGATATCACAGCCCAGTGCTGTTCTGTCGTAATTCACTTCAGACTATTGGGGCTCCAGCTGTCCTGAGAGCAGGGCAGTAAGGGAAAGTCAGTGGCTTCTCATGTCCAGAGCCTTTGCCTGCCCTGCTGAGCCTGCCAAGGAAAAGCTTTGAGGTGCTGGTGGCCCTCGCTCCTTGAGCGCTCCTGGGAGAGCTCACTCTTCCTCTGCAGTTTGGAGGTCTTTGCTAACCCCAGTCCTCTCTAGCTGCCCGCTCTCTGCTGTCTCCCTGCTCCCCCAGTCCAGATGTCAAAACAGATTCTGCCATCTGGGTGGGGAGGGAGCGGTTTTGCTGCCTGGGTTTCCCTCGGGTTATGAGATGGGGTAACCCCTTGGCCTTTGGCACTCCACTTAGTCCTATGAACTACTGACGGAGGGACCAGGGCACCCTCTTGTGGCCCTCAGCGGCACTGCTTCTTCCCGCCCTCCAGCCTTGAGTTTTTTCCAGCTGGAATTCTAGTGTTGAACTCTGGTGGTGGAGGCCCCTGTTGTTCTCCCCAGGAGATGCCTAACATATCAGTAACAAGAAGGAAAATAAATCAGCCACAGAAACTAGGAGGTAAAATGTTAGTGTTTTTGCTCTGTAGCTTTATTTTCAAAGAGGCAGTGTGGTCTCATGGAAGATGTGTGGCCTGTGGAGTCCAGGAAGCCCCCCAGCTGCGTGTGTGACTTTGGCAGGCTGACCTCTGAGCCTCAGACTCTTCACGTGTAGAATGGAAATAATAAGACCCACCTGTAGGATTGCTGTGGGATAAAATTTAACGAATGCAGTGAAATACCTCAATAGCCTGCCACGCAGTAGGGTACTCAGGAAACGGCACCTGCTCCTATTGTTATCTGTATTACAATAAACACTAGGCAGGAACCACTGTCTCTCTTCAGGGAGATCGCACAAGGGGAGTGGCACCACAGTATCCCAGTCTCTGTGAAGCCCTGTCCCCAGCAGTGAGCAATCCTGGCTTTCTGCAGGGCTGATCCAGTTGCCAGTCTGGGAAACCTCTGACTCAGGGAAGTGGAGAGAGATTTAGAAAAATACAAGAGAGAGCAAAAGTAAACTTTTTTGGTTTTTTTTTTGACAGGGTCTCTCTCTGTCTCCCGGGCTGGAGCGCAGTGGTGTGATCTCAGCTCACTGCAACCTCCGTCTCCCAGGTTCAAGTGCTTCTCCTGCCTCAGCCTCCCGAGTAGCTGGGACTACAGGCGCCCACCACGCCCAGCTAATTTTTGTATTTTTAGTAGAAGTGGGGTTTCACCATGCTGGCCAGGCTGGTCTCGAACTCCTGACCTCAAATGATTCACCCATCTCGGCCTCCCAAAGTGCTGGGATTACAGGCATGAGCCACCGCGCCTGGCCAAAAACAACTAAAAAAAAAAAAAAAAAAGAAAGATAAAGCCAGAAGGGCCTTATCAGAAACAGACTGGGGGCCTGCCCCACCCCATCCGATGGCTCGGCGCCTGCCTGGCATGTGATGGAGCCCAGCAAGCACTCGTCTCCTCTTCTTGTCCTGGCTCAGATGAGGTGCTGAGCACAGGATGAGCATAGCCTTGGGCTGATCCCTTTATGAGTCAGACAGTTTTCTTCCCGTGAGGTGGGTCCTCAGTGGGAGGGACTAGAGACAGGAAAACCGTGGGGTGGGCAACCTGTGAACGTGGACAGCAAGGAGGAGCAGGGCGGGAAGCACAAGATGAGTGTGGGTTTTGACCCTCACAAGTGCAGATTCCCCAATAGCTCTTTGCCCTTTCCCCTTGTCTGCCATCTGTGCCCCAGGGTGGAGGTGTCTGTCGATGTTCTGGCCCTTTCGTAGCTTATTAAATCTCAGTATTACTTGCCAAGACCCTTTAAACCCCTTAGCTGTTCTTTTTGCCTTTTCTGATCAGCTGTATTTATTCTGAACTAAATGGTCCTCACAGCAGAATGAAAGGATTTACTGCTTAAGTATATGAAAAGAAACCTTGGCTGCATTACAGTTGCACCCTCTCCTTGCCACCCCCTGCCCATGCTCCATCCGCTAGCTGGTGCCACTGAGACTGAACCGGGAGCCCGCTCTGGATACAGTGTGGTCAGTTCAGTTTGGTGACTGGGAGGAGCTTGCTTTTGGAAGCCCTCTCCTAAATGTCCTGCTGCCCCAGGGGAGACTGGCAGCCCAGGAACAGCTCTCTCTCTCCCTCTCTCTCTCCCTCTCCCCTGCATTTTTCCCTTCCTCCCTCCCCCTCTCTCCCTCCCCTCCTTAAACCTTGCCCCCATTCTCTCTCTCAGATTCTCTCTCTTTCCCCTTCAGGATTGTGCTCATGGACGATGCCATGGACTGCTTGATGTCTTTTTCAGATTTCCTCTTTGCCTTCCAGATCCAGTTTTACTACTCAGGTGAGTGTTCCGGGGCTCCATGTGGCTCTGCACAGGACCCTGCCTCCCTGTCCCGCCCTGCTGCCCTGCCCATCTGTGTGCCTGGCACGCACGTTTCTCTTCCCCACTTCCTTTGGGGGTGTGCTTCACTGCAGGTCGCTAACAGATTGTCTAGCGTTCAGTGGTGGTCACAAGATTCAGTCTGCAGAGCCGACTTCCTCAGCCTCCTGAAGACACTGAACACCGCAGTGTTTTCAGTTAGCAACACAACAAATCAGTTTAAGTGATAATGACAATAACAACATCCACAGCATCCACAGCATTCACTGCTTACTGAAAACTTACTATGTCCCCGGCACAGCACTGACTTTAATCTTGACAACAGCCTTGAGAGAGAGTCCTTTCAGAGACAAGCTCACAGAAGTAAGTAGCCAGTCATGCAGCTCATAAGTGGTGGAGACCAGACCTGAAGGCTGACTCCAAAGCCAGCGTTCCCAAGCTCGCTGCTATTTTACTGCCTTCAAGGGTCTCTCCCTTGGCAATTGATCGTGCGTTTGGGTGCACATTCTCCTCCACCCCACAGCTTTAAAAAAGCACACACCAGTCCTTTGTCACACTCCCACTCTGCTCCCCAATTCACCCAGCTGCACCCTTAAGTCTCTCTGGAATCAGATGGAATAAATATAGACAAATAAATATAAATATACACCAGCTCACGCACAGAGACATCAAATGGAGTGCTGGGTTTACAGATTGCTGACTACGTTCATAAACAAACTTGCTTAAAACAGGCTCTTCCAGTAAATAGAAGGCTGTCCTTAGATCCTAGAGGTGGCCTTCCTGCCAACCGGTGTCCTCAGCCAGCTCTGGCCTCACTTGGGCGCCACATTCTGTTTACTTGATGGCAGCCCAAGGGCTGTACAGGCAGGGGCTGGAGCCTGGGGTCTCACCACCTGCTCTTAGCAGCACCAGTCATTTCCCATTTCTCTGAAGCTCTTGGGCCCTAGAGAGGGAGCTGCCATGTCTGGGAGAACATTTTCCCCTCACTGTCTCCCCAGCCCTCTTCTCACAGCGACCGCAGAGGGGATGGGACAGCCACCACATTGGGCTAGGAGCATTACTGACACGGCCCAGCAGTGTGTGTAGAGACGAGATGGGCCATAAGTCAGCAGTTCTAACAATGGCTCAACTATGAAATTTGAAAACCATTTCAAATGACTGACTCATCAGCAGCTTCCAGGCTTTCTCTGTTCCTCGCTGGTATTCCAACACGCCTTCTCGAGGTGGAGGGGCAGGTGGCCGTACAACGTGGGGCTTACCCGTGGGAGCATACTCATGTTCACTCCTCCAAAAAATATTTATGGCCTTCATATGTGCCAAGCACAGTGCTAGGCAGGAGAGGCCAACAAGGCATGATGCCGCCTTTGTGCATTCCAGCAAGGAGACAGATTAGACAATTAATGACACAGAAAGCTCCTCACTGGCCAAGTGCCAGAAAAAAAGCCTACGGTGCCATGAAAGTGTGCAATGGCAGGTCTCACCTGCTCCAGAACAACTGAGCCAAGGATGGGACATTTGAGCAAAAACACAGATTGCTGTCATCTCTCATCAGTGTGTTGTCAAACAAGGTTGAGAACTTCTGCTCTCAGGACGCCATGCCCTGAGCACTGAGGCTGGTGTGGAACTGGGCTGACTGAGAAGGGAGGACATAGTGAACAGACAAACCATGTCCTCCCTGCCTGAGCTGTCCACATCCCTGCCCCCATGGTTCCAGAATTCCTGGACAGTGTGGCTGCCATCTATGAGGACCTGCTGTCAGGCAAGAACCCCAACACAGTGATTGTGCCGACGTCGTCCAGTGGGCAGCACCGCCAACGACCTGCCTTGGGCGAGGCCGGCATGCTGGAGGGCGTGGAGGCGTCGCTGTTCTACCAGTGTCTGGAAAACCTGTGTGAGCGGCACAAGTTCAGGTGAGGAACGGGCATGCAGCCCCCAGCCCCCCAGGGGGTCGGACTGCCGCTGCGGAACAGAGCTCCGCAGGATGTTCTGTGCGGCCCAGGCATTCTAGGGCCCTTGCTGGTCGTAATGTAACTGTCCCATTTGCCCCCAGACCAGTTGTTGACTGAAAGGCTCCCAATTAGCTCACTTCAAAACGACTGCTTTCACTCAGGCAAGACCACTGTAGTTGACCGATTTACTGGGTGACAGACTGGCCTTAACATTTTAGAGAAGGAAAGAGTACTCCTTGCATAAAACTTTCCTACACAAAGAGAGGGGTAAGCTGTCCTGTGTGGCACAAGTACCCTTAGGGACTGAGCATGGGTTTGGTTTCCTGTAGCCATTTCCCACCCCCACTCCCCGCCCCGGTGAGAGCACCAGTTGGTGAACGTGCCAGCCCCTCCTGACCACAGTGAAGGCCTGGACCCCCCAGGGCCTTGGGGCTCCTAAGGCAGGTCCCTGGCTTGGCTGTGGGTATCCTCGTGAACCTGAAAGTAGGGATCAGAGGTGGCCCTGAGGCTGGCTAGGCTCTGAATGTGGCATCTCTCCTTCTTAGCTGCCCACCCCCAGCACTTGTCAAAGAGGCCCTCAGCAACGTTCAGAGGCTGACCTTCTACGGATTCCTCATGGCTCTCTCAAAGCACCATGGAATCAACCAAGCCCTCGGTAAGTCAGAGCTAGCAGCCGTCAGCCTCTCCTGCCGCACAACACAGGGAGCAGCTGGCCTCCGTTGGCAACACGGCTCCATGGGGGAAGGGGCATCACCATCTCTGCCTTGACTTCCCAGGGCCAGACTCAATCCCAGGGAGCAGGACCATGGCGACAAAACATGGCTCTTACACATTCCCATGGTAGGGGACCGCCTTCCCTGCCTGCGGCCCTGCCCCAACATGAAACCACCTCCCCACAGCAAAGGCGCCCAGCCCCTCCTCAGGGAACCCCAGCTCTGCTTTGGGGAGCGGCCTGCAGGTGGGGCAGACACAGGACTATTTACTCAGTAGTGCTAGAGATTATATATCAAAGAGACCTGAATCCCATTTATAAACAGGGCAAAGGTGTGTCTGCGGAGACCTTTTTTCCAAGCTGAAAAAAAAAAATCTGATTAATCTGAAAGGGAGAAAAACAAAAGTGGGGGAAGCCTGCAGTGGCCCAGTTTTTCCTACCTGCTGTTTTTTTTCACTGAGCCTTCTCCATCCACCCCACTGTTCCCCCTCCCACAGCCACTGCTCTCCTAAGGCAAGAGCCAGTAAGCCTCCATTCTACTAGAGTTTAAGGGTTTTGGGTTTTTTTGCTTTTTTTTTTTTTTTTTTTTTTTTTTTTTTTTTTGAGTCTCGCTCTGTTGCCCAGGCTGGAGTGCTGTGTACAATCTCAGCTCACTTCAGCCTCGACCTCCCGGGCTCAAGTGACGCTCTCACCTCAGCCTCCCTAGTAGCTGGGACTACAGGCATGCGCCACTATCTTGGAAAATTTTTGTGTTTTTTGCACAGACTGGGTTTCACCATGTTGCCCAGGCTGGTTTCAAACTCCTGGGCTCAAGGGATCCCCTCACCTTGTTCTCCCAAAGGACTGGGATTACCACTATGCCTAGCAAGGGGTTCTCTTTTGTGTCTCGAGAGATCTTCCTGCTGTGCTTGGGATCCCAGGTGCCTGAGTCTCAAGGAAAAGACACACAGCATCCCCCTTCCTTTTGCCAGTTGAGGGAATGGGATTAAGGGAAGGAAAGTTAACATTCACTAAATGCCAACCACAGCAGGCTAAGTACTGTGCTGGATGCTTTATATTTTACACAATATACAGTTAGCCAGGGATGCTCTGGGGTACACAGGCACAGCCCCAGCAGGCTGAACTGCACGCTACCCACAGCCTGGTTATTCTGAGTCAGTGCTTGGGGCATGCACAGGTCTGGGGAGCCCTCAACTAACTGAAGTGGGTAGCCAAGGTTACCCGCTGGACTAAGACTAGAAAGGAGGCAATTGACAGGCCGGGCGTGGTGCCTCATGCCTGTAATCCCAGCACTTTAGGAGGCTGAAGCAGGTGGATCACCTGAGGTCAGGAGTTCGAAACCAGCCTGACCAACATGGTGAAGCCCCATCTCTACTGAAAATACAAAAATTAGCTGGGTATAGTGGCCCGCACCTGTAATCCCAGCTACTCTGGAGGCTGAGGCATGAGAATCGGTTGAGCCCAGAAGGCGGAGGTTGCGATGAGCTGAGATCACGCCATTGCACGCCAGCCTGTGCGACAGAGCAAGACAGTCTCAAAAAAGAAAAAAAAAAACAAAAACAAGCAAAAGAGTCAGGAATCAAGAGTAAGGGGGAGGCGGGTGGGATCTGCCCTGGTGTTCTTTCATACTCCTAGTTATGACCACCCTTTCTTCCCACCAGTAGCAGCCACTAGGAAGGAGAAGGAAAAGCCAATTAGCAACTGGGTCACAGCCTGGACTAACCTCATCCCCCTTTTCTAAGGGCTTTTAAAAAGGACACTGGCTGGGTGTGGTGGCTCACGCCTGTAATCCCAGCACTTTGGGAGGCCGAGGCGGTGGATCACCTGAGGTCAGGAGTTCGAGACCAGCCTGGCCAACATGGAGAAACCTCGTCTCTACTGAAAATACAAAATTAGCCAGTTGTGGTGGCACATGCCTATAATTCCTGCTACTGGGGAGGCTGAGACAGAAGAATCACTTGAACCAGGGAGGCGGAGGTTGCGTTGAGCCAAGATCGCACCATTGCATTCCAGCCTCGGCAACAAGAGCAAAACTCCATCAAATAAATAAATAAATAAGCACTGATAGCCAGACATGGTGGCTCCACCTGTAATCCCAGCATTTTGGGAGGCTAAGGCAAGAGGATCCCGTGAGCCCAGGAGTTAACGACCAGCCTGGGCAATATAGGGAGAACCCCATCTCTTTTTTTTTTTTTTTTTTTTTTTTTTTGAGACGGAGTCTTGCTCTGTCGCCCGGGCTGGAGTGCAGTGGCGCGATCTCGGCTCACTGCAAGCTCCGCCTCCCGGGTTCACGCCATTCTCCTGCCTCAGCCTCTCCGAGTAGCTGGGACTACAGGCGCCCGCCACCACGCCCGGCTAATTTTTTTGTATTTTTAGTAGAGACAGGGTTTCACCGTGGTCTAGATCTCCTGACCTCATGATCCGCCCGCCTCGGCCTCCCAAAGTGCTGGGATTACAAGTGTGAGCCACCACGCCCGGCCAGGAGAACCCCATCTCTTTAAAAAAAAAAAAAATTAGCTGGGTGTGGTGGCATGTACCATTGGTCTCAGCTACTCAGGAGGCTGAGGTGGGAAGATCGCTTGGGCATGGGAGGTCGAGGCTGCAGTGATCCATGGTCACTGTACTCCAGCCTGGGTGACAAAGCAAAACTCTGTCTCAAAAAAAAAAAAGTCACTCTCATTCAACCACTTTTACTGCACACTAACGTTGGGTGGTTGGATGGAATGGGAGACAGAAACAAGCGTGTGGTCTCAGGCCTCACCTGCATCTCCGGCTTCTAAAATAGAAATCTGGAGACACGCTGGTTGACGCGTCACGGAGAAGGTCAGCCCTGTTCCCTTAGTCCCCAGGGCACCCCACAAATGAGAGGGTTCTATGAGATGTACTTTGAAAACCACTAACTTAGGGCAAGAGGGCCCAGGAGGCATCATCTGAAAAAGATTTGGACAAAGGGGAAATCTGCCTGTGCCTGGTTAATTCTGGCCCTGACCCAGCCTTCTCCTCTTGCCCCTGAGATCCTCCTTGGAGAAGCAGAGGCAGCATTTTTTTTTTTAACCATCTGTCTCCAAAGTGGGGTCACCCTGATTTGGGCACACAAAATTAGGTAACGTCTGACCTTTGGGCTTAGCCTGGACCATATCCTTTTCAGCCCAGTACCTGAGGCCTCAAGGAAGAACTCAACTCCCAGCACCAGGTCACAACCACCACCTGGTGTTGGAAGGGGATCACCACACTCCTTGGCCGTGGTGTCTGCCCCAGGCAGGGAAAGTGGGCAGTGGGATTCAATAAATGTATCAAGCGGCAGCGAGGACCTTCCTGCTCCGTGACTGTTCTTGGCCCCTCTAGCAGTCCTCAGATCTTTAGATCAGCCCTCGCAGGGTCAGCAGAACAGGCAGCCGTGAAGGTGAGGGGCATGGAGGAATCTGTCGCCTGGCTGAAGGGCCCTGGGATTAACTACTGTGCCCCCAATGATCTCCTAGGAGCTTTGCCTGACAAGGGGGATCTGATGCACGACCCAGCAATGGACGAAGAGCTGGAACGGCTGTAAGTGTCAAGTGGGAGGATGCTGCCCCCTCGTGGGGACCAGACGGGTCGGACAGGGCTGCGCCCCATCTGGGGCCAACACCACTTGTCTGTAACATCCCGCATCTGCCAGGGAAGGGTCTGGGGGCCAGTGGAGGCCTGAGGTGTCCCTCCCTCTGAGTCCTTTGGGGGCTGCAGCCCAGGGGTTTACCCTAGTGTTAAGAGTGGGCATGGAGGCCCTGCTCTCTGGACAGGAGGCCTCTCGCTGCCCTCCAGGCTTCTTCCCTTCTTCAGGCTGGCCCAGGTCCCAGGCCTGGTCAACTCGGTCACAGCCAGTCCAGAGGCCAGTTGCCTGCCTTCCCGGACCCCTCCCCGGGTTGGCTCCCCCTGGAGACCTCTCCATCATTCCCGAAAAGTGGATGGAGAGAGCGATGGCTCCACTGAAGAGACGGACGAGTCGGAAACTTGAGGAGTCCGAAGAGTCCTGCCGCACGCCCTGTACCTGCTCCCACCCAGCCCTTGGTGTGCCCACCCAGCCTCCTCTCCAGCACCTTGCTGTGCTGCCCTCTGCTGCTGACAAGGCGAATAACAGCCCCAAGAACGGCCAGAGGGGCTCTGATGATCAGCCCAGCCAGTGGCCCTGGAAGGTGAATGGCCTGCTCTCCCTGGCCCTATCAGCCTGTGAACTTCAGTCAGGCCCCAAGCTGACAGACTCTGCTGAGGCCACTTTATCACGCCGTAGCCTGTTAGTCCTCCTAACCTCTTAAGAGCAGTCTCTTCTGAGCCAGCCTCTACTGGTCCCCCAGTAAGGTTCATCTCCTCACAGCAACTCCATTAAGGGGGAGAACCCGAATAGCCACGCAGAGCCTTGCACCATCAAGGGTGACACCTGTGACGCAAGTACCTAACCGCTGTGGCCTTCTGCTGGAGAACAGCCAGTAGCCTTGGTAGTATGGAGACGGGTGGGCTCGACGATTATTTCACTTGCAAAAACTGCTTCAAGTCTTGACCCCTTTGTGTCTAATAAATAGCTAAACATGTGAAATGAATAAAGTCCCTCGTGTCTGGTAAGTGGTGAGTCTAAAGCTCCTAGGCTGAGGGGAGAAGGGAGAGGGGGAGTTTGGGTTTTCGGTGCTTTTCTGGCAGGGCTAGGAGGTAGTGGCCCACTCAGACCCGGGGACCTGCCTCAGACAACAAGCAGAGGGGCCTAGCTTCACACAAGAGCGACCTTCCAGAGGAGAAGTGCTCACAGCTGGAATGGCCTTCAGGAAACAGGTTCAGAGGGTCCGAGGCCAGGTTCCCGTAACTTTAAAGAAAGACCGTGGCCATAAAGGGTTAATACTGCACAGCCTTCAAGCCAGGTCTTCAGTCAACATTTGCCACGCACCTGCTTGGGGCTAGGACAGTGGGATGCAGCTGAAAGACACAGCCTGGGGCCGACACATCCCAGCCAATACTGGAGGCAGGTAAGGACAAGTGTCTTCAACTTCTTTGGATTGAGGGCTGCCTCCTCTGAAGGTGGATGTCACCACTACTAGGCATACCCATTTCCTTGGGCTCATCCTTAGCCAGAACGGATCATTACAGGAACTGCCTCCCAAACCCCTGCAGGGCTGAGGCCAAGACTCAGCATTCCAGCCCCGAAGCTGCTCCAGGATGCGGTGACTCATTGCCTGTAATCCCAGCACTTTGGGAGGCCAAGGTGGGCCAACTGCTTGAGCCCAGGAGTTCAGGACAACCCTGGGAAACACAGTGGGACCCTATCTCTACAAAATAAACTTAGCCAGGCATGGTAGCTTGCACCTGTAGTCCCAGCTACTTGAGAGACCAAGGTGGATCACGTGAGCCCAGGAGGTTGAGGCTGCAGTGAGCCATGATCGTGTCACTGCACTCCAGTCTGAGTGACAGAATGAGACCATCTTAAAAAAAAAAAAAAGGCTCAGGCTGCGTGATGAGCTCTCTAGGCCCACCATGATGCACAGCCCATAAGAGACACGGTTCTCAAATCCTGGTGTCCTCAGAATCACAGGGAAGCCTACGGACAATGCAAATTACCAAGCTCCAGAGACTCTAACTCTACCAACTTGGGATGGAGTCCAGAAATTCCAGACAATCCCAAAGCTGAATGAGTCCCAAACCTACACTCTGCAAATCCCTGGCTTAGAGCCCCCTGGCTCCCTCTGCCCATCCTCTCTAATCATCCACTTCCCAGACCAGTGGTCTGTAACTACTGTGAGGACTCCTAAGGTGGCACAGAGATGTTTCAGAAGAGAAAGGGGTGGCCAAGCTAAAGATTTACACACACACATCTTTTCTTCCCAAATTTAAAGGGTTCCATTAACGCCTAAGAGTATGTGTGTCTGTATATATATGTGTATATATGTAATTTTTTCTTTGAGACAGAGTCTTACTTTGTCACCCAAGCTGGAGTGCAGTGGCGCAATCTAGTCTCACTGCAACCTCTGCCTCCCGGGTTCAAGTGACTCGTGCTTCAGCCTCCTGGGTAGCTAGCATTACAGGCATGCACCACCGAACCCCCGCCGCTAATTTTTGTATTTTTAGTAGAAATGGGGTCTCACCACGTTGGCCAGGCTGGTTTCAAACTCCCGGCCTCAAGTGATCCACCTGCCTCGGCCTCCCAAAGTGCTGGGATGACAGCCACGAGCCACTGTACCCAGTCTTAAATATTTCTTAAACTCCACTGAAACCCATCCCCAGTCAAGCCTACTGCTGTGACAAGGGGTAGGACTGCGGGGGTTGCTCACTCGCCCTCAGCCAGCCAGTTAAAGGGCCAACTAATGCGAGCTCTTTCCTCTGCGTGCCACAGGGTGGTGAGGTCGAAGCTGCACCGGACCTCACGGCAGCACAGAGCCAAGGAGCCAGGGGCCTTTGGCTTTCAGAGAAGAGAGAAGCAGGAGGCCCTGGAGAGAGTGTCCCCAGCTTCGGTACCGACGCCCTACCATTACCGGTGGGAGCCCCGAGAGTGAGGCCAGGGTCCGGCACTGGGCAGGGAGGCAGGATCCAGAGGACACTGCTTCACTCAGACCAACAGGGAGCCAGGCCCTGCAGGGGCTTTATTTTGACACCACTTTGTCTCAATACAAACAGTCCAGAACAAAAGTCAAGTCCCTCTGGGGGAGGGGCAAGGGGAAGAGTGGTCTGTGTTGCTTGGGAGCCCAACCTACAACCCAAAGGTGGGGGCCGGGCTGAGACTGCCCCTGCGGCAGCGGAAGATGGCACCAAGAATGACACAGTGCTTGGCTCAGCTGCCACAGGGTGAGGCCCACAGCTCTCACTGGCAGGTGCTGTCCTGGCCCCCAAGCCCAGAATGATGCAGAGGAAGGAGCTCAGCCCCAGGAGCCTGCCTCTGCCCCTCACATCCTCTGCTTCCCTGGCCAGCATCAAGCTCACAGCATCCAGAGTCGAATCACAGCAGACAAGACCCTCCATGGCCACCCACCAGGGGAAGAAGGGACAGAGAATGTCACAGAGGGTCCTGCATTCCACAGCAGATGGTACAGAGGGACCCTGAGACACCCTGAAACAATCTTCCAAGTGCTTACTGTAGAAAGGGGTGGTGAGACGGGAGAATCCGTGGGTCTCCGGTCTGATCCCAAATGAAACCTTTAGGTACCAGGTAAAGTTTCCAGCCCTTGGTAACGCCCAGACAAAGGTCCTTCCCCTCCCTCACCCTCTCCCGGCACCTAGAAGAGGCCACTGGCAGCAGCAGCAGCAAGTCCGCAGCCTCTTTCCCCAGGGGACGGGTCTACAGCGAACTCCTTCCAGGCATCCCCCTGGTTCCAGAGGATGGAGACCCAAGCCCTCGAACTAGAAGAACCCTAGAGCCAGCAAAAAAAGCCTTCTACCTTCCGCTTTCCCTACTTGGGGAAAGGCTGGACCCAGAATAAGCCATCGTGGGGGAACCCCCTTTCCCAGTATGGCAGGACAAGTGAGCAGCAACTGTGGGGGCAGGACAGAAGGACGAGAGTCTAACACACGGAGGGTGGTGTGAGAGGGAATAAAGGGCTCAGTCCACAGGCAGAGGACAAGGGCTGGTACTGACCATTCCCCTCACAGGAGTGAGCGCCTCAAAGGCCACCCCACACACACACCACACATACAAAGTAACAAATCCTCCCCAGCTTCCACAGGGCAAAGCATCCCCAGCCTGGGAACTGTGGAGTTCTTGCTGCCGTCACCATCGTAAGCCTGAGCCACAGAGCTCGGATCAGTAGGAACCATAGCGATCCTGGGGGCGAGGGAGGAGAAAACAAACAAAGTCAGAGGCTCTAAGCTGCAGCAGCTTCCCAGCAAACACACTGCCTGCCCCAGCACTCCACAGCTAGACTGGGGAGGCAAGGGCTGGACAGCCCGGTGAGGCAGGAGTCCACGGTGAGAGCTGGGGCAGCGGCCACTCGGGCACCCGACAGCAGGGAAGCCCTGCCTGGCCTCACAGAAGCTGGGAAGAGAAGAGAAAGTGCGGTACAGGTGACAAGGCCGGGGAAGATCATGGCAGACACAGAGGCATCTTGGAGAGGCCCGGCCCTGGCACGGAGCTGAAAGGAAGGAAGCTGCCCTCCAAGAAAATGCCTCTAGACTCTTGCTTTTTTGTTTGTGGTTTTTTTTTGTTTTGTTTTGTTTTGTTTTGAGACAGAGTTTCACTCCTGTCACCCAGGCTGGAGTGCAGTGGCATGATCTTGGCTCACTACAACCTTTCGAGCAATTCTCCTGCCTCAGCATCCCGAGTAGCGGGATTACAGGTGCACGCCACCACGCCCAGCTAATTTTATATTTTTAGTAGAGATGGCGTTTTGCCATGTTGTTCAATCTGGTCTCAAACTCCTGACCTCAAGTGATCCACCCATCTCAGCCTCCCAGTGCTGGGATTACAGGCGTGAGCCACCACACCCAGCCGAAAATGCTCTTAAGGCTCAGCGGGGCCGGGCAGTAGCAGTGTCTCTATGTGGTGGCGAAGGGCAAACCTCCCAGCACTCCTCATTAGGCCCCACATCAGCCTCACCTGCAAGGAATTCATCACACCATTGGCCAGCACAGCCATTTTCCCGGCCACAGACTTGACACCCTGCTTAAACTGGGCAATGTCCGCTGTAGGCAGCACGTTTCCCAGAGATACACTTCCTGTAAAAGCAAGGGCAGGGTGACCCAGCGCCCAGCAAGAAGCCCTTTCCAGTCACAGCAGGGCCCTCCCGCCCTGCTCCCAGGCCTCACTTGGTGCCTGCCACCCTACCAGGGCCCTACCTGCTCCGTGAGCTCCATCCATGTCCCCAAAGAGGTCTGAAGAGCTGATGGCACTGCTGCCCGAGAGCTGCTGCAGCCGAGACCTGGCCTCATACTGTGGTGAGGAAAAGGCCAGGCCTGGGGATCTTGGGGCTGATGACCCAAGGACTCACACAGGCCAGGCCCTCCTGGTGCTAAAGCCCAAAGCAGCGGCAGGGAGAAAGCTTGTGCTTCTGCCCGCTGCCTCGGACCTCAGGGCAGACAGCCCCACTTACCTCCGCATCCACCTCCCGCCCAAAGAACATGTCAGATGAGATGGCTTTGGCTCCTGCGAATTTCTGACGCGCCTCACTAGACTCGAGGCCTGAGCTCCGGCTCTCCACTTCCCTCCGGTTTGTGGCTCTGAGGGGAAGATGTGGAACATCTCAGACTCCTCCCGTTATCATCAGGGAGGCAGAGTACAGAGGCCAAACAGAGCACCAGTGGCCTTTTGGTGACGGGTTACCAGGTCCCATTCTGTCTGTGGCTCTGTGACTCTGGGCCCCTCTCCCCTGGTGAGGAGTCACCCTTCTCCACATTGAGGCCAAGGCCCAGAGAGCTTAGTAATCTGCACCAGGCAGGGTGGAAATACAGCGGCCTAGGCTCCTGCCCAAAATCACACAGCTTCGTCAGCATTCAGGAGGCCACACAACTGCTGCTACCCTAATCCTAGTGACAACTTGCCTAGTACTACAATGAGCATATGTGTCAGTCTGCCTGGCTTTAAACCTACTCTTGTCGTAACTATGAATAGCAAACTGCCCCCTTTACTCTCAAAAGCATCCTGGTGTGGAAAGGGAGATGACCGCTTTCATCTCACGCTGAGTATGTGGACACTGGGCCAGGTATTTCCGGAGACCCTGTGAAGTAGTTACGTTCCCATTTTCTACAGGGATAACTCACAGATATTATGTCAACTAAACAGATCCCAGATTAAGATGGAGTAGGGTTTTAAAAAATAAGAAGGGGGCTGGAGACATAAAACCCTTGAAAGGAGGTCAGGACTGAAGCATAAAATCAGGATCCTCCTGCCAGAGAAACGGACCCCAAGCAAAATAAGCTGCCAGGCCCTCTGTGATGACAAAGCACAACTCAAACCGAAGCCTGACTGCTGCCCTGTCTAATGAGGCAGGCACCAGCCACTGGTGGCTATTTACGTTTATCAGAAATTAAACTACATTAGAAATTCAGTTGCTCAGTGGCACCAACATGCTAAGGGCTCACAGCCACACAGCAGTGGCTGCCATATTAAACACCACAGAGAACACTTCCAGCACCACAGAAAGTTCTTCTAGACAGTGCTGCCTTAGACTTCTCTACCTTCAGCTTGTTTAAAAAAAAAAAACAAAAACAAAAAGGGCTGGGTGCGGTGGCTCACACTTGTAATCCCAGCACTTTGGGAGGCCGAGGCGGGCGGATCACGAGGTCAGGAGATCGAGACCACGGTGAAACCCCGTCTCTACTAAAAATACAAAAAATTAGCCGGGCGTGGTGGCGGGCGCCTGTAGTCCCAGCTACTCGGAGAGGCTGAGGCAGGAGAATGGCGTGAACCCGGGAGGCGGAGCTTGCAGTGAGCCGAGATCGCGCCACTGCACTCCAGCCTGGGTGACAGAGCGAGACTCCGTCTCAAAAAAAAAAAAAAAAAAAAAAAAAAAGAAAGAAAGAAAAAAGAACAAACAGCCCACTCTACCTTTCTGAAATAGGCCGGATGCTTGAGATGGTCACTTCTGGCTCCTTCTCCTCTACCCTGTCCATACCCCAGGCAGCATCTGTATCCCAGCGGGAACCAAAGCTTTCCCCTAAGGAAAAGGGGTTGTCCTTGTACCTAGGGAGACAGTAGAGTGGCTCAGGGAAGCCTGATGAGGAACACAGCAGCCAAGTTTACAGCTAGAAAACGGCCTTACTTTGGGGGTCCAGAGGCGAAAGTACCAACATCGTCAAACACGTCCAGCTGCGAGCGAGAGGATTTTGCACTCACTGGGGTTTCCTGCTCGATCACCTGCATCTCAGACAGCACGGAGTGGGAGACAGAGCTGCGCAGCAAAGCAGAGCCAGGCATGAGACCAAAGGATAGGCATTAGCATCACCGCACAAGCGGAGACAACGCCCAGCGACTGGGTTCTCCTTCACGGAGCGTCACCCAGAGCCTTCTGTCCTTACCCAAGCACAGGGCTGGGCCAGGGGCCAACAGAAGGCTAGCTGTGTGTGGTGACCTGTGAAGCACACCTCAGAATTCTTTACACATCAGCTTTGTTTATTCAACGTAGGAGTTCCCTGGCCAGCGATGGTTTGCCTGTTATAATTTTATTTAATTTATTTATTTATTTGAGACAGATTCTCACTCTGTCGCCCAGGCTGGAGTCCAGTGGTGCAATCTTGGCTCACTGCAACCACTGCCTCCCGGGTTCAAGCGATTCTCGTGCCTCAGCCTCCCGAGTAGCTGGGACTACAGTGCACGTCACCACACCCAGCTAATTCTTTGTGTTTTTTCAGTAGAGACAAGGTTTCACCACATTGCCCAGGCTGGTCTCAAACTCCTGAGTTCAGACAATCCATCCGCCTTGGCCTCCCAAAGTGCCAGGATTATAGGCGTGAGCCACCATGCCTGGCTCCTGTTGCCATTTTCATAATGTGTACCAGATACCAGTGGTCTCTGTCCTGAACAACTCCCTGCCTTATGCACTACGAACCCCATCCTTCACTGATGGGATTCACAAAGCAAAGGAATGGATGAAGGAATGCCCCAGAACCAGGGAAATGAACATGATTGCATCAAAGGATGAGTTCTTCATCATCCTACTCTTTATTAAAAAAAAAAAAAAAAAGCCAGGCACGATGGCTCACACCTGTAATCCCAGCACTTTGGGAGGCCGAGGCGGGCGGATCACGAGGTCAGGAGATTGAGACCATCCTGGCTAACACGGTGAAACCCCGTCTCTACTAAAAATACAAAAAAATTAGCCAGGCGTGGTGGCAGGTGCCTGTAGTCCCAGCTACTTGGGAGACTGAGGCAGGAGAATGACGTTAACCTGGGGGGCAGAGCTTGCAGTGAGCCAAGATCGCACCACTGCACTCCAGTCTGGGCAACAGAGCGAGACTCCGTCTCAAAAAAAAAAAAAAAAAAAAAAAACACTGGTCTCATGCACTAAGACCTAGAATTGCTGTCTGGTTTCTCAAAGAACAGGGGTCTAGGGTTGGCAGGCAATACAACTCTTGATGCCTCTCATTCCTCTGTCAGGCTCCGCAAGGACACTTCAAGGATTAATTTGATTTAAATCAATTCATTTAAAAATATCTATAGCTTTTAGCTAGAAGAACCCCAAGGAGTGATTATTTTGCAATGGGGCTGAGTTGGGCCGGGCACAGTGGCTCACACTTGTAATCCCAGCACTTTGGGAGGCCGAGGCAGCCGGATCACCTGAGGTCGGGAGTTCAAGACCAGCCTGACCAAGATGGAGAAACCCTGTCTCTACTAAAAACACAAAATTAGCCGGGTGTGGAGGCTGAGGCAAGAGAATAGCTTGAGCCCCGGAGGCGGAGGTTATGGTGAGCTGAGATCACACCATTGCACTACAGCCTGGGCAACGAGATTGAAACTCTGTCTCAAATAAATAAATAGGGTGAGTTGGGTTTCAGTAAATAAACAATTGTTGCACTGCTGAAAAACTGTTCATATGCCTTAACCCCTTGGTCATCCCTTAACCCAGTCGGTCATCCCTTAACCCAGTTGGTCATCCCATAACCCAGTCATCTACTAACCCCGTCATTCCTATACGACTGAAGCAGGAAAAGGAGAGAGACCCAATGTCCTTTCAAGTTAAAATGTTATGCTCTGGCCGAATGTCGCTCATGCCTGTAATCCAAGCACTGGGCACCGTGGCTCAAGCCTGTAATCCCAGTACTGTGAGAGGCTGAGGCGGGTAGATCATTTGAAGCTAGTAGTTTTAGACCAGCCTGGGCAACATGGTGAAACCCCATCTCTACTAAAATACAAAAATAAGCTGGGCGTGGTGGCACATGCCTGTAATCACAGCTTCTCAGGAGGCTGAGGCAGGAGAATTGCTTGAATCTGGGAGGCGGAGGCTGCAGTGGGCTGAGATCACACCACTGAACTCCAGCCTGGGTGACAGAGCAAGACTCCATCTCAAAAAAAAAAAAAAAAAAAAGAGAAAAGAAAAAAGAAAGCCGGGCACCGTGGCTCATGCCTGTAATCCCAGCACTTTGGGAGGCGGAGGCGGGTGGATCATTTGAGGTCAAGAGTTTGACATCAGCCTGGCCAACGTGGTGAAACCCCATCTCTACTAAAAATACAAAAAATTAGCCGGGCATGGTGGTACACACCTGTAATCCCAGCTGCTTGGGAGGCTGAGACAGGAGAATCACTTGAACCCAGGAGGTAGAGATTGCAGTGAGCCAAGATCGTGCCATTGCACTCCAGCCTGGGCGACAGAGTGAGACTTCGTCTCAAAAAATAAAAATAAAAAGCCATAGCAGCCAGACGTGGTGGCTCACATCTGTAATCCCAGTACTTTGGGAGGCCGAGGTGCTTAACCCAGGAATTCGAGACCAGGCTGGACAGCCTGGCAAAACCCTGTCTCTACAAACAGCACAAAAACTAGCTGGGCATGGTGGCTCCCGGCCGTGGTCCCAGCTATTCGGGAGGCTAAAGTGGAAGGATCACCTGAGCCCAGGAGGCAGAGGTTGCAGTGAGCCGAGATCACACCATTACACGCCAGCCTAGGAAACAGAGCAAGAATCTGTCTCAAAAGAAAAGAAAGAAAGAAAGAAAACCACAGCAAACCGAGTGGTTCTGAAACAGGAAGGATTCCGCCCGAACTGAGGGCACTGGCAATGTGGGGGTATGTGAGGGTATTACAGGGAGCACAAAGGGCATCTCTAGACAGCGATTAAGGAATTAAAGATGATACTAAATACACCGCACTTCTCAGGGAGGTCTGGAAAAATAAACTGTCCCAAGACTCAAAGTGCCATCAAGAAAAATCACCCTAGTGTCTTGAAGATACTGAAATAACACCTGATCCTGTGTTTTGTTCACATACCTATTCACTCATTCGACTTACTGAGCACATACCTACTATGCGCCAAGCACTGCATTAGGGACTTTAAGACAATAAGCCAAGTGGTCTATTCAGACTTGGAGAAACAATAAACCTAGCATCCCCAACTGCTACGAAGGCCCCGCAATGGTTCCCAGAAAACAACAGCCTTTCCCTGCCACACCCGGAGCTGAGCCTCACCTTCGGGATACCAAGCCCATGCCCAACCTTTCTGCCTGCTCTCGCTTCTTCCCTTCCAGATTCTGTAGCTTCTTTTCCTCTTTCTTACGATCAATCTGGAGCTCCTGGTAGGCCAGACGCATGGAGGCGACCCTTAGAAGGAACAAAGGTGTCAGTGGCCACCACCCATCCTGACCTGTCCAACCTACCCACCCACCAAGCCCCGCAGAAGCCTGAGGCCCCAGCAGCAAACACTTACATGGACTCCTCCGCCTGCTTCTTGGCATCGGCTGCCTGCTGCTCACGGAGCTTCTCTGCCACCTGGGCCTGCCGCTCAATCTCACTGAAGCTCTGGCTGCTCACCTTCTGGGCCCCTAGGCCTTTCTTGGCACCCAGCTGGGAACAGAATCACGTAAGGGGCCTTCCCAATCACACTCTCCTCAGATCCCTCCCAGGTTCGGGCACTGTAGCCACACCCACAAGGAAAAGGCCCTTTTTAAAATTTAGGGTAAAAAATAGGAGCCCAACCAGCATGGCCAATAGCGCTCTGCTGGAGCTGGGCATGGGCGGCTCACACAGCTCCGGCAGAGCCCAGGCCTGAGGATGGCAGTTAATGCTGACAGGGCCAAGTATGTGCCAAGCACTAGATGTGCTCCATCTCACTGACTCCTTCCAGCAGGCTTCAAAGATAGGCTTTAAATCCCTTTAAATCTTTAAATTCCTTTCAGAGGCGAGGTTCGGAGAAACGCAGTACCTTTGCCAAAGTCATATAGCTGGTAAGTGGTAAGGCCAAGGGGTGAACCCAGGTAGCCTGCACCCAGCTCCTAACCCCTCTACCATACCACCTCTCCCCACCTACCCCTTTCTTAGCTGCTGCTGGCTTCTTCTTGCCAATGATGGAGCTTTTCAGTTCTGCGGGAGAAATGGGTAGGCATGAGCTAAGACAAAGGCAGCTCAGAGGCAGTAGCTCAGTATACACCATGCAGCTTCATGGCAAGAGCTCCTAAGAACAGCTTCAGGCAGGGGAAGGCAAAGCTGCCACCACCAGCTCCAACCAGCGGTGTCCAAGCCAAAGACAGACGTGGCTGGGGTTATTTACTGGCGCCCAGCAGAGTGAGACAGGAACCTAGACCTGAAGCACCAGAGACATCCAAAGTCCCTGAACCAAAACAAAGACTGCGAGGCAGGGAGCATATGGTGAGTGCCAGGCTCCGCTTCTAAAGCAGGAAGCTGAGGGCAAGGGCTGGGCTCCCCAAGCAGCTGTCAGTTACCTCTGGCAGGAAGGGCCCCTTTAGCTGACAGATACATGGACTCTGGAGGAGAAACAGACTTGTGGCTAACAAGAGGCCCACCCCAGAGCCTCCACAGAGCTCCCAAGCCCAGCAGTCTCTATGAAGCCCTGCTTCAGACCAAGCTATGCCAGCCTTCTCATGGATCAGTCTGACAGTCACTCTGCTGGGTTCCAGCCCCAACCCCCAAGAGTCAACAGAACAAGCCGAGGTCAGCAAATGGACTGTTCACCCTGAACCAAGTCTGAAGGACACTAAGGAAAATGTAAGAAAGAGTTAAAGGACAGGCTGGGGGACTGGCTGAGAAAGGACAATGTCACCTCCAGCCTTCGGCAGCTCAGAGCTGTCCTTCCACCTCCGGAAATGCACCAGACAAGCCAGCCCTGCCTCAGAGCCCAGGGATAGGCGTCCAGTCTCATGCTGGCCTCCCCAACACTTTGGCTAGACCCAGCCCCACACTCAAAGGCAGACCCCAGGCCTTACACACCAGCCCACCCAGATTCATCAATTCAAAGGGCTTGGCTCTAAAATCAGTGTTGCATCCACCATTTCAATCACAGTCCCCACTCCAGAGAATCAGACAGATGCTTAGTCTCCTGTGGCCTCTGTCCACACGGCCAGGCAGCAGGAGCTTTGAAAAGAACATTTGAGGTCCACCCTCTCCCAGCCACCCCACGCCCGCCAGCATACTGACCCAGTGAGGCTTTGGGTGAAGTGCCAAGCAGGTCTGTGTTGGGGCCATGCTCCGGCTCTGTGGATGCAATGGTAGGAGTTAGAGATGAGCTCCTAGCTTCCTGCAACCTCCCCTTGAGAGAAGTGATGGGACGAGAATCAGTGGCTTTCCTCAGCTTGCCACCAAAAGATAAAAGGAATATCTACCACTTCCTCCAAGGATTAAAATGAATCCCGGCCCACCCAAAGATACAGGAGGACCCCTGCTCTTATTGTCATGGCCAGATGTCCCCTTCCAAACCCTGAGTCCTCTCCTAGGACCAGGGCACCTGGCTGGAATCTGGGCTGAACTCACGTGTCAGGCCACTGCTCTCTGTAGACAGGGCTGGCTGCTGGGTCCCTGAAGGCTCAGTGGCTGGCGCATCCCAGGCAGGGGGCTGAAAAGGAGGCCAGATCACAGAAGGCTCGGTGAGCCACTCCTGCTGGCAAGAAGCACCAAGACCTACAAGCACCTTGTGGGCAAGAGATCATACTCCAAGCCCGTGAGGAAAGGGACTGGAGGGTAGCAAACAAGATCACAGTTGCTATTCACTGTGGAAGAAAGCAGGAAAACAAGCAGCCCCCACCCCAACCCCTTCACTATTTTACTTAGAGCCAGAGCCCATTCTCCTAACTTAAAGACAGTTAACTACCACCACCTAGGCAGGCACAGATCTAAAGGTTCCTCATATATGAATATATTTAATTATCACTACAACCCCTAAAAGGAGCTACATCGCCATTTTAGAAACTGAGGTTTTGACAGGTTGAGTGACTTGGCCACCATCACAGAAATGCCGAGTAGAGAACAGGAATTGAAGCCAAGAGTCTAACTTCAGCACCCAGGGCCAGTAAAGAGGAAACCCTCCTCAAAGGGGTGGGGCGGGGAGGAGGGAATCCATTCACTGTCCCCAAGCACAGTGCCTTTCTTATAGGGGAAGAATCCAGGAAAACTTGTCTGGGGCCCCAGACACCTCTTGAACCTTCAAGAAGCTGCTTCTCTTCCCCACCAGCCCAACTGATAGGAGTCGATTTCTAAGGAGGGCTACACTGCACCCCCATTTATGGAGGAGGAAACACCTAGGCCCACCCAGCAGGAACAGTGGACTCCATACATTCCAGCTCAGTGGACTTCACACGTGGTGTCCAAGACATCACATCAGAGCAAATGGAATCTGCAGCCATGATCGCAGAAGGCCTTGGCCTTGATAAATTCCTTGTCAAGAACAACTGGGAAAACCGTTCCTTGTGGGCACTCACTTGAGTGTTTTCTGTGAAGAAATCAGAGTCCTTCTTCTCTGGGGAGTGATTAGGAACGGCACTGCTCATGTTGTCTATCCAAAGCTAGAAAGGAGAAGACACCCCTAAAACACAGGGCTCTGAATACTCCTAACCCTCCTGCCCCAGCCCCAAGAACAGGCACTTACATCAGTGCCGTGCCTAGCCAGGGCCGCACTCCCCAGCTGCCGGATCTTCTCCCGGTACATCTGGGCAGCTCGGCTATTATATTTGGTGTTGGCATCATTGGCTGTGCATCCATGTTGGCGGAAAAAAGCCGTCTGGAGAGCAGAGAAGAGAGCAGCGCATGCTACAGGTGATTCTCAAGATGGAAACGCGTTGGCTGTAGGAGGCATCTCCTTATGACAGCGGAGTTACTATCTATCCAGGATGATACACGCTACTAACACCGGTTTCTCAGAGACAAAGTTTCTCGAAATTCCTGCAAAAAACACCTTGCAGCGGGCCATCCTCTGATATGACTGAAGTCCAGGCCTCACTGAACGCTGCCTGAGCACAACATCCCATTCCCAGCCTCGCCATCCTTCATCCAGGGCAGGCCCACAAGACTCAAGGGCTGTGAAGGCTCCAACTCCTGTGGCTTTTCCCCAAGAACACCTGCCCAGTTTAATTGGAATTTGAAACCCATTTAAGAGAAGCTGTGACCAGTTTCGAAGTTTTCAGAAAATAGCTTATGGTGGTGTTATAGAACAAAGAACCCTCTGAACAGGGAAAACGACAGGGCCTCTTAGGGAGTCGTGCAAAGTTAGTACCGAGGCAGAAGAATGGAAGGTGGGGGAAGTAGAAGGAGCTTTACCGCATTGGCATTCCCGCCGACCTGCATACACCTCAGCTGGAACCAGTTCCAGTTGGAATCCAACTCTGTGGACCTGTGTACAAGGGCTGCGTCTCACCCACCAGCAGATACCAACAGAAGGATTTCCCTGGCAACCCGATACCTGTCACTTGGCCTCAGGCTGCTGTAGGCACCCAGGAAGCATTAATCAGCCATCACCCCATTTCCTCCACACTACCCTGTCCATGAAAACTCTGCTCTTCACTCGTCTACTCCAAAGAGTACTAATTATGTCCCCAGATCCGAAAGGAGGTCACATTCTCAGGCACGCACGCCTGGATTTGGCTTTCCCCTAATGGAGGGTTACAGTCTCACTAGAGACACACCGGGCCAACAACGTATCAGCAACAACAAGGTCAATGCCTCCCCTTCCCCCCAACTAACGCTCAGAGTGTCAAGTCTGACCGTCAAAAAAGAGGGAGTTTTGGCCCAGAGGCGGAGGGACCGCCCATGTGCCAAAGGGCCCACACGGGTGGTTCCCTGCGACAGGAGGCTACCGGACCCTCTCAGCCCGGAGGCTTCCCACCGAATTCAGAGCGGCCCAAGTCGAGGCAGCCACTCTCCCTTGTTGCCCGCACAGCCCTGGCCGGCCGGGTGGAAACACGGCAACGGCGCGGAGAGCCTACCTGATGAAGCTCAGATGGACGCCCAGGGAGCGGTGCACCCCGGAACAGTCAATGCACAAGAAAACGCCATACGTGATGCTGGCCCAACTCGGATTCTTGGCGCCGCAGTCGAAACACGCCTGGGTGGAGGAGGCGATGAGCGAATGGTCAGGGGCCCCGAATAAAGGCCAGACGCCGACACCCCAGAAACACAACCCACCTCCGCCCTTCTCCCTCCCTCAGGCCCCAGCGGGACGAGAGGCTCCGCGCGCCCCCTGCTCACGCACCTTGTTGGTTGGAACTGCGCGAAGCCTCTTAAAGAGAGTCTGGATTTCGGTCTTGTTCGGCTCCGCCGCCATTTTCTCTCCTTCCCAGACACAACCGCGGCCGACGGGTCCCGCCGCGGGCCAATCCACGGCGGAGAGGGCGGGCCCAGCGGTGCCCGGGCCAGCCGAGGGGCGGAGTGATTGGAGCCCGATCTGGACCAATGGGCAGCCGGCCGGACGGGGGCGGCGACGTCAGCCGCGGCCGCAAGAATCAACGCCGCGCTGGGCCAATCCGCAGCCGGGGCGGAGCGACGGCGCGCGGACCGGCCCAAACCTCCTCGCGCGCGCAGCACCCCTCCCCCCGGCCCTCCCACGCCGCAACCCCCAGGTGGAGTCGCCCCACGCCGCGCAGGCTGCGGGAGGCTGGGGGCGGGGACCCCCACTCCAGCCAATTACAGATCGATAAGTAAGGATTAGGCGGCCTCAGCACTCCTCGTCCCTCCGGCCTGAACGGGCAGACGCACTGGCCCGCGCCTCGCCCAGCCTTCGGCCGTTCTCGGCTCCCAGCAAGCCTGACGCGAGTCCCCTCCACCCCAGACTAGTATCTCGAAGTTCCAGAGCAGGCACCGAGCAGGCAAACCCTTTGCCAAGCCCGGCCCCATAACAGACGCTAGGCCTCTCTCTAGATGCCCTCCGGTGGCCTGGCAAGGGTGTCCTATCGAAAAAATGCACATGAGCCCGACGGTGGTGTTTTTGTTTGTTTTTGTGTGTGTGTGTCAAGTTTTAATACACGCTAGAACAAGCCACAAGAGGGTGCTGCTAGGCCGGAACGACACTCACCCCTAGCCCACCCCAGGAACCCCAAAGCAGAGGTCAGGAACTGAGTCCACAGCTCCTGGGGAGGCCCAGGCACCCCTGAACCCTTCTGTCACCTCTGACCTCCCATCTTGCCCTCAGCCTAGACTCGTCCCTTCCCTACCAGTCCCTTCCCTAGACAAAGGCCCCTCCCCTCCCTGGGTCCCAGGACTTCCTCCCTCAAGGGACAGAGGAGCAGCCGGAGAGCCACGGTTCAGGGCCCTGAGGGTCCGGCTCTCCAGGAGAAGCTGGGCTCTGACCCAGGGCGGGTAAACGTCGCAGAAGGGCTGTCAGGACACTCAGGCGCCCACACACTCCACGTAGTTGGCAGGGTACAGGCCAATGCGGCCACTCTGCAACTGGCCTTGGCACCAGCCCTGCTCGTCCTCCTCACTCATCTTCAGCAGCTCCTCCCCTGGGGGAAAGGGGATTGGTCACTGCCAGTGGCCCCGGCCCAGCCCCTGTTCCTGCAACTGGGTCAAGGACTGAGGGGGATGGTGTGGTTCCAGAGCCCAGCTAGCAAAGACGTGGCTCAGGCAGAGGCAGGTCAAGGTCAGCAAGCTGCCCCACCCCAGACCCTGAATGCAGCCACCAGGCACCAGCTATCTGGACCTGGAATAGCTGAAGGGCCAGAGGACTGGCCCTTAAGAAGTGGGTATTTGGCTTCCCTTTCCGACACCCCTGTTCAGGCAGGTAAGGCAGAGGCCGAAGCTAGGAAAGGGGTCCCAGGGTACCTGCTCGGAAGCTCAGCTCATCAGCTTCCTGGCCAGCATAGTCATAGAGTGCCCTCACCCGAACCCCAGTGGCAGCCTTCCGGGGACTCTCTTCATCTGACCACTCCTCATCCTGCCCCGTGCTGGAGAGGGGAGGCAAAGGGAGCAGCTCAGAGTGCAAGGAACACGGCGCTGGACATCTCACCCAGGATCAGGGCAAAGGCCTCCCTACCCCCAGAGGCACCTGGGAGAGTCAGGTGAGGTGCTAGAGATTCTAGCTGTGCCTCGCCATGCCGGACTGTGAGCAAAGAGGCAATTCCTGCCACACACGCAGCTGATTTAAGGCATAAACGAGATGGAACGTGGGAAATGCCTGGCAAATCTAAACCACTATGAGAACCGGTATCATTACAACTACTAAGTAGGCCCTCAGGTCCCTGGCACCAATTTTCAACCCATTTCAGGTGTGAAAGAAATGAAACCGAGGAGAAAGGAAAGGAGGGCGGGAGGCAGAGCTATTTCTTTGCCACAGCCGCGCTCCTGGCTCTCACCCTGGGGACCCCGGGGACTGGGGTGGGGGTGCGGTGCCATCTCTTGTGGGCACAATGCTGGTCAGGGTAACCTCATCAGGGCTCCGGCCACCCTTCTCCTTCCGGCTGATTGTCCTCTGTGTGTCCAGGGACCACTCCTGTGGGGACAGCGCTTACAGTCAGGTGGGGCCATCTGAACCACCTTCACTTACTTCATCCCTGGCCCTGGCCGAGCTGAGTGGGAGCCCACCCCACCTCCCATACCCACCCCGCCTGGAACACATGCCTCGAACTGTGGCCAGTTCATGGCCATGCCTGGCCCGTGGGTGCTGCGCCACCAGCGCAGATCCTCTTCATCACTGGCTGCCTCGATGCCCTGGTGCAAGTCACGGTGGAGTTCATGGAACCTACGGCCCAAGGCACACCCTCAGTCTAGGAAGTCTAGACCCTGCATCCCTCAGTCCCAGCCAGGGCCTAGGGGAGATGGAGGAGACCCAGTACTACCCCAGATCTCCATGCCCACCAGGCAGCCCGTACTTCGCACTGCTGGAAAGGTCCAGGTGCTGGTGTAAGGTGAGCAGCATATCCTTGAAGAAAAGAAGCCGCTGGCGCTCGGCGGCCTGGCAGGTCTCAAAGGCCTGTTCCATGTCCTCCATGTAGCGTGGAGTGTAGCGATGCAGCTCTGCCAGCGTCTGCTCATACTGAGCTTTCGTCTGGGTGGGAGAGGAGGGGCCTGGTGAGAACTAGACCTTCCTCCACCCAGGACTCCACTAGTGTTTACCAGACACTGCCATGGGCTGCTAGACCCGGGGCTAGCCACTAGGGGCAGTCAGTCCCAAGACCCAGGTCCTGCCCTCAAGGACCCCAGCAGCCTAACAAGGGAGGTGACATCAGGTGCAGCAGATCAAAGAGTCTGGCGAAGACTGAAATGAGGTCAACCCACAGGAAAGGATGAGAGAAATCAGAAAAGGCTTCCTGGAGGAGATGAAAACTGCAGCATCTCAGGATGGGGAGGATTTGCATATCCAGAGCTGCAGGAAAGGACACTTCGGGCAAAGGGATACTGTGCAAGGAAAAGAGCTGGAAGTTCTCAACTGCTGAAGTCATCCCAGTGCCTGAAACTCCATTTCTTTCCCTAGTAAAGCATCACCTTTTGTCAGGTTCCTCCTTTAAATCATCATCTGGAGAGAGGGTGGCAGGTGAGGAATAGGGTAATAAGAGTGCTGGGGACTGGACAAGGTGTTCAGGGAGCAACATTCATTCAGGAAGCTGTGCCCTGGGTGGGGCCGGGGCTGGGACCTGTGGCCTGTACCTTCTCGGCCTCCTTGGCACAACGCTCCACCCGTTCCTGCAGTTTGCGCAGCTGCTCCTGGGAGACGGCGCTGTCTGCCTTCGCGTGGCTCTCCCTCGTCTGGGCGGTCTTCTCGTCCTTCCGGGCTGCGTGGTAGCTTTTCTTGGAAGCCTCAACCTGGCATGCATGGGGACCACTCTGGACCCTGGATGCCACACCTTGGCCCCCTCGATCCCTTGCAAACCAGGAAGGAGCCTGCCTCGGATACTTCCCCCACCCAGCCTCACCTCCTTCAGCCTCTTCAGCCAGGGCTTCTGGGCCTTGCGGAAGCTGTCCTCGGCCGCCCGGCTCTCGCGGAAGCCGCCCAGCACAGGCCGGTGGAAAGCCCCCCGCTGCCAGGTGCGCACCCGCTCACTGTCCTGCCCTTGCAGCTTCTCCCGCACCTCCAGGTGCAGCGCGCTCAGCCGCTCAGCTGCCGTGAAAAAGGCATGCCAGGCCTTCTCCAGTGTGCCATACTGGGGGCCTGCAGGGAGGGACAGGGCTTAGGCCAGGCCTGGGTACCACCCAAAATGAGCCCAGCCCCTCTCACTGGGTGCAAGGCATGGAGGCATGGGGTACGCGCATGGGGTGCAAAGGTGAATGACAACCCTGTCAGCTTATTGAATGAGGACCATGTGCCTTATCTCACTGAATCCTTGTCTCAGCCACCACAGTGAGGACAGTGACATTGCCAACATTGAACAGGCAAAACACTGAGGCCCAGAGAAGTGAACTCACGCAAAGCATTATGGCTACAAGAGGAGCTGAGGGCCAGGCGCAGTGGCTCACGCCTGTAATCCCAGCACTTTGGGAGGCCGAGGCAGGCGGATCACAAGGTCAGGAGATCGAGACCATCCTGGCTAACATGGTGAAACCTCGTCTCTACTAAAACTACAAAAAATTAGCTGGGCGTGGTGGCGGGCGCCTGTAGTCCCAGCTACTTGGGAGGCTGAGACAGGAAAATCACTTGAACCCGAGAGGGGGAGACTGCAGTGAGCTGAGATCATGCCACTGCACTTCCAGCCCAGGTGACAGAGCGAGACTCCATCTCAAAAAAAAAGAAAAAAAAGAGGAGCTGAGATTCAAACCCATCTGTTGCATAAACACTACACTCCATTGCCTCAAAGGAAGAGCCTGTGTGTGCCCTCGAGGAAGACAGCTTGCAGGGTGGAAAGATCCATGCTCCCAGTCAGAGGGCCTGGGCTCAACCTTCAGCACTTCCTAGCTGTGTGCCTTTAGGCAAGTCCCTCAGCCTCTCTGAACTTCCAGTTTCTCCTCTAGAAAATTCATAAAACAGGCCGGGCACAGTGGCTCACGCCTGTAATCCCAGCACTTTGGGAGGCCAAGGAGAGAGGATCGCGTGAGCCCAGGGGTTCAAAACCAGTCTGAGCAACATAGCAAAACCCTCTCTCTACAAAAAATACAAAAATTAACCAAGCGTGGTGGTCCATGCCTGTGATCCCAACTATTGTCGTCCCTGCTATTCAGGAGACTGAGGTGGGAGGATCAGTTGAGCCTGGGAGATGGAGGTTGCAGTGATCCATGATTGTACCACTGCACTCCAGCCTGGTGACAGAGTGAGACCCTGTCTCAAAATAAATAATAAAGGAAAGAAGGCCAGATGCAGTGGCTCACGCCTGTAATCCCAGCACTTTGGGAGGCTGAGGTGGGTAGATTACCTGAGGTCAGGAGTTTGAGACCAGCCTGGCCAACATGGTAAAACCCCGTCTTTACTAAAAATACAAAATTAGCCAGGTGTGGTGGTGGGTGCCTGTAATCCCAGCTACTTGGGAGGCTGAAGCAGGAGAACCACTTGAGAGGCGGAGGTTGCAGTGAGCCGACATCATGTCACTGCACTCCAGTGTGGGCAACAAGAGCAAAACGTCTCAAAAAAAAAAGAAAGGAAAGAAAATGGGTAAAACAGAACCATCTCCACAGGGTTGTCGGAACTATCAAAGTCACTCACGAGCATCCTTTGTAAACTTTAACAACACCACAGCCATGAGGATCCTCCCTTTCTAAGGGAGGGTAGACGTGGAGGCCTCAAACTTCCCACAAGACGTGCAAAAAGAAGCTGGCCCGACAGTCCTGCACTCAGCTGCCCTCTGCCCCCTGCGAGGGCCTGGCTCACCCTTCTCCACGGTCCCCCTCCACTTTCGGGCCCAGTCAGCCAACTGCTGGGCATAAGCCTTCTCGATGCGGGCGCGCTCCTGGAAGCAGCTGACCAGGTCCCCGCACAGCCGGTGCCCGTCCTCCACCCGCTGTACCGTGCGCCTGTAGTTGCCAGCCTGGGCATACAGGAGAAGGGTGCTGTCACCAGGGAGAAGCCTCCTTTGGGGCTGGGGCTGTCAGTTGGGCTCCTCCCCTAGAAAAGAAGCTGAGCCCAGGACCCAGCTGCTCACCTCCCAGAAACTGCCCCCTAAGGCCTCCCCTCCAGCGTCCTCTTCTGGAGCCATGGTGTCCCCGCAGCACGGAATGATGGCGGATTTGGGGCTGTGGAGGGCAGAGGGGTAAGCAGGAAAGCTGGATATTATGTTTTTGGGGATAAGACCCCCTCTATACCTGGGCCTCGCCCCACTGCCATCCCCACCACCCAAGGAGTCGTCAGAGCTAAGACTTAGCAGGCAGGGTGCTGAAGACCCTAAGAAGGGCCAGGATGGGTGAGGATGGAGTCTCAAAGCTCTTCCTCTCACTGCTCTGCCCTTCCCCACTCTGCCCCCCACATACCTGGGGCCTAGAGATCACTTCAGGGACCCGGGTGTCCAACTCCCAATGCTGCCACCGTGACTCTGCCTTGAAGGAGAACAGAGCGGGGGTGAGGGTGGGGGCCTAGAGCGTCCAGGGCGGTGCCCGGCACCCCCAATATAGCAACTGCTGTCAGAAGCGCCAGATTCCAGGGAGGAGAATGCCAGGCGGGTCACACGATCCAGCCAGGGATTAAATGGCAGGCGGGGGTGGGCGGTGGGCAGAGGGCCCCACTCCCCCAACTGCCGATGAGAGAGCTCCTGCCCAGGCTAGGGCCTCTGTTGCCTTCCCTTGAGTGACAAGACGACCCTGTTACCCGAGAAGCCAAGTCAGAGGGTGCCTGGCCACATCCCAGTAGCTCCCTGTACTGAGGAGGGCACGAAGGGAGCCAAGAGGCCTGGCTTCTGTCTTGGCCAGGAAGCCCGAACAAGTGTATGTAACTGCCTCCTCCTAAGGAGGCCCCAGCTCCCTCTAAGATGGAGCTCCTCTGTGTGCTCAGCTGCCATGCCAGGGCCGGTGTGAAACTCAAACGAAGCAACGCACCAGGAATACGAGGGGCCCTGCAGTCACGGAAGATACTCATCTCACTCCACACATCCACTGAGGGCCTGCAAGGCTCCGTGGGAAACACACAACCCAGGCCTGCCCTCCAAAGGCCTGGCGTCCAGGGCAGCACGGGGAAGTGAGAAGCGATGGCCAGCTATAAGAATGTTCCCCAGGCTGGGTGTGGTGGCTCATGCCTGTAATCTCAGCACTTTGGGAGACTGAGGTGGGTGGATCACCTGAGGTCAGGAGTTCGAGACCAGCTTGGCCAACATGGAGGAACCTCGTCTCTACTAAAAATATAAAAATTAGCCAGGCATGGTGGCGGGAACCTGTAGTCCCAGCTACTTAGGAGGCTGAGGCATGAGAATCACTTGAACCTAGGAGGCGGAGGTTGCGGTGAGCTGAGATTACACCACTGCCTGGGCAACAGAGTGAGACTGTCTCAAAAAAAAAAAAAAAAGTTCCCTAGAATCGCAGAGGACGGCAAGCCAATTCCAACCCCAGAGCCATGGCCCCAGGGACTCGAGGACACAGTGGCATGTGGCTGCTCCCCTCCTGTCTCTGGGCAGGGTCTCAGCTGTCCCCAGCACCGACTGACTCACAGACCCTAGAAGGAAATCGCTTCCTCTCTGAGCAGGCCCAAGGGACACAGCCAGACCCAGGACAGTACGCGCCCTTTGTCCCCAAAGCAGGGCGCTGTCACAGCGTTTCCTCCAAACTCATGCACCTCTGCTCCTCCTTCAAACCTCCAATTAAGGCATCTTCTCCTCAGTCACTTCCCCTGTTCCTCTGTCCTTGCTCCTGTAGCCCCGGTGACCCTCCAGCCAGGGTGTATAACCCATGGAGTTGTGGCTGACAGGACAGTGTCTATCTTCAGTCACTGACAGAGGCTTCCGGCATTCTGATTTGTGTGTCCCCACGCGCTGGAATCAGCAATAATTAGTTAAGTGAGAAAACAAGCGATGTCCACCTGGAGCGCGGGAAACACGCCCACTCCAGCAGCTGTGGGAATGCTTGGTGCAAGTGGGCTTCCCCCTCTGCTAACAGGAGACAGAGCTAGGGGCTCCGCGGAGACCCAGGCAATGGAGGTGTCCACCAGGGGCCTCGCAAGCTCATCACTTGGTTCCCTCTGGAGTCTGTCCTGTCTGCCCAACAAGGACCTGGCAGGGCGATGGAGAGAAAGAGAGCTGCCGCCATGAATCACGGCGCTCTGGAGCCGCCCCAGTGCAGCCTCAGGAGCCTGGGCCCCTTGCCTGTTCCAGCCTCCGGGTTCCCTGCTCCCCAGAGCGCTGCCCTCCACCCCTTCCCTCTCTCTGGCCCCAGAACAGAGCAAGCTGTGTGTACCGGGCTGGCACAGCTCCCTCCGGCCTCCCAGAGCAAACACAGGCCCAAGCCCCGGGTGCAGCCAGGCCCCGCAGCCCCAGCCTGACCTCTGTGGTGGTGGGGGGGCTTGCACCTTGGCCCCTATTGAGCAGGTTGGCACCCTGTGCCTCCTGAGCTCAGCAGAGACCCAAATCAGTCCCCACCGCAGGCAAGAGCTCAGAAAGCAGGTAATGCAATCTTCCCAGCCCCGGGAGCCAGCACGTTCGGCTCCGAGAGGTCTTCCTGGGCTTGGCAGGGTCTCCTTGCAGCTGCACGGGCCAAGGTAGGAAGTCCCTGGTTCAGGGAAGACCCACTCTCCCTACCTAAGGCCTGAAGGTACCCGGCCCCAGACCAGCCCCAACCCCTTCCAGAAGCTGGGGGCTTGCCCCTGGGAGGGAGCTCAGCCATTCTGCCTGGCCCATCCGTGGAACCTGAGTCACAGGCTGTGCCCAAGGGCTTCTTCCCCGGGCGGCCCCTCCCGGTGCGCCCGCGTCCCTAGGATTTGAGGACAGAGTGGGGTGGTCAGTCGGCTGGTCCGAAGAGGGGCAGCGAGGTTAGAGGGGCTGGAACCAGAAGCCAGAGCCAGCCAGGAGGTCAGGAGGCTGGGGGAGGGGGTGGCGCAGCCAAAGCGAGAGGAGGCAGGGCCAGGGAGGGGCATAACAAAGGGACACTTTTGGAAACCCGACCTGCCGGCCGGGGTGCCTGCTTCCAGATGACGCACTCCGAACCCCAGTCTCCACTCCAGAGCTCGGCGCCCAGAGGCTACGCGCCTCTGGCCTCAACCCTTATGGACCGCGCCCCTCGACAGGACCCCTTGCCGCCCGGAGCTGCATAACTCGGAGCCCGTGGAGCCACGCGGAGCGGCAGGGCCAGGCCTAGCCACCGAAGCTCTAGGACTTCTTGGCCAAACTTGTTGAACTTGGTCTCGGCGGGGGTGGGGCCACGGATCACCGCCAAGGGGAGGGGACGCCCCCTGCCTGGGCCGGCCTTGCCGTGGGCTCCAGATGGTGGCCCCGGGCAGCGGACCCAGGAATCGGGGCTCGCTGCACAGGGCGAGGGGTCGCCAGGGAGCGAGGACCCTCTGGGGCCCCCGGGCGGGCGCGGGGCGTGCGGACGGGGGCCCTCGAGGGGCCCCTGAAGATGGCTCAGCCCTCCAGCGCCGGCGCCCCCTCCCCCGGGCGGCCTGCGGAATCGCGGAGCCTGCGGCGCGGCAGATGGGACGGCCCCTCGGCGCGGCTACGGCCCTTCTCGTCTGCACGCAGAGCGGGGTGGCCGGGGGCTCCCTGGGCGGGAGTCGGCTCCATTGCAAACTTCAGAAGCCGGAGCAGGAGAGGGCGGGCTCGAGCCACGGCACCCGCCGCCGCGTCACCGCGCGTCCCCTCCAGGGCACTCACCGCGTCCTCCCTGGGCCCCTCGGCGGGTAGGGGTCCGGCCACGCTCCGGCCCGAGTCCTGCCGCTCCTGGGCCCGCGCCGCCGCCTCCCGGAGCGCGCCGGGCCCTCCCCCGGGAAGCCCTGCCCCCGGCCCCCGGCCCCGCCCCTCGCCTGGCCGCCGCTGCCTCAACCCCACGCGGCGGGGCGGCCGGGCTGCGGGGCGCGGGCCGGGGTTTCTCTGCTCCGCCCGTGTGCGGAGTGCCTGGGCGGGCTCCCCAGGGTTGCGCCCCGGTGCCGCAGGGAGCCAGATTTCGGCTTTGCCTCTCGCCGACCGTTGCAGAGCCTGGGAGACCCGAGGGAGCAAGAAGGGACCGGGCCGGCACGGGCAGCCTTGGAGCGGGGCCGGGGGACTACACTGCCTCACATTTTTAGCTGCACAGGTTGTTTAGAAATTGGCTCAGGCGAGGCTCACGACCACCCTTTGTAAGCATTAGGATTCCCACTGTACAGATGCAAAAACTGAGACTGGGGACTTTTCAGAGGTTGCCCAAGATTTCCCTCTAGTCAGGCAGGGCCGGGACTCCAAAACCGTGCCCTACCCTTCCACAGCTGCCCTGCTAATCTGGGGCGCCTTCTAAGGCCTGAGACGAACACGCGGTGGGGGTGGCACAAAAAGGCCTAAGCTCCTCCCGCTCCGAGTTCTTAGGTCCAGATTTTGTACCACGATTCATTCTTAAATCCCTTCGCCCCTCCACCCCCTTTGTCAGTCTGGTACATTTTTCCATATCGCCACGACGCCACCCCACGCTAAATAAATCCCTTCTCCCTCCTCTCTCCCTACTCCCCTCTCCCCGCTTTCCCCCGGGGGTGAGATTTTGCAGAGCGGCCCCGTCGTTTATTTATATCCACTGGAGCGGTCCAAGAATGTTCCGAAGCTGACCTAATCGCCACCTGCTCGGCCTCTCCGCCCCTCCCTCTCTCTCCTGGGCCCGGTGACCCAGCGGCGGTGCCCTGAGCCTTGAAGACGACGGGGAGCGCGGACCAACGGGGTCGAACGCCCCGGGCGCAGAAGGTCCCGGGCGCGCAGAATCGCAGCGGGTCGGAGAGCCCCGGCGCTCCCAGAGGAGTGAGCCCCCAGGGACGCGGCGCTGAGCCCTGGGAAGCTGAGGCGCCTGGCTGCGCGCTCTGAAGCTCGTACTTTTCCTCCCACCCCCAGCTCCCTGAAGAGTGTGAGTGCGTGCGCGCGGAGTTTTAAACGGCAGCTTTAAAAATAGCAAAATTATGTTGTTTCTAAATCCAGGAGGAATCACTGACGCGTTCTTTACGCAGATGAATCCGCTCACGAAACGGGAAAGGGGCCTGGAGAAAATGAATGGGGGTAATTTTGCCTGCCGAGGGCTCACTTGCTGGGCAGTGCTAATGGAAGGGTAAAACTGCCTCCCCAAGACACCTGTGGGGCACCCAAGGCGCGCCACCTTTGGCCTGAGGATTCTGGCCGTGTTTGGCAAATCATACCTGAGTAGTGTATCTGAAACCTGGGATGTGGTTTCTGAAACCAATTTCAACACCCACTCTCTCTTAGGGCTTGGACAAGTCCCTTCTCTCCTTATCTCTATTTCTACCTCTATAAAACATGACAGGCGACCAGCTGAACTTCCGCTGAGCCATGAGCCCCAGCTAATTAATGATTGTGAAAAACAACTGCAGATCAGAGGAGCTGGGGAAATGGCAAATGACAGCCACAGGGTTTTGTATTCTTTAAAATCAGTTAACATCCCACTAGCGCCTGAAGGCCTTCAGGCACCTAGACCGAAGTGTGAAAACACAAGAATGAAATTAATTACAGGAGCCACCTATTAAAACCTCATTAAAAATAAAGTTGGCAGCCAGGCTGTGGGATCTGGGAAAGCCAGGCCATAGAGAGACTCAGAAAACAGGGCTGTTCATCAGACCACAAGGAAAAGGGGATGTGGACTGGAAAACATCTGGCTTCCCTTGGGCTCAAGTCTGGGAGCAGAAAGCAGAAATGTTGCAGCTGATCTTAATTGCCCCTAAGGCACTGTAGGGGAAAAAAAACAACAAAATAAAACCCAGAGCATAGGGGGCTGCTTCTAAGCTGAAAGTAGACAGAGATGCCTTTGGAAAGCCAGCTCCAAGCTACCTTCAGGGCTCCGATTCTGTGCTCTATGGCCAGAGCCCTTAACATCCACACTGCTCCATCAGTGCTGTCCTCAACCCAGAGTTCAAGATGAAATGTCAGTGGACAGAGGGCTGCATAAAGACAGAAATCTGGTCGGGCGCGGTGGCCCACGCCTGTAATCCCAGCACTTTGGGAGGCCGAGGCGGGTGGATCATCTGAGGTCAGGAGTTTGAGACCAGCCCGGCCAATAATGAAACCTCATCTCTACTAAAAACACAAAAAAACTAGCAGGCATGGTGGTGGACGCCTGCAGTCCCAGCTGCTTGGGAGGCTGAGACAGGAGAATTGCTTGAACCTGGGAGGCTTAGGTAGCTGAGATTGCGCCACTGCTCTCCAGCCTGGTCGAAGGAAACTTTCTCTCAAAAAGAAAAAAAGACAAATCTAGCAAGGCACTTGGCTCAGTGTACCGATGGGCAGATTGGTCCATAGCCAAATATCACGCCACTCACAGACTCACCTTGAGTTTCTGGAATGTCCTAACCACTGTGCCTTCATTTGTTTATTTATGCATTCATTCATCCAGCCAAGAAAACACTTGAATTTTTACTCCATGCTAAGCTCTATGCTAGGAATGTTGGGGGTACAAAGTTAAATAAGACAGAGTCCAAGTGTACAGTAATGATGCAAGGCAGATAGGAAGTATTGAGGGAAAACAGGCAGAAGGGACGGCCTTTCACAGGACATGACACTGATAGGTCTTGATGAGTAGGAATTAGTCATGTGGACAAGCATTCTAGGCAGGAGCTTCAGGGTGTGCCAAGCCCCAGGGGTGTTACCATATGACTTTGTGACCTAGCAATTCTACTTTTTGGTATTTACCCTGGACGAACATGTACAAATGCAGAAAGAGGTACAACGATGTTTGCATATAGTACTGTTTGCAACAGGGGAGAACTAAAAACAGATGTTCATCATGAAGGCAATAGTTGAATAACCTAAAGTTCATTCATGCTGTGGATTACTCTGCAAAAACTCAAGAACAAGCTAGAGGCAGGAGTTCGAGACCAGCCTGGCCAACAAAGTGAAACCCCTTCTCTACTAAAAATACAAAAATTAGCCAGGCGTGGTGGCGTGTGCCTTTAGTCCCAGCTACTTGGGAAGTTGAGACAGGAGAATCGCTTGACCCCAGGAGGCGGAGGTTGCAGTGAGCTGAGATTACACCTTTGCACTCCAGCCTGGGAAGTGAGAGCAAAACTCCATCTCAAACAAAAACAAAACAAAAAGAACAAGGTAGAGAGAAATTTTTTTTTTTTTTTTCGAGACGGCGTCTTGCTCTGTCGCCCAGGCTGGAGTGTAATGGCGCGATCTCGGCTCACTGCAACCTCCACCTCCCGGGTTCAAGCGATTCTCCTGCCTCAGCCTCCTGAGTAGCTAGGATTACAGGCACGTGCCACCACGCCTGGCTAATTTTTGTATTTTTAGTAGAGATGGGGTTTCACCATGTTGGTCAGGCTGGGCTCAAACTCCTGACCTCATGATCCGCCCGCCTCGGCCTCCCAAAGTGCTGGGATTACAGGCATGAGCCACCGCGCCCGGCCAAGAGATATATTCTTATAGGAAGACCTCCAAGACAATGTCAAGGGAAAAAAGCAAAATGCAAAACACACTAAATCTTCACAGAAAATATACATCATACTGATTTTGGCGTTTATCTTTAGGCAGAGGTCTAGAATTGGTAAGGGACATTTTTGTAATGTTAGAAAATTTACAATGAGAATGTACCTATGTGTAAATTACGTAACTAAAATTAAGAACTGGGGGGTGGCCGAGTGGGTATTTGTATCTAAAATAGTGCTGTCCAATTATTTTCTGCAGTGGTGGGAACGTTCTGTAGCTGTGCTGGCCGATATGATAGCCACTAGTAGCATGAGACTGTGGAGCACTTGAAATGTGGCTATCGAAAACATAAACTTTTAATTTAAAAAAATGTTTTTAACAACTGGTAATCAACTTATTAAAATAGTTGACTTAAGCATCTGCAATGGTGACTTCCACCTCAACTCCTGGCTCAATACTGATGGAAGTAATCTGCTTAACAATCTCAGAAGGACTGTGCAAGTCAATGAGTCGCTGGTGGATTCTCATCTGGAAACGATCCCATGTCTTAGAATCTTCACCACAAGGGGTTTTTCCTGTAGTGATTCTCAGAGTCTTGGTAGGCATTCGAACTGGTCCTTTCACTTTGAGATTCTTTTCCTTTGCGCCTCTGATCAAGTCAGCACACACCTTTTCCAGGGATTTTACGTTGCGGCTTGTTAGGGTGATTCGAATTCGGTGAGTTGCCACCTCCGGCTCCACGGGTGTTTTTCCGGTATCCTTAAAAGCCGTGGCTGCTGCGCGGCTTCCTGACTAACTTGTTCCTTGGCAAGAGTGAACAGCGGTGAGTCAGGAGTGGGAGCGTGCGGACCAGAGACCCACAGCACCTACGACCGCGTCTTCCTCCAATTTAAAAATTTTGAAATTCGGCCAGGTGTGGTGGCTCACGCCTGTAATCCCAGCACTTTGGGAGGCCGAGGCAGGAGGACCACTTTAGGCCAGGAGTTCGAGACCAGCCTGGCCAAGATGGTGAAACCACGTCTGTACCAAAAATATAGAAATTAGCCTGGCGTGGTGGTGTGCACCTGTAGTCCCAGCTACTCAGGGCAGGGCTGAGGCAGGAGAATCTCTTGAACTCAGGAGGTGGAGGTTATAGTGAGCCAAGATTGTACCACTGCAGTCCAGCCTGGATGACAGAGTGAGACTCTATCTCAAAAAAAAAAAAAAAATTAGCTGAGTGTGGGGGCACATACCTGTAGTGTCAGCTACTGAGGCTGAGGTCACCTGAGCCTGAGAGGTCAAGGTTGCAGTGAGCCGTGATTGGGCCACTGCACTCCAGCCTGGACAACAGAGTGGGACCCTGTCACACAAAAAAAAAAAAAAATTAACAACTACATGTGAGTAGTGGCTACTGTATTGGACTGTGCAGGTCTCAAATCTCTAGAATAATGAGATCATGATGGGGTGGAGGTATCAGAGGTGTTTGAACCAGAAAGACTCCAGCTTGAATAGGGGCTGGGTAAAATAAGGCTCAGACCTACTGGGCTGCATTCCAAGGAGGTTAGGCATGCTGAGTCCAGCTGATAAAAGGATGCGATAAAGAAGCCAGCCAAAACCTACCAAAACCAATATGGCTATGTGACCTCTGGTCGTCCTCACTGCTCAGTATACACTAAATCTAATACATTAGCATGCTAAAAGACACTCCTACCAGTGCCATGACAGTTTACGGATGCCATGGCAATGTCAGGAATGTACTCTATATAGTCTAAAAAGGGGAGAAACCCACAGTTCCAGGAATTGCCCACCCCTTGACCAGAAAGCTCCTGAATAATCCACCCCTTGTTTAGCATATAATCAAGAAATAACTATAAGTATTCTTAGGGCTCGGCGCAGTGGCTCACGCCTGTAATCCCAGCACTTCAGGAGGCCGAGGCGGGCGGATCACGAGGTCAGGAGATTGAGACCATCCTGGCGAACACGGTGAAACCCCGTCTCTACTAAAAATACAAAAAATTAGCCATGCATGGTGGCGGGCGCCTGTAGTCCCAGCTACTGGGGAGGCTGAGGCAGGAAAATGGGGTGAACCCGGGAGGCGGAGCTTGCAGTGAGCCAAGATAGCGCCACTGCACTCCAGCCTGGGCGAAAGAGCAAGACTCCGTCTCGAAAAAAAAAAAAAAAAAGTATTCTTAGGTGAGCAGCCCTTGCTGCTGCTGTGCCTGTGGAGTAGCTTTTTTTTTTTTTTTTTTTTTTTTTTTTGAGACAGAGTCTTACTCTGTCACCCAGGCTAGAGTGCAGTGATGCGATCTCAGCTCTCTGCAACCTCTGCCTTCTGGGTTCAAGCGATCCTCCTGCCTCAGCCACCAAAGTAGTTGAGATTACAGGTGTGCACCACCATGCCTGGCTAATTTTTGTATTTTTGTAGAGACAGGTTATTGCCATGTTGGCCAGGCTGGTCTCAAACTCCTGACCTCAGGTGATCCACCTGCCTCAGCCTCCCAAAGTGCTGAGATTATAGGCATAAGCCACCATTCCTGGACAGAGTAGCCATTCTTTATTCCTTTACTTTCTTAATAAACTTGCTCTCACTTTATTCTGTGGATTCACCTCAAATTCTTTTTTTCGAGAGACCCAAGAACCCTCTCCTGGGGTCTGGATCAGGACACCTTTCTGGTAACAGAAGCGGATGGAAGATGAAGCTGGAAACATAGGTTGTGATTGGATGGTGAAGATTTGCAAAGTGGGCTAGGAAATTTGGACTCTATCCTATATAGGCAGTGGGGAGTGTGCGTGAGAGTAAGTAGATCAGATTTCCCCTTTTATTTTATTTATTTATTTTTTTTGAGACAGAGTCTCGCTCTGTCGCCCAGACTGGAGTGCAGTGGTGCAATCTGGGCTCTGTCGCCCAGACTGGAGTGCAGTGGTGTAATCTGGGCTCACTGTAACCTCTGCCTCCCGGGTTCAAGCAATTCTCCTGCCTCAGCCTCCCGAGTAGCTGGGATTACAGGTGCCTGCTACCACGGCTAATTTTTGTATTTTTAGTAGAGACGAGGTTTCATCATCTTGACCAGGCTGGTCTTGAACTCCTGACCTTGTGATCCACCTGCCTCGGCCTCCCAAAGTGCTGGGATTACAGGCATGAGCCACCGCGCCCAGCCAGATTTCCCCTTTCTAATGATAACTCTGGCCACCCTGCTGAGAGTAGATCAGAGCCGGCTGAGTGCTGCAGGCAGGGCTGTCTCCTCCGAAGGCTGCTTTGTGAGTTTCCCTCCGTGGCCTCTGGACATTGCCCCAGCATTCCTGACAGGCAGCTGAGTAAAGTATTCTAATTTCACAGCTATGTTTTTCAGAGCTCAGGCAGTCCGGTGTAAAGACTGGTGGTCCCAGTTATTGAGAGTGGTTAACCTCAGTGGGGCAGGCTGCTTGTGGGTTAGCAAGGCAGACCGATGGCACTCGGGTGAGAATGAATCGCAGGTTTCAACAGTGCAGCCTATAATTTCTCCAGGATCAGGAAGTTACGCTATTAAAAAAAAAAATGAAGTTACCCTATATAGTCTAAAAAGGGGAGGAACCGGTAGTTCCGGGAATCTGCCATTGCCCCAGACAGATTCTTTAGCTGGTCCCCGGGTCGGCAGGAGACACCCCAGGAGTTGCCATTGTGTACTCCGGGTTTCAGCCCTGTTGGCCTGGAGGCTCCTGCTCCAGAAGCCTACCCTGGTGCACTTGGGCACCCATTGTGTGCCCAACACCAGGCTGGGTGCTCAGTCCTTAATTCAAAGAAAGCAGGCCAGGTGCGGTGGCTCACGCCTGTAATCCAAGCATTTTGGGAGGCCAAGGAGGGTGGATCACTTGAGGTCAAGAGTTGAAGACCAGCCTGACCAACATGGTGAAACCCCGTCTCTACTAAAAATACAAAAATTAACCGGGCGTAGTGGCGCACGCCTGTAGTCCCTGCTACTTGGGAAACTGAGGCAGGAGAATTGTTTGAACTCGAGAGGCAGAGGTTGCAGTGAGCTGAGATGGCACCACTACACTCCAGCCTGGGTGACAGAGTGAGACTCCGTCTCAAGACAAAAAAAGAAAGCAGACAAGATGCCTAACTTCATGGAATTTTCCACTGAAATCAAATAAAGGTCCAAAAACATCATTACCAATTGTCATGAGTGTTTGAAGGAAAAAAAAAAAAAGGGACAGTGTGCTGGAAGAGGATAGTGGGAGTGTGGCTTCAGGGAGTTTAAGCATCCATCCAAAAAGACCCAAAAGACAAATGGAAGTTAAGAAGGTGAAGAGGGGACCTAGGGAACGGCATTCCAGGCAGAATAACTGAAGACTGATGTATGCAAAGGTCCTTACCTGAGAACTTGACCTTCCGGGTCAGAAGGGTGGAGTGGGCAGGGCACGGTGAATGAGCGGGTGAGAGGCCCAGAATGAGGTGGGAGAGGCAGGCAGCACCCGGACACTACCAGGCTTTGTGAGTTCTGTTCCGAGTGCAGGAGGGGGCGCTTGGAGGGATTTAAGCAGAGGAGGGAACTGAATGGCCCTTTTGGATGTTGCATGAGGAATGGATTAGAGCAAGGAATTAGCAAACCATGGCCTGTATGGCCCACAGCTAAGAGTGGTTTTTACTTTTTTTCTTTTTTTTTTACTTTTATTTATTATTATTATTATTTTTTTTTTTTGAGACAGAGTCTCGCTCTGTCACCCAGGCTGGAGTGCAGTGGCGCGATCTCGGCTCACTGCAAGCTCCGCCTCCCGGGTTCACGCCATTCTCCTGCCTCAGCCTCTCCGAGAGTAGCTGGGACTACAGGCGCCCGCCACCACGCCCGGCTAATTTTTTGTATTTTTAGTAGAGACGGGGTTTCACCGTGGTCTCGATCTCCTGACCTCGTGATCCGCCCGCCTCGGCCTCCCAAAGTGCTGGGATTACAAGCGTGAGCCACCGCGCCCGGCTATTATTATTTTTTATTATACTTTAAGTTCTAGGGTACATGTGCACAACGTGCAGGTTTGTGGCGTATGTATACATGTGCCATGTTGGTGTGCTGCGCCCTTTCTTTTTTTTCTACAGAGTGTTTTTCTTCTCCCTGTGTTCCTCAGGCTGGTCTTGAACTCCTGGGCTCAAGTGATCCTCCTGCCTTGGCTCCCCAAAGTGTTGGGATTTTGGGCGTGAGCCACTGTGCTGGGCTGGTTTTTACCATTTTAAATGGATGAAAAAAATAATAAAAAGAAGACTATTTTGTGACGCACAAAGGTTACAGGAAATTCAAATTTCGGCGTCTATATGTAAAGTTGGATTGGAACACAGCCACAATCATTCATTTATAAGTTGCCTTTGGCTGTTTTCACACCACAATGGTAGAGTTAGTACTGTAGTTGCAACAGAAATCATATGGCTGAGGCCGGGCGCGGTGGCTCATGCCTGTAATCCCAGCACTTTGGGAGGCCGAGGCGGGCAGATCACGAGGTCAGGAGATCGAGACCACGGTGAAACCCCGTCTCTATTAAAAATACAAAAAATTAGCCGGGCGTGGTGGCGGGCGCCTGTAGTCCCAGCTACTCGGGAGGCTGAGGCAGGAGAATCGCTTGAACCCGGGAGGCAGAGGTTGCAGTGAGCCGAGATTGCGCCACTGCACTCCAGCCTGGGCGACAGAGCGAGACTCCGTCTCAAAAAAAAAAAAAAATCATATGGTTCAGACAGCCTAAAATATTTACTATCTGCCCCTTACACAAAAACTGGCCTGACTCATGGATTAGAAAGAGAGAAAAAGCAGGGAAATCCAATTAAGAAGTACCTGCGGTAGATGGTACAGGGGTCAGATGACCACGTAAGATGAACAGGGTGGCTTGTTCCAGGGTGGTAGCCATGGAGGTATGGGACATGCATGGGGCCGGGCAAGGTGGCTCACACCTGTAATCTCAGCACTTTGGGAGGCCAAAGAGGGCGGATCACCTGAGGTCAGGAGTTTGATACCAGCCTGACCAACATGGTGAAACCCCATCTCTACTAAAAATACAAAAATTAGCCTGTAATCCCAACACTTTGGGAGGCCAAGGCGGGTGGATCACCTGAGGTCAGGAATTCGAGACCAGCCTGGCCAACATCGTGAAACCCCATCTCTACTAAAAAAAACCAAAAATACAAAAATTAGCTGGGTGTGGTGGGGCGTGCCAGTAATTCCAGCTACTCGGGAGGTGGAGACAGGAGAATTGCTTGAACCCAGGAGGCGGAGGTTGCGGTGAGCCAAGATTGCACCACTGCACTCCAGCCTGGGTGACAGAGTGAGACTCCATCTCAAAAAAAAAAAAAAAAAAATTAAACTGGCCATGTGTGGTGGCTCATACCTGTAATCCCAGCGCTTTGGGAGGCTGAGGCGGGAGGCTTGAGCCTAGGAGTTCAAGACTAGCTGGGCAACATAGTGAGACCTTATCTCTATAAAAATAATTTTAAAATTAGCTGACGGTGGCACAAGCCTGTGGTCCCAGATATTTGGGAGGCTGAGGTGGGAGGATCGTTTGAGCCTGGGAGGCTGAGGCAGCAGTGAGCTGACTGTGCCATGGCATTCCAGCCTGGGAGACTGAGACCCTGTCTTAAAAAAAAAAAGAAAAAAAAAAAGAAAAGAGAAAAAAAAAACCTGATATAAGACAGATATACAGAAGAAAGGCATACAATTTTTTTTTTTTTTTTTTAGGTGGAGTCTTGCTCTGTCGCCCAGGCTGGAGTGCAGTGGTGTCATATCGGCTCACTGCAACCTCTGCCTCCCAGGTTTAAGCGATTCTCGTGCCTCAGTCTCCAGAGTAGCTGGGACTACAGGAGAGCGCCACCACGCCGGGCTAATTTTTTGTATTTTTAGTAGAGACTGGGTTTCACCGTGTTGGCCAGGATGGTCTCGATCTCCTGACCTCGTGATCCGCCCGCCTCAGCCTCCCAAAGTGCTGGGATTACAGGCGTGAGCCACCATGCCCTGGCAGACATACAAATTTTATTTAATATTTTTGCCTGTACATGGGAGACTTCAGAAAGAAAATGAAGACCCAAAGAGGCTGTTAGGCTCAAAAGCTTATATACCTTTACCTTTTTACACAAAGAACAATCAATTGTGGGCCGGGCGCAGTGTCTCACATCTGTAATCCCAGCACTTTGGGAGGTGAGGGGGGCAGATCACCTGAGGTCAGGAGTTCAAGCCCAACCTGGCCAACATGGTGAAACCCTGTCTCTACAAAAATACAAAAATTAGCCGGGCACGATGGCATGTGCCTGTAATCCCAGCTACTTGGGAGGCTGAGGCAGGAGACTCTCTTGAACCCGGGAGGCAGAGGTTGCAGTGAGCCAGGATTGTGCCACTGCACTCCAGACTGGGTGACAGAGGGAGATTGTCTCAAAAAAAAAAAAGAAAAAGAAAAAAGAACAGTCAATTGTTCACAACCAGGCACAGTGGGGATGTGACAAGACAAAAAGGCTTGAACTAGGGGCAGTAAATTGTGAGACAGTGACTAGAAAATAGAGGGAGGAAAGTAATGGAAGATAAGGCTTATTTTAGTAGGTTTGTTTGTACAGATCCATTTGGGCATGGGTTCTCAGTCTCTTTCTTCCTGGTTTAGGTAAGGAACCTTTCTTATGGGAAATTTTATGACCTCTTTTAGGTAGAAAGGGAGATGTCAGAGATCCTTTCCTGTATCTGCTGTTTCCATTGTGCCTTCAGCCCAATATATAATCAGTATGCTAAAGTGGCATATTTTGGGGTGGCATGCTCTGAACCACTTCAATAACCAATCTTAAGGGCCAGGCACCATGGCTCACGCCTGTAATCCCAGCACTTTGGGAGGCCGGGGCGGGCAGATCACCTGGGATCAGGAGTTCAAGACCAGCCTAGCCAACATGGAGAAACCCTGTCTCTACTAAAAATACAAAAATTTAGCTGGGTGTGGTGGCGCATGCCTGTAATCCCAGCTACTCCGGAGGCTGAGGCAGGAGAATTGCTTAAACCTGGGAGGCGGACGTTGCAGTGAGCCGAGATCACGCCACTGCACTCCGGCCTGGGCAACAAGGGCAAAATTCTGTCTCAAAAACAACAACAACAACAAAATTATAGTATTACCCCCACTTCCTGACAGCCTCCAATTTAAAGCAAAGCCCTGTTTCTTTGACTCTTCTCCAAATCACCCAACGCAAGTCAAATCCTATAATAAGTCCTTTCTAACACCCTCTTAGACAGATGTCCCATCATTCCCCCAGTACACATTCTCCACTGCAAACAGCAATAAACCCAAATTTCAGCTACAGGAGTGTTCCTGGTGGTGGCTGGCTGGGAACAGTGACATTTATTGGTAGGTTAGGAGGCAGCTTGAAGAGATCCTCATATTGAAGATCTTTCGAGAGTCAGAGGGGCTGGCTGGGCACCGTAGCGTGTGCCTGGAATCCCAGCTAGTCAGGAGGATGAGGCAGGAAAATCACTTGAGCCTAGGAGTTTGAGGCCAGCCTGGGCAACATAGTGAGGCCTCTCTTGCCTCTATTTCTTTTAAAAAAATGTAAGAGGAGGCCGGGTACAGTGGCTCACACCTGTAATCCCAGCACTTTGGGAGGCTGAGGCAGGTGAATCACCTGAAGTCAGGGGTTCAAGACCAGAATGGCCAACATGGAAAAACCCTGTCTCTACTAAAAATACAAAAATCAGCTGAGCATGGTGGCACACACCTGTAGTCCCAGCTACTTGGGAGGCTGAGGCAGGAGAATTGCTTAAACCTGGAAGGTGGAGGTTGCAGTGAACCGAGGTCATACCACTGCACTCCACCCTGGGCGAAAGGGCAAGACTCTGTCTCAAAAAAGAAAAAAAAGGCCGGGCGCAGTGGCTCATGCCTGTAATCCCAGCACTTCTTTGGGAGGCTGAGGCGGGCGGATCACGAGGTCAGGAGATCGAGACCATCCTGGCTAGCACTGCGAAACCCTGTCTCTACTAAAAATACAAAAAAATTAGCTGGGCGTGGTGGCACATGCCTGTAGTCCCAGCTACTTTGGGAGGCTGAGTCAGGAGAATCGCTTCCACCCAGGAGGTGGTGGTTGCAGTGAGCCAAGGTCGCACCACTGCACTCCAGCCTGGGTGACAGAGCGAGAGTCTGTCTAAAAAAAGAAAGTAAGAGGGACCAGATAAAGGAGGTGATTGGACGGCAGGCAGAAGAATCATTAATTCTACTGACATTTATTTAAAATCTACTCTCCTCTTCACTGTTTCAAAGGGAAGAATGCTCAGCCAGGCGTGGTGGCTCATGCCTGTAATCCCAGCACTTTGAGAGGCCGAGGCAGGAGGATCACTGGAGCCAGGAGTTCAAGATTACAGTGAGCTATGATCATGCCACTGCACTCCAGCCTGGGTGACGGAGCCAGACTCCTGTCTTTTTATTTTATTTTATCCTGCGAGACAAGGTCTCATTCTGTCACCCAGACCGGGGTGCAGTGGTGCGATCTCGGCTCACTGCAACCTCCACCTTCCAGGCTCAAGTAATTGTCCCCTGTCAGCCTCCTGAGTAACTGGGACTACAGGCTCGCATATGCCCAGCTAAGTTATTGTTGTTGTTGTTGTAGAGACAGAGTCTCACCATGTTGCCCAGGCGGGTCTCAAACTCCTGGGCTCAAGCAATCTACCCACCTTGGCCTCCCAAAGTGCTAGGATTACAGGTGTGAGCCACTGTGCCCGGCCTAGACTCCTGTCTTTAAAAAAACAAAAACAAAAAAGAAATGCTGAAATGGAAAACACTCTTTGCCCCCAATGGAGTGTCTCTTCTAAGAGTGGGAGACAAGTAAACCTACAACTACAATAGAACGTGATAAGCTTGCTGAGAGAAGAGGCATGGAGGGAGGGGGGGCACAGAAAAGGGGCACTTTAAGTCAGCTTAGAATGGGGCAAAGAATGAACAGTGTTGGCCGGGCACGGTGGCTCACACCTGTAATCCCAGCACTTTGGGAGGCCAAGGTGAGCAGATCACCTGAGGTCCGGAGTTCGAGACCAGCCTGACCACCATGGAGAAACCCTGTCTCTACTAAAAATACAAAATTAGCCGGGTGTGGTGGCACATGCCTGTAATCCCATCTACTCTGGAGGCTGAGACAGGAGAATGGCTTGAACCCGGGAGGCGGAGGTTGCTGTGAGCTGAGATCACGCCATTGCACTCCAGCCTGGGCAACAAGAGCGAAAACTCCGTCTCAACAACAACAACAAAAAGAATGAACAGTGTTGGCCGGGGGGTGGTGACTCACACCAGCAGTCCCAGCACTTTGCAATCCCAGCACTTTGGGAGGCTAAGGCAGGAGGATCACTTGAGGCCAGGAGTTCAAACCAGCCTGGGCAACATAGCAAGACCACGACTCTAAAAAAAACAAAACAAAACAAAACAAAAAAACAAAAAAAAATACTGGGGCATGGTGGCTTGCACCTGTAGTTTCAGCTACTGGGGAGGCTGAGGTGGAGGGACCACTTGAGTTCAAGGCTGTAGTGAGCTGCAATTCTGCCACTGCACTCCAGCCTGGGCAACAGAGAGAGACCCTGCCTCAAAAAAAAAAAAAAAAAAAAAAAAGAAAAAGAAAAGAAAGAAAGAAAAAAGAAAAGACAGTGTCAAGGAAGTCTTCCCAAAGAAGGTGACACTTAAGCTGAATCTTTTTTTTTTTTTTTTTTTTTTTTTGAGGCGGAGTCTCGCTCTGTCGCCCAGGCTGGAGTGCAGTGGCGCAATCTCGGCTCACTGCAAGCTCCGCCTCCCGGGTTCACGCCATTCTCCTGCCTCAGCCTCTCCGAGTAGCTGGGACTACAGGCGCCCGCCACCACGCCTGGCTAATTTTTTGTATTTTTAGTAGAGACGGGGTTTCACCATGGTCTCGATCTCCTGACCTCGTGATCCACCCGCCTCGGCCTCCCAAAGTGCTGGGATTACAAGCGTGAGCCACCGCGCCCAGCCTTAAGCTGAATCTTGAGATTGATCGAGGGGGAGGGGGAGGGTGCTCCAGGCAGAGGCAGCAGGAAATGCATGGGCAGGGAGGCCGCCTCTAGCTATAACGGATTTATGAGCAAGGGAAATGTCTGCTTAATGCCACGTTTTCCCAGAATGCATTTTTAGGATTCGAGAGGTTTTCCATGGTGGATAGAAAGAACCATGTGCGGGCCAGGCACGGTGGCTCACGCCTGTAATCCCAGCACTTTGGGAGGCCGAGATGGGTGGATCACTTGACGTCAGGAGTTCGAGACCAGCCTGGCCAACATGACGACACCCCATCTCTACTAAAAATACAAAACTTAGATGTGGTGAACCTGTAGTCACAGCTACTTGGGAGGCTGAGGCAGGAGAATCACTTGAACCCGGGAGGCAGCGGTTACAGTGAGCCGAGATCGCACCACGGGACTCCAGCCTGGGTGACAGAGGGAGACCATCTCAAAAAAAACAACAAAAGAACCATGTTCGAGCAGTGGAGAACTGCCTCACACACTCCAGTAAAGTGCTTTGTTTCAGGCTGTGCTTTGAGGCATCTTAACTAACCCCAGGTTTTACTTCGGCTCCCTTTGCTACACAGCAAAACCACTTCCTAGGGGCTTAAAGTCATCCATTCCCATCTGATGAGTCCCCAGATGCAGGGTGGACAAAAAACTTTAATACTTTTTTTTTGAGACAAGGTCTCACTCTGTTGCCCAGGCTGCAGGCTGGAGTGCAGTGGGATGATCATAGCTCATTGAAGCCTCAACCTGTGGGGCTCTGGTGATCCTCCCACCTCAGCCTCCCCAGTAGCTGGGACCACAGGCGTGTGCCACCACACCCAGTTGATTTTTGTAGTTTTTGTAGAGACAGAGTTTTGCTGTGTTGCCCAGGCTGGTCTCTAACTCCTGAGCTCAAGCGATCCTCCTGCCTTGGCTTCCCAAAGTGCTGGAATTACAGGTATGAGCCACCATGCCTGACCTAATATCTACTTTTCGATACTGCTAATCTGATAGTGAGGAGGATGGAGTGGCCCTGCTCTGCTTTCTTGCCATGGAGAGGCCGTGTCATGAAGCCCCGTTTACAGACATTTTGCTCCTGTCTGTAACACTACTTTGACATAAGGCATCACAAGGCAACTCACTGAAAAGCTGCTGGGGATAGCAAACCAAGGTCTCGTGTTCACATTGGAAGCTGGACAGACCATGAGCATGACCCTGAATAATGCCAGTTTCTTTGATCTGCAAAACAGTATTTGGCTTTATTGGGGTGTTTTCTAGCACCGATAACATAGCACAGTGGAAAGAGCATTGGACTTGGGCTATGGGATTTTGGGTTCATCCTTTCCGTTTTCTTTTTTGAGACGGAGTCTCGCTCTGTCGCCCAGGCTGGAGTGCAGTGGCGCAATCTCGGCTCACTGCAAGCTCCGCCTCCCGGGTTCACGCCATTCTCCTGCCTCAGCCTCTCCGAGTAGCTGGGACTACAGGCGCCCCCCACCACGCCCGGCTATTTTTTTGTATTTTTAGTAGAGACGGGGTTTCACTGTGGTCTCGATCTCCTGATCTCGTGATCCGCCCGCCTCGGCCTCCCAAAGTGCTGGGATTACAAGCGTGAGCCACCGCGCCCGGCCCCATCCTTTCAGTTTTCTAGGCTGTAGCTTCCTCATCCTAAAATGAAAGGGGAAGGATTAGACGGTCCCTCGGATCCCTTCCAGTTTTGGGACCTGTGGATTTCGTGACTTGCTGTAAAAGCAGCAGAAGTCTTTCAACTCTAGGCTCCCTCTGGGAAATTTCCATCTAGTGGGATGCGTTTTCCTGGTGCAGGCTAATACACGACTCTGATTCTGTTCAAGTGGTCTGTGGATCCAAATGCGCTGCTGAGTCTGCAAAATCGTCCATAATCCACATAGATGATGTGTGTGAGCTTCCCACACAGTCACTGCATCCAGTGGTTTGCAAATAACAGCCTCAAGGATTCTGCAGAACTTGCAGCAAACTGAAGATTAAATTCCTCCTCAAGGCTTGGAAATAGACTGAATACAGGCATCCAGAGTCCTTGCTGCTTGGCGTCTCCAACACATATTTAAATGCCCCAACAGGAGCAAATCCATAACAGTGCTGAATGAAGGCAGGAGTCCCACACTCTGGGAGCAGCAATCAGTGTCAAAAATACAATTTTGGGCTGGATGCGGTGGCTGATGGCTGTAATCACAGCACTTTGAGAGGCCGAGGTGGGCAGATCACTTGAGGTGAGGAGTTTGAGACCAGCCTGATCAACATGGTGAAACCCCATCTCCATTAAAAATACAAAAATTAGGCCGGGCACGGTGGCTCATGCCTGTAATCCCAGCACTTTGGGAGGCCAAAGCGGGCGGATCACCCGAGATCAGGAGTTCAAGACCAACCTGGCCAAAATGGTGAAACCCCGCCTCTATTAAAAATACAAAAATTAGCCAGGCGTGGTGGTGGGCGCCTGTAGTCCCAGCTACTTGCAAGACTGAGGCAGGAGAATCACTTGAACCTGGGAGGCGGAGGTTGCAGTGAGCCGAGATCGTGCTACTGCACTCCAGCCTGGGCAACAGAGTGAGACTCTGTCTCAAAAAACAAAACAAAATAAAACAACAAAAAAAGAACCAAACAAAAAACAACAACACAAAAATTATCTGGGCATGGGGGCATGTGCCTGTAGTCCCAGCTACACAGTTGGCTGGGGCAGAATTGCTTGAACCCAAGAGGCAGAGGTTGCAGTGGGCCGAGATTGCGCCCCTGCACTCCAGCCTGGGCGACACAGTAATACTGTCTCAAACAAAACAGAAACAACAACTATACATATATATGTATATAAATTTGGATAGCGATGGAAGTGTCAAATAGCTTCATAAATACCAGAAAACAAAACAAAACACACACACACACACACACACACACACTCAAGCCTCAAGCGGGCATGGTGTCACATGCTGTAATCTCAGCACTTTGGGAGGCCGAGACGGGTGGATCCCTTGAGGTCAGGAGTTCGAGACCAGCCTGGCCAATATGGTGAAACCCTGTCTCTACTAAAAATACAACAATTAACCGGGCGCGGTGGTGTGCCTGTAATCCCAGCTACTCAGGAGGCTGAGGCAGGAGAATTGCTCGAACCCAGGAGGCGGAGGTTGCAGTGAGCCGAGATCGTGCCACTGCACTCCAGCCTGGGTGGCAGAGTGAGACGCTGTCTCAAAAAAAAAAAATTAGCCCGGCGTGGTGGTCTGCGCCTGTAGTTCCAACTACTTGGGAGACTAAGGTGGGAGGATCGATGCCCAGGAAGTTGAGGCTCCAATGAGCTGAGATCGAACTACTACACTCCAGCCTGGGTAACAGAAACCCTGTCCAAAAAAAAAAAAAAACCAAACCCAAGCCTCACCTATGCGGGATGAGGCACCATCCACACACTAAATCAATATCGTGTCATAAAATACCATATGTACAGAATGCCGGGTAACTTCTCTAGGCAGCCAGATTTGCACAGCAATCGCCAGAGTGCTGAAATAATATATGTGAAATGTGTAAACCGTAAAGTGTTCTGCAAATAGACATTGTGATATAATCTCCTGGTGATATGTTAGTTACTGATAAGGTCTCATGATGATGGTGAAGAAGCCCTTTGCTGTTCTCAGAAGTCCTCACTGGTTCGAAAACCATCATAGAAAGAACTGGAACTCCAGAATCAGAAACCAGGGTTTTGAGTTCTGGTAGATCCTTCCTCTCACTGTTCTCATGCCAAAGGCCTCTTCCAAGGACGGCAAAAATCCCAAGTGGCAGAAATAAAAATGATTCTGTCTGTGTTACAGCCAAGCTAGTTCCCTGTGGGTGGATGAGTCACAAGTGAGCAGGGCTGGGCGAACTACATTTACATTCCTTTACATTTCCCTCTTTCCACCCTCCTTTCCACTGCCCTGCGTTGGCTCCTGTCCCTATGACAAAAACTTGCTCAAGAAACCCCAGCTTAGTTTCTCTGTGGGGAGGAAGGTGGCAAGCTACCTGGGTAGCTGTGGTTCTTGTTGGTGAAGCCCATGGCCCCGTGGGGCGGTGTCTTTGTACAAATCCACACACGTCCTCCCCTGTGCTCCAAATTGTGAATGCACATCCCCGAAGACTTTTTTTTTTTTTTTTTTTGAGACAGAGTTTTGCCCTTGTTGCCCAGGCTGGAGTGCAGTGGCGCCATCTCGGCTCACCACAACCTCCGCCTCCCAGGTTCAAGCAATTCTCCTGCCTCAGCCTCCTGAGTAGCTGGGATTACAGGTATGCACCACCACGTCCAGGTAATTTTGTATTTTTAGTAGAGATGGAGTTTCACCACGTTGGCCAGGCTGGTCTCGGGCTCCCAACCTCAAGTGATCCACCCGCCTCGGCCTCCCAAAGTGCTGGGATTACAGGCGTGGGCCACTGCGCACGGCCTCCCCTTCATACTTGACTATCCCTGTGTCATAAGGACTCAGAATCTGAGGGTTTTGTCATAATTATACACAGTCTAGAAGACCAAGCCACACTTGGGTTGGCAGCATTTAAGCTGCTGGGCCATCCTGCAAGGAGGCATATTTGTGAAACTGGATGAAGAAAAAGTAGGAAAAGCTGCCTGCTTTTTAAGCTCAGAAAGCATTTTATAAGATTTCCAAGGCTAACAGCTGCGGCCTCCTCTAGCTCCTCTAGCTGGGTTGACTGGTAGTCCCTAAAAAGATACGTCCATATCCTAATCCCCAGAACCTGTGGATGTTATTCTATGTGGAAAAAGGATCTTTTTGGATATAATTAAAGGTTTGTTCTTGGCAGGTGCAGTGGCTCATGCCTGTAATCTCAGCACTTTGGGAGGCCAAGGCAGGGGGATCACCTGAGGTCAGGAGTTCCAGGCCAGTCTGGCCAACATGATGAAACCCTGTTGCTACTAAAAATACGAAAATTAGCCGGGCATGGTGGCGGGCGCCTGTAATCCCAGCTACTCGGGAGGCTAAGGCAGGAAAATTGCTGGAACCTGGGAGGTGGAGGTTGCAGTAAACTGAGATTGTGCCACTGCACTGCAGCCTGGGCGACAGAGCAAGACTCTGTCTCAAAAAAAAAAAAAAATGTTTGTTTGTTCCAGACAGAGTCTCAATCTGTCACTCAGGCTGGAGTGTAGTGGCGTGAACATGGCTCACTGCAACCTCGAACTTCTGAGCTCAATGGATCCTCCTACCTCAGCCTCCTGAGTAGCTAAAACTACAGCCACATGCCATCACACCCAGCTAATTTTTATATTTTTTGTAGAGACAGTATGTCACTGTGTTGCCCAGGCTAGTCTCCAATTCCTGGGCTCAAGCGATCTACCCACCTCAGCTTCCCAAAGTGCTGGGATCACAGGCTTGAGGCACTGCACCCAACCTAATTCAGAATTTTTAAGTGAGGTGATCATCCAGGATTATCCAGGCAGGCCTTAAATCCAATGGCAAGTGTCCTAATAAGAGTGAGGCACATTGGCCAGGTGTGGTGGCTAACACTTGTAATCCCAGCACTTTGGGAGGCTGAGGCAGGCGGATCACTTGACCTCAGGAGTTCGAGACCAGCCTGGTTAACATGCTGAAACCCTGTCTCTACTAAAAATACAAAAATTAGCTGGTTGTGGTGGCACACACCTATAATCCCAGCCACTCAGGAGGCTGAGGCACAAGAATTGCTTGAACCTGGGGAGCAGAGGTTGTAGTGAGCCAAGATCGTACCACTGCACTCCAGCCTGGGTGACAGAGCAAGACTTCGTCTCAAAAAAAAAAAAAAAAAAAAAAAAAGTGAAGCACACACCAAAAACAGTAAGGCAAGCCAGCATGGTGGCCCATGCCTATTGTCCCAGTTACTTGGGAGGCCGAGGTGGGAGGATCTCTTGAGCCCAGGAGTTTGAGACCAGCCTGGGCAACACAGTGAGACCTCATCTCTAAAAATAAAAACAAACAAAAGAGCGAAGGAGAAGGAGGTCAGATACAGAGAAATAGATGCACAGAGGAGAAGATCCTGGGAAAATGGAGGCAGAGATTGAAATGACAGGCTATAAACCAAGGGATGCTAAAGATTGCTGGCAGCCACAAAAGCTAGGAGAGAGGCAAGGAAAGATTCGAGGCTTGGTGCAGTGGCTCATGCCTGTAATCCCAGCACTTTAGGAGGCTGAGGCTGGAAGATCATTTGAGGCCAGGAAGTTCAAGACCACCCTGGTCAACATCTCTGCAAAAACTAAAAAAAAGTTAGCCAGGCGTGGTGTGCATACCTGTACTCGCAGCTACTGGGGAGGCTGAAGTAGGAGGATTCCTTGAATCTGAGGCTTCAGTCAGCTATGATCACGCCACTGCACTCCAGCCTGGATGACAGAACAAGACTCCATCTCAAAAAAAAAAAAAAACATTCCACCCCAGAGCCTGGGGAAAGAGTGTGGCCCTGCCAACACTTTCATTTTGGATTTCTGGCCTCCAGAACTGTGAGAGAATATATTTCTGTGGTTTGAAGCCACTCATTTACAGTAACTGGTTACAGCCACCCTGGGAAACGAATACACCTGGTCTCTGCTGTGGTGCTCAGTGTCACCAAGCGGCCCTCACTTCCCCAGTTCTTAGCTGTGTCCCTCTGCAAATCTTAGCACCTCTCTGATTTTCAGTCTCCTCCTTTGTAAAACGGGAAGAGTAAGTCCTACTCTGCCAGGTTGTTGTGAGGCCATGGTGACACAGAGTGCTGAGCGGAATGCCAGGTGTACCACAGACGCAACTTACGCATGAGTTCCCATCCTCCCCCTTCTCCACCCTGGTCCAACCTCACCTCAGGCACAGAGCTCCCATTGCATGGCTGAGGAGCAGGGTCCCTGTACCTTTTCCTGGGTCTCAGGTTCATTGGTGATGTCCAGAATAGTGTGTGGCCCTGCCTTCTTTTTTTTTTTTTTTTTTCAATTTTTTTTCAATTTTTTTTTTTTTTTTGAGACGGAGTCTTGCTCTGTCGCCCATGCTGGAGTGCAGTGGCGCAATCTCGGCTCACTGCAAGCTCCGCCTCCCGGGTTCACGCCATTCTCCTGCCTCAGCCTCCTGAGTAGCTGGGATTACAGGCACATGCCACCATGCCAAGCTAAATTTTGTAATTTTAGTAGAGACGGGATTTCATCATGTTGGTCAGGCTGGCCTTGAACTCCTGACCTCACGATCTGCCCACCTCAGCCTCCGAAAGTGCTGGGATTACAGGCATGAGCCACTGCACCCGCTGTGATGATGGTTTTTTTCATTTTTTTTTTTTTTTTTTGAGACGGAGTCTTACTCTGTCGCCCAGGCTGGAGTGCAGTGGTATGATTTCAGCTCCCTGCAACCTCCGCCCCTGAGTTCAAGCGATTCTCCTGCCTCAGCCTCCTGAGTAGCTGGGATTACAGGCACCTGCCACCGTGCCCGGCTAATTTTTGTATTTTTAGTAGAGACGGGGTTTCACCATCTTGGCCAGGCTAGTCTTGAACTGCTGACCTCATGACGCACCTGCCTCGGCCTCCCTGGGATTACAGGCGTGAGCCACCGTGCCCGGCCATGATGATGTTTTTCTCATGGTTTATCATGGCCACAGAGTAGCCTTGTCTGGTGTTCATGTATTGTGAAATTGTTTACTTCAGTGGAACATCAAGGCCTAGCTGATAGTACCAGGCCCACTACCACATGCCAGGGCTTCATTTCCTTTCTCAGAACTCACACTGTTCCTGAATGTCACCAAGCTGTCCCTTGTCTAGGAGGCTCTTTTCCCTTCCCCAGCCAAACACTACTTTTTTCAAGTCAAACTGCACAAAATTCCATCTCCCCTGTGAGGTCTTCCCAAAGACAGTGAAACCGCCTTTGAAAAATCATAACCGATACAGTGAAAGTGACCTAACTTCACCAACTCCATCTTGTTTTTAACCTCCAAGCTGTCCTTGTTCATTCCTGGGCGTAGGCTGAACTAACTTTGGGAGAAATTTATTTATAATTTACAGTATGAAACAAAGATGATGGCTGGGCGCGGTGGCTCACACCTGTAATCCCAGCACTTTGGGAGGCCGAGGTGGGTGGATCACCTGAGGTCAGGAGTTCGAGACCAGTCTGACCAATATGGTGAAACCCCGTTTCTACTAAAAATACACAAATTAGCCGAGCATGGTGGCGTGTGACTGTAGTCCTAGCTACCAGGGAGGCTGAAACAGGAGAACTGCTTGAACCCAGGAGGCAGAGATTGCACCGCTGCACTCCAGCCTGGGCGACAGAGAGAGACTCTGTCGCGAAAATACATACATACATACATACGATACATAAAACAAAGAGATAACAGCCCTTTCCCAAAGCAGACCATCTTCCTTCTTGCCTAGGGACTAGGCTGCCTCTGTAGGACTAACATTAGCCACAAGATGATAAATAATTATGGTTTAGGAGCCATGCAACTGGAGGCTACAATATTCTGACCCTCCCTAAACTGCTCCTAAGATCAGTGCTTCAGATATTTTGCAGACCCTGCACTTGACGGATCAGCCGGCCCCACCCAGATCAATAAACTGGCTCACCTGATCTTGTGGCCCCCATCCAGGAAATGACTCAGAGCAAGAAGACAACATCAACTGCCTATGATTTCATCCCTGACCAGTCAGCACTCCTGGCTCACTGGCTTCCCCCAAATCACCAAGTTATTCTTAAAAACTCTGCTCCCCGACTGGGCACGGTGGCTCACACCTGTAATCCCAGCACTCTGGGAGGCAGAGGCGGGTGGATCACCTGAGGTCAGGAGTTCAAGACCAGCCTGGCCAACATGGTGAAACCCCATCTCTACTAAAAATACAAAATTAGCTGGGCATGGTGGCGCATGCCTGTAATCCCAGCTACTCTGGGTGCTGAGGCAGGAGAATTCCCTGAGCCCAGGAGGTGGAGACTGCAGTGAGCCGAGATTGCGCCACCGCACTCCAGCCTAGGTGGCAGAGCGAGACTCCGTCTCAAAACAAAACAAAACAAAAAACCAAAACACCACCACCAACAACAAAAACTCTGCTCCCCAAATGCTTGGGGAAGCTGACTTGAGTAATAATAAAACTCCGGTATCCTGCACCGCTGGCTTTGCGTGAATTACTCTTTCTCTATTGCAGTTCCCCTGTCTTGATGAGTTGGCTCAAGCAAAGTGAACTCCTTGGGCGGTTGCAACAGTACTTTCTCCATAGAATTAGCTTTCTTGAGTGCATCCAAAAACCTTAATTGGTGACCAGGCATGGTAGTTCATGCCTGTAATCAAAGCAATTTGGGAAGCTGAGGCTAGAGGATGGCTTGAGCCCAGGAGTTCAAGGCCAGTCTGGGCAACATAGTGAGACCCTGTCTCCATAAAACCAAAAACCAAAAACCTTGGTGGGCATAGCATAGTTAGTCTTCAAATGTGTCCCTACCTTGAAGTATTTTACTTGTTTCACGTGTATTTTTCTTCTGTTCCCAGTAGGTTGTAAATCTTTTAGAGGCAAAGTCCATTCCTTATACTTCAATATCCCCTGCAACCTGTCCTGCTGAAGGACAGGTTGGTCTTAGTTGGCATGTTGGTTGGTCTGAATAAGGGGAGGGGGCGAACAGTTTGCTTCTGCAACACAGCTCTGAAAACAAAGCTCTAGGCTAGCAGGGGAGAAGCTCCCAGCTTGCCCCTTTCCCAGGCAAAGCCATTTCTTTTTTTTTAATTTTTATTTTTTTATTTTTTGAGACAGTCTCACTCTGTCGTCCAGGCTAGAGTGCAGTGATATGATCTCAGCTTACTGCAACGTCTGCCTTCCGGGTTCAAGCGATTCTCATGCCTCAGCCTCCTAAGTAGCTGGGATAACCGGCACGTGCCCCATGCCTGGCTAATTTTTGTATTTTTAATAGAGATGGGTTTCACCATGTTGGCCAGGTGGGTCTCAAACTCCTGGCCTCAGGTGATCTGCCCACCTCGGTCTCCCAAAGTTTTGGGATTATAGGTGTGAGCCACTGCAACCGGTCTTCCAATTTCCCTTTTAGAGCATTCATTCCGTTGCAAGAGCTTATTTAATTTTTATTTATTTATTTATTTTTGAGACACAGTTTTGCTCTTGTTGCCCAGGCTGGAGGGCAATCGCACCATCTAGGCTCACCGCAACTTCTGCCTCCCGGGTTCAAGTGGTTGTCCTGCCTCAGCCTCCTGAGTAGCTGGGATTACAGGCATGTGCCACCACGCCCTGCTAATTTTGTATTTTTACTAGAGATGGGTTTTCTCCATGTTGGTCAGGCAGGTCTCGAACTCCCGACCTCAGGTGATCCGGCCGCCTGGGCCTCCCCAAAGTGCTGGAATTACAGGCATGAGCCACTGCGTTTGGTCAATTTTTATTTATTTATTTAGAAACAGAGTAAACCTCTGTCATCCGGGCTGGAGTGCAGTGGCACAACTGTAGCTCACTGCAGTCCCAAACTCCTAGGCTAAAGCGATCCTCCCACCTTGGCCTCCCAAGTAGCTGGGACCACAGGCGAGTGCCACCACGCCCCAGCTAATTTTTGTATTTTTAGCAGAGACGGGGTTTCACCATGTTGGTCAGGCTAGTCTCGAACTCCTGACCTCAAGTAATCTGCCCGCTTCGGCCTCCCAAAGCGTTGGGATTACAGGCATGAGCCACCGCGCCTGATGGTATTTTTAGTAGAGACAGGGTTTCACCATGTTGGCCAGGCTGGTCTTGAACTCCTGGCCTCAAGTGATTCACCTGCCTTAGGCTCCCAAAGTGCTGGGATTACAGGCTTGAGCTAACGCGATGGCCTACCATTAATGCATTTTTGTATATCTCCTCCCAACCCCAAAAACTGTCAGGCACGGGGCTTAGTGGGTGGAGGAAAGGCCCAGCAGTGCCTGAGGAAGCCCAACTCCTGCCTGCCTCTTCGCAGAAACTAGGGTGCATCCAAACTGCCTCTTTTCAGGCTAGGCAGGACAGCGTGGCCTCACCTCTGAACCTTCAAGACTTGGACTTTGGCTGAAGCGAGGGCGTAGGAGTTCTAAGTCCAGCTGGCTGCATGCCCTCTGGCTCATCACTGTCCCAGGCTGCTCCTAGGTGGACACCCAACAGGTTAGGCAAGTCTTAGTTAAAAGCAGTGAGAGGCTGAGAGGTTGGGCGTGGTGGCTCACACCTATAATATCAGCACTTTGGGAGGCCGAGGCAGGCAGATCACAAGGTCAGGAGATCGAGACCATCCTGGCCGGGTGTGGTGGTGCGTGCCTCTAGTCCCAGCTGCTCCGGAGGCTGAGGCAAGGGAATCACTTGAACCCGGGAGGCGGAGATTGCAGTGAGCCGAGATTGTGCCACTGCACCCCAGCCTGGGTGACAGAGTGAGACTCTGTCTCAAAAAAAAAAAAAAAAAAAAAGCAGTGAGGAGGCTGGGCACAGTGGCTCACACCTGTAATCTCAGCACTTTGGCAGACCGAGGTGGATGGATGCCAGGAGTTCTAGACCAGCCTAGGCAACTTAGGGAGACTCTGTCTCTACAAAAAATGCAAAAATTAGCTGAGTGTTGTGGCGCGCACCTGTAGTCCCAGCTAGTCGGGAGGCTGAGGTGGGAGGATCGATGCTCAGGAAGTCCAGGCTGCAGTGAGCCCACATCCTGCCACTGCACTCCAGCCTGGGTGACAGAGAGAGGCCCTGTCTCAAAAAAAAGAAAGAAAGAGAAAGAAAGAAAGAACGAACGAACGAACGAATGAAAGAAAGAAAAAAAAAAACAGCCAATGACCAAACAAACAAAAAAGCAGTGAGAGCCAGACACGGTGGCTCATGCCTGTAATCCCAGCACTTTGGGAGGCAGAGGTGGGAGGATCACTTGAGCCCAGGAGGTCCAGACCAACGTGGGAAACATAGCAAGACCTTGTCTCTACAAAAATAAAAATAAAAAAATTAGGCTTGGGGATGCAGGTCTGCACGCCTACTTGGGAGGCTGAGGTGGGAGGATCAGGGAAACTTGAGGTCAAGGCTGCAGTGAGCTGTGATTACATCACTGCACTCCAGCCTGGGTAACGGAAGAAAGACACCGTCTCTAGAAAAAAAAAAAAAAAAAAAGGCAAGGAGTTCCAATCATTCTCCCTTCACAGAGAAGCAGCTTGGATTCGATGGGACTGCAGTTTCTGGAATCCGACTGCAAAGCTGACCGCTGGTAGAGCCCAGCTTCTAACTTAGGAAAGGCACTAGCTCTCTACAAAGCCGCCACGCCCCAACTACACCCTGTAGGGACCAGCCAATCCCAAAGCCCGAGCGGGCGTCATCACCAATTGCAAGGCGGGAGCCAGAGCCTTGGCTGGCACCAGGCCTCCTCCCCGGACCCGCAGAGGCCTGGCAGCGCTGCGTCTGAGGAGGGTTCGTGTCAGGAGGCCAAGGCTGGATGATCACTTAAGCCCAGGAGTTAAAGACTGGCCTGGACAACAAAGCGAGACCCCGTCTCTCCAGAAAAAGAAAAAAAAAAAGCAAAAAGAGAGAGAGAGAGAAATTAGCCGGGCGTGGTGGCGTAGCTTGTAGTCCCATCTACTTAGGAGGCTGAGGTGGGAGGATCGCTTGAGCCCAGGAGGTGGAGGCTGCACTGAGCTATGATCGCCCTACTGCCCTCCAGCGTGGGCGACAGAGCCAGACCCTGTCGCTAAAAAAAATAAAATAAAATAAAATAAATTAAAAAAACCATAAAGCCGGGGACCATCTTTGCTTCGGTCAGGTCAGCTGACCCGGGCTGGCACAGGCCCTGGCGCAGTTCCCGCCCCTCCCGGGAGCGCTGGCACCGCCCCTTGGCACCGCCCCCTCCCCGCGCCCCCGCCTTCCAGGAAGGGGCGGGGTCTCCGAGACGGGTGGGGCCGGAGCTCCAAGCTGGTTTGAACAAGCCCTGGGCATGTTTGGCGGGAAGTTGGCTTAGCTCGGCTACCTGTGGCCCCGCAGTTTTGTAGTCCCCGCCTTGTTTCTCCCCAGAGGCCTCTCAATCCTCCCTCCATGATCTTCGCATAGAGCACAGTACCCCTTCGCACGGAGGACGCGATGGCTCCCAAGAAACGCCCAGAAACCCAGAAGACCTCCGAGATTGTATTACGTCCCAGGAACAAGAGGAGCAGGAGTCCCCGGGAGCTGGAGCCCGAGGCCAAGAAGCTCTGTGCGAAGGGCTCCGGTACTGCCTGTGCCTGCTGCTTGAATATTTCCGCCTTTTGGGGTGCTCGCGCAGGAGGCTGCAGCGGGGGATGGGTGCTCCAAGGCTCCCGAGGCCCGCGCAGGTCACGGATGCCTCCGGCTGTGCATTCTACCTGCAGGTCCTTTGACACCAGAGTGTTTAGGCTTCAACACCCCTCCCGCTAGGTAACAGGAAGCAGATGAGCTCCGTAACAACAGACACGCGGACTTGTCAGATTCCTTGTTTGTATCAGGGTTCTTGCACTGTTAGGACGGCTTCAGAGAATCCTACCTTTCCTGGCGCTGTGCGTGCTGGATTTCATGGTCACGCTTGTTAGCTGCACGTCCTCGGTGGTCAGTTGTGAGGGCCCCCAATTCCTTCCCTCCTTAGAAAGCTCATTCTCTGAGGTTTACTGGGGCTTGAACCTGGGGCCATAAGGAGTTTCGAGACACTCAAAAACTGGAGCTGAGGCTTGTTAATCAAGTGGTTTTTGTCCATGAGAAGAAAGGATTGGTTGTCAAGACGTCGGACCTATAGTGATTGGGTCCTCAAATACAGTTTGGTGATCCGGAGTTGTTGCTTTATTGCTATTCTAATTTCACTTACCTCCCCAGAAGTAACCTAGTTAAGAGCATTTCCAGGCCTTCCTATTCCTTCTTTTCCTAAACGGTGACTTCTGCCATGCTGCCCTAAAATCTTTTTATTGTGCATTATATGTGAATTATAAAATTGTGACCCAGTCCCATCTCGAGTTTTGCAGCCCGAACTGGGAAGAGTTCTGCAGTGTACTTTATTCTCGTGTGTTTCTTTGGCTGGGTTCTCAGGAACCCTGCACGGTTGTATTTACTTTCACTTCAGACTTACTGTTTGTGGCAGTGTTTTGGGGAAGGGGCTAAATCCCCACTCATTTTTTTATTTCTGGTGCTGGGTGAGACCACACAGACATGGAAAGGCCGCAGGAGATGATGAGACAGAGATTAACCATGCCGAATGAAACAAGGCTTCCTTTCGGGGAATTCAGCACAAAAACCTTTCGTGAGATTGGAGAGGAAAATATGTCTGTTCTGCTTGGCAGGTCCTAGCAGAAGATGTGACTCAGACTGCCTCTGGGCGGGGCTGGCTGGCCCGCAGATCCTGCCACCATGCCGCAGCATCGTCAGGACCCTCCATGAGCATAAGCTGGGCAGAGCTTCCTGGCCATCTGTCCAGCAGGTAAGGCATTTTTTGCCTGAAGTCCTCAAGGGTTTGCACGTGCATTTTTACTATTGTATGCTCCCAAATTAGACGATGGCTTGGTTCACCAGCTTGTCAGAGTGGTCCTATCACCCAGACTGTGGTGACTGGCCTACTGGGCACTCAGCCAGGTAAAAAAAGTCTTATGTTGTAAAGGTCCCAGCTGGAATGCACTCTGCCCCTTTTGCTTTCCAAGATTATTAGTTCATGTACATTGCAAATATTTTCATGCACAGGGCAGGCAGTTAGCTTTCCTTTGGTGGGAGGACTTATCTCTAGGGCTCATCTATGAAGGAGGAAGAGATTGGCAGTTTACCCAGAACTTGGGTTTTAATTCAACCGAATTCATTTCTCTCTGTGGCAGGGGCTCCAGCAGTCCTTTCTGCACACTCTGGATTCTTACCGGATATTGCAAAAGGCTGCCCCCTTTGACAGGAGGGCTACATCCTTGGCGTGGCACCCGACTCACCCCAGCACTGTAGCTGTGGGTTCCAAAGGGGGAGATATCATGCTGTGGAATTTTGGCATCAAGGACAAACCCACCTTCATCAAAGGGGTGAGCAGTTCCCCATGCCAGGTCGTGCTAAAGAAGTGTTTGTTGGCTGGGCATGGTGATTCACGCCTGTAATCCCAGCACTTTGGGAGGCCAAGGTGGGCAGATCACCTGAGGTATGGAGTTTGAGACCAGCCTGGCCAACATGGTGAAACCCCATCTCTACTAAAAATACAAAAATTAGCTGGGCGTGGTGGCAGGCGCCTGTAATCCCAGCTACTCAGGAGGCTGAGGCAGGAGAATTGCTTGAACCCAGGAGGCAGAGGTTGCAGTGAGCCAAGATTGCACCACTACACTCCAGCCTGGGCAACAAGAGTGAAACTCCATCTCAAAAAATAATAATAATAATAATAAAATAAAATAAAAATAAGGAGTTGAAAGCATGAAAGGAATATTGATGTCATCCAGTAATCGTCAGGAAGAGGACTGGGATGAAAAGTAACTGTGGGCATTTTCAAATACGTAAATGATGATGATCTATATTTTTCTAATGCCTGTCCTTAAAATACTAGAAGATATAGACTATTGATCACCCATAGAATTATAGCCCCTTCTGGGCTGGGCGCAGTGGCTCACGCCTGTAATCCTAGCACTTTGGGAGGCCAAGGTGGGCTGACCATGAGGTCAAGAGATCGAGACCATCCTGGCCAACATGGTGAAACGCTTTCTCTACTAAAAATACAAGAAATTAGCTGGATGTGGTGGCGTGTGCCTGTAGTCCCAGCTACTTGGGACACTGAGGCAGGAGAATCGCTTGAACCCGGGAGGTGAAGGTTGCAGTGAGCCGAGATCGCGCCACTGCACTCCAGCCTGGGCAACAGAGCGAGACTCCATCTCAAAAAAAAAAAAGAATTGAAGCCCCTAGTTACCACATTGACCTCATCTTACGCCACTGTCTTTTCTCACTTCCTATGCTGTAGCCACACCAGCTGTTTCTATTCCTGAAACCGGGTCTCTGTAATTGCTGTTCCCTTTGACTGGAGTGCTTTTCCCCATGGTCTTCTCATGGCTGGCGTCTTCTCTGCAGGTCTTTGCTGATTCTACCTCTTCAAAGATGCTTTCACTGGTTGTCCTTACTCATAACGTAGATCCCACTCCTCCACCGTCATTCCCTGTATCATTACCCTGCTTCATGTTTCCCCCAAGTGTTGATCAGTGTGTGAGATTTGATGCTTATTTGTATGTTTGCCCACCGATGGCAGGGACCTTTCCTTTCTGGTTCACCATTCTATTCCCAGTGCCTGGAACAAAGTTTGGCCTAGAGTAGCTGCTTTATATTTGTTGAATGAATGAGGGGCTTGAAGTGTAATTGAGCAGATGGGATGTATACATACGAGGTAATTAACAATACAGATGCCAAGTGCTACAGAATGTGAAAGAAGGAAGAACCCCTTGTGAATTGGAGTCAATAGAGAAGACTCCATGGATGAGTGAGGAGGAGCAGTATTACATAAATGGAGAGAAAAGAAGGAAAGACGTAGTGTGGTTGGGTGAGGTTTGGCACAGAGTTCTTGGGAATGGTCTTTGTTGTGCTAGAGTTTATCATCCATTGCGGAGGGGTGAGTGCGTCGTCCCCTCTAGGACCTTTAGCCAGCCCAGCTGGTGGCTGACACTGGAGGGCTGTGCTGTGAAAAGTGACACTGGGTTTAGAGCAGGAGCCACAAACTTATATGGCTCCAGAAGCCAAACAGAGTGGAAAAAAAAAAAAAAAAGAATGTATGGTGGTAGGGTCAGGGGTAACTAGAGATGACTGTTGTGCAAAAATGTAGGTCTTGTGGTATCAGATGTGATTTTTCTCAAAGACACAAATCCTCATTTTTTAAATGTCATATATCTTGAGTTTAAAAAAATTGTAAAATACACGTAACATAAAATGTATCACCTTAACCATTTAAAACTTTTTTTTTTTTTTGAGACACAGTCTCGCTCTGTCACCCAGGCTGGAGTGCAGTGGCGCGATCTCGGCTCACTGCAAGTTCCGCCTCCCGGGTTCACGCCATTCTCCTGCCTCAGCCTCCCCAGCAGCTGAGACTGCAGGCGCCCGCCACCATGCCCGGCTAATTTTTGTATTTTTAGTAGAGACGGGGTTTCACCGTGTTAGCCAGGATGGTCTCCATCTCCTGACCTCGTGATCCACCCGCCTCAGCCTCCCAAAGTGCTGGGATTACAGGTGTGAGCCACCGCACCCAGCCAAGTTTTTAAAAAATAATGATAAAATACATATAACATGAAATTTACTTTCGTAACCATTTTAAAGTGCACAGTTCAATGGCATTAGGTAAATTGTGTAAACAGTCTCCAGAACTTCATTATTTTATTTTTTTTTATTTTTTGAGTCTCATTCTGTCACCCAGGCTGGAGTGCAGTGACACAATCATAGCTCACTGCAGCCTCCACCTTCCTGACTCAAGGAATCCTCCGGCTTCAGCCTCCCATGTAGCAGGGACTACAGGTACGCACCACCATGCCTGGCTAATTTTTCGAGATGTGGTCTCTCTATATTGCCCAGGCTGGTCTCAAACTACTAGCCTCAAGCAATCCTTCTGTCTTGTCTTCCCAAATTGCTTGGGATTACAGGGCTGAGCCACTGTGCTGGGCCTCTAGAACTTCTTAATATTGGCACTGAATAAAATTAAACACACGTCTCAGCTGAACTCTGCTTCAGCCCACTATTTTTCTAGCTCTGGTTTAAAGGTTGACATGAGGGGGAACCCAGGAGGAGGTCTCTTTATTTATTTATTTGTTTGTTTATTTATTTTTTTGAGATGGAGTCTCACTCTGTTGCCCAGGCTGGAGTGCAGTGGCGCAATCTCGGCTCACTGCAAGCTCCGCCTCCCGGGTTCACGCCATTCTCCTGCCTCAGCCTCCGAAGTAGCTGGGACTACAGGCGCCCGCCACCACACCTGGCTAATTTTTTTATATTTTTTAGCGGAGATGGGGTTTCACCATGTTAGGCAGGATGGTCTCGATCTCCTGACCTCGTGATCCACCCGCCTCAACCTCCCAAAGTGCTGGGATTACAGGCGTGAGCCACTGCGCCCGGCCAGGAGGAGGTCTCTTAAGTGGAGGGATTTGGAGAGCAGACCACCAGAAAAGGCCAGGTTAGACAGGTGCGGGAGACTGGAATTCAAGGTGTGAGATGGGTGTTCAAGGAACAAGTGCCAGAAGCCCCCAGAAGGGCAGTCAGAGGAGTGCTGCAGACAGAGTGGGGTAGGTTTCCTGCCCAGCTAAAGAGGCAGGTGACCACCAGTAAGGCAGCTTGAAGTTGAAGTCAGAACCCAGAGCTCAGACAGGAAGAAATTGGCACCTATTTCAAGTGTACAATTTGGCTATTCTCAGCCTATGGGGTAGTCCTACTCCAGAGGAGCAGTAAGAAAAAAAGAATAAATTGTACAATTTGATGAGTTTTGACATATGTGTACAACTGGGAAGCCATCACCACGATTAAAATAACTCCCATTTCCCCACCCTTTGTAGTATATTTGGAGAGTGATAGATAGATGAGTTATCTGTGCCCCTTTGTAATCCACCCCTTTCTACCCAATATCTTGTTCACTGTAAACTGCTGATCTATTTTTTATTTTTAGAAATTACATTTTCTGGCCGGGCGCGGTGGCTCACGCTTGTAATCCCAGCACTTTGGGAGGCCGAGGCGGGCGGATCACGAGGTCAGGAGATCGAGACCACGGTGAAACCCCGTCTCTACTAAAAATACAAAAAATTAGCCAGGCATAGTGGTGGGCGCCTGTAGTCCCAGCTACTCGGAGAGGCTGAGGCAGGAGAATGGCGTGAACCCGGGAGGCGGAGCTTGCAGTGAGCCGAGATTGCGCCACTGCACTCCAGCCTGGGTGACGGAGCGAGACTCCATCCCAAAAAAAAAAAAAAAAAAAGAAATTACATTTTCTAGAATTAAATATAAATAGAATCATAGAATATATGCTCTTTTGTTTTTGTTCTAGCTTCTTTCAGTATAATTATTTGAAATTTATCCACATTTTTATGTGTAGTTTTTTTTTCTTTCTGAATAATGGTTCATTGTTTTTTGTTTTTTTTTTTAGGACAGGGTCTTGCTGTGTCACTCAGGTGTGATCATGGTTCAGCACAGCCTCAACCTCCTCAGCTCAAGCGATTCTCCCACCTCAGCCTCCTGAGTAGCTGGCATTGCATGCACAGGCCACCATACCTGGCTAATTTTAAAATTTTGTTATAGAGACAGAGGTCTCACTATGTTGCACAGGCTGGTTTCAAACTCCTGGCCTCAAGCAATCCTCCTGCCTTAGCCTCCCAAAGTGCCAGGTTTATAGGCGTGAGCCCCTGCACCCAGCCGCATTGTACTGATATGATACAGTTTATTCATTTACCTGTTGAAGGACATTTGAATTTTTTTCTAGTTTTTGAATGCAACATATAAAGCGGCTGTGAACATTCACGTACAAGCATTTGTGTTGATATATGTTTTCATTTTTCTTGGGTAAATACTTAGCAGTGGAATGCCTGGATTATAGAGTAGGAATGTTTTAAAGATACTTTTTAAATGAGAAAAGGTTTTTCTATTTGCCCACATATTGTCATTTCCAGTGCTTTCATTCTTTCATGTGATCCAGATTTCCTTTTGGTAATATTTTCCTTCTGCCTGAAGAAATTCCTTTCATATTTCTTATAATGCAGATTGGTGATAAATACTTTCCACTGTTGTTTATCTCGAAAAGTATTTTGCCTTTATTTTGAGGGAGGATGTTTTTGCTAAGTATAGAATTCTAGGTTCACAGTTTTTAAAATTATTTAACTTTTATTTTTTAATTGATAAATTAAAATTGTATTTACTTATTGCATACAATATATTTGTTCACGGTTTTCTTCCGTCAGTACTTTAAAGATGATATATGCTGGGCACGGTGGCTCACGCCTGTAATCCCAGCACTTTGGGGGGCCAAGGCAAGTGGATCATTTGCGATCATGAGTTTTAGACCAGCCTGGCTAACATGGTGAAACCCCGCCTCTACTAAAAGTACAAAAATTAGCTGGGTGTGGTGGCGCTCACCAGTAATCCCAGCTACCCGGGAGGCTGAGGCATGAGAATATTGAACCTGAGAGGCAGAGGTTGCAGTGAGCCGAGATGGTGTCACTGCACTCCATTCTGGGTGACAGAGCGAGACTGTGTCTCAAAAATAAATAAATAAGGCCGGGCGCGGTGGCTCACACCTGTAATCCCAGCGCTTTGGGAGGCCGAGGTGGGCAGATCACGAGATCAAGAGATCGAGGCCATCCTGGCTAACACGGTGAAACCCTGTCTGTACTAAAAATACAAAAAAAATTAGCCAGGCGTGGTGGCGGGCGCCTGTAGTCCCAGCTACTCCAGAGGCTGAGGCAGGAGAATGGCGTGAACGCAGGAGGCAGAGCTTGCAGTGAGCCGAGATCGGCCAATTCACTCCAGCCTGGGCGACAGAGCAAGACTCCGTCTAAAATAAATAAATAATAAAAATAAAGACGATTTCCAGTTGGGCTCAATGGTTCATGCCTGTAATCTCAACACTTTGAGAGGCTGAGCCTGGGGGACCTCTTGAGGCCAGGACTTTAAGACCAGCCTAGGAAACACAGCAAGACCCCATCTCTACAAAAAATAAATCTTAAAAATTAGCTAGTGGCTCAAACTTGTAGTTCTAGCTATTCGAGAGGCTGAGGTGGGAGAATTGCTTAAGCCCAGGAGTACAAGGCTTCAGTGAGCTAGGCAAGCCTGGGTGACAGAGCAAGATCCTGTCTCAATTAAAACGAAACAAAACATCCTGATGAGAAGTCTGCTACTGTCCTTATGTTCCTCTCTATGTAATTTTTCTTCTGGTCACTTTAAAAATGATTATGATGTGCTTGGGGGGCGGGGATCACTAAGCTTCTTTGATTTATGGATTTTTTTTTTTCTTTTTGAGACAGAGTCTCGCTCTGTCGCCCAGGCTGGAGTGCAGTGCCACAATCTCGGCTCACTGCAACCTCTGCCTCCAGGGTTCAAGCGATTCTCCTTGCCTCAGCCCTCCGAGTAGCTGGGATTACAGGCGCCCACCACCTCGCCTGGCTAATTTTTGTATTTATTTATTTTTATTTTTTAGTAGAGACAGGGTTTCACCATGTTGGCCAGGCTGGTCTTGAACTCCTGACCTCTGGTGATCCGCCCACCTCGGCCTCCAGAAGTGCTGGGATTACAGGCGTGAGCCACCTCACCCAGCCCATTATTTCTTACAAGTAGTTTAAAACGAAGATAAAGAACAGTTCTTTTTTTCTTGGGACTCCAATTACATATTGTCCTGCAGGTGATTGATGCACTGTTAATTTTTGTCTTTTTCCCTGTTTCATTTTGTACAGTTGTTCACTGATCTTTACTTCTGTAATATCTAACCTTCTGCTGTCAATCCCTCCCTCCCTCCCTCCTTCCTTCCTTCCTTTCTCTCTCTTCTCTTCCCTTCTCTTTTTTTTTTTTTTTTTTTCTTTTTATTTTGAGATGGAGTCTCACTCTGTCGCCCAGGCTGGAGTGCAGTGGCACGATCTTGGCTCACTGCAAGCTCCGCCTCCTGGGTTCATGCCATTCTCCTGCCTCAGCCTCCCGAGTAGCTGGGACTACAGGTGCCCACCACCACACCCAGCTAATTTTTGTATTTTTAGTAGAGACAGGGTTTCACTGTGGTCTCGATCTCCTGACCTCGTGATCCGCCCGCCTCAGCCTTCCAAAGTGCTGGGATTACAAGCGTGAGCCACCACGTCCCGCTTCCCTTCTCTTTCTTGCCTGTGCAGAGCAGGGCTACTCCATAGGCAAAGTAGCCAGCGTCTTTTTCATTTCAGATACTGTATATCCCCTCTAGAAGTTTAATTTGGGTCTTTTTTCATGTCTTCCATTTCTCTCCTCATATTTATTATTTCCTCTTCTTTCTTTTTTGAGATGAGGTCTCACTCTCTCTTCCAGGCTGGAGTGCACTGGCACGATCTCAGCTCACTGCAACCTCCGCCTCCCAGGTTCAAGCGATCCTTCTGCCTCAGCCTCCTGAGTAGCTGGGATTACAGATGTGCACCACCACACCCAGCTAATTTTTGTGTTTTTAGTAGAGACCAAGTTTCGCCATATTGGCCAGGCTGGTCTCAGACTCCTAACCTCAAGTTATCCGCCTGCCTTGGCCTCCCAAAGTGCTGGGATTACAGGGTTGAGACACTGTGCCTGGCCCGATCCTGTGTCTTTAAAAAAAAAAAAAAAATCTCTAACTAAAGTAATACTGCTTTTAAAAAAAAACATTGTGGGCCAGGCTCAGTGGCTCACGCCTGTAATCCCAGCACTTTGGGAGGCTGAGGTGGATGGATCACAAGGTCAGGAGATCGAGACCATCCTGGCCAACATGGTGAAACCCCGTCTCTACTAAAAATACAAAAAATTAGCCAGGCGTGGTGGCGGGCGCCTGTAATCCCAGCTACTCGGGAGGCTGAGGCAGGAGAATCACTTGAACCCGGGAGGCAGAGGTTGCAGTGACCTGAGATTATGCCACTGCACTCCAGCCTGGGCAACAGAGCGAGACTCCATCTCGATTTAAAAAAAAAAAAAAACTGGTAGAAAACACATAAAACAATTTCCAATCTTTACCATTTTTAAGTGTACAGTTTAGTAATGTTAACTATATTCACACTGTTATGCAACAGATCACTAGAACTTTTTTCTTATAAAACTGAAACTCTATACCACCGAACAAGTCTCCACTTCTCCCTCCCCTTAGCCCCTGGCAACCACAGTACTACTTTCTGTTTCTGTGAGTTTGACCACTTTAGATATCTCATCTAAGTGGAATAATACAGTATTTGTCTTTTTGTGACAGGCTTATTTCACTTAATGCAGTGTTTTAAGATTCATCCATGGTGTAGCATGTGGCAGAATTTCCTTTTTTAAGGCTGAATAATATTCCATTGTTTGTGTGTACCACCTTTTGTTTATCTGTTTATTCATTGATAGACACTTGGGTTGATTTCATGTTTTGGCTATTGTGAATAATGCTGCAGTGAATATGGATGTGCAAATATCCCTTTGAGACCCCGATTTCAGTTCTTTGGGGCTTATGCCAATAAGTAGGATTGCTTCATCAAATGGTAATTGTGTTGTTCATTTTTTGAGGAACCGCTATACTGTTTTCCATACTGGATATACCATCTCACGTTCCCATCAGCAGTGTAGAAATGTCCCAACTTCTCCACTTCCTCACCAACATTTATTTTCTTTTTTTTTTTTTGAGATGGAGTCTCCCTCTGTCACCCAGGCTAGAATGTAGTGGCGCAACCTCAGCTTACTGCAACCTCTGCCTCCCGAGTTCAACTGATTCTCCTGACTCAGCCTCCAGTAGCTGAGATTATAGGCGCACACCACCATGCCCGGCTAATTTTTGTATTTTTAGTAGAGACGAGTTTTGCCATGTTGGCCAGGCTGGTCTTGAACTCTCGACCTCAGGTGATTCATTTGCCTTGGCCTCCCAAATTGCTGGGATTACAAGCGTGAGCCGCCATGCTTGGCCTTTTCTGTTTTTTTGATAGTGGCCGTCCTAAGGGATGTGAGGTGATAGCAGTGTAGTTTCATTTGCATTTCTCTAATGATTAGTGATGTTGAGCCTTTACGTGTGCTTCTTGGCCATTTGTATATTTTCTTTGAAGGAATGTCCATTCAAGTCTTTTGCCTTTTTTTTTTTTTTTTTTTGAAACAGGGTCTTACTTGGTCACCCAGGCTGCAGTACAGTGGCACGATCATAGCTCACTGCAGCCTCGAACTTCTGGGCTCCAGTGTTCCCGCTGCCTCAGCCACCTGAGTAACTGGGACTGCAGGTGCTCACCACCATACCTTGCTAACTTTGTTTTGTTTTGTTTTTTTCGCTGTCTCTTACAGAAAGGACCTACTAAGTTAAAAAAAATTTTTTTTATAGAGATTGGGTCTTGCTATGTCTCCCAGGCGGTCTTGAACTCCTGTTTGCCTGTTTTTTAGTTGGGTTATTTGTTGTTGTTTTGTAGGGGTTCTTTATATATTCTGGATATTAACCTTTTTTTTTTTTTTTTTTTGAGTTGGAGTTTCGCTCCTGTTGTGCAGGCTGGAGTGTAATGGCTCAATCTCGGCTCACTGCAATCTCCATCTCCCGGGTTCAAGCAATTCTCCTGTTTCAGCCTCCTGAGTAGCTGGGATTACAGGCATGCACCACCATGCCTGGCTAATTTTTGTATTTTTAGTAGAGACAGGGTTTCACCATGTTGGCCAGGCTGGTCTTGAACTCCTGACCTCAGGTGATCCACCCATCTCGGCCTCCCAAAGTGCTGGGATTACAGGCGTGAGACACTGCGCCCGGCCATGATATTAACCTTTTATCAGATCTATGATTTGAAAATATCTTCTCCCACTTCATAGATTGCCTTTTCACTCTGTGGATTGTTTCTTTTGATGCCTGAATTTTTTTTTTTTTTTTTAATTTTGAGATGGAGTTTCACTCTTGTCGCCCAGGCTGGAGTGCAATGGTGCAATCTTGGCTCACTGCAACCTCCGCCTCCCGGGTTCAAGCAATTCTCCTGCCTCAGCCTCCCAAGAAGCTGGAATTACAGGTGCCCGCCACCACGCTCAGCTAGCCCAATTGATTTTTAATAGTTAAACCAACTGTGCATTCTTGGAATAAGTTCATCCTGGCCATAACGTATTTATCGTTTTTAAATATTACTGGATTGAGCTGGCAAATATTTTAAGATCTTTGCATTTGTGTTCATGTGTAAAATTGGCCAAATCCTTGTCACATTTGTGTATCAAGATTATGCTGATTTCTGGCCAGGCGCGGTGGATCACACCTGTAATTCCAGCACTTTGGGAATCCGAGGCAGTCGGATTATGAAGTCAGGAGATGGAGACCATCCTGGCCAACATGGTGAAACCCCGTCTTTGCTAAATATGCAAAAATTAGCTGGACGTGGTGGTGCACTCCTGTCATCCCAGCTACCGGGGAGGTTGAGGCAGGAGAATTGTTTGAACTTGGGAAGTGGAGGTTGCAGTGAGGCGAGATTGTGGCAGTGCACTCCAGCCTGGCAACAGAGTGAGGCTCCATCTCAAAACAAAACAAACAAGCAAACAAAAAAAGATTATGCTGATTTCTGAGAATTGCTTGAGCCCAGGAGGCAGAGGTTGTAGTGAGCCGAGTGCACCACTGCAGTCCAGCCTGAGCGACAGAGCATGACGCTGTCTCAAAAAAAAAAAAAATTATGCTGCCCTCTTTAGCTTGGGAATTATTCCTTCTTTTTCTAGTCTGTGGAGAGGGAGGGTTTAACATCAATATCTGGCTGGGTGCAGTGGCTCACTCCTGTAATCTCAGCACTTTGGGTGGCCAAGGTGGGCAGATCACCTGAGGTCAGGAGCTCGAGACCAGCCTGGCCAACATGGCAAAACCCTGTCTCTACTAAAAATACACAAAAATTTGCCGAGCATGGTAGCAGTTACTTGTAATCCTAGCTACTCGGAAGGCTGAGGCAGGAGAATTGCTTGAACCCAAGAGGCAGAGGTTGCAGTGAGCCAAGATTGTGCCACTGCACTCCAGCCTGGGCAACAGCGTGGGACTCCATCTCAAAAAAAAAAAAAAAAAAAAAAAGAAGGAAAGATCAATATCTCTTCCTCAGCCAGGTCCAGTGGCTCAGGACTGTAATCCCCGCACTTTGGGAGGCCGAGGCAGGCGGATCATTTGAGGTCAGGAGTTCGAGACCAGCCTGGCCAACATGATGAAACTCCGTCTCTCCTAAAAATACAAAACTTAGCTAAGCGTGGTGGCGTGAGCCTGTAATCCCAGGTACTTGGGAGGCTGAGGCTGGAGAATTGCTTAAACCCAGGAGGCGGAGGTTGCAGTGAGCTCAGATCGCACCATTGCACTCCAGCCTGGACTACAGAGTGAGACTCCATCTCAAAAAAAAAAAAAAAAAATTATATCTATCTGTCTGTCTGTCTGTCTGTCTATCTATCTATATCTATCTATCTATCCATCTATCAGTCGTCTTCCTCTTTCTTCATCTTCTTTTTCCTTTCCTGAACAGTTCAAACCAAAAGTCATTAGGTAGGATCAATCAAGATAGATGTTTACGTAGTAGAGAGGCTACAGTGCTGGAAGTGCCAGATGCTGGGGCCCCTGAAGCTGAGGTGAATGTCATTACAGGTGGCAGGTGGCAGCTCAGTACATAGAGACTGGGCCCAAGCAAGATCAGAAGGGCATCCATGCAGGCAGGGGTGAAGAGTCGAGGAGGCTGGGCATGGAATAGTGAAATCTGAAGCGGGGGTGAGGATGCTGAACCACAGGGAGGCCTAGAGTGGGGTGGTGGAGTCAAGTGGGGTGAGCAGGGCTTTTGCATGGAGAGGGGCGGCCGTGGCGCCTGATGTGGGCAAGGAAGTTGCGTCTGCATGGTTGAGGGAGTGGAGAGAGGGGAGAGGGTGATTGTGCCCTCGGGAGGGTAAAAGAGTCCAAGCATCCTAAGGAAGATGTGCATTTGGGGAGTGTGTGGCAGCGATAGTGGAAGACTGGTTACATACAAGGAGATTAATCAAATATGTAAGTATATTGAGTAAAATGGGAACCACATTTTTCACTGTCAAAGAAGGGAATTATAAACATGGAAAGAGAGAAACTCGAATAAACTCTGTGGTGTTGAATTTGAATTGAAGACATTGATATGAATTTAAGGTTTTCAGTATACAAAGTAAAGACAGTTGTGAAGCAATCTGATTGCAGATTCCTTTTACATTTTTATTACCTTAATCTTTTGTAAGTATCTCACCCTATGCTTAATTTGATGGCTCTTTTTTTTTTTTTTTTTTTGAGAAGGAGTCTCGCTCTTTCACCCAGGCTGGAGTGCAGTGGTGCGATCTCAGCTCACTGCAGGCTCCGCCCCCCGGGGTTCACACCATTCTCCTGCCTCAGCCTCCCGCGTAGCTGGACTACAGGCGCCCGCCACCTCGCCCGGCTAATTTTTTGTATTTTTAGTAGAGACAGGGTTTCACCGTGTTAGCCAGGATGGTCTCGATCTCCTGACCTCGTGATCCGCCCGCCTCAGCCTCCCAAAGTGCTGGGATTACAGGCGTGAGCCACTGCACCCGGCCGATGGCTCTTCTTTTTTTTTTTTTTTCCTAATAGAGACAGGATCTTGCTCTGCTGCCCAGGCTGGAATGCAGTGGCAGGATCAGAGCTTACTACAGCCTTGAACTCCTGGGCTCAAGTCATCATCCCGCCTCAGCCTCTCGAATAGCTATGAGCACAGGTGTGCACCATCACTCCCAGCTAATTTTTAATAATTTTTTACAGAGGCTGGACCCAGTGGGTTATGCCCGTAATGGCACTTTGGGACGCTGAGGTGGAAGGATTGCTTGAGCCCAGGAATTTGAGACCGGCCTGAGTTACATAGTGAGACCGTGTCTCTAAAAAACAAAAACAAAAAAAAAATTCGGTGACACACACTTATAGCCCCAGCTACTTGGGAGGCTGAGGCGGGAGGATTGCTTGAGCCCAGGAGGTTGGGGCTACACTGAGCCAGGATTGCACCAGTGCATCAAGGTTTCAAACTCCTGGCCTTAAGCGATTCTCCTGCCCCGGCCCCCCAGAATACTGGGATTATAGATGTGAGCTACTGTGCCCAGCCAATAGCTATTATTTTTGCAACTTATTATCGAGTTCTTCCAAAGCTTTCAACACAGCTTTTATAGTAGTAATAATGGGCTTTGTTTTTTCACGTATTTCATCAGTTTACGTGCTTAATTAAATTTGGTATTAATTGCAGTAAAAGATACAATTGGAATAAACAGGTTTGAGAACAACTACAACCAAGCCTTGGTTTGGTAAGCATAGAACTCGACTGGAGGGAGCAGAAGATTGTCATACTATCAGCAAGCATTTGGCAGACCATGAGCATTAGAATGACCGTGAGGTCAGAACGTTTTATAGAGGGAAGGGAACGTGCCAGTTAGTATGTTGCAATAGCGGTTGTTGCATAGAAGAACTTGTACAGGTCTATGAGGCTGGGATAGCTGCAGCGTAAAGAAGAAGTAGAAAAGGTGGAGACAGGCGGAGAAGTGGAGAACTTTACATCTTGGGGATGTAAAGTTCTTAAAACAGTGCCTGACCGGGCGCAGTGGCTCACGCCTGTAATCCCAGCACTTTGGGAAGCCAAGGCAGGCCAATCACCTGAGGTCGGGAGTTAGAGACCAGCCTGACCAACATGGTGCAACCTGTCTTTACTAAAAATACGAAAATTAGCCGGGTGTGATGGTGTGGACATGTAATCCTAGCTACTCAGGAGGCTGAGGCAGGAGGATCACTTGAATCCAGGAGGTGGAGGCTGCAGTGAGCTGAGGTTGTGCCACCGCACTCCAGCCTGCGCGACAGAGCAAGGCTTCATCTCAAAAAAAAAAAAAAAACAACAACAAAGAAAATCCCCCCAAAAAACCAGTGCCTCGTACATAGTAAGCACTTAATAAGGTTAAGCCATTGATATTATCATGGTTATTTTCATCATCATTTTCTGGGACGTCTGGAAGAATAGGAAGGGGCACGGATCTGACTCCTGCCCCCCTAACTCAGCCACTGCTCTGAGCTGAAGCTCTTCTAAAGAGAGCACTGTGGGAATAACAGATTATGGCACATCCATACAATGGAATACCTCAGCAATAAGATGAGATGAGCTCTTGATACAGCAAACTCAGATGAATCTCAGAGGCATGATGAGTGAAATGAAACAAGACAGTCTCAAAAGGTTGCATACTGCCTAATTCATTTACATGACATTCTTTTTTTTTTTTTTTTTTGAGACGGAGTTTCGCTCTTGTTGCCCAGGCTGGAGAGCAATGGCACGATCTCGGCTCACTACAACCTCCACCTCCCGGGTTCAAGTGATTTTCCTGCCTCAGCCTCCTGAGTTGCTGGGATTACAGGCATGCGCCACCACGCCCGGCTATTTCGTATTTTTAGTAGAGACGAGGTTTCTCCATGTTGGTCAGGCTGGTCTTGAACTCCCCACCTCAGGTGATCCGCCCGCCTCGGCCTCCCAAAGTGCTGGGATTACAGGCGTGAGCCACCGCGCCCGGTCAACATTCTATTTTTAATTTTATTTTATTTTATTTTTAGAGACAGGGTCTTGCTCTGTCACCCACGCTAGAGTGCAGTGATGTGATCGCAATTCACTGCAGCCTCGACCTCCAGGCTTCCGTCATCCTCCCACCTCAGCCTTCTGAGTAGCTAGAACCACAGGCACCTACCACCATGCCTAAATTGTGTGTGTGTGTGTAGAGATGGGGTCTCTCTATATTGCTCAGGCTGGTCTTAAACTCCTGGCCTCAAGCGATCCCCCTGCCTCAGTCTCCCCAGGTGTTGGGATTACTGTGCTCAGTCTATAGGACATTCTATGGGGCAAAACAATAGTGATGGAGAATAGATCAGCCAGGGGCTGGGGCAAGGGGAGGGTGTGATTGCAATGGGATACCACGGTGGAGTTTTTGGGCTGTTGGAAATGTTCTGCATCCTGATTTGGGTGGTGGTTATTTAAATCTATACATATGTTAAAATTCAGAGAACTGTATACCCCAAATTTGCTATATGTTAATTTAAAAAAAAAAAGTAAAAATAAAGCCTTAAGAAATGAAGGGAGGCTGGGCACGGTGGCTCACGCCTGTAATCCCAGCACTTTGGGAGGCCAAGGCTGGCGGATTACCTGAGGTCAGGAGTCCCAGACCAGCCTGGCCAACATGGTGAAACCCCATCTCTACTAAAAATATACAATTTAGCCATGTGTGGTGGTGGGCACCTGTAATCCCAGCTGCTTGGGAGGCTGAGGCAGGAGAATCGCTTGAACCTGGAAGGCGGAGGGTTGGCAGTGAGCCGAGATCGGCGCCCATTGCACTCCCAGCCTGGGTGGACAGGAGGCCAGGGACTCCCATCTCAAAAAAATAAAAAAAAAAAAAAAAAAAAAGAAAGAAACGAAGGGGCCAGGCAAAGTGGCTCACGCCTGTAATCTTAGCACTTTGGGAAGCCGTGGCAGGAGGATCACTTGAGCTCAGGAGTTCAAGACCAGCCTGGGCAACATGACAAAATCCCATCTTTCAAAAAAAAAAAAATACAGAAATTAGCTGGACATGGTGGCACGCACCTGTAGTCCCAGCTACTTGGGAGGCTGAGGTGGGAGGGTCGCCTGAGCCCAGGAGATTGAGGCTGCAGTGAGCCATGTTTGTGCCACTGAACTTCAGCCTAAGTGGCAGAGAAAGACTCTATTTCAAAGGAGAAGAAAAAGAAGTGAAGGCCCTGTGGAGAGCATCCTAGTGTTTAGGTGTCTAAGCTGACCTGGCCCCAAGCGCTGCTCGAGGGGTGCTTCTGTGACGGCGCAGCACACGTGCCCAGGCCTGGTTCCTCCCTGCCAGGCCCATCATCACTCACTGGCTTTTTCCTTCCTCGTGTTAGATTGGAGCTGGAGGGAGCATCACTGGGCTGAAGTTTAACCCTCTCAATACCAACCAGTTTTACGCCTCCTCAATGGAGGGAACAACTAGGCTGCAAGACTTTAAAGGCAACATTCTACGAGTTTTTACCAGCTCAGACACCATCAAGTGAGTAGTTTAACTAGCAGGGGAAAGGGCTTCTAAGCTTAGGTGTGGTTCCAGCAAGAGCATCCAGATGCCATTTCCTTAACCCAACCTGGCCCAGGGAAGAAAGGAAAGATGTCAGCCACTTTCCACCCTTCTTTCTTTTTCTCAAACTGCTCCTTGGCTGCGTCACTTTGGTCCAGGTGGGTTACTGCTTTGGGAAGGTGTTCTGGAGCCTCAGCTCTTCTGTAAGTCATACCTGTATTAGACTGGACCTTGGCCCTCACTAGATAAGCCAGCATGGCGTGGACCCAGAAAGCCAGCTAGAGAATGGAGCAACAGCTCAGAACCTGAGACTCAATTCCCAGCACTCACTGTGGTGTAATGACCTGACCTGTTCCTGGGTGGAAGCTTATACATGGATGGAATCTTTTCCATAAAGTGCTCTGGACTTCCCAAGAGAAAGTGGCTGGAGAAATTACAGAATGCGGCCAGGTGCAGTGGCTCATGCTTGTAATCCCAGCACTTTGGGACGCCAAGGTGGGTGGATCACCTGAGGTCAGGAATTCAAGACCAACCTGGCCAACATGGCGAAACCCCATCTCTACTAACAATACAAAAAATTAGCTGGGCGTGGTGGTAGGCCCCTGTAATTCCCAGCTACTTGGGAGGCTGAAGCAAGAGAATCACTTGAACCCAGGAGGCAGAGGTTGCAGTGAGCCGAGATTGCGCCATTGCACTCCAGCCTGGGCAACAAGAGCGAAACTCCATCTCAAAAAAAAAAAAAAAAAAAGAAAAGAAAAGAAATTACAGAATACTCATCGCTTTGATTTCCAGCTAGAGCCGTGACTCTTACTGCTCCCTGAGGAATTAAATGAGGGTGCTGGGATGTAACTAGCATTGGATGGGATCCTGGGCCCTCCCGCAGGGATGAGGAGTGCATGCGCAATTCAGCAGGCGATTGGATAGACAAGGCTCCAGGCTACTCTTCCGCAAGAAACCTTCCTGCTTGAAGATATTCATAGGGGATGGCAAAAGGCAGTGTAGCATGGATTTGAGGGTTTGAGAGAAAAACTGTGAGCTGGGCTCTTCTGGCTGCATAGCAGGATCCCTGAAGCACCCCCCTAGTCAGCCTCCCAGTCCAGTGGTTTGAGGGACCAGAAGAGCTCCTGGTTGTGTGTTTTTTCCCTCAGTGTTCAGAAGGGGGCAGAAGTGCCTTTCTAGCCAGCTCTGAGGAACAGGGCCAGGCAATCCCTCTTTGGCTTGTGTCTCCTTTGGCCCAAAGGGTGGAGAGTGAAAGGAGAGAGCAGTAAAGGAGGCTTGCTCAGAACCTGGGGTACGGGGCGGGGGCAGGCGTGCCTCGGGGCTTGCTTTATGGTCTGAGCTTCGTCTGCTTCAGGGACTCTTAGGAGCTGGGGATCCTGGGCCCAGCCATAACCAGACAGATTTCTGAGCCCCATTACCCAATCCCCTCTGTCTGGACGGTAGAGCAGTCTGAATGTTCCTCGCTAGGAATCCACGGCAAGACAGTTATTCATTCATTCAACAAATATTTATTGAATGCCCGCTGTGGGTTAGTCACCACAGCGGCAACAGTGAGTAAATAGGCCCATCTCTGTCCCCGAGAATCTTACAACACAGTCTCTCCCTACAGCATCTGGTTTTGTAGCCTAGATGTGTCTGCTAGTAGCCGAATGGTGGTGACAGGAGACAACGTGGGGAACGTGATCCTGCTGAACATGGATGGCAAAGAGGTGCGTTCTCCGAGGTCCTGCCTTTCCCTCCCTCACCCCTGCCTCGGTTCTGTGTCCCCACCTGAACCGAGCTCTTTTCTGCAGCTTTGGAATCTCAGAATGCACAAAAAGAAAGTGACGCATGTGGCCCTGAACCCATGCTGTGATTGGTTCCTGGCCACAGCCTCCGTAGATCAAACAGTGAAAATTTGGGACCTGCGCCAGGTTAGAGGGAAAGCCAGCTTCCTCTACTCGCTGCCGCACAGGCATCCTGTCAACGCAGGTGTGATATCCCAGACCTCGTCTCTCCTGCAGACCCTGCCTAGCTGACCACTGCTGGGGTTTTCCCTCATTGTGGAAGCCACTACGTCAAACCTTTACCCCTGATAGCGTCTGCCAAGCCGATGTCTGGGAACCTTTGTGGCTGTGGCTGTCCCCATCAGCTGCTGAGTTTCCAGAATTTTGTTGTTCACAGCCCAGATTCACCTCTTCCTTTCCGCTCCTGTCTGGAGAGGAGTGGGAGGGAGGGCACCCCTGCAGGAGAAGACCTGCAAGGCCAGGACCACAGAGGGCCTGTGGTTCCTTCAGCTCAGGTGCTTTTCACTTTGCCAGCTTGTTTCAGCCCCGATGGAGCCCGGCTCCTGACCACAGACCAGAAGAGCGAGATCCGAGTTTACTCCGCTTCCCAGTGGGACTGCCCCCTGGGCCTGATCCCGCACCCTCACCGTCACTTCCAGCACCTCACACCCATCAAGGTGAGTGGCGGTGGGAAGGAGCTCGCAGAAGGCGGCTGTGATCATGAGGCTGGAGCAGGTCAGCCCACGGTGGGGAAGGGCTGATGTGGTAAGCCTGCCACCCCAGATCGCTCCTGGCCCGAGCACAGAGCATCTCTTACCCTTTGGCTCTCTCTCTTCCTTTTATCCCACTTCTGCCATCCCATATGGTTGCGTTTTCTTTCTGTCTCTCTGATAAGGTATTTTTCTGAGTTTTTTCAGCCCAGCTCTGATCTCACTGTGAGAATTTTCAAAGATCCTGGCCCTCTGTTCTGTCTTCTCAGCTTCGGTTACCTGTGTACAGTTGACGCACAAACCTTCTTTTTTTTTTTTTTTTTTTTAAGGCAGGGTCTTGCTCTGTCACCCAAGTGGGAGTACAGTGGGGCAATCATGGTTCATTACAGCCTTGATCTGCCAGGCTCAAGCGATCCTCCTGCCTCATTGTTTTGTTTTTTTTTTTTGTAGAGACAGGGTATTCCTGTGTTACCCAGGCTGATCCTTTTTTTTTTTTTTTTTTCTTGAAACAGGGTCTTGCTCTGTCAAGAGCTGGAGTGCAGTGGCACAAACATAGCTCACTGCAGCCTCAACCTCCTGGGTTCAAGCAATCCTTCTGCCTTAGCCTTGGAAGTAGATTGGACTGCAGGTATGCGCCACCATACCCAGCTAATTTTTTTATTTTTTATAGAGATGGGGTTTTGCCATGTTGCCCAAGCTGGTCTTGAACTCCTGGGTTGAAGCCATCCTCCCACCTTGGCCTCCCAAAGTGCTGGGATTACAGGCATGAGCCACCACGCCTGGCAACTTTGCCTTCTTGGTTTGTCGTGCAGGTTTCCGTGCTTCTAATAATAAAAATAAGTCTTTTATTTTCCCACCTTTTCTCAGGCTCTTGTTAATAGCTTCTCTATCCTTAGTCCCCAAGACTAACAGCTTTCAAGTCCTTTGATGCCTTCTTGCCTGAGCCCCCATGCAGCCTGAGCTCTGCTAGTTCTGCATTCTTTTCCAAAACTACAGATCCTCTTCAAATCTTCAGGTTTTATGCCTGTACTTCTCTGGTCAGTTCAGCATAGTGGTGGAGAGCGCCAGTTTCCAGCAGCCAGAACCCCCGAGTCAGAATCCTTGGGCAAATTACTTATATTTTGGATCTGTTTCCTCATCTGCAAAAAGGGAATACTAGTCTCTAACTGATAGGGTTGTTGTGAGGATGAGTCAGTATACTTAAAGCACTTGGCCCCAGGCCCAGCACCTGGTAAGTACTGGTAAGTACTCAATAAATGATGATTGAATATTGAGTGGCCCCCATGTACGTCAATCACATCCAAGCTCTTAATAAATGTCAAGAATCCTTCCCCAGTTGGTGTTCCTGTTAATCCATCAGTGTTCCTGATAATCCATCTGTCTGCATGTCCCAGTCTGTATCTAGCCAGGTGTCGTAAGTCATTACAGCTTCCTGTGTGTGATTTGTGACTTATTTCTAAGCTTTCGCATGTACTATTTCTTCCTTTCTACCAACCATGTCTTTCTTCAAAACTTCCTTGAGAAGTTTAGGAAAATCCCATCCAATTCTGCCATTTTAATAACTGCCAGATTTGTTTTTAGTGGGGTGATCTGGGGAACGTGGGTTTCCTTCTCTTTTTTAGCCAGTAGCAATTTTACACTCAGCTCTTAGTTATTCGTGTTGATGGAGACGGAATGACAGTGGGGCTCCTCCAGAACTCAAGTCCTGTTAGGGTTTGGTCACCAGAGGCTTTTTCTGCTTTGTTGTAGGCCTCTTAGGTCAGTATCTGGGTCAGGCTGATGTTAAAACGTTTATCAGTTGGTATGATCTTAGGAAATGCAAATGAGGGAGAAGGCCTGAAGGTGCCCTGAGGGCCAGGGAGGCCAGCTAGGGATTAAAAATGTGCAATGGCAGAGGCACACACAACCTAAAACCATTCTCGTAGTTTTCTCTAAGACTTATCTCCATTATTAGGTTGGCTTGTTACTGGCAAATACTACTTTTTTTTTTTTTTTTTTGAGAGTCTTGCTCTGTCACCTAGGCTGGAGTGCAGTGGCATGATCTTTGCTCACTGCAACCTCCACCTCCTGGGTTCAAATGATTCCCCTGCCTCAGCCTCCCAAGTAGCTGGGACTACAGGCATGTGCCACCACGCCCAGCTAATTTTTTTTGGTATTTTTAGTAGGGGCGGGGTTTCACCATGTTAGCCAGGATGGTCTCGATCTCCTGACGTCGTGATCCTCCTGCCTCGGCCTCCCAAAGTGTTGAGATTACAGGCGTGAGCCACCGCGCTCGGCCCAAAGAATACTTTTGATGTTCCTCGTTGTCGATATTTGTTTTTGATGTCCCTCTTGATCATGTTCTGCGTGTACCCTCATAACCGGCCTCTCCATCTCCTAGGCAGCCTGGCATCCTCGCTACAACCTCATTGTCGTGGGCCGATACCCAGATCCTAATTTCAAAAGTTGTACCCCTTATGAATTGAGGACAATCGATGTGTTCGATGGAAACTCAGGGAAGATGATGTGTCAGCTCTATGACCCAGAATCTTCTGGCATCAGTTCGGTGAGGCTTGGGCCCTCAAATAATGATGGGAGGAAGCAGGGATTCAACCTACCTTATTGACCAAAAGTGACCAGAAATTAGGTGTCTCTGCTAATACCTTCACCCTCTCTTCATGTTGACACTCTTGTCTCTGCAGCTTAATGAGTTCAATCCCATGGGGGACACGCTGGCCTCTGCAATGGGTGAGTAGGAGGAGAACATCTCTGACTTGCTGCGCCCGATCCTACTTCCCAAGGTTCAGTGTGGGCCAGCCTCAGCCCTGCCCTGCCACATTCACCCCAGGGCAGTGGCCCGGAAGAAGATGGCTGGGAGACAGTGGTCTCTTTAGCCGAGGCTCTCCATTCCTCTGGCTTTGTCTTGGTCATGCAATACCTGGCTACTGTCCGATTTCCTAGTATTTCTTTTTTTTTTTTTTTTGAGACAGAGTCTCAGTCTGTCCCCCCAGGCTGGAGTGCAGTGGCGCAATCTCGGCTCACTGCAAGCTCCGCCTCCCGGGTTCACGCCATTCTCCTGCCTCAGCCTCCCGAGTAGCTGGGACTACAGGCGCCCACCAACACGCCCGGCTAATTTTTTTGTATTTTTAGTAGAGACGGGGTTTCACCGTGTTAGCCAGGATGGTCTTGATCTCCTGACCTCGTGATCCGCCTGCCTCGGCCTCCCAAAGTGCTGGGATTACAGGCTTGAGCCACCGCGCCCGACCAATTTTTTGTATTTTTAGTAGAGATAGGGTTTCACCCTGTTAGCCAGGATGGTCTCGATCTCCTGACCTCGTGATCCGCCCACCTCAGCCTCCCAAAGTGCTGGGATTACAGACTTGAGCCACTGCGCCCGGCCTTCCTAGTATTTCTTTACCAAATCCTGGGTTTGCCAGCCAGCCCCAGGCTCTGAGAGATTGGTAATGGAAGGTGTAAGTCAGACTGGTCTCACTCCTCCTAGGTTACCACGTTCTCATCTGGAGCCAGGAGGAAGCCAGGACACGGAAATGAGAGACACTAAAGAAGGTGTGGGCCAGACAAGGCCTTGGAGCCCACACATGGGATCAAGTCCTGCAAGCAGAGGTGGCGATTTGTTAAAGGGCCAAAAGTACCAAGCTTAGGGTTGGAGCAGGGGTGCTGGGACCTGGGGCACTGTGGGACTGGGACACTTTGGTGTTAATGCCCTGGACTTGCCTCCAGAGACTGCTCCAGAGTTGGTGACACAGCTGCCCCAAGGGCCCCTCTGTATCTAGCCTGGAACCAAGGTTATCTTGTAACTAAATGACTTTTCTCCTCTCAGTGGGTGGTAGCAGAGGGATCAAGCAGTTATTTGATTTGTGCTCACTTTTGATATGGCCAATAAAACCACACCGACAGCTTCTGCATGGATCTTCCAGAAGTGACCTGCTCAGAGAGCTTCTTGCGTCTCAGAAATGAAGAAAAGGCACAGGAAACAACACTATCAGTCCAATAGGAAACAGCACTATTCATTCTCTGGGAGCTGCCCCAGCCCTATTCTGGGCCACAGTCTAGAACTTTCTTTTCCAGCTCACAACCTGCATGTAGCTCAGGTCCCTGGAGACCCCAGCCCAGCTGAGGGAGAGCAGTTTCCTGATTCGTGTGACAAGCACCTCCCTTCCCACCACTCCCCACTCCCTCCCAAGTACAGACACCCTTCCGTCCTGCGCCATCTGAAGGGGTGACAAAGATTCCTGAAGCATTCTGTCTGAGTCTAATGGTGGCTCTAGCCAGACACAGGGAAATGTGGCTGGCTGGCTGTTGGGTGATCCAGTTCCTTGGGAGCCAATGTTTGTACCCCTGGTATTAGCTGTTTTTCCCACTAAAATAAGCACTGAGAGGCAAGACCGTGTCCCTCTGAGCTATTTGCCAAATACTTCAGGCTGGAGGAAAAAGAACAGGGCTTGATAGAAGTGCAAGGCGGATCCAGCACCAACTCTGCCATTTTCTGATCCTGGGTCCTGAGTGAACACTGACCACCAGTTTACATCTCAGGTGTGTAGGGAGCGTGGAGGAGGCAAATCCTGTTTGGAGAAAGCCAGTGTCCAACACAGCACTTGGTAAACATCAGGCATGGGAATGCTGAGTGACAGGCACCACGGGCCACGCTGAGCCCCACTCGCTCATCTGGCTGGGGTCATCAGAGGGAGGCCCAGCCCAGGACCTCCCATCCATGGGCTGGGGAGCAGCAACCGTCAGGAGCGAGGCCCAGCCCACCTCCCCAGGAGGCAGAGGGAAGCAGGCTGAGTGGTTGTCAGGCGTGGTCCTCCCCATCTGCGACGTGGCGGTAGCCAGGAGGCTGGGCCTGCATCCGGAAGAGGACGGTGAGGAGCAGCACTATGAGGAGGAAGAGGATGGAGCCACATACAGCCAAGGCCACGATCACCTCTGGGCATGGGGGAGGCAAGAGAAAGGTCATGTCAGCGTTCCATCATATGCCAGGTACTGTTCTGACATATAGGAGATACACAGAGGTGGCCAAGACAGAGTCCTAGCTCTCATGGAGTTCACATGCTAGGAGAGGGGAGGTAATAAATAAGCAAATGGGCTGGTCACAGTGGCTCATGCCTGTAATCCCAACACTTTGGAAGGTCGAGGCAGGCAGATCACCTGAGGTCAGGAGTTCGAGACCAGCCTGGCCATCATGGTGAAAACCCATCTCTACTAAATAAAGTTGGCTGGGCGCAGTGGCTCACACCTGTAATCCCAGCACTTTGGGAGGCTGAGGTGGGCGGATCACCTGAGGTCAGGAGTTCGAGACCAGCCTGGCCAACGTGGTGAAATGCTGTCTCTACTAAAAATACAAAAAATTAGCTGGGCATGGTGGTGCGCGCCTGTAATCCCAACTACTCGGGAGGCTGAGGCAGGAGAATTGCTTAAACTTGGGAGGCAGAGGTTGCAGTGAGCCAAGATCACGCCACTGCACTCCAGCCTGGGTGACAGAATGAGACACTGTCTCAAAAAAAAAAAAAAAAAAAGTTAGGAGTGACAGGTCAGTGACGAATGTGATACAGACAGACAAAGCAAAGTAGGTCAGCAGGGAAGGCATTATTGAGAAAGTGAGAAGTTTAACGGAGACCTGGAGTCAATGAATGACATACAATGATCTGAGAAGAGTATCACGGGACAGAGGAGAGGAAGGAAGGGCAAAAGGCTCAGATGTGGGGATAAGCCTGGCACACGCTAGAATCATCAAGAAAGTCAGTCTCACCAGAGCAGAGTAAGCAAGGGGCATGTAGGAGATGGGGCAGGAGACCAGACGGAGTAGGGCCTGGAAGGCCACGGTGAAGAACTTGGATTTTACTCTATATGTGATGGGAAGCCATTGGAAAATTCTAAGAGGACGGTAGTGTGAACTGGTTTACATTTTTTAAAAGTTAGGCCGGGCGCGGTGGCTCACGCTTGTAATCCCAGCACTTTGGGAGGCCGAGGCGGGCAGATCACGAGGTCAGGAGATCGAGACCACGGTGAAACCCCGTCTCTACTAAAAATACAAAAAAATTAGCCGGGCGTGGTGGTGGGCGCCTGTAGTCCCAGCTACTCGGAGAGGCTGAGGCAGGAGAATGGCATGAAGCCAGGAGGCGGAGCTTGCAGTGAGCCGAGATCGCGCCACCGCACTCCAGCCTGGGCGACAGAGCGAGACTCCATCTCAAAAAAAAAAAAAAAAAAGTTAGTCGGCCGCGGTGACTCATGCCTGTAATCCCAGCAATTTGGGAGACTAAGGCGGGCGGATCACCTGAGGTTGAGAGTTTGAGACCAGCCTGACCAACAGGGAGAAACCTCGTCTCTACTGAAAATACAAAATCAGCCGGGCATGGTGATGCATGCCTGTAATTCCAGCTACTCGGGAGGCTGAGGCAGGAGAATCGCTTGAACCCGGGAGGCGGAGGTTGCAGTGAGCCGAGATTGCGCCATTGCACTCCAGCCTGGGCAACAAGAGCAAAACTCCATTTCAAAAAAATAAAAAAAGTTAACTCTGCTGTGCTGAAAGACTGGTAGGGACAAGAATAGAACCAGAAAGAACTAGGAGGCTTTTCATTCGGTCAGGCAAGAGCTGACGGTAGATTGGACTGCGGAGGCAAGAGCACATATTAATATTTGAAAGGTTGAGCTGATCTGGCAGTGGGCTGGATGGGCAGAATGACCCCAAGGGTTATACTGTGCCACTAGGTGACTCGTGGCATTGACTGAAACAAGGAAGCCTGGAAGAAGAGCAGCTTTGGAAGGAAAAGCATCTGGTTTTAGACACTGCAACTTTGAGATGCCTTACTCAACATGCATGTAGAGACCTCAAGTTGGCAGCTGGATATGAGTCTCTAGCTCAGAGAAGAGGTTGTGAATCTGTGAGTCAGGGTGTAAGGACAGAAGTGGGCATGGAGATGGGCATAAAGTCATGAGGCTGCATGAGATCACTTGGGAGTGTGCACAGATGGGGAAAGCTCCAGGGATGAGTCCTGGGTCATCCGTTCTTTAGTGAGGAAGGGATGCCTGAAAGTCAGGAGAAGCCAAGAGAGTGTTTCAGGAAGGGGTGGCCAATTATGTAAAATGCTGCTGAGAGGTGAGGGAAGCTAAGAATTAGTCACTGGCTTTGGGAGGAGGTCACTGGTCACCAGACAAGTATGGCTGCAGGGTAGTGGAAGGTGACACAAGACTGTCTAATGTGAGTCTAAGAGAACAGGTGGTGAGGAAGCAGAGCCAGATTCCAGGCAGCTCTTTCGAGGATTCCATTCTGAGAGGGAAGAGGCTGGTGGCTGGGGAAGAGGTGGCTCTCAGAGGTCATGGATGGGCTTTTGGGAGGGAAGTACTCCAGTAGAGAAGCAGAGGCATCAGAGCTCCTTGCAGAGGTGAGGAGAGAGAACCCGAGTGCGGGTGGAGAGGCCACCCTAAGCAGTGGCTTCCCCCAACAAGTAAGCTGGTGCTGCTGGTGGTGGGAGAATGAGCCGATTCTCTCTTGGCTCTTATTTTCTCGGTGATACAAGTGAGACATCACCTGAGGGTGAGAAGTGCGGACAAGGTATAAAGCAGTCTGGGGTCGGGGAGGGAACTCCTAGCAAATGCAGTCAAATGGCTGGAAGTGCGACAGCTCTTGAGATGTGCGGATGTGAATTGCAGGTTGGTCTAGGGCATGACTAGCAAGGAGGCCGGTGACAGCTCACCTGTGTCTGCAGGACCGCTTGCCAGCTGGCACTCCTGCTGCCAATCCTTGGGCACGACGGGCTCTGTGAGGCGAAGGAAGTCCTGGAGTGGGCAGCGGTGAGGGCAGCCAGGCAGGCTGAGCGGCCAGGGGGCCTTGTCACTCTCATTCCGAAAGTACATCTCCACTGAGAAATTCCTGAGGGTCGAAAGGAGGCAACATGGGAGCTGCTCAGCCTGCCCGTCATGGGGTCCTTGGGCTGCCCCGAGCCACCTCCCGAGGGCCCCCTCCAGAGGACACTGCTAGCTCCACTCACCCAGAATCTTCCTGGTACAGTTCAAATATGTGGCAGGAGGCGTAGGGGGCTTGTTCACCATTGTAGACGTCCAGTGCCATTTGCAGGGCAACCAGGGTAGTGTCATGCTGCGGGGCAGAGGGGCTCCCCGTCAGCATTGTTCCCCACACCCGCAGGAACCGAACAGAGAAGAAATCCAGCTCCCTGCCTGACACAGCGCACTAGGGAGTGCAGGCACTCACCGCGGAGTAAACCAGCAGCTTGGGGAGCTGGGAGGTGGTCGCCATTAGGGTCAGGTTCTTCCTTATCTGAGCCAGCAGGACTCCTGAAGGAGAAAAGTCCCCAGTGTTGCTGGCTACAGCCACCTCTGCCTTCTAATTCGACCTATCTGTGCTCCTTTCACCCTCTGCCAGGCCTGGGCCTCATCACCTACACGGAGAACTCTTTAATGTCATGGCACCATGTAAGAACTCTGTGGCACCCCTCCTCTCTAAGAACTGTCAAATGTACAGAAGGAAGCAAGACAAAACAAGATATCTGCCTATATTTTAACACGGATGTAGAAACCTGCCTGTGTTTACAGAAGCACTTCAGTTTGAAACAAATGTAAACTTAAGATTGCTTCAGAGTACACAGCGGGTGGGTCTGTGCCCAGGTAACTACCATATGCTCTGAAAACTGAGATGTCAAAAAGGTGTGACAGCAGGCACGCCCTTAGGTGCTCAAACGAGGAAGCTGGCATGTGTGTCACTCTCAGCCTTCTCAAAATGGCCCCCAGTGGTTCTCTTGGGGCAGCTATTCATTTAGGAGAGGGAGGGTCTTCTGATGTGGGCGAAACTTAAGAACATGAATGGCAAGGCTGGGCGTGGTGGCTCATGTGTGTAATCCCAGCACTTTGGAAGGCTGAGGGGGGCAGATCACCAGAGGTCAGGAGTTTGAGACGAGCCTGGCCAACATCATGAAACCCCGTCTCTACTAAAAATATAAAAATTAGCTGGGCGTGGTGGCAGGCACTTGTAGTCCCAGCTACTTAGGAGGCTGAGGCAGGAGAATCGCTTGAACCTGGGAGGTGGAGGTTGCAATGAGCCGAGATCGCGCCACTCTACTATAGCCTGGGTTTACAGAGCAAGACTCTGTCTCAAAATAAATAGGCTGGGTGTGGCGGCTCATGCCTGTAATCCCAGCACTTTGGGAGGCCGAGGTGGATGGATCACCTGAGGTCAGGAGATCAAGACCAGCCTGGCCAACATGGTGAAACCCCCTTTCTACTAAAAATACAAAAGTTAGCCAGGCGTGATGGCATGTGCCTGTAATCCCAGCTACTCAGAAGGCTGAGGTAGGAGAATCACTTGAACCCAGGAGGCAGAGGTTGTAGTGAGCCAAGATCGAGCCATTGCACTCCAGCCTGGGTGACAAGAGGGAAACTCCATCCCCCCGAAAAAAAATAAATAACTTTTAAAAAAAAGGATATGAATGGCAGGAAAGGAAGAGAGGTGGGGAAATTTGGTGACTAGCGCATGAGGAGGAGGATTTGGTTTTGAAAGAGCAGGGAGTGTTTCAGTAGAGAGGGAAGTGTGTGAGAAGCCCCCACAGCAGATTTTTAATGCCTTAGGGTCCTGAGGAGTGGAGTGACATGCTGTCCTTGTCACTCACCCCCCTGAAGCCGGGCCTTCTCCGCCTGCTGGTAGATTCCGAAGAGGAAGCGGAAGCTGAAGTCCTTTAGCCGGCTGAGACGCTGCATGGTTTGGGGTGAGGCCCAGGGCGGCAGGCGCAGCCCGTGCGTTTGCTGTGTATCGCAGCGGGCAGGTTAGTGCCCCAGGCCTAGGCCAGCCTCTCCAGAGGGCAGCTCTCTTCCCCAGTGGGAAGGTGCCTGTGTGTGTGAGGGAGGGAGAGGGGAGAGAGGCAGAGGGGCTGGAACCAGTAGACATGGCAGGCAGTGTGGATGCTGCAGGGCACAGGAAAGGAAGCTCAGGCACAAAAAGTGAGACTCAGCAGAAAGGAGCTCTGGGTAGAGAGCAGCAGGGACTGCTGACAATTAATAAACCATTTCCCACTCTGAGGATCTCTGTCACCCGTGAGGGAAGTTCCCGTGTTTCACAAGCACAGCCTCCCTGGACCTCCCCAGGGGCGTGACGGTATCAGGCACTGTGTTCTACCGTCCTGGTGACCTGGGCCTGCTGAGAGGGAAAAGAGTGATCACAGTGGGCACCCTAGTGGGCTCACCTCACAGAAGAGTGTGTCATAGACATTCCAGACGGTCTCCAGTGTCAGGTCTGTAAGCCCTGTCTCGTTGGCCACCATGTCCAGAAATTGCTATGAAAAATGGGTCAGGGTCTCAGTCCTGCTCTGAGGAAAAGACAGCGTGGTGACCTCCACCTCTGCCCCCACTCACTGCATTCCGAGAATTCTCATTCTGATACTCTGGTGTCTGCCGGGTCTCGTTCTGCAGCTGCTCATAACGGGGACATGGGCCCAACGGGAACTTCAGCAGCTGTAGAGTGAAGCGGGGAAACAGGCAGTGGGAAAAGGAGCCTGGCATCAGCAGGCCCACGGCCAGAGCTGTCCCCTCACCACCCCAGGGAAGGGCTGGCCACTCTCACCCTGTCCTCACTGATGGGCACAGTGTGCACAGGGATAGGCTGCCACGAGATGTTCGGGTTGAAGCGCTGCATCCCGTTGGGAGGGAAGAGTCCAGCCAGGTTGGCCTCAGCACTCATGAGAGTCCGGTCAAAGTCTGTGCTTCGCACATAAACCTGCAGAGATAGCAACACAAGTCACGTGTGTGTGTGTGTGTGTGTGTGTGTGTGTGTGTGTGTGGTGGGAAGTTTTGGTCACCCCAAAGTGGAGCCCCAGGGGACAACCTGTTCTCGATGGCCACCCAGCAAACTGTAAACCTACCATACATCTGGCCCTCACCCTCCTCTGGCCTCTGGCCTTCCCCGTCCCCCAAACACTCCACTGGGGGTTGTCACCACCCTGTGAAGAACTCCTGTGGGAATGGCCTTAGTTGAAATGCCCCTTCCAGTCAAAAGTGCTGAGTCAATCAGTAAGGCTCTCTGGTCTGTCTGGTTTCATAATAACACCTCTCTCCCTGTCTAGATCAGGGTCCTTGGGGCAGAAACTGACTCCAGTGACGACCCTTACAGACCAGGGAGAAAAAAATAAGATAAAGGGCTGGGCCTGGTGGCTCACACCTATAATCCTAGCACTTTGGGAGGCCAATGCAGGAGGATCACTTGAGGCCAGGAGCTCGAGACCAGCCTGGGCAACATAGTGAGAACCTGTCTCTAAAAAAAAAATTTAAAAATTACCCAAGTGTGGCGGGCACCTGTAGTCCCAGCTACTTGGGAGGCTGAGGCAGGAGGATCACTTGAGCCCAGGAGTTTGAGGCTGCAGTGAGCTATGACTGAGGCACTGTGCTACAGTTTGGGTGACAGAGTGAGACCCCTTTAAAATATATGTGTATATTTTGGGCCAGGCACGGTGGCTTATGCCTATAATCCCAGCACTTTAGGAGGCCAAGGTGGGCGGATCAGCTGAAGTCAGGAGTACAAGACCAGCCTGGCCAACATGGTGAAATCCTGTCTCTACTAAAAATACAAAAATTAGCCAGGCATGGTGGCACACACCTGTAATCCCAGCTACTCGGGAGGCTGAGACAGGAGAATCACTTGAACCCAGGAGGTGGAGTTTGCAGTGAGCCAAGATCATGTCACTGTACTCCAGCCTGAGCGACTCAGCAAGACTCTGTCTCAAGAAAAAAAAATTAAAAAAAAAAAATAATTTGAAGAGCTTATTCAGAGATAGTGGCTCATGAAAAGGGAGGAGGAAACTGGGGAAGGACAAGCTCAGGCCTTAAGAGAACAATAACAATGTGTAGGGACTGTTGATAACGGCTGAGGCTGACAGTGGTAACCAGAGGAACAGCTTCCCCCATTCCTGTGGTGGGGTGAGGACTCAGGGAGCAGGCACACTCACCAGTCCTCCCTGATGTGCCCTAGGAATGTAGCACGATCTGGCATGGCAGACAGGGCTCAAAGACCTCATCTTGATCAAGAAAAGACAAGCCCTATCTACACATGTCTTCCCCGCTGTCCTTCATCTTGGCCCTGTCTGGTTTATCATCAGATACTCCCACAACATTCTAAGCTCCATGAAGACAGAGATCATATCTGTATGGTGCACTACTGAATGCAAAGTGCTAGCACAGTCCTTGGCCTTTAATAGGTACTCAATAAATGTCTTGGATGGAAAGCCTGTGATTTCACAGAGTCAGAAACCAATTTGCCAGGCCCGCCCTTAAGTCTGAATTTGGATGCTTAATCAAGTTTGCCTCTTCCCAGCCAAGCAGGGGCAACTCAGCTCCTAGGGCTTTGTTCCAGCTCTCAGATGTCTTTTCCTGTAGTTGTGATCAAAAATACAAGAAGGAGGCCAAAGTGCCCAGCCCTCAGCCTTAGGCTCCCTGAGGGCAAAAGATGAGGGCAGCATACCCAGTTCCCCTTGCCTCTGGAGCTCCCAACCTTACCTCTTGCCGGTGATAAGAGGTGTTTAGGAAGCCATGATAGCGCTGCCGCAGGGCCTGGCCCAGCTCCCAGTGCTGTAGCATCCCCTCCTGTGGGAAAACCCAAGGGTTAAGAGGGTCTAGAGGGAAGGGGTGGCTTCAAGCCCCATGGGGTTTAGGCCCTGTTGCTTTCCAGGTTTACCCTTTGCTGGAGTCGATTAATCTGATCCCAGAAGTCTTTCATTAAGTGGCCAGTCATGCACAGCAATATCATGGGCACAGAGATTAAGGTTATGAAATCTGGTCAAAGTCAGCACCCATATGGGAAAAGGCAGTTTAGTAGGACCCCAAGTTTCGTAGACTGCTCTAGACGTCACTCATTCTGCAGCTCATCCTGAGGAAAGGCTGGCTTCTGACCCACCTTGGTTAACTGACCAAACCCCTGGGGCCATTCTTCTTCCTGGTAGGGGTCCTTGGGATATGTCTTCACTGGTGAACGGTCTCCATGGCGATACAGCTGCGGGAAGAAAATGGTTTGCCTATAGGTCAGAAGCATCCCCTTGATAGGGACCCAGAGCCTGCCTTTTGCCCCATGTTAGGGAAGGAAGTCTCATTCCCTCTGGGAAGCCTACTCGCTGCAAAAGACCCCAGCTAGGAGTCAGTCACTTCTTCCAGATTCCAGAAATTCTAACTTAGCTAAGCAATGCTACTGGAGACCATAGGCAAAGCCAAGGTACAGGTAGGAAGGGAAAAGAGAAGTGAAAGCAACGTATGTGGTGGGGACAACTGGGGAAAAAAGATAACCAAAGGCTTCTTTAGGGATGAGTCTTAACCATTCAACCACTTCCCTGTTTCAAGGCAGACTCACCCGACCTATTCGGTCATCCTGACTCCCATAAGCCAGGGCTCCACGTTAATCCTGAATCCAGCCTCCCAACTCCCCAGGCCAGTCGTCCCCTCCTAAACCGGCTGTTCCTTCCCAAGATCCTCGACCCCCACCAGCTGGCCTTTGCCCTTCTAGCTTCAGGGAACTCTTTGGTGACCCCATCTCTCATTACCAAGGTAACGAAGCGCAGACTCCGTGCCTGGGTGGGCGGCATCACCACCAGGTTCACGCCGAGAAGGAGCTGGAGGAGAGCCGCCCGGCTCCAGCCGGACCGCTTGCCTGCCATCACCGTTGTAATCTATGCAGCAAAGAAGCTGGAACCCGCTGGGTGGCACCTGTAAGCAGCCGCCCGGACGCACCCGTAAGGACACACGCCGGAAGTGCGTTCGCCGCCATCTTACTTAGGGACGAGCTGGGGTCGGGGGGAAAAGGCGCAATCTCGGTGGGATTGCGTGCAGGAGGGTAGCGGTCTGGCTGTGGCGGAGGAGCGTAAGAATGTAACCCGACCTGGCGCGGCAGACAGGGCTCGAAGACCTCATCTTGATCAAGAAGGCCATAAGTTCGCGTTTGCCTCTGCTCGGAGAAATCCCTTACCAAGGTGGCGCTTGCATTGGGCGGGACCATGTCTGGAGAGCCAGCGTCCCCTCCAGGCTTGACCCCATAGCTAGATCGGGTGCAGAATTGAGGCGAGGGATGGGAAAGCAGAGGTCGCTTCTCTCCACGCCCCTGCCTTTGGGGGGAGATTGAGTCCTGGCCCTGTTCTCTAGGAGACGTTTTGCTTGGGGTGCAGGGCACAGTATGTAAACAACCCTTTGGACTCCGTGTGTCCTTGAGGTTTCCCCAGTCTGGCCTACCGTTCCTGCCTCGCACAAAGCTTCAGTAGCCCTCTCACTTTCCCTTCCAGTCCTTTCCCTGTCCTCCCTCCCCTCCACTTCCAAGTTTTAGTTAATTAGAGTCAAGACGTCATGCCTCTTCCCAAAGGAGTTGGGTTGCACAGGATGTTCAGACTTTCCAAACCCAGAGCACTGAATCCCTGGGGGAGGAATTTCAGACCAGTGGGGAGGTATTTTGAGGTAAGGGGCAGGCGCATATCATAAAGTGGGAGTAGGTGGGGTTTCCACAGAATCAATGGCCCTCTTGGCATTGACCATTAGGATTCAGGTGCAGCCAGTTTGGCCTCAGGACTTTGTGACTCCCGTGACGGTTGCAGAAGGTCAGATCATAGGTCCTGGGGATGCTTTGATTCAGATCTGCCTACTGGAAGCAAATCTCCTCAGATCTTTGGGAAACAAAACTGATCAAGCTTGGCCTGGGCTCTGTGGCTCACCTGTAATTCCAGCACTTTGAGAGGCCGAGGCAGGCAGATCACCTGAGGTCAGGAGTTCGAGACCAGCCTGGCCAATGTGGCGAAACCCCGTCTCTACTAAAAATACAAAAAAAAAAAAAATTAGCTAGGTGTGGTGGCGTGCTCCGGTAATCCCAGCTACTCTGGAGGCTGAGGCAGGAGAATCGCTTGAACTCGGAAAGCAGAGGTTGCAGTGCGCTGAGATCATGCCACTGCACTCCAGCCTGCGTGACAGAGTGAGACTGTCTCAAAACAAAAAAAAAAACCTGATTAGGCTTGGTGTGGTGGCTCACGTTTGTAATCCCAGCACTTTGGAAGGCCAGGGTGGGAAGATTGCTTGAGCCCAGGAGTTCGAGACCAGCCTGAGCAGCTTATGAAAATCTCCTCTCTACAAAAAAAAGTTTAAAAATTAGCTGGGTATGGTGGCACACACCTGTGGTCCTAGCTCCTCGGGAGGCTGAGGTGGGAGGATCACCTTGAGCCCAGGAGGTTGAGGCTGTAGTGAGCCATGATGGTGCAACTGCACTCCAGTCTAGATGACAGAGCAAGACTGTGTCTCAAAAAAAAAAAAAAGAAAAGAAAAAAAAAGATCAGAATTATCTGTCCTTATTTTGCCCTAGGACTCCAGATTCAATTATTTATATATACTTCAGGATTTAAACTTTGCTTCCAGAGTTGTCATGGAGGAGGCCAAGCAGCAAATAGAGTAAGAGCCAAAGCCTGGGTAGCCAAACAGTTCTTTTTTTTTTTTTTTTTGAGACAGAGTCTCGCTCTGTCGCCCAGGCTGGAGTGCAGTGGCGCAATCTCGGCTCACTGCAAGCTCCGCCTCCCGGGTTCACGCCATTCTCCTGCCTCAGCCTCCCGAGTAGCTGGGACTACAGGCGCCCGCCACCACGCCCGGCTAATTTTTTGTATTTTTAGTAGAGACGGGGTTTCACCGTGGTCTCGATCTCCTGACCTCGTGATCCGCCCGCCTCGGCCTCCCAAAGTGCTGGGATTACAAGCGTGAGCCACCGCACCCGGCAGCCAAACAGTTCTTAACCTTCTTATTTAATCACAAGCCCCTTTATGAATCACATGAAAATTTTGCGCCTCTCCTCCAGAAAAATGTTCACACATACAAACACGCACATGGAATTTTGCATATAATCCCAAATGGTTCACAAAGACCATTTATTACAGGTTCCATAAATCAGCATCTCTGAATACCTGATTTAACCTAGTCCTCTTACTTTACAGCTTAGGAAACAAAAAGAGGAAGTGACTTGCCCAAATTCACAGTTTGGGCATGGGCACAGTTTGAGAATGGATTAAAAGTCAAGTTTTGGCCGGGCGCGGTGCTCATGCCTGTAATCCCAGCACTTTGGGAGGCTGAGGCGGGTGAATCACGAGGTCAGGAGATGGAGACCATCCTAGCTAACATGGTGAAACCCCGTCTCTACTAAAAATAGAAAAAATTAGCCGGGCGTGGTGGCGGGCGCCTGTAGTCCCAGCTACTCGGGAGGCTGAGGCAGGAGAATGGTGTGAACCTGGCAGGCGGAGCTTGCAGTGAGCAGAGATTGTGCCACTGCACTCCAGCCTGGGCAATAGAGCAAGACTCCATCTCAAAAAAAAAAAAAAAAAGTCAAGTTTTGTGATTTTCAGTTGAATAGTCTATAATGGGCTGCTTCTTGCAGGCTACTCAAATTGCATTACTAAACTGCAATTGGTGAACCTGAAATACTTTCAATAAAGAGGTATCTGTCAAAGGAAACCTTTTCAAATTAGTGGAACTAAATGGGGCCTAGGCTGGACATGGCTCACACCTGTAATCCCAGCACTTTGGGAGGACGAGGTGGGTGGATGGATCACCTGAGGTCAGGAGTTCGAGACCAGCCTGGCCACCACGGTGAAACCCCATCTCTACTAAAAATACAAAAGTTAGCCAGGCGTGGTGGCATGTGCCTGTAATCCCAGCTATCGGGGAGGCTGAAACAGGAGAATCACTTGAATCCAGGAGGCAGAGGCTGCAGTGAGCTGAGATTGTGCCACTTCACTCCAGCCTGGGCAACAGAGCGAGACTCTGTCTCAAAAAAAAATAAAGGGGGCTTGGGTAATTGGCAAAATGCTGCATATTAGTGGTGGGGGGAGTTGAGTGTTTTGTTTTAATGGGCCTCTTACTCTTCTTGCAAACCAGCCAGACCACTGTACTTTCAGAGTGTAAATCTTTGGCTCACCAAATTTCAGCTATCTCTCAAATTCAGCCTTTGCTTTTCTTTCCACTTGCTCAAATATGTCTATATTCTTTGTGCATGCAAGTATCCCACGTAGGAGGGGTTGATGAAGCAGATATTATTTCAGTTTTTATAGGGAGAAACTGTTCCAGGAAGGGTGGGGATTACAGCGCAAGTAGATAGTAGAGCCCGAAGCTGAGTCCTAGTTTCTTCACCCCTTTGCCTCCAGCTTTTGCATTTTCTGCCAGATGATTCTGTGGTCCTTACACTTTGGTTCCTAACTACAGATGCAAAAAAAAAAAAAATCAAAAAAAACCCATGTAGCTAGATGGATACGTGGGCCTATCCCAAATCAAATAAATCAGAATCCCTGAAGGTGAGGACAGAAACCACTATCTTATTCTGTGTTGGCAGAAGCAAACCTAAATCCAGGTATGGTAGCCATTTTTTTTCCATCTGAAGAGGCAGTTTTTGTTTTGTTTTGTTTTGTTGTTGTTGTTGTTGTTTTTGAGACAGAGTTTTGCTCTTGTTGCCCAGGCTGGAGTGCAATGGCGTGATCTCGGCTCACGGCAACCTCCGCCTCCCGGGTTCAAGCAATTCTCCTGCCTCAGCCTCCCGAGTAGCTGGGATTACAGGCATGTGCCACCACGCCTGACTAATTTTGTATTTTTAGTAGAGACAGGGTTTCTCCATGTTGGTCTGGCTGGTCTCGAACTCCCGACCTCAGGTGATCCACCTGTTTTGGCCTCCCAAAGTGCTGGGATTACAGGTGTGAGCCACTGCACCCACCCGGCTGTTGTTTTTTTTCTTTTTCTTTTTTTTTGAGACAGTCTCCCACTGTCGCCTAGGCTGGAGTGCAGTGGCACAATCTCGGCTCACTGCAAGCTCCACGCCATTCTCCTGCATCAGCCTCTCGAGTAGCTGGGACTACAGGCACCCGCCACCACGCCCGGCTAATTTTTTTGTATTTTTAGTAGAGACGGTTTCACCGTGTTAGCCAGGATGGTCTCGATCTCCTGACCTAGTGATCCTCCCACTTGGCCTCCCAAAGTGCTGGGATTACAGACAGGCGTGAGCCACTGTGCCCGGCCCCAGTCAGCAGTTTTATATAATGGAGTGTATTTGTGATTTTTGTTTGTTTGAGCTTGAGCTCGAACTTTTGAATCAGCTAAACTTGTATTCTTTTTTTTTTTTTTTTTTTTTTTTTTTTTTTTGAGACAGTCTCCCTCTGTCACCAAGGCTGGAGTGCAATGGTGCAATCACGGCTCACTGCAGCCTCGACCTCCTGGGCTCCAACAGTCCTCCTACCTCAGCCCCCCAAGTAGATGGGACCACAGGCAGATACCACCACGCCTGGCTAATTTGTGTGTGTGGGGGGTTTTTTTTTTTTTCTGTAAAGGTGAGGTTTCACCATGTTGCCTAGGCTAGTTTCAAACTCCTGGACTCAAGCAATCTGCCCTTCTTGGCCTCCCAAAGTGCTAGGATTACAAGTGTGAGCCACCGCACCCAGTCTTATACCTGTATTCAAATTTGATATTTGCCCCTTGCTAGTAACTATCTCCTAGAGTTTACTGTGAGAATAAATGAAATAATGCACATAAAGATAAATGTATGTAGTAGGGATGAAATAAATGTCACATCTTTCCTTTCTGCCTTCTGTATCATTTCTGAACTCAGGTCTGGGAATCCAGGTTTCTGGATTATTCTCTATGTTGTGATTGGAAGGTTGGGCAGAAGTCACTTGAGTAGATACACAATGGTCTGCAAGATGATCCCCACACTTTCCACCCTTCCAGAACGGTGAAGGAGGGAAGAAGCAGTTGCCCTGGTCCATCCCTGCAGACCTTACCCTGTGGCCTGCTTCATGGGAATGAGTACTTTCGGGGGAGTTAGCCACTACTACCTGTGACCGTGGCTGGTGAATGCCCCTGTTTCTGCTTCAAGTTTCTCCTTGCTGTGAGAAGAAACCTGTGGAGGTTCTAGGGGCCAGATATGTGACTTGGTAGATCCCCGAGTGTGTTCCCAGAGACATTGCCTCCTGCAGGAGCCAAGGAAACATAGAAGAGGCCCATGGGACTGGGGGACTTTGGACCTAACAACTGCGGGCTGGTGGGACTGTGGCACGGTGGTGGGGCTGGCAAAGTGGGAACGTGATTCCAGCTGCTGATCACTTCACTGCTTGCCCTGGCTTGAAGCAAGTCTCTGTGGTTGGTCTCCAGAAACTCCATGGAAATACTGCCAACAGGTTTTGGTCTTCTCCCATTTTCCTCTCCTTTTCCCTCTTTGTAGGGATGAGGGTTGGGGTTTCTGAGCTGTAACCTGATAGGACAGCTCTGGCAGTTGAAGTCCTAGTTATAATTCCTCCTACACAGGAGATGAGGCTGAGGCCAACTCCCTGGCTTGGGGGAGTTGGTCCCTGACCTACCTTTTCAGCAGTTGGCCCTAGCCTGCCCCCGCCCCCGCTCCCGCAAGATGGGCTTATGTGTGGTTCTGGGTCCTGGGAAGCCACCTGTGGGGAGACTAGGTGTCAGGGGAGGGAGTTGAAGAACAAAGTGGATGAAAGAGGCTTCTCCCAGCTCCCAGAAGATAGGGCACTGGGCCCCAGACCATTGAGCCCTGAGTTTCTTGAAACCAGGCATCTCAGGGACATCTCTGCCCTGCTAGGCTGGAGCTTCTGGGAGCAGGGAGGTAGAGGAGGGAGCCGGACTGGTGAGGTGGGTGCTGGGACAGAATAGCGCCAGTCTGTCAGTGACTAGAGTCCCTGGTTTCTGCTTTTCCAGAACAGCTGGGGCCTTGTGAAAATCAGGGAGGGACACACGCGAGAGGAATGGAGAGCCTTGTGCTTGTGACTCAGAGATACCCAGACCAGGGTGGGGGCCTTGGGAGGGGACGACCTTGTGATGAGGGGGAACAAAAGCAAAAGCTGGAGGCAGAAGTCTAAGATGGGGGTGTCACAGGGGCTTTTCTGAAATGTGAAAATGAATACATGGGCAGATTTTGCAACAGCACCCAGCCTGCTGTCTTCTCACACTCTGCTCCCCAGCCCCCGCCTGTTCCCCCTGTCCCACCCTGTGCTTCCTCTCGTCTTTCACCAGGCTGCTCTTCTGCCTCAGCCTTCATCTTTTTCTCATCTGGTTCCTTCTGTCCCATCCACACCCCCTGTCCACTCTTTCCCTGTTTCCTCTGTTCTCTTCCCTGGTGCCCTGTTCATCTGTTTCGGTCTCTTTGGCTGCCTGCCCTGGCCCCCGTCCTTCTATGCTTTAATGTGGGGCCCATGGGAACTGGAGTTCATAGCAAAACAGGAAGAGTCCGTGAGCAGGAAGCTGGGAATGGGGCAGGGGGTGAATGACCAGCAGTAACCTCAGCTCCTTGCCTCCCACATCTGGACTGGAGCATCTGCAGGGTTCTCAGCCTCTCCCCTGTAGCCCCCCAGCCCTGGCTGCTTCCATTCCAGCACTTCAGTGGCCCAAGACGCAACAAGACAAGATTGTCCTGGACTCTGACACGGCAAAGGGACTGGAGTGAGGACATCTGGGTTCTGATCCCAGCCCGGCCACTAACCGTGTGGTCTCGGAAAAGGCCCTCACATGAGTTTCAGTATTCTCTGTCAAATGGAGCTCGGTTACTTACCCTCCTTTCCTCCCAGGGCCGCTCTAAGGACCAGAAAAGATAGTGAAGGGTTTGTGTTGTGTGTGGAAACAAGTACAAAGTTCAAAATCCACCAAGTTAAAGCAATGGGAAGACCCACAGCTGAAAGAACTGGGAGGGTGATGATAACTCGTGCCATTTCTCGAACACTTACTATGTACCACACATTGTGATAGAATCTGTTCTTTCTTTCTTTCTCCTTTCTCTTTCTTCTTTCTTTCTTTCTTTTTCTTTCTCTCTCTCTGTTTCTTTCTTTCTTCTTTTTTTTTTTTTGGAGTTTTGCTGTTGTTGCCCAGGCTGGAGGGCAATGGCACGATCTCAGGTCATTGCAACCTCCGCCTGCTGGGTTCAAGTGATTCTCCTGCCTCAGCCTCCCGAGTAGCTGGGATTACAGGCATGCACCATCACACCTGGCTACATTTTTGTATTTTTAGTAGCGATGGGGTTTCACCATGTTGGCTAGGCTGGTCTGGCACTCCTGACCTCAAGTCATCCATCTGCCTTGGCCTCCCAAACTGCTGGGATTACAGGCATGAGCCACCGCGTCCGGCATGAGCCACCGCGTCCAGCATGATCTGTAGTTTCAATCTCACAACAACCTTGTGTGGTAAAAATTACTATTATCCCTATTTTATTTATCTTTCTTTCTTTTTCTTTTTTTTTTTTTTTTTGAGATGGAGTCTTACTCTGCACCCAGGCTGGAGCGCAGTGGCACAATCTCGGCTCACTGCAACCTCCCAGGTTCAAGTGATTCTCCTCCCTCAGCCTCCCGAGTAGCTGGGATTACAGACCCGCATCACCATGCCTGGCTAACTTTTGTATTTTTAGTAGAGACGGGGTTTCACCATGTTGGCCAGGCTGGTCTCGAACTCCTGACCTCAAGTGATCCACCTGCCTAGGCCTCCCAAAGTGCTGGGATTACAGGCGTGAGCCACCACGCCCGGTCTATTTATTTTTCAACACACCATTGCTGGCTCGACTATTCTTATTTTAAAGATAGGGAAACAGATTCAGAGACATTAAGTAAATTGCTCAATCAAGATCACATAGGTAATAAGAGGTTTAGGGCTTGAACCCAAAATCTGAGCCCAGAGTCTGAACGCTAAATCAACATGCTGAGTTGAAATTGACTGCAGCAGTTGTGATGGTGTGTGCCTGTAATCCTAGCACTTTGGAAGGCTGAGGTGGGAGGATGGCTTGAGCCCTGGAGTGTGAAGCCAGCCTGGGCAACATAGTGAGACCCCACCTCAAAAAAGGTAAAAAAAAAAGAAAAAGAATAATAAAAAAAAATTGACTAGGGCTAACAAGTATGGGATAGACGAGAATAATATTTTTCTTTTTTTTTTTTTTTTTGAGACAGAGTCTCACTCTGTCGCTCAGGCAGGAGTGCAGTGGCACAATCTCGGCTCACTGCAAGCTCCGCCTCCTGGGTTCATGCCATTCTCCTGTCTCAGCCTCCCGAGTAGCTGGGACTACAGGCGCCTGCCACCATGCCCGGCTAATTTTGTATTTTTAGGAGAGATGGGGTTTCACTGTGTTAGCCAGGATGGTCTTGATCTCCTGACCTCGTGATCTGCCTGCCTCGGCCTCCCAAAGTGCTGGGATTACAGGTGTGAGCCACCGCGCCTGGCCGAGAATAATATTTTCCTTGTTATTCATTCAACAAATAGGAACACAGTACCTACTCTGTTGCCACATCTATGCCAGCCCTGTTTCAAGGGTGTTGGGGGAGATGAAATCAATAAAATACGATGTCTACTTTCAGGGATGGATTTCACGCCCTAGGCAGCAGAGTGGGAAGAATGACTATAGTCTCAGTAGCTGCTGGTTGGAGCCTGCCATCACTTCAGATGGGGTTGTTCCCAGAAGAGGCAACCCGCATACCTTCCCAGGTCCATCCTGGGCTGCCACCTGAGTTGCCTGCCTTCCTTCTGCCACTTCCACCCCTATCCCAGGCCTGCCGTTGCTCATAGCAGATTTCCTATCAAAGGCTCTCCTGGCCTCCTCTCTTATCTGTGGCCCCCGCAGGGCACCCACTTTCAGAAACTCCCTGGAAGGCACTGCACCTGCCTTTCTCCACCCCTGGATTTCTACCAGCCTGGCTGAGGCCTGGGGCTAGTGGGGAGAGCTTCTTGGCCTCTTCCCAGAGGCAAGGGAGGAGGAGGGAGGCTGGGAAAGCCGGCTGGGGCTCAGTGTCGCAATTCCGGGCCGTGCTGGGACCTTTGCTCCACGAGGTGCCTATGGAGGGGAGGGAACACCGATTCTGGAGGCTGCTGGGATTGGGGTGGGGGTTCCTAGGAGGCAGTCCCTTTGCAAGAGCTGCTAAGAGCGCTGGGTAAGGAGAGGAAGGGGAGAGACATGGAACTTGGCCGGTCTGCAGGGAAATGCCACTGTTTTGGCCGGGAGTAGGGGGGCGGGAGTGGCGGGAGAGGGGGGTGGCCGGCTGGGGAGGAGCCAGCCTGGTGGAGAAGCTTCCCTGTGGGCGGGGGTGAGGAGGGGAGGGCTGTGGTCGCCAGGCAGGAAGGAGGGGTGGCCTGACCCCTCGGCAGTCCCTCCCCTCAGCCTTTCCCCAAATTGCTACTTCCCTGGGGCTCCAGGTCCCGCTTGTGCTCAGCTCCAGCTCACCGGCTGGCCACCGAGACCTCTGGACAGGGAACTGCACCATCCTCTTCTACCAGCAAGGGGGCTCCAGAGACTGCCCACCCAGGAAGTCTGGTGGCCTGGGGATTTGGTGGGTCTGCTCCTTAGCAGTGGCCTGGGGCTCTGTGTGTGTATCTGGGGTGGGGTCGGGGAATGTCCTAAGGATCCGAGAAGGGGGTTTCTGGGGAGAAGTGAGGGGTGATGGTGATGGAAGCTTGGGACAGGAACAGGACTCTGGGTCCCAGAATAACTCCTGAGGGGCTCGGGGGAGGAGGTCCTCTATGTGAATTGGGGAGATTCTTGGAGACAGGTTTGTGCTAGGACCCTGGAAAGTGGCACGAGTGAGGTTCTCTAATAAGCAGTGTGTTTCTCTGGGTGGAGTGAGCCGTCCTCAGTGTTGGAGTGAGGGGGAAGGGGCCCGAGAGAAGCAGGGTAGATGTACCCAAACAGTCCCCACTGGCCTGGAGGGGACTTTGGGGGAGAAAGGCCGGCACGGTGGCTGGGATCCCAGACTTTGGAGTCAGAGGAGGGTTGGAGTCTTGACTCTACTGCCGCCTAACTGTGTGACCATAGTTACTTAATCTCTTTGAACCTCAGTTTGCTTATCTGTAAAATGAGTTTAAGAATAGTCCTGAGCCGGGAGCAGTAGCGTGCGCCTATAATCTCAGGTACTCAGGAAGCTGAAAGCTGATTGCTTGAGCCCAGTAGTTTGAGGCGATAATGTTCTATTATTGCACCTGTGAATAGCACTGAGTTCCAGCCTGGGCAACATAGAGAGACCCTATCTCAAAAAAAAAAATTAATAGTCTTGACCTCAGAGGGATATTATGAGGAAAGCACATAAAGCCTAATAACAGGCTGGGTGCAGCGGCTTACTCCAATAATCCCCACACTTTGGGAGGCCCAGGTGGGAGGATCACTTGAGCCCAGGAGTTCCTAGACCAGCCTGGGCAACATAGGGAGACCCTGTCTCTAAAAAACATAATAATAATATAATAAAGCCTTAGTACAGGCTAATATTTGGCAAGTAAATGTTAGCTGATATCGTTGGTATTGATAAAAGGGAGAATCAGGTGGAGAAGGGAGCTGAGGCCAGAAAGGAGCCCAGTTCTGGAAGAGTATAACTTGGGTCCTTCCTGCAGGACAGTGCCTTGGTAATGACCAGGGCTCCAGGAAGAGATGTCCTTGTGGCTGGGGGCCCCTGTGCCTGACGTTTCTCCTGGTAAGCTTCATTCCAGCCCTCTCCCCTGAGCCCAGACCACAGGCTCCACGCCTCCTGTAGGAATCGGCCTCCTTCATTACCTGACTTCTTCCTTCCTCCAGAGAGCAGTCCAGAGCCGTTCTTAGTCGTGCTTGCCTCCCGCCCAGGTCACCTCTCCCCTGGTTCCAGTGCCTGGCCCTTGCAGGCACCCGCCCCGTCCTCCCCAGTCTGGATTTGCTGCTAGAGAGTTGGCCAGCTGAGTGCTTACCCTGCTCTGGCTTTGAAGAGTTTTATCTGATCTCTGAAATGCATACACTCCAGCCCCCCAAAGGGACAAGGGTTAACATCTTCATTTAAGGTCTTGAGATGTAAGAAGCTACAAGTGACTAGTCCTAGCTAGAGCCCACACAGACTCTAGGGTCCTAAAGCCTGAGCTGGGACTTTGCTGCCCTCTAAGGGTGGGGATAAGTTTGCAGTTTCCCAGCTAGGACGCTGGGCCGTGGAGCCGGGATGGGGCCTGAGACCCCCTTGTGCCTCTCTTTTGGAGCTCAGACACTGCATTGGAGCTGTGGAAGCCAGGCACACAGGATGCAAGCAGCCAGGCCCAGGGAGGCAGCAGCTGCATCCTCAGAGAGGAAGCCAAGATGCCCCACTCTGCTGGGGGCACTGCAGGGGTGGGGCTGGAGGCTGCAGAGCCCACAGCCCTGCTCACCAGGGCAGAGCCCCCTTCAGAACCCACAGGTGAGGAGCTTCTGGGTTTGGAGGAGGTAGGGGTCCAGATTCCAGGTCCTGGATCTGGAAGAAGTTCCTTGGGGGTTTTTACTTTATATATAAAATCTCATGGTTAAGTTCAAAGGCTTTAGAGCTAACTAAATCTGACTGATCTAAGTGTGAATTTTGTCTCTAGGCCTTTCTGAGCCTCACTTTCCTTGTTAAAAATTATGGTTGTTCTAAGGATCAGTGCATATAAAAGGCTCTTACAGTACCTAGAACATAATGGCACTTGGCAAGTGAGGGCTACTCTTCTCATAAAAGAGAGACTGGCGTTTGTATAATGAAGGGAATGGAGGTCACTGAGTGCCCAGGGCAGTGGCTGAGTCAGGCAGAACATGAAGTTTTTCCTCGGGGGAGAGCATTGAAGCACTTTCCTGTATCCAGAGATCCGTCCACAAAAGCGGAAAAAGGGGCCAGCCCCCAAAATGCTGGGGAACGAGCTATGCAGCGTGTGTGGGGACAAGGCCTCCGGCTTCCACTACAATGTTCTGAGCTGCGAGGGCTGCAAGGGATTCTTCCGCCGCAGCGTCATCAAGGGAGCGCGTTATGTCTGCCACAGCGGCGGCCACTGCCCCATGGACACCTACATGCGTCGCAAGTGCCAGGAGTGTCGGCTTCGCAAATGCCGCCAGGCTGGCATGCGGGAGGAGTGTGAGTTTCTGGGGCTGGAGTGGGGAAGAGGCTGAGGGGAAAGACGGGGCCAGGGTGTGACCCAGGACAGGTGCCTGAACTTGCAGGGGCTAACTGGTCCCTAAGTATGGATTACAATATCTTTCTTGACCGGACACGGTGGCTCATGCCTGTAATCCCAGCACTTTGGGAGACAGAAGCGGGTGGATCATCTGAGGTCAGAAGTCTGAGACCAGCCTGGCCAACATAGTGAAACCCCGACTCTACTAAAAATACAAAAATTAGCCAGGCGTGTTGGTGAGCGCCTGTAATCCCAGCTACTCGGGAGGCTGAGGCAGGAGAATCACTTGAACCCGGGAGATGGAGGTTGCGGTGAGCAAAGATCACGCCACTGCACTCCAGCCTGGGTGAGTGTGAGACTCTGTTTCAAAAAAAAAAAAAAAAAATCTTCTTGCCTTTACCCAGTGCTGTCTGCTTTTCTGGAGCCCCAAACCACCCCCTTTGCCCCATCCTTGCTTCCTGTCTCCCCATCTGCTCCCTTCCTCATATTCGGCCCTGTCCTTAGGTGTCCTGTCAGAAGAACAGATCCGCCTGAAGAAACTGAAGCGGCAAGAGGAGGAACAGGCCCATGCCACATCCCTGCCCCCCAGGGCTTCCTCACCCCCCCAAATCCTGCCCCAGCTCAGCCAGGAGCAACTGGGCATGATCGAGAAGCTGGTCGCTGCCCAGCAACAGTGTAATCGGCGCTCCTTTTCTGACCGGCTTCGAGTCACGGTACTTGACACGCCTGGGGAGAGGCGGCTGCGCCCAGATCACCAGTGGGCTTCTTGATGTCCGACTCAAAGCGCTTTGCCTTTTCCCTCCTGGGTAGCCTTGGCCCATGGCACCAGATCCCCATAGCCGGGAGGCCCGTCAGCAGCGCTTTGCCCACTTCACTGAGCTGGCCATCGTCTCTGTGCAGGAGATAGTTGACTTTGCTAAACAGCTACCCGGCTTCCTGCAGCTCAGCCGGGAGGACCAGATTGCCCTGCTGAAGACCTCTGCAATCGAGGTGGCTGGAGAAGGGCAAGGGATGAAGGGAGAAGCAGAGTGGGATTATCTGTGGGAGGGGCCTCCAGACATCGAGCTGGGAGAGCCAAATCTGCTGGGAAGCAGGGATGAGGGGAATCGGCCTCCCTGGAAGGGGCCATGCTCCAAGACCAGCCCTCCTAGTCCCCGTTTGAGGTTTGCTGCTTGTGTGCAGGTGATGCTTCTGGAGACATCTCGGAGGTACAACCCTGGGAGTGAGAGTATCACCTTCCTCAAGGATTTCAGTTATAACCGGGAAGACTTTGCCAAAGCAGGTGAGAACTGAGATGACACAGGGATTGGGGTTGGATGGACAGATGCCTCTTTTTTTATTTTTTATTTTTAAAAATTGAGGGCCAGGCGCGGTGGCTCATGCCTGTAATCCCAGCACTTTGGGAGGCCGAGGTGGGCAGATCACCGGGTCAGTAGATCGAGACCATCCTGGCTAACACGGTGAAACCCTGTCTCTACTAAAAATATAAAAAATTAGTCAGGCATGGTAGCACGCGCCTGTAGCCCCAGCTACTTGGGAGACTAAGGCAGGAGAATCGCTTGAATCCGGGAGACGGAGGTTGCAGTGAGCTGAGATCGCACCATTGCACTCCGGCCTGGGCGACAAAAAAAAAAAAAAAAAAAAAATTGAGATGGAGTCTCACTATGTTGCCCAGGCTGGTGCCAACCTCCTGGCCTCAAGTGATCCTGCTGCCTCTGACTCCCAAAGTGCTGGGATTACAGGCGTGAGCCACCCACCATGCCCAGCCAAGGACTTTTTTTTTGTTTTATTTTTTTTTTTTTTTTAGACAGAGTTTGCTCTGTCACCCAAGCAGGAGTGCAGTGGCATGATCTTGGCTCACTACAACCTCCGCCTCCCGGGTTCAAGCAATTCTCCTGCCTCAGCTTCTCAAGTAGCTGGGATTAGGTGCACCACCATGCCCAGCTAATTTTTGTATTTTTAGTAGAGACAGGGTTTTACCATGTTGACCAGGCTGGTCTTGAACTCCTGACCCTAAGTGATCCATGTGCCTCAGCCTCCCAAAATGCTGGGATTACAGGCATGAGCCACTGAACCTGGCCAGGACTGGTGCTTTTTGTCAGAGGCCCATAGTGACTATAGAGCCACAGGCCCAATGTTTGGGTGGCTGGTAAGGGAAGGCTCCGCTTGTTTTTTGAAGATGGAAAATTGGAATGCTGATAGGCTTCTCTCAGCTGCTCCAGATAGACCCCTGTCCTCTGTTGCTTTAGGTCAGTGGTTTTCAAACTGTATTCCAAGGAACCTGAGAGATATATGGAATGGCACCTTGGAGGAGAAACAGGGAGGCACAGGAATGTCCTTCACCTTTACTTTAGCCAAGCAAGAAGCTCCATTTAAATCTGCATTATATATCGCACTGCTACATAGTATTTTGCTTGCAGATTTTATAGCTTGAAAAAAAAGTTTGAAACTCACTGCACTGAACTTTTTAGTAGTCAAAAAGTGAACAAATCTTCCTCACATGTGCTCTTTGGGGATCATGGGGGCTGATTTCCCCTACTTTTTTTTTTTTTTTTTGAGATAAGTCCTTGCTCTGTCACGCAGGCTGAAGTGCAGTGATATGAACGTGGCTCACTGCAGCCTCAACCACCTGGGCCCCAGTAATTCTCCTGCCTCAGCCCCCAAGTAGGTGGGACTACAGGCATGCACCACCATGCCAGGCTAATTTTTATATTTTTTTTGTAGAGACTGGCTTTCGCCATGTTGCCCAGGCTGGTCTCGAAATGGTCTCGAACTCCTGAGCTCAAGCAATCCACCCACCTCGGCCTCCCAAAGTGCTGGGATTACAGGCGTGAGCCACCACACCCAGCCTCCCCTACTCTTTTTCTTTTCTTTTTTTTGAGATGGAGTCTCACTCTGTTGCCAGGCTGGAGTGCAGTGGCGCGATCTTGGCTCACTGCAACTTCCGCCTCCCGGGTTCAAGCGATTCCCCTGCCTTAGCCTCCCGAGTAGCTGGGACTACAGGCACGCGCCACTACGCTCAGCTAACTTTTGTATTCTTAGTAGAGACGGGGTTTCACTGTTTTGCCCAGGCTGGTCTTGAACTCCTGAGCTCAGGCGATCCGCCCGCCTCGGCCTCCCAAAGTCGAGGGATTACAGCCATGAGCCACTGCTCCGGGCTCCTCCCCTACTCTTTTTCAATTGCACTTTCTGATGAAGCGGAACCATGGCATGGGAAACATGCCCAGAGGGGATGTACAATAAGAGCGAATGCTTCCATCCCCATCCTATATCTGAAGTATTTTCTCCAAAAATTAGTTCACTCTGCGGCTCTCTATCTGATGCTCGCTTGGGAGCTACGCAGAAGGGGTTTCTTCATATTCAACTATTGATAATGTTTGTGTCATGAGAACTGGCCTGGGGAAAGGACAGGAGGCTGAGGGAGTTTTGGAGGGACTGGAATTGAGCTTCAGCAGGAAACCAAGTAGCTTAACGACTGGAGGAGTGGGGCTATAAAATATGGCTGATGCCCTGACTCCATTCTCGGGGCTGGTAGATCTGCGGCCAGGCCAGTCATCAAGCCTTCCCTGGTTTCTGATAACTCAGGCCAGCTCACGTGCCTCTTGCTCTCCCAACACAGGCCCACCCAGTGAGCTTTCTAGGAAGGTCACTCTTCGCTGTAGGGCATAATAGGGCTATGTTGGCACCTTTTGCCTTCTATAGTAACCGGTGTGCTGCCTGGATGTATTGACACCTAATGGGATGATTTAATGACTTTATCCAGCTTTAAAGCCCAGCCCTGCCCACCTCTTCCAAACCACTTTTTCCTCAATGGTTATTATCTCAGACCTTCTTAACCATGGCTCTTCCCTCCTTCAGAATATCCTCCTTGTGGAACCCTGCCCAGTTCTAAGATCTTTGTATTCCTTTGGCACTCGTAGACTCATGCTATCTGAATCTGCACCTATTTATAGCTTTATTTATACAAGCAGTTTTGAAGTAATCACGCTTGCCTTTCATTTCTCATTTCATGAGTGAGGCCTTGGGGAGAAGGAGCAGGAGCTCTGTCTGTCAAGTCTCCTCCCCTCTCTATCCTCTACTGTTTACTGCATGTAGTAGGTAACTGGTGACATGGATTGAGCACATTTGAGGTGTTCATTCCGTGAGCAGCAGCAGACCCTCACAGGTGCATTAGCCAACTACAGAACCTCCTCTTAATTTCTGTATAAAGGGGGCTGTTTGCCACACTTTGGGGCTCAAAACCTCACCAAGAAATGCTTTAGAAAATGGGGCTTGCTGCCGGGCGTGGTGGTTCACACCTGAAATCCCAGCACTTTGGGAGGCCGAGGCAGGTGGATCACCTGAGGTCAGGAGTTCGAGACCAGCCTGGCTGACATGGTGAAACCCCATCTCTACTGAAAATACAAAAATTAGCTGGGTGTGGTGGTGCACACCTGTGGTCCCAGCTACTCGGGAGGCTGAGGCAGGAGAATCGCTTGAACCCAGGAGGCTGAGGTTGCAGTGAGCCGAGATCGCGCCACTGCACTCCAGCCTGGGTGACAGAGCAAGACTCCATCTCAAAAAAAAAAAAAAGAAAGAAAAAGAAAATGGGGCCTGCCCATTAAATGGACTAACACACAACACTTGATAAACATCAGGGTGAAAGTACAGGAAGTGACTCACCAAGAAGCCTTGAATGGAAAAGTGTAGCAGATGGTTGCTAAAAGAAATCTGACAAAGCCTGGGGAACTGTGTAGGGTGCAGAGACTTTGACAATGTGTATGAGAGACATATTCTCTGGGTATCATGACTTTAGCTCATGTTTTGTTGCGTTTTAGTCTTCTCAGCAGGAAGACTGTTTCCAAGAAAAACGTATTATTTATTGGCCAGGCGCGGTGGCTCATGCCTGTAATCCCAGTACTTTGGGAGGCCGAGGCAGGCAGATCACGAGGTCAAGAGATCAAGACCATCCTGGCCAACATGGTGAAATCCTGTCTCTACTAAAAATACAAAAATTAGCTGGGCGTGGTGACATGCGCCAGTAGTCCCAGCTACTCAAGAGGCTGAGGCAGGAGAATCACTTGAACCTGGGAGGCAGAGCTTGCAGTGAGCCGAGATCATGCTATTGCACTCTAGCCTGGCAATAGAGCAAGACTCCGTCTCAAAAAAAAAAATTATTTATTTTACAAACACTTATGTGGTAGTTACCATATATGCCACATATTTATGAGATAGGTACTATTATTATTCCCATTTTACAGATGGGAAAACCAAAGCCCAGAGAGGTTAAATAACTTACACAAGGTCACACTGCCTTGTAAGTGGTAGAGCCAGGACTCAACCCCAGGCAGTCTGGCACCAGAATCCACATCCTCACCCATACTGCAATATTCCCTCGAGGATGTGATACATGAAATGTATCTCTAGTGTTCAAATAAGTAAGGCCAATGCCAGTGAAAAATGAGTCTTTTTTTTTTCTTTGAAACAGGGTCTCACTCTGTCGCCCAGGCTGAATGCAGTGGTGTGATCAATCACGGCTCAATGCAGCCTCGACCTTCTGGGCTCAGGTGATCCTCCCTGAGTAGCTGGGACTACAGGTGTGAGCCACCGTGCCCTGCTGAAAAAGGATTTTTTTTTTTTTTTTTTAGCCAGAGTCTTGCTCTGTCGCCCAGGCTGGAGTGCAAGTAGAACAATCTCGGCTCACTGCAACCTCCGCCTCCCAGGTTCAAGCAATTCTCCTGCTCAGCCTCCCGAGTAGCTGGGACTACAGGTGCGCCACCACGCCCAGTTGATTTTTGTATTTTTAGTAGAGACCAGGTTTCACTGTGTTGCCCAGGCTGGTCTCAAACTCCTGAGCTCAGGGAATCCGTCTGCCTTGGCCTCCTAAAGTGCTGGGATTACAGGGATAAGCCACCACATCCGGCCTTTTTTCTTTTTCTTTTTTCTTTTTTTGAGATGGAGTTTCGCTCTGTCATCCAGGCTGGAGTGCAGTGGCGTGATCTTGGCTCACTGCAACCTTCGCCTTCCAGATTCAAGCAATTCTCCTGCCTCAGCCTCCTAAGTAGCTGGAATTACAGGAGTGCACCACCACGCCCAGCTAATTTTTGTATTTTCAGTAGAGACGGGGTTTTGCCATGTGGCCCAGGCTGGTCTCGAACTCCTGACCTCAGGTGATCCCCCCCCGCCTCGGCCTCCCAAAGTGCTGGGATTACAGACATGAACTGCCGTGCCCTGCTGAAAAAGGATTCTTTATAAACAAAAATAAGTTGCCTCTATTTCTAGAAATGTGGAGCCCTCAATAATTTTCATGACAGAATTGGCAGGTGATGGTGTCTGGTGCCTGTAATCCCAGCACTTTGGGAGGGTGAGGTGGGTGGATTGCTTGAGTCCAGGAGTTTGAGACCAGCCTGGGCAACATGGTGAAATCCTGTCACAACAAAAAATATAAGAATTAGCTAGGTGTGATGGTATATGCACCTGTAGTCCCAGCTACTAGGGAGGCTGAAGTGGGAGGATGGCTTGCGCCCGGGAGGTTGAGGCTGCAGTGAGCTGTGATTGTGCCACTGCACTCCAGTCTGGGTGACAGAACAAGTCCCTGTCTCGAAGAAAAAAAACAAGAATACCAGAATTATTATTTAATTCAGCACCTCTTGTGTGCCAGACGCAGCGCTAAGTGCTCTCTGCATACTTCGTCATTGAACCAACAATTTTCTGAGATGGGTTCAGCTATGATTCCCATTTCACAGATGAGGCTTAGAGGGGTTAAGACATTTGCTCAAGGTTACACAGCAAAGCCTCGTAGACTTTTTTTTTTTTTTGACGGAGTCTCACTCTGTCGCCCAGGCTAGAGTGCAGTAGTGCGATCTTGGGTCACTGCAACCTCCGCCTCCCGTGTTCAAGCGATTCTCCTGCCTCAGCCTCCCAAGTAGCTGGGATTACAGGCACCTGCCACCACCACGCCCGGCTAGTTTTTGTGTTTTTAGTACAGACGGGGTTTCGCCATGTTGGCCAGGCTCTTCTCGAACTCTTGACCTCAGGTGATCCGCCCGCCTCAGCCTCCGAAAGTGCTGGGATTACAGGCGTGAGCCACGGTGCCCAGCCCCAGTAAACTTCTTAGTGAGTTCCTAGTAGTTCCCTAAGGTGAGGAGAGAAGAAATTTCCTACTGCTCCTGCTGCATGCGTCAGCCTCCCTTCTTCCTCCCCAGGGCTGCAAGTGGAATTCATCAACCCCATCTTCGAGTTCTCCAGGGCCATGAATGAGCTGCAACTCAATGATGCCGAGTTTGCTTTGCTCATTGCTATCAGCATCTTCTCTGCAGGTGTGGAGGAGGGGCAACGGGAAACAGCAATAGACCTGCACCAAGGAGGGCTGCAGGCCCCACAGGAATGGGGGGGCGGCGGGGGGTGGTGGCTTGGGAGGGTGGAGGCATTTGCTGTGTTATTTTAGGGTGAGAGAGCTTGGCTGGAGCATGTCTCTATATTTTGGTTGCAATTTGGGGTATGGAACTGGACCCTGGCCAGACCTGCTCCTCAACTCTCTTGGTGACCTACAGACCGGCCCAACGTGCAGGACCAGCTCCAGGTAGAGAGGCTGCAGCACACATATGTGGAAGCCCTGCATGCCTACGTCTCCATCCACCATCCACATGTGAGTCTCCCCATGGTGCCCCTTTTCCTCCTTCCCACACACAGGCCCATTCCCTGACATACCTACTTTCCCTTCAAGAATTTCTCTCTGACTGCATGGTGTGCAGACAATTCACCTCTCCCACAACTCCCCTACCCTTGCCCCGCTTCCCTGGGGACAGGCAAAAGCTGTGCTTGTCTCTCTCCCTTCCCCAGGACCGAATGATGTTCCCACGGATGCTAATGAAACTGGTGAGCCTCCGGACCCTGAGCAGCGTCCACTCAGAGCAAGTGTTTGCACTGCGTCTGCAGGACAAAAAGCTCCCACCGCTGCTCTCTGAGATCTGGGATGTGCACGAATGACTGTTCTGTCCCCATATTTTCCGTTTTCTTGGCCGGATGGCTGAGGCCTGGTGGCTGCCTCCTAGAAGTGGAACAGACTGAGAAGGGCAAACATTCCTGGGAGCTGGGCAAGGAGATCCTCCCGTGGCATTAAAAGAGAGTCAAAGGGTTGGGAGTTTTGTGGCTTCTGAGCAGTGGAGCCCTCGCTAACACTGTGCTGTGTCTGAAGACCACGCTGACCCCACAAACGGATGGGACTGAGGGCCACTCTGCACAAGGTTCTCCAGGGCCCTGCCCATCCTGCCTCCGCCACTTCCTGTTTTTCCCACAGGGCCCCAAGAAAAATTCTCCACTGTCACTCTGTGGTATGGCCATAAATGTCTCAGCGCCGCCTCACTGATAGGTCTGGTACTGTTTGAACAGGAAGATCAAAATGAATACAAAATGAGAGAAACCAATTTCTGGATTGGGGGTGGGGACACGGTAATAGAGGAGGAAGCCTGCGGTCTTCAGGATCCGCCTCCAGGCTCAGAGGAGGGACAGTCACAAATGACAGCCTTGGCCGTGAGAGGGGGCCTCTTCTTACTAACCCCCACTGCGCCATATGGGTAAATGGAATGCTGAGGCTTAGGCGCCCCCTTCCCCTGCTGGGATCCAGGTAGGATCCGGTTGCCTTTCTGCGGTGGAGGAGGAAGTGTTGGATTTCAGCGCTAAGGCCTCGGGGGTGCCCCTCACGTGCGTGTGTAGCATGCCTTGGTTTTTCCTTTGGCATCTGCAAAAGGCACAACCTGAAAGACCCGGAACCCAGTTTCGGTCCCCAGGCCCTTTGGGACAGGAAGAGAAGGGCCGTGTGGCCGCGGGGAGGATGTCCTGCGGCGGGGCTGTCCTCGCGGACTGACTGGACTCCATCTCCCAGCGGGCGCCGCGGCGCGGCCACGCCCCCCTTTCCCCGCGCGCGCCCGGTGAAGGTAACCGCGGCCGCGCGCCCCCCTCTGTCCCCGCTGCCCAGGCTTGGTAGGCTCCATCTCGCGGCAGCCGGCTTCCCTGCTCGGGCGCCGAGCACCGCCAAAGCGCCTGAGTGGGGGGAACTGAGGGATGGGGAGCCCGTCAGGAAGTCTCAGGGGCCGATTATCTTGGGAAGTGACTTTCAGAGGAATCCACATGTCGTCGAAACGGGCGCTATGACCCCGTCGGGTGAGTCTCTCTGAGCAACCCAAACAGAAGGTACTGCCGTGGGTCCTCCCCTTGGCACGCGACGGCGCCGGGTCGGCCTCCCGCGCCCACGGGCGCTAGGCTAGGTGTGTGCGCAGCCGCTGTCTCCCGAGGTCGGCCCCGCCCCGCGGCGCTAGGCCCGGCGCAGCCCCGGCCCCCCGGGCTGAATGGTACGGCCCCGGCCCTGGCCTCCCCCTCCGCACCCCGCGCGAGTGGTGCGCGCCCCCCAGTGCAGACGCGGAACTGGCGCCCGCTCGGAGCGGCGCCGCGCTGGGGAGCGACTGACGCCCCGCTGCCGGGGGACGTCGGGCCGGGCCTGGTCAGTGCCCTAGAGCTTGGGAGGTAAGAGAGTCTGGGCCGGTGAGGATTCTGGGCGAGCGTCTGGGGACTCCGAGCGGGAGACGGGCTCTGAGAGGACACCGTGGCTCTTGGAGGAAGGGGTCTCTGAGGAGGCCCTGGGGGAGTCTGAAGGGGCGTGGGGCCGGGGTCTGCCGAGGAGTGGCGGGGCCGGGGATGGGGGCGCCCTGGGCCGAGGAGGGGGCTCAGGCTACTGGGCTTGGTTCCTGCCTGGCGGGCGGCTCGGGTTCGGGTTCGGGTTCGGGTTCGGGTTCGGGGCAGCGGCGGGGGAGAACTGTCCAGCAGGTGAGGGGGCGGGCAGAGCTGGCCAGCCCCTGGGCCGAGCCCGCACCACGCTTGGTGGGTGTGCTTGTGCGTGTGCGTGCGTGCGCCTTATTTTTGGCTGGAATTTGGAGAAACATGTTTGGTTCTCAAGAATTTTTTTTTTTAACTTGATGTTTCAAAATTGACTTGCTGGAGAGAGAACACCATTTCATCTGTCTGCAATGGCTCTCCTCCCCATCCTCGTGTATCTACCTTCTTCCACCTTTCCCTGCCCTCCCCTCCACCCCAACCCTGCCAGCTGCCAGCCTCCTTGCTCCAGTTCTCCCGTACGCTGGACCAGTCTGTGCTGATGAGCTTGCAAGGTCACTGCCTGGGGAGGTAGAGGAGGGGAGGAGAGCCTCCCGTTGTGTTCACGTCAGCAGAGATGTCATATCGCTCTCTGGTTCCTGTGGTTTTACTATGAGATCCTGTCCAAAATGAGGGACGAATCCAAAGGGTTGGTTAGCATAGCCATTTCTGCTGAAAAGGCATAGGTAACTTAAAAGTTTGTGAATCTTGAATCTACCTCTGGGTGGAGCTGATGGTGATGTCGGACTTCAGCAGATAGATATGCATTTTGAACTGGATGCTTTTGGAATACAGGAAGATAGGAACCAGAGGCTCTACGTTAGTAAACATGGTTGAGACAAGAGGCAGAGTCAGAGCCTCGTTGGTTGTGAAGACAGAGTGTGAGTTGTGGGTGATGTTAGAGGATTTAGTCTTAAGAGGAGTTAGAGGTGTTAGTCTTTGTGGGGAGGGGGGAGAGGAGAGAATGAGAAGGAAAATCTTAGTTATCTCTGCAATCTGAATAATGGAAGGCAGTGCTGCTGATCAGATGTGAATTCCGGCTAAAAATCTATCCTACTACCCGTAGCTAGAATAATAACAAGATCTCAGGGTCCTTGTGGCTCTGGAAGGAAATGATTGTGAGTGACTTGAGTTTCATCAGATAGTTGTCAGTGGAGAGGGACTGAGATCCCACCAAGGCTAGAGAGGCCTGATGCGTACTCAGTGGGAGGTGCTTCAGGCCTGATGTTTGAGATTTTGGCTGGAGAGGGCTCCTGGTTTTCAATATAAACATAGACTGCAAGGTGTAGCCTAGAGCTCTGGTTCTATAAATTCTGTTTTACTTTTAGATACTTTGGCTCTCACTCTGGTCATTTCTACATAATTTTTTTTTTCCGAATCCCATGACAAGTTAACTACATAATTCTTTATTAGAACAAATTATGCTTTTTACTCACATCCCATTTCATTTCTCTATTTCTCTCCCCCTTGGATTCTGCTCAGGAGGAGCTGAGTGCAGCTCTGTTACAGTGCCCCACCTCCTGTAGTTTGCTCATGACTTTGTTGCAGTTGGGAGAACCAAGGGACTGTTTGGGTTCGTCAATCAGTGGTGATACCTAGAAATGAATATATGGCATGCTCGGAAACCTGGTGGTGTTCTAGAGATATCACTATCAAAAGCCAGAATTAGGACGAAGTACAAACTACAGACAGATGAGGGAGAAGATAACCTAATTCTTAGCAGGTACTGTCAGTGGGAGAAGTGTCTCTAGGTTCGAGGAGAGTGAATTGTTATGGGCCTTGGCCGACCCTGGAGTAGCAGCTGCTAGCAGTGTGCGGTCACCAAGCAGGGGAGGGGCTGTGGCTCTGCTATAAATAGTGTTGGGAGCCAGAGTCGCTATGGAGATAAAACTGAATCCTATTACCTGCAGGTCCTCTGTGGGGAGCAAGGGAAAGGAGAAAGCAGTATTTTGAGGATTCCAGAGGTATTGCAAATAGGTCTTGTTTATTATTAGGTAGGGGAGAAAAAACTTCTACTCATTACCTAAACCAAATAGGGCCTTAAGCATCCAGGGAGTGTGTATGTCTGTATATATGGGGGTGCCCGCAGCAGCAGCAGGTGAGGGAGTAGGGGGTGTGTATGTGTATACGATAACGGGTTTCTCTTCGTGTGCATTGAACAAGGTCTTAGGCCACATGCAGAGCACAGAGGTAGAATCCTGGAACACTAGAAATATGAGAAAAGAACTTCCACTCATAGAAGAAATAGCCCTACTAGAAATAGCTGTGCAGCAGGGTGAAACGTTTTATTTAGAGAAGTGTATAGACACTTAACAGGAAATAAAGTATAATTAAGACCATGAAAGCTTTTCCTAATTTTAGGACATAGTTTGGGAATTTCTCTGAGCACCTCTCCCTGTCCTTGCAGAAATCCTAGTATTTCTGCCTCTAATTCATAGCCTCTGTAATGTATACCAGGAAAAGGACTCATCTGTGTATATTGTATTACTGATTCTAAGCCTGAGATCAAAATAGAGGAGAGATTATGATTCAGCACCAAGGGCAGAGCTAGTAGCAGTGGCGTCTGGGCTCCTTTCTTGCCTGAAGGAGGGAGAAAAGTGGTGCAGATTAGGCAATTGGGGCATGGACATTTTCATTTGAGATCACGTGAGGTAGAATAGCCAGCTGTTACTGTCTGACCATGGTTAACTAGACAGTCTATATGGTAGTTTCACATCAAGCTGAATGTAGATGGTTGGAACAGAACAATTGTGTTTCCATCTGGACCTAGAAGTGCAGATTAGTGCTAGCTAGTTGAGGAGTCTGGTTTGATCCTGATCCACCCTGGAGGGGTCCTGAGAGTGACTTCAATTTTTGTTACAATGACAGAGTCCAGATTAGACGGCCTAGGTCTGTTTTTCAGAAACAGAGCCCCAGGCGTTAAGCTGGAAATTAAGTCATTGGTAGGGATAGGTAGGTGAACCATTATTTATCTACTCCTTTTTTTTTTTTTTCTTGAGACGGAGTCTCACTCTGTCGCCCCGGCTCGAGTGCAGTGGCGCGATCTCAGCTCACCACAGCCTCCACCTCCTGGGTTCAAGCGATTCTTGTGCCTCAGACTCCCGAGTAGCTGGGATTACAGACGTGTGCCACCACGCCCGGCTAATTTGTGTGTGTGTGTGTGTGTGTGTGTGTGTGTGTGTGTGTGTGTGTGTGAGAGACGGAGTCTCGCTCTATCGCCCAGGCTGGAGTGCAGTGGCGCAATCTCGGTTCACTGCAAGCTCCGCCTCCCGGGTTCACGCCATTCTCCTGCCTCAGCCTCTCCGAGTAGCTGGGACTACAGGCGCCTGCCACCACGCCCAGCTAATTTTTTGTATTTTTAGTAGAGACGGGGTTTCACCGTGGTCTCGATCTCCTGACCTCGTGATCCGCCCGCCTCGGCCTCCCAAAGTGCTGGGATTACAAGCGTGAGCCACCGCGCCGCCAACGCCCGGCTAATTTTTTTGTATTTTTAGTAGAGATGGGGTTTTGCCATGTTGGCCAGCTGGTCTCAAACTCCTGACCTCAGGTGATCCGCCTCGGCCTCCCAGAGTTCTGGGATTACAGGCGCGAGCCACCGTGCCTGGCCTATCTATTTTTTAACATTCGATTCTGTGAGCTCATGAGCCTAGACGCGAGGCTAGACAAGCGTCAAGTTCTCCTATCATTAGTGTGAAAGCGGAAGACCTTCTGACCTCTGCCTCTGGCCGGGAAGAAGTTGAGAGGGTGAGTCCCTTAGGCACAGCAGTGGATCTTATCAGTACTTTTTTTCCTATTAGACTTCGATTTTCATGATTCCTCCCGGGAATGCTGACTCCTTGCTTGGTGCCCTGATGCTTCTCTGAGATGAACTGATGAATTGGAACCATGGTGCAAAAGAAGAAGTTCTGTCCTCGGTTACTTGACTATCTAGTGATCGTAGGGGCCAGGTAACCAAGAAGAGATTGGCTTTTGTCTTAATATCTGGGATAGCCATAAAATCTGCAGTTGTTCCCCTCTCCGATTTCCATGTTGCTTCGCATAGCTCGTCTTCCCCTGTTATTTTACCCTGATGGGAGCATTGAAGCCAGTAGGGAAAACAACAAAGTCAGGTGGATTGAAAGCAAACCCTGCTCTTAACTAACATCTTCATGATGTCGAGCAAATATACTCTTTATACCTCAGTTTTCTTATTCTGTAATAAGAAAAAGTACATTATAAGCTACTCCTCTGTGTATGCTTTTTTGGTAATTTATTAGTTAATTCACTTTAAAAGATGTTAATCATCTTAAGGTGCCAGTGATAATTTTATTGTCAAAATCTCCCCTTCGTTTCAGAATAGATGCCTTCATGACAGTGCAGACTTCACTTAGGCTACCAGCTCCATGCGGCAGGCAGCACCCATATTTTCCAAGGTGTTACAGTCAGGTTACTTTATCCAAAATAGCATCTTGAGCTTTATTTGCTGACTGTGGTTAAAATTTGATAGCCCATTCCATCCCTTCAGGCTGCTGAATTTGTCTTTATGTTCTTCAGGCACCCGAGTAGTGATAGCGTGGCCCAGACTCCTGAACTACTACGGCGATACCCCCTAGAGGATCACGCCGAGTTTCCCCTGCCCCCAGATGTAGTGTTCTTCTGCCAGCCCGAGGGCTGCCTGAGCGTGCGGCAGCGGCGCATGAGCCTTCGGGATGATACCTCTTTTGTCTTCACCCTCACTGACAAGGACACTGGAGTCACGCGATATGGCATCTGTGTTAACTTCTACCGCTCCTTCCAAAAGCGAATCCCTAAGGAGAAGGGGGAAGGTGGGGCAGGGCCCCGTGGGAAGGAAGGAACCCGTGCCACCTGTGCCTCAGAAGAGGGTGGCACTGAGAGCTCAGAGAGCGGCTCATCCCTGCAGCCTCCCAGTGCCGACTCTACCCCTGATGTGAACCAGTCTCCTCGGGGCAAACGCCGGGCCAAGGCGGGGAGCCGCTGCCGCAACAGTACTCTCACGTCCCTGTGCGTGCTCAGCCACTACCCTTTCTTCTCCACCTTCCGAGAGTGTTTGTATACCCTCAAGCGCCTGGTGGACTGCTGTAGTGAGCGCCTGCTGGGCAAGAAACTGGGCATCCCTCGAGGCGTACAAAGGTACAGTTTGCTGCTGATGCCCAATGGGGGAAGTATGTAGAGATTCCATGTAATTGGTCTTTGAGGGGCGTAGGAAATTTCCTCTACAGCTCAAGGTCCTTCAGACCTATTGAAGCATATTTAGAGTATTTAGAGTTAATCTTTTTTCTTTCGGGGACAGAGTCTCGCTCTGTTGTCCAGGCTGGAGTGCAGTGGTGCGATCTCAGCTCACTGCAACCCCTGCCTCCTGGGTTCAAGTGATCCTTATGCCTCAGCCTCCCAAGTAGCTGGGATTACAGGTGCACGCCGCCATGCCCAGCTAATTTTGGTATTTTTAGTAGAGACGGGGTTTCACCATGTTGGCCAGGCTGGTCTCAAACTCCTGACCTCAGGTGGTCCACCCACCTCGGCCTCCCAAAGGGCTGGGATTCTAGGCGTGAGCATCATGCCCAGCCAAGAGTTAATCTTTACTAAGCAAAAGACTGCTCCAGAGTTAGACCTCGTTCCACAATTGTGTTTGGAGTAATGCTGGAATTTGATGTTTAACTGTGGTTAGGACAGTAAGTCTTAACCCAGTATATATTTTTACATTTGCTCTGGCTATTGTATATACCTTCCGGTCCTATCTGAGCTCAGAGACTGGGCTTTCCTAATGATGCTCCTTTTCCCGTTGTCATTGTTAGAGCCCCTGTGGCGATACTGGGTTGCAGTGGGTATCAGCTTCTGATGCTAATGTGTCTGATTCCTGCTGTCTGCTTCTCAGGGACACCATGTGGCGGATCTTTACTGGATCGCTGCTGGTGGAGGAGAAGTCAAGTGCCCTTCTGCATGACCTTCGAGAGATTGAGGCCTGGATCTATCGATTGCTGCGCTCCCCAGTACCCGTCTCTGGGCAGAAGCGAGTAGACATCGAGGTCCTACCCCAAGAGCTCCAGCCAGCTCTGACCTTTGCTCTTCCAGACCCATCTCGATTCACCCTAGTGGATTTCCCACTGCACCTTCCCTTGGAACTTCTAGGTGTGGACGCCTGTCTCCAGGTGCTAACCTGCATTCTGTTAGAGCACAAGGTGAGAGGCCAGCTTCCTAGACCTTTCTAGGGGAGGAACTCTTAAATATGCCAGTGGCCAGACCACGAGCTCTTGGAGGACAGGGACTACATATTTTTCATCTTTTTGTCTTCAGGAGGTAACATCATGCCTGGTAAACAGCAGGTATTCCATAGATGTGGGTTGAATTAAGATACTGGTATCATGTGGGATGTATTTAGAGGGTTTACCGTTCATTAGGGCTTATCCTTAATTATACTGACCTAATTCTTTGGAAATATCAGTAGTTCTGTTTCAGTGAGTGGTCCTGGGATGGGCAGTACAAGAACTAGGAAGGTAAGGGAGTGATTTGCATATCTCAGGTGAGGGAGGATCACCATTGTGCCTGGATTGGGAGGTGGCAGGCATGGTGGGGCAAGGGGCAGTGGGAGAGACAAAGCTGGGTCTGTAGGTGTGGTGAAGTTGGAACCAAGTTGTAATGTTGGAAGCCGTTTTCTTGTAAACCTTATTTTATGTTTTGGAGTGATTCTTACTGGATGGCTCGTGACAGGTGGTGCTACAGTCCCGAGACTACAATGCACTCTCCATGTCTGTGATGGCATTCGTGGCAATGATCTACCCACTGGAGTATATGTTTCCTGTCATCCCGCTGCTACCTACCTGCATGGCATCCGCAGAGCAGGTGAGTCTCAAGGCGTCTTTCGGCTTTCTTGCCTCTGTCTTCCTGAGGGAGGAGGCCTAATGCTCAAAGAAGTTGTAAGTGAGTGCTGGTCCTCAATCCTTTATCATAACTTACTTGTTTACAAAATCTGACTGATTTGAACTGATCTGGTGGCAAAGCTTATGCTATTTTAGTTTTTATTTATCACAACAAATGTTAATGACTATAGGCTACTGGCTACACTGCAGCGGGTGTTACGTGTGTTATGTAATACAGTAGTTCTTCCTTATCTGTGGAGGATACATTCCAAGACCCCCAGTGGATGCCTCAAACCACAGATAGTTCCAAACTCTATAGATACTTTGCTTTTTCTATACATACATAGCAATGATACAGTTTATTTTTTATTTATTTATTTATTTTTTTTGAGACGGAGTCTCGCTCTGTCGCCCAGGCTGGAGTGCAGTGGCACAATCTCGGCTCACTGCAAGCTCTGCCTCCCGGGTTCACGCCATTCTCCTGCCTCAGCCTCTCCAAGTAGCTGGGGCTACAGGTGCCCGCCACCACGCCCAGCTAATTTTTTTGTATTTTTAGTAGAGGGGCGGGGTTTCACTGTGGTCTCGATCTCCTGACCTCGTGATCCGCCTGCCTCGGCCTCCCAAAGTGCTGGGATTACAAGCGTGAGCCACCGCGCCTGGCCGATACAGTTTAATTTATGAATTAGACACAGTAAGAGAGTAACAATTTCTCTTTGGGCATATATTTGGTGTTTTTTGGAGACAGAGTCTCCCTCTGTCCCCCAGGCTGGAGTACAGTGGCACGATCTCAGCTCACTGGAGCCTCCGCCTTCCGGGTTCAAGTGATTCTCCTGCTTCAGCCTCCCTAGTAGCTGGGATTACAGGCACCGCCACCACGCCCGGCTAATTTTTTGTATTTTTAGTAGAGACGGGGTTTCACCATGTTGGCCAGGCTGGTCTTGAACTCTTGACCTTAGATGATCTGCCTGCCTCAGCCTCCCAAAGTGCTGGGATTACAGGCATGAGCCACCACGCCCAGCCTCTTTCTACATATATTTGGCTTCTCTTTGGCATATCCCAATTGCCAGCATCAGTACCCTTGTGCTTTGGGGCCATTATTAAGTAAAATAAGGGTTACTTGAACACAGATGCTGAGATTGTGTGACAGTTGATCTGATAACCGAGATGGCTACAGGCGAGTAGTGTATACAGCATGGGTATGCTGGACACAGGGATGATTTCTGTCTGGGTGGGACAGAGCGGGACAGCATGAGATTTCATCATGCTTCTCAGAACTATTGTCCTAGACTTCAGATATGATCAAGCTGCAGTTTAAAATTTATGAATTGTTTATTTCTGGAATTTTCCTTTTAATATTTTCAGACTACAGTTTACCTCAGGTAACTGCAATCACAGAAAGTGAAACTGTGGGTAAGGAAGACTACTGTATACAAAAAAAATGTACCATGTTACCTTTCAAAAAATCCAAAAAATTCTGAATTTTCAAATACATCTGGCCTCAGGAGTTTTGGAAGAGGGATTGTATCTGCATTTCCTTATCTAGAAGAATCCAGACTTGATACGTGCTCGTAATAGGTTTTGTCTTTGTTCTCACCTTCTTTATCATTTCCACAGCTGTTGTTGGCTCCAACCCCGTACATCATTGGGGTTCCTGCCAGCTTCTTCCTCTACAAACTGGACTTCAAAATGCCTGATGATGTATGGCTAGTGGATCTGGACAGCAACAGGGTGAGGTTCTTGGCTGAGGCATTGTAGAGTCTAGAGGAGGATTGCATTCTAGACCGAGTCCTGGGATATCTGTTTTTCTAGATTCCTTTCAGGAACGTCCTAAGTTGTTGGATAATTTCTATTGTGGGACTTACTGAAACAAGTTTTTTTAGATGCTTCTTTTACCTTATTAGCCAAATAAACCCTTGGTTAGGTCTCAGAGAATTATAGGATTTATTTTTGCCAGAATTCAGTGGCCCCCAACCGTATCCTCCAAGAGCAATCAGACGGTTGTGATCTGAGGGCCATTACATGTGGTATAGATCATCTCTTAATGGTTTCCCTGGGGTATAGTTTCCGGTAAGAAACTGTCTTCCAATGCAGGCTTAATGAATTATGTGACCATTCTGCACTGTGGGTACATTCAAACTTTGGTGGGAAGCCCTTATGTGTGCTCACTGTAAAACTTAAAAAAAATAAAAATAAGCGTAAATAAAATAAAAGAAAAACCATAATCCTGTTATCTAGAGAGAATAACCAATAACATTAAGGTATATTGCGTTTCAGATGCATATGTATGTCATATGTGTGTGTACATATATCTTACTGTGCAGTTATATAATGTGTATTCATTTATATAATAATATTGTATATACATCCTCTTATTTTTATTAATCTATATAAGTGAAATTCCTGAGCAATAAACTCTAAGGTCACGTCTTTTATCATTTCTCTGGTGCAGGTGATTGCCCCCACCAATGCAGAAGTGCTGCCTATCCTGCCAGAACCAGAATCGCTAGAGCTGAAAAAGCATTTAAAGCAGGTAGGTGAAGAATGAAGGAAAGAAAGGGGAGTAATAGATGCTGTGGGATTCCTGTAGAAGACAGCTATTCTCAGAGCCAGTTTCCTATCAAACTTCAAGTGGAATAGTTTTCTTCACCCTGGATGGGCTTAAGAAAAGGCGTATCCCATTTCTGGGTGGCAAAGTGAATCTCTGTTTTTGATTCCAATTCATTGTATGCTTTACCATCTTCTAATGCTTATGATGCTGTATAAAATAGCCCTTCACTCTCTGTTTCTTGTATGTGTGCCACTCTCTATGACTTCAGAACATTTTCTCAGTCTTTTCTTTTTTTTTTTTTTTTGAGATGGAGTCTTGCCCTGTCGCCCAGGCTGGAGTGCAGTGGCGTGATCTCGGCTCACTGCAAGCTCCGCCTTCTGGGTTCACGCCATTCACCTGCCTCAGCCTCTCCAGGAGGTGGGACTACAGGCGCATGCCGCCATGCCCGGCTAATTTTTTTGTATTTTTAGTAGAGACGGGGTTTTGCCATGTTAGCCAAGATGGCCTCTATCTCCTGACCTCGTGATCCACCCGCCTCAGCCTCCCAAAGTGCTGGGATTACAGGCGTGAGCCACCGCACCCGGCCGATTTTCTCAGTCTTGTTAGGTGGAAGTTAGTAGTGTCGACCGTCTGGCTGCTTTTATATCATCTTCTAGAGTTGATCCCGAGGTTCCTTTCCTCAAAAATTCCTTTCTTTGGCTGGGCGCGGTGCCTCGTGCCTGTAATCCCAGCACTTTGGGAGGCGGAGGCAGGCTAATCACGAGGTCAGGAGTTCAAGACCAGCCTGGCCATTATGGTGAAACCCCGTCTCTACTAAAAATACAAAAATTAGCTGGGCACATGGTGGTGGATGCCCGTAGTCCAGCTACTCGGGAGGCTGAGGCAGGAGAATCACTTGAACCCGGGAGGCAGAGGTTGCAGTGAGCCAAGATCGCGCCATTGCACTCCTGCCTGGGCCACAGAGTGAGACTCGGTCTCAAACAAACAAAAAAAATTCCTTTCTTTGAGTAATTCCTCACATCCATTTTTTATTGATTGATTTTCTTCTTCCTCTGCATGCTGAACACAGTACCTGAAGGTAACACATGACAAAGCTTCATTCCCTTCCCCTGCCTTGTGTGTTGCACAGCAACACCAGTAGATAGCACTGTGTTTACTTTTAGGAATCCCTGCTCTCATTTGAAGGGCCTTTAGAAATCTTTTTCTGTGTTGTCTGAAGTTCTTAGTAGTACCTCTAGATGCTATGTTTGGGTTTAAATGGGTCATTTTATATCATCCCTCTCACCTCAGTTGCTTCATCACTGCTAATATAATATGATACCTTGTTACTGCAGAGTCTAGTGGGAATTTTAAGTTCAGAAAGTTCTCTAGCTGCCTTCACTTGGTGTGTTTTCAGTCTTGATGATTGCTTTTGTATGACTAATGAGATGGAGAGGTTAATAAATGGAATTATATTTAATTTAATTTATTTATTTATTTATTTATTTTGAGATGGAGTCCCACTCTTGTCACCCAGGCTGGAGTGCAGTGGCACAATCTCGGCTCACTGCAACCTCTGCCTCCCCAGTTCAAGCGAATCTCTTGCCTCAGCCTTCTGAGTAGTTGGGATTACAGGCACACACCACCGTGCCCGGCTAATTTGTTTGTATTTTTAGTAGAGCCGGGGTTTCATCATGTTGGCCAGGCTGGTCTCAAACTCCTAACTTCAGGTGATCCACTTGCCTTGGCCTCCCAAAGTATTGGGATTACAGGCATGAGCCACTGCGCCCAGCCAGAATTATATTTTAAATGTTTGTAGGAGCTAAGATCCTTGGACTCATTGATCCTGTGTTCTAACTCCTGCTATTCAAACTGTGGTTTGTGAACCAGCAACATTAGCATCACTTGGGCTTGTTAAAGTGCAGGATCACTCCAGGCATACTGAATCGGGATCTGCATTTTAACAACCTCCCCCGGTGATTCCTCTCCTCACTCAAATTTGAGAAGCACTGCTGGCCGGGTGCGGCGGCCCACGCTTGTAATCCCAGCACTTTGGGAGGCCGAGGCGGGTGGATCACGAGGTCAGGAGATCGAGACCATGGTGAAACCCCGTCTCTACTAAAAATATAAAAAAATTAGCCAGGCGTGGTGGCAGGCGCCTGTAGTCCCAGCTACTCTGGAGGCTGAGGCAGGAGAATGGCGTGAACCCGGGAGGCGGAGCTTGCAGTGAGCCAAGATCGCGCCACTGCACTCCAGCCTGGGTGACAGAGCGAGACTCCGTCTCAAAAAAAAAAAAAAAAAAAAAAAAGCACTGCTGCTCTCGACCAGTGGTCTTCACACTGCCCCATTGAGCCTCTGAGGGGCCGATTTAGCTTGGGAGCCCTGAGCATTTAAGGCTCTGCTTCCTGTGTCCTTCAGAGCAGCTCTGTTTTCAAATTTCCATTCTGTATAATTTCACATAGATTCCAATTTTAAAAAACATTTAATGACTATAATAATTTTGCAAACGACTGTCCTGGACTTCAGATAAGATCAAGTTGCCTTGAGCTAGGTTGTCTTAAGATGGAGAGCTACATATTTCAGACTGTTTTCTAAAGGCTAGAATATTGGGATTTTTATTTCAAAGATGAAAGGTCTGAAATGGGTTGGCCATGATTTGCTAATTAGCACCGTTCTTTGTTGCAGAACTTTTTGACCAGAGAATACGAGGTAGAAGACTTCAGGAAGGCCCTTTCCTTGGAGTTAAGATTGGCTAGCTGCCCAGGGACGTGCCTTGTGTAAGGAATTTTCTTGTTGTTCCATAGGCCTTGGCCAGCATGAGTCTCAACACCCAGCCCATCCTCAATCTGGAGAAATTTCATGAGGGCCAGGAGATCCCCCTTCTCTTGGGAAGGCCTTCTAATGACCTGCAGTCCACACCCTCCACTGAATTCAACCCACTCATCTATGGCAATGACGTGGATTCTGTGGATGTTGCAACCAGGTAAGACCAAGCCGACTGTATAATCACAGTTCTTAAATTGATCTCTTTGCTCTCTAAGGGACCTTGGGGCAGACTATTTCTCTGAACCAGGGTTTCTTTTTTTTTTTTTTGAGATAGAGTCTCACTCTTGGAGTGCAATGGCATAATCTCAGCTCACTGCAACTTCTGCCTCCCGGGTTCAAGTGATTCTCCTGCCTCAGCTTCCTGAGTGACTGGGATTACGCCTGCCACCATGCCTGGCTAATTTTTATATTTTTAGTAGAGACGGGGTTTTACCATGTTGGCCAGGCTGGTCTCAAACTCCTGACCTTGGGTGATCCGCCCACCTCAGCCTCCCAAAGTGCTGGGATTACAGCCGTGAGCCACCGCACCCAGCCCAGGATTTCTTTATGCATAAAATATGTACCATATTTGGTTGTTACTTTACACCTTAGTAAAAGCAATGTGAAGAAATAGTAAACCATGTGCTCAGGACGAAGAGGGGCTGATGATTCTTTAAGATATCTCTCCCCTTGATGTTGGAAGCCTGTTAAGTGATGGCTTTGGGAGGTGTTCTAAGACTTTGGATCATGGGAATCCTTACCCTATGGGTCTCGAATTATCTCATCATCTGCTTCCCCAGGGTCGCCATGGTACGGTTCTTCAACTCCGCCAATGTGCTGCAGGGATTTCAGATGCACACACGTACCCTGCGCCTCTTTCCTCGGCCTGTGGTAGCTTTTCAAGCTGGCTCCTTTCTAGCCTCACGTCCCCGGCAGACTCCTTTTGCCGAGAAATTGGCCAGGACTCAGGCTGTGGAGTACTTTGGGGAATGGATCCTTAACCCCACCAACTATGCCTTTCAGCGAATTCACAACAGTGAGTCCACCTGCCCTCTGCTCCACTCTGCCTTCTGCCTCTGTCCTCCTGATGGACTTTGATTTTTCCTTTGCTAATCTTTGACCTGTGCCTTCTATCCTGGCTCTGCTTTAGACTTTTTCCTGCCTTTCTTTCAGACGTTGCTTGCCTTTTTTTCCTTGCTGCTGACTTTCTATTCTTTTCCCTCATGGGGTAGATATGTTTGATCCAGCCCTGATTGGTGACAAGCCAAAGTGGTATGCTCATCAGCTGCAGCCTATCCACTATCGCGTCTATGACAGCAATTCCCAGCTGGCTGAGGCCCTGAGTGTACCACCAGAGCGGGACTCTGACTCCGAACCTACTGATGATAGGTGAGCATCCTTAGAGCAGCAAAAAGGTTTTAAAGGTGAAGAGGCTCTCACTAGCCCTTCTTTAGCACAGAGAAGGCAAAGTCTCATAGGCTTCCCATATCAGTATTTTTTATTTTATTTTATTTATTTATTTATTTATTTTTTAATTTTTTGAGACAGAGTCTCGCTCTGTCGCCCAGGCTGGAGTGCAGTGACGCAATCTCGGCTCACTGCCAGCTGTCTCCCAGCTTCACGCCATTCTCCTGCCTCAGCCTTCTGAGTAGCTGGGACTACAGGTGCCCGCCACCACGCCCAGCTAATTTTTTCTATTTTTAGTAGAGATGGGGTTTCACCGTGTTAGCCAGGATGATCTCGATCTCCTGACCTCGTGATCTGCCTGCCTCGGCCTCCCAAAGTGCTGGGATTACAGGCGTGAGCCACCGTGCCCGGCCTTACTTATTTATTTTTGTGTATATGTGACAGAGTCTTGCTGCTCTGTCACGTGGGCTGGAGTGCAGTGGTGCCATCTCAGCTCACTGCAACTTCTCCCTCCCAGGTTCAAGTGATTCTCCTGCCTCCGCCTCCCGAGTAGCTGGGACTACAGGTGCCGCCACCTTGCCTGGCTAATTTTTGTATATATATATTTTTTGAGATGGAGTCTTGCTCTGTCGCCCAGGCTAGAGTGCAGTGGCGTGGTCTGGGCTCACTGCAGCCTCTGCCTCTTGGGTTCAAGCGATTCTCTTGCCCCAGCCACCCGAGTAGCTGGGATTACAGGCACATGCCATCACGCCCAGCTAATTCTTTGTATTTTTAGTAGAGACAGGGTTTCACCATGTTGGCCAAGATGGTTTCAAATTCATGCCCTAAAGTGATTCGCCTGCCTCGGCCTCCCAAAGTGCTAGGATTACAGGTGCCAGCCACTGCACCCAGCTACTTTTTTGTTTGTTTGTTTGTTTGAGACAGAATCTGGCTCTGTCACCCAGGCTGGAATGCAGTGGCTCGGTCTCCACTCGCTGCAAGCTCTGCCTCCTGGGTTCACGCCATTCTCCTGCCTCAGCCTCCCAAGTAGCTGGGACTACAGGCACCCGCCACCGCGCCTGGCTAATTTTTTGTATTTTTAGTAGAGACGGGGTTTCACCGTGCTAGCCAGGATGGTTTCGATCTCCTGACCTCGTGATCCACCCGCCTCGGCCTCCCAAAGTGCTGGGATTACAGGTGTGAGCCACCACGCCCAGCCTCGCCCGGCTACTTTTTGTATTTTTAGTAGAGATGATGTTTCACCATGTCGGCCAGGCTGGTCTCAAACTCCAGACCTCAGGTGATCCACCCGCCTTAGCGTCCCAAAGTGCTGGGATTACAGGCATGGGCCACTGTCCCGGCCCCCATGTCAGTCTTTATGCTTTGGTGACTGTTTTTCTTGGCTTCCTTGTTTGATCATTCCCTGGCCTTGAGTTCGGAGTGCTCCCCCTTTTATTTTTCCTGGTGCTGATTGCAGGTGTTCTCCCTGCCCCTTTCTGTTTTGTTTGTTTTTTGTGCACTTCACTCTGCAGTGGCAGTGATAGTATGGATTATGACGATTCAAGCTCTTCTTACTCCTCCCTTGGTGACTTTGTCAGTGAAATGATGAAATGTGACATTAATGGTGATACTCCCAGTAAGTGTGCTTGGGGAGATTGGCCAGCCCTGGGCAGGGGTTGGGGGCCCAGGGATGGGGTGGTCTGTACCTGCCTCCCTTGGATTTTGGCAGATGTGGACCCTCTGACGCATGCAGCACTGGGGGATGCCAGCGAGGTGGAGATTGACGAGCTGCAGAATCAGAAGGAAGCAGAAGAACCTGGCCCAGACAGTGAGAACTCTCAGGAAAACCCCCCACTGCGCTCCAGCTCCAGCACCACAGCCAGCAGCAGCCCCAGCACCGTCATCCACGGAGCCAACTCCGTAAGTGAGGAGCGGTGGAGGAGTGAGAACCATGGCCTGGGATGTGGGCCTCATCTATTAGGAAAGCCAGGCTGTAGCTATGCATTTGCTCCTTTTCACGCAATTTTCTCATCTTCCTCTTCATGGGCCCTAGAGCTTAGAGCCTAAGAGACCTAGTTTTGACCCCAAAAGGAGGTCATCAGGCTTTGTTCAGGGTACAGCTATGATCCCCCTTATGTAGTTTGTGGGGATGGAGAACGGGTGCCACAGAGATCATTTCCCACACATTCCTTAGGCTAGAAATCTGACAGGCCTGGTCCAGCCCTGCTAAACCGGGATTACAGGAAGGTACCATTGGGCACCAGGTAACCACTTTTAATTTCATGCGGCCTTTAGGAACCTGCTGACTCTACGGAGATGGATGATAAGGCAGCAGTAGGCGTCTCCAAGCCCCTCCCTTCCATGCCTCCCAGCATTGGCAAGTCGAACGTGGACAGACGTCAGGCAGAAATTGGAGAGGGGTCAGTGCGCCGGCGAATCTATGACAATCCATACTTCGAGCCCCAATATGGCTTTCCCCCTGAGGAAGATGAGGATGAGCAGGGGGAAAGTTACACTCCCCGATTCAGCCAACATGTCAGTGGCAATCGGTGAGAGCCCGGGGATCCCTTCTAGATGGGTGACTGAAGGACCTCACCTCAGTGGACCCTGGGCGAGGGTTAATCAGAAAGTCTGAGAAGTCTGAATGCTCTCGTGGTCCTGCCACCCCCAGAGGATGGTGTTTTGATCCAGGGGTTTAGGAATTACGGGAAGGGAGCGGCAACTGCAGTGTAGCATAAGGCCCATACTCCCAAGATCAGGTGCCCCTGCCTGGGGCTCATAGGTGCCACTGTGCATTCAAGGGCTCAAAAGCTGCTGCGGCCCAACAGCTTGAGACTGGCAAGTGACTCAGATGCAGAGTCAGACTCTCGGGCAAGCTCTCCCAACTCCACCGTCTCCAACACCAGCACCGAGGGCTTCGGGGGCATCATGTCTTTTGCCAGTAAGTGCGTTCAGCTGTCTCTCTCATCCCTGTGTTCCATTTTCTCTACAGCAGAGCCTGACTATGGCAAATGTTGCTTAGAACGTCACATGTAGGGCTGGGTTGGCATTAGCAAGCCCTAATCCAGTCATTTGGGTGATACTGGATAAGGTGTTTTCAAGTGAGGTCAGTAAAGGACAGGGACAGATGAGGCATTATCATTATGCCTGGACATTTCAGTCTATTTCAGGTAAGACAGCTGGATAGGTAACTGGAAAACAGGCAGTAAATTCAAAATCACACACTTGTACTTACATTTTTTGGAAATACTCTGGTCAAATTTGATTTGAGTCCATATCTGGTATCTTCTTTGCCTCATAACGGACTCTTCCATGAATGTGCTTTGAAATCGATATGAGATTGAGTTTTGTGCTTAGGTAGTATTCCCAGCGGTGTGGGGTGATATCAGCTAAAGACTGAAGACAGACCATGGACTAGAGAGAGCCAACGTAGAGGATCCCTGTGATTGTGAGTTTCTTCAGCAGCCAGGGAGGGACAGTGCCAGCTTCAGACCAGAAGCCTGTTAACTGCCAGCTTTCATGCTGTGTAGCAGTGGGTGAGAGACCTGGATATTATCATGTGAGGTGGACAGAGAAAGCTGTTACTGGGTTTTGGCTGATCCCGGCAGTGGCTCTGTTGTTTGCCTGGAGTTAGACGTGATCCTTTCTAAGACAGATGAGAGATGATCTGATCCACCAAACTGGGATTGTGTTTGAAAAGGAGGGAAGTGCAGATGCTGATAGTCATTAGTCTAATGCTTTGATTACTTACTCTGCCAAGTCATCGCTCTTGCACCCTCCCCTCGATAGGCAGCCTCTATCGGAACCACAGTACCAGCTTCAGTCTTTCAAACCTCACACTGCCCACCAAAGGTGCCCGAGAGAAGGCCACGCCCTTCCCCAGTCTGAAAGGTAACTACGGCCTTCCTTTTGCCAAGCCAGGTTTCTCCGGGAGATATTTCGGGCTGTGGGTTCATGGCAGGAGCCCTGCATCTGGTGAATCCTTTGACCTGGTTGTCGTCCCTCATATTGCTCCTCATGGCTTTCACCGCACATCCTGGGCTCTGATGGTTGTCAGATGGAAACCATCTTTGTAGCTGGAGAGGGCCCTGTTAGGTCGTTTAGGACAATGGCAACTGTGGGATTACTGCTGCTTCGCGGGAGGACCTTGTCAGGGTACATGATTAACATAGGGATCATCAGCCGCCCCCAGTTGTCCGCTGGGTTGCCACTGCATGAACTTAGGACAAATTCCATGCCAAAGAGCTGGCCCACCAGAGAATGGTTATGGAGAGCCTGGCAGCATTCATAGAGCACAGCCTGTCACCTCTCACACACTCATAAGCCTGTCAACCCAGGGCTTATGAGTGCGCCAGGTAGTATTGGTTAGTTTCTAGGGGGAGTTAAGACCTTATGTGAAAGCCAGGTGCGGTGGCTCACGCCTGTAATCCCAGTGCTTTGGGAGGCCGAGGCGGGTGGATCATGAGGTCAGGAGTTTGAGACCAGACTGACCAATATGGCGAAACCCCACCTCTGCTAAAAATACAAAAATTAGCCGGGTCTGGCCTCACGCATCTGTAATCCCAGCTACGTGGGAGGCTGAGGCAGGAGAATCACTTGAATCCAGGAGGCGGAGGTTGCAGTGAGCCGAGATCACGCCACTGCACTCCAGCCTGGGCGACAGCAAGATTCCGTCTTAAAAAAAAAAACAAAAAACCTTATTTGAATTTGGTTTGTGCTATCTGACAGTTTCAGGGACTTTTCTGAATTTGATTTTTTTTTATTTTTTATTTTCTGAGACAGAGTGTCACTCCGTCACCCAGGCTGGATGGAGTGCAGGGTGGTGATCTTGGCTCACTGTAACTGCCGCCATCCAGGCTCAAGCGATTCATATGCTTCAGCCTCCCATGTAGTTGGAATTATAGGCACACGCCGCCTCGCCCGGCCAATTTTTGTATTTTTAGTAGAGGTGGGGTTTCACCATGTTGGCCAGGCTGGTCTTGAACTCCTGACGTTGAGTGATCTGCCCACCTCAGCCTCCCAAAGTGACAGGATTACAGGTGTGAGACACCGCACCTGGCCTGATTTTTTTGTTTTCTCTGGACGGTGTGCCGAAATATTTAACTGTGGTAGGAAGTGCAGTGAGAAGCAACCTCATGTATTTTTTTTTTTTTTTTTTTTTTTGAGACGGAGTCTCGCTCTGTTGCCCAGGCTGGAGTGCAGTGGCGTGATCTCGGCTCGCTGCAAGCTCCGCCTCCCAGGTTCACACCATTCTCCTGCCTCAGCCTCCTGAGTAGCCGGGACTATAGGTGCCTGCCACCACACCGGGCTAATTTTTTGTATTTTTAGTAGAGACGAGGTTTCACCGTGTTAGCCAGGATGGTCTCGATCTCCTGACCTTGTGATCTACCCGCCTCGGCCTCCCAAAGTGCTGGGATTACAGGCGTGAGCCACCGCACCCAGCCAACCTCATGTATTCTTTAACTGACCTCTCATTCCTAGTGGTAAAAAACGTCAGGTTACTTGGGTGCAGTAGCTTACACCTGTCATCCTAGCTACTTGGTAGGCAGAGGCAGGAGGTTCATTTGAGCCCAGGAGTTTGAGGTACAGTGAGCTATAATTAGGCCAGTGCACTCCAGCCTGGATGACAGAGTGAAACCCTGTCTCTAAAAGAAACCAACAGAAACAAACAAAATTGTCAGGAGTCTAAGGCATGTTCTTAGGTGAGGATGGGAACATTGGATAAATGGGCAAAGGGACATCAGAGCTAGCAGTGAAAGGAGCGAACTAGCACTGCCAGGGAATCCACATGTGGCCGGGTAGGCTAGGGATGGAAGGGTGTCAGTGTCACTGGCCTTCATTTGGTACATTTGAAGAGAAGAGCAATTGAAACTCTTTCATTGCATGCTGATGCTTTGTCGCATTTGCTGCACTTACCCTCTCACCCACCTCCCATCCTCCTACCCTGACCCCACTCCCCACAACAGCATCTGCAAGATGGGTCGCTTCCCTGCACATACCCTCAGGCTCCTGGCACCCTGTGCTGGATGTTTTCTGAAAACCAGCGGTCCCTGTTTCATGCATGTGTGTGTTCAGTACCTGAAGGCTCCCTGTGTCATTTACCTGCCCCTGGCTTTGAGAAGCCACAGTTTTAAGGGTGATCTTTTCTTAGAGCCTTGGTTGTCTCCTGGTCACTTGGCTTCCAGCTCTGAGGTGCCCAAGAACCAAGGTTATGTGCATTCCTCAAGCTTTGGGAGAATGCTCAGATTATCTGGCTTACTGCTCCTCGGAGGGGTAGAGGGGTTGCGGTATTGTGGTGCACCTACTAATTGTGTATTTTGTGTCCCAGTATTTGGGCTAAATACTCTAATGGAGATTGTTACTGAAGCCGGCCCCGGGAGTGGTGAAGGTGGGTCTTGCCTGTGAGCTGTGCATGATCTTTTTTTTTTTTCTCTAGCATCTTCTGTGCCTGCCCGAGGGCCATCCTTCTCATGGAGCAAGCAGCGTCACATGAGTGACCTGCTTGCCCCGTCCCCCATGACGCCCATGCTTGCCCATGGGGCGTGCTGCTGGTGCATGTGGAGTGGCCTGAGTCTCCATCCCTACCTCCTCCACATTGCCATGGCTGGTTTCTACCTACGTGTGATGCCTTGGTGCTACCCTCACCCAGCCCTTCTGAGGAACGGGCGTGGAACATGGCTACTCAGGGCTGTGCTGGCATGAGCTCCTGCACTGCAATAGTGATGTCTCTCATTCCTGCCTTCCCTGCCACAGGAAACAGGAGGGCGTTAGTGGATCAGAAGTCATCTGTCATTAAACACAGCCCAACAGTGAAAAGAGAACCTCCATCACCTCAGGGACGATCCAGCAATTCTAGGTAATAAATGGTAGAGCTGTTTTAAAAGTTCTCAGGTAGAGGTGGGGTGGTTCCTCTACAGAACTTTAGGGATGCTCAAGAGTGGGAGAGAAGCTCTCAATGGGGTAGATGTAATACAGTGTTGAGGGGGGTGAATCAGCAGCGGTGGGTATTTGGGCAAATCGGGTGCTCCGGAGAGGTGGAGATGTGGTGGACTTGGACGTTCAGAGGCATGGCTTTGTGTTTTACCCCTGGAGGCAGACATCTAGTCTGGGTGAAAGGTGGGGGGTGCTCTGCAAAGGAGCCGGTGACCACAGAAGCGGTGTGTGGACCCTGTAGTGAGAACCAGCAGTTCCTGAAGGAGGTGGTGCACAGCGTGCTGGACGGCCAGGGAGTTGGCTGGCTCAACATGAAAAAGGTGCGCCGGCTGCTGGAGAGCGAGCAGCTGCGAGTCTTTGTCCTGAGCAAGCTGAACCGCACAGTGCAGTCAGAGGACGATGCCCGGCAGGACATCATCCCGGATGTGGTCAGTGTTGGGGGTAGGGAGTCGGAGTAACTGGAGAGAGGGATGTGAACACCACAGGCAGTTTGCCAACGCTAGTCCCTGGGTTATTGTTGCAGGAGATCAGTCGGAAGGTGTACAAGGGAATGTTAGACCTCCTCAAGTGTACAGTCCTCAGCTTGGAGCAGTCCTACGCCCATGCAGGTCTGGGTGGCATGGCCAGCATCTTTGGGCTTCTGGAGATCGCCCAGACCCACTACTATAGTAAAGGTAGGGATCGTACCTGCTGGGCACCACGCCATCCCTAACACTCCCACTTGTCTCCCGAAGAGAAAATACATTTGTCCCCTGGACACGTTTCCCAGTGCCACGCTGCTTCCCATCAGGCTTTGGGATTTTATTTTCTAGTGCATGTTTATATGCAGTGGGTGTTTTTTGTTATGAAAAATAAGACATCAGCTCATCTTTCCTTGAACTTCTTCCATTCCATACCCTCCTGTATCCTGGCTCCTCCCACCTCATATCTGCGCCTTGATTCCTACTCACTACTTCTCTTGACCTCTTGATATTTTTCCCTCAGAACCAGACAAGCGGAAGAGAAGTCCAACAGAAAGTGTAAATACCCCAGTTGGCAAGGATCCTGGCCTAGCTGGGCGGGGGGACCCAAAGGCTATGGCACAGCTGAGAGTTCCCCAGCTGGGACCTCGGGCACCAAGTGCCACAGGAAAGGGTCCTAAGGAACTGGACACCAAAAGTTTAAAGGAAGAAAATTTTATAGCGTCTATTGGTACGTATCAGTGTGTTTGGTGTGGTGGAGGGGTCCTGGCTTCTTAAATATCCCTTTCTCCTCAATTCATCCAGAATCCTGCCTTTCTCTGCCCCATGCTTTGCTTCCTAGAGAGGGAAGGGGGCCTGTGTCCATTTCTGGTGGTGTTTCTTTGTACTTCTCTAGTCTTTATGCTTCATCCACAGCCACCCCCCACCCCGTATCTTAGATGAAGAATGGAAGTTTTGTTTAGAGGGCCCAGTGAGGCTTACTGCAGGGGGTGTGAGCTGTACTCTTGGCCCCCCCTTTTATTTACGTCTGCATTTCTTCACATAGTGGAGAGAATTCCTGGAAGTGCTCAGGAAGTTTATAGATGCATCTTTGGGCTATAAAATTATGACATTTGTGTCTCTGAAGCCAGTGTCCTCCCATCCAGCCATTACACTGCTCTGGAATGTGCTCCTCTGGGGCATGTCTGGCAACCCCATTTCCCTAGGTTCTGGATCTTTGAGATATAGGTTTCCAAGTCAGTTCTTTAAACGCTTCTTCACTGGACTTGATTAAAATCTCGTTTACATTTGGTGTTTCTCCATTCCCACAAAGGCAGTGCCTTAGTGAGCTTTCTGGGCATCACCTGTGTTTGGCTCACTCCCTGCTTGACTTGAGTCATCGAGGTTGGATCTGTATTTTTCTGGTTCTAGGTCCCTAGGCACTCTGCTTCCAGCCGATGTCTCATTGCCATGGCCATTAGCAGTTGCCATATGCTCCCATAAATGGTGACGTGCAACCAGATTCCTTTTTAGGGGAGCTACACTTCCCTAGCCAGCAGAATATTATTCCAGTAGCAGTCAACTCCTGGCTTTCTCTTGCCTCATGTGATGTTCTAGAAAAAGTAGTGACCTGCTAGTCTGGAGGTCTGGAGTTTTAGTCCCATATCAGCCTCCAACTAGGAATGCAACTTTGGGCAAATAACTTCACCTCTCAGGGTCTCTGTCTCTTCATCTGGGAAATGAAGAAATCATACTGAGTACACTCTGAAGTTCCTTCCAGGAAAAGAATTGCTGTGGTTGCCATTCTGTCTGCTTTCCCCTATGAAGATGCTGGTCTTGACCATTTTATGTTCTCTGTCACCTCAACTGGAGGCATTTTTCCAAATCACTGGTGGGTAGGGCAGGTAGGGATGAGTTGGCTTCTTGAGGAGCAATGAGGAGGGATGCTAACTGCCTGCATGAATTGGCCTTTGTCCAGTCCAGTGAATCAAACAGATTGGTGTTCATGCTTCTGAAACTCTGGCTGCTTGAGGTGTTCGTCTGTCTCATCTGGAATCTGAAAAACTGCCCTTCCCCAGCTCATTTGGCAGAGAGAGTGTGGCATGGTGGGAGTTTAAATGGATCCTAAGTTACATGATCTTGATCAAGTGCTCCAGCCTCTAGGACCAGTTCCACACACAAAAATGAAGGAGCTTTGTTAAGGGCCCTTTCTGCTCTCACATTCTGCAGGGTTTTTACTGCCACATTGGGATTGGAATTAGAAATTTGGAATCTGTTCGTGAGTTTGGGTGGAGGGGTTAGATCTCTTGTTTTCTGCCCGTTCTCCCCATGAAGATATCTTTCTGTCTCTTGGTTGGTAATCCGGTGTCTGAGACTGAATCGACTTGGGTGGGTGGGTTTCCATTTCGTCTGTCTGACCAGCCTTTGACTCTCTGTCTTTTTCTCCTGCTTGCATTGCATCTGGGGTAGAATTGTGGAACAAGCACCAGGAAGTGAAAAAGCAAAAAGCTTTGGAAAAACAGAGTAAGGAACAAATGCCCTTTCCTGTTCCCAAGTCCTCCATACCTGCCAACTCCCCAGGCCCAGTTGGGGCAGGCTCCCTTTGTCAGCCCCACCCCAAATTTGCTCTTAGGGGGTGTTTGGAATGGCAGCAGGTAGGTAGCATGTGACTCCTAGGTGTGTGTAGGCCGCTTCTGTCCCCCTCCCCTCGTGTCAATCAGGCTATAACCAGGTGTCTACTGAATACAACTCCCCAGAACTTGGTTCTCTGTTGCTTCAGAGTTGGTGGGGAGAATGTTTGCCTATTTTAGTGCCCCCCATTGGATGATATCTCCCACACCTGTTAGAAGGCCTGTGGGCACAGTTGGCAGAGATGGTTGCTGTCCCTCCATGTTGAGTCTGTAGCTGCCCCACTCTCTGGTGGCTTGCCTAGGCACGCTTTCTTGCTTTCTGTCATTCTGTCCTTCTGCCATACCATTGTGGGTGGGTGGGGGACAAGGGGGTGGTTTTCATCTCAAATGTAGAAGTTGTAGGATGGAGGTAGGCAGTGCCCACCAAAACAGCTGGTGTTTCTTACCTCATCGGGCCCGACCTTTTCTACCTCCTTTGGACACATTTGTTTGGGAAGCATTAAGGGACCTGGGGACCATTAAATGGTTTCAGGTACCAGTGAAGCTCAGACTCTGAGTGCCATGGAATGTGGTTTAGACATTTGTTTGTGGAGCTTTTCTTTTTTTTTTTTTTGAGATGGAGTCTTGCTCTGCTGCTCAGGCTGGAGTGCAGTAGTACGATCTTGGCTCACTGTAACCTCTGCCTCCAGGGCTCAAGCAATTGTCGTGCCTCAACCTCCCGAGTAGCTGAGATGACAGGTGTGCACCACCACGCCCGGCTAATGTTTGTATTTTTTGGTAGAGACAGGGTTTCATCATGTTGGCCAAGCTGGTCTCAAACTCCTGACTTCAGGTGATCTGTCTGCCTCAGCCTCCCAAAGTGCTGGGATTACAGTCGTGAGCCACCATGCCCAGCCTTGTGGAGCTTCTCTGTTTTAAGATGATTTGCTCAGAATTTTCTCAGGTTGAGAAGATGGCTGGAGAACCCATTGAGACCAGGTCTGATTTGTCCTACTTGGTTCTTAAGGCATCTGGGGACCTCTTTTTCCAGTGGGTCCTGAGTTGGGGCAGTCCTTGGAAAGGTGACTGGGATGGGCTGAACAGGTCTGGGAACAGCCTGTGCTGTCCCACCCCCTTTACCAGCCTGCCCCTAGCCTTTGTGCACAGAGTAACAGAAGTCTTCCCCTACTCAGGGCCGGAAGTAATCAAACCTGTCTTTGACCTTGGCGAGACAGAGGAGAAAAAGTCCCAGATCAGCGCAGACAGCGGTGTGAGCCTGACGTCTAGTTCCCAGGTTTGTGACAACCTTGTTGAAATTTGCAAGTATTAAATATGCTGTCTCAGAATACTTCTTTAAGTTAAAATAAAACAGCCGGACGGCCGGGCATGGTGGCTCACGCCTGTAATCCCAGCACTTTGGGAGGCCAAGGCGGGTGGGTCACCCGAGGTTGGGAGTTCAAGACCAGCCTGACCAACATGGTGAAACCCCATCTCTATGAAAAATACAAAATTAGCCAGGCGTGGTGGTGCATGCCTGTAATCCCAGCTACTTGGGAGGCTGAGGCAGGAGAATCACTTTAACCCGTGGGCGGAGGTTGTGGTGAGCCGAGATTGCACTGTTGCACTCCAGCTTGGGCAACAAAGGTGAAACTCCATCTCAAAAAAAATAAAATTAAAATAAAAATAAAATAGCCAGGTGCGGTGGTGGTTCATGCCTGTAATCACAGGACTTTGGGAGGCCGAGGCAGGTGGGTCACTTGAGGTCAGCAGTTGGAGTTGGAGAACAGCCTGGCCAACGTGGTGAAACCCCATCTCTACTAAAAATACAAACGTTAGCCAGGCATGGTGGCGGGCACCTGTAATCCCAGCTACTTGGGAGGCTGAGGCAGGAGAATCACTGGAACCCGGGAGGCAGAGGTTGCAGCGAGCTGAGATCGTGCCACTGCACTCCAGCCTGTGCCACAGAGTGGGACTCCGTCTCAAAAAAAAAAAAAAAATTAAACAACAACCTCAAAACAACAAATATCTAATGATAAAGGAATTATTAAATAAGTATAATAGATCCATGTAATGCAATATTAGTATCCATTAAAGATTGTGTTTTCAAAAATTTAGTGACGTGAGAAAATGTTTAACAAAGCTACATATAGTGTGATTCCAATTTTATTTTTAAAATGTGTTGAGAAAAAACTGAAAGGAAATAAAGGAAATATACTAAAAACAGTGGTTAACGTGGGAGGTAGATTTACAGCTTGTTCTTATTTCCTTATTCCTTCGTGTATTTTCTACAGTGAGCATGTTCTTCTTTAACGCGTTGTTTTTTGTTTTTTTGGTTTTGTTTTTTTGAGACAGGGTCTCACTCTGTCGCTTCAGCTGGAGAGCAGTGGTGTGCTCTTCGCTCACTGCAGCCTCAAACTCCTGGGCTCAAGTGATGCTTCCACCTCAGCATCCTGAGTAGCTGGGACCACAGGCGCCCACCACCATGCCTGGCTAAGTTTGTGTATCTTTTGTAGAGATGGGGTTTCACCATGTTGCCCAGCCTGGTCTCCAACTCCTGGGCTGAAATGATCCTCCCACCTCAGCCTCCCAAAGTGCTAGGACTACAGGCATGAGGCACTGTGCCCGGCCTATTTCTTTTTTTTATTACATAGGTTGTACATATTTTATATTCTGGAAACAAAAGTTGCTTGTGACTTCTCTAAGGATGATAACAGAAGGGTGGGGATGGGGAGAAAGAAAAAGGTACAGTATTTCTGTGGGAAACTGAGAGGAGATTGGACACCTCCCCTAATGTTCGTGTGTCTTGTTTCAGAGGACTGATCAAGACTCTGTCATCGGCATGAGTCCAGCTGTTATGATCCGCAGCTCAAGTCAGGATTCTGAAGTTAGCACCGTGGTAGGGGAACACCACACTGGCATCTTGGTGGGTGGGGTGTGGATTTCCCCTTTGGGAAAGGGTGCTACTTTCTCTTTGGAGGCTGCTCTGAGTCTCAGGTCAGCATGGTTCTCATGGTGGAGATGTATTACCATCATAGGTGTGTGTACACGAAATTCACCCAGAGCTTCTCATCTTATAAAGAAGGTACTTCCAGAAGCTCTCTGACACACCTTTGAAATTTAATACTTTTTTATGGTGGCAGGGAGCTCTAACAGCTTGGCATTTTGGGGGCCCATCCCTGGGGACTGTCTCTTACTACCTTTTTTCCTTTCCAGGTGAGTAATAGCTCTGGAGAGACCCTTGGAGCTGACAGTGACTTGAGCAGCAATGCAGGTGATGGACCAGGTGGCGAGGGCAGTGTTCACCTGGCAAGCTCTCGGGGCACTTTGTCTGATAGTGAAATTGAGACCAACTCTGCCACAAGCACCATCTTTGTAAGCTTTGTTTATTAACAAAAGAAAACCATTTCTTTAAAGGGGGAGGGAAGCAGGCTAGAAAAGAATGAAAGTGAAGAGACACTAAAGAGGTAAAGGTTAAATAAGGAAGAGGTAATCCTCTTATATTTGGCTTGAAGGAAAACATTTCTTAAGGCTTTGTTCAGAGTCATTTGACTCATGATCTGGGGCTTTTAGAACCCTCTCCTGAATCATTGATGAGTTAGGCTCCCTGCCCAGTCAGATAAGGGCTTTGAATCGTATGTAGTATTAACCCCCAGGTTTAACACAGGCAAAGCAATACCTTTGTGGCAATGTCAGGACAATTACAGCTGTCATTTAGTACCAGTCTGCCTATTTCTGTGGACTATCCAGTTTTAGTTTGGTCACTGCTCTATTTATAAATAAAATAGCATTTTATTTTAGTATATTCCTAACAGTTATTTGAAGTTTTCATTCATTAATAAACATCCATGAAGTGATTTACTAAGTGCCAGATTTTGCGCTGAAGAAACAGGGATGAAAAAGGCATGGTTCCTACTCAAGAAGTTTGTGATCCACTATATTGCTGTGAGTGGTCTCTTCTAACAGGTGAGGGGAACAACGCCTTAGGAAGAACGAACTTCCCTAGATCACACAGTAAGCCCGTGATCAGCTGGAAGGAGATGAATTCTTTTTAGTCCTTGCCTTAGACAGCTGGCTTTTTTTTTTTTTTTACACAGGATCTCACTCTGTTGCCCAGGCTGGAGTATAGTGGCACAATCACTGCTCACTGCAGCTTTGACCTGTCAGGCTCAAGTGATCCTCCCACCTCAGCCTCCCAGATAGCTGGGACTACAGGCATACACCACCATGCCTGGCTAATTTTTTAGTTTTTTGTAGAGATGAGGTTTCCCTCTGTTGTCTAGGCCAGTCTCAAACTCCTGGGTTAAGTGAGCCTCCTGCCTTGGCCTCTTAAAGTGGCATGAGCCACTGTGCCCAGCCTCTGCTTTTTAATGTGTATGTGCCTCTATAGGCTGTGTTAAAATACTGATAGACTTGCTACTTTATTAAACAGAGATGAGAATGGATGTTCTCTACAAGAGCTTATACGCATAGGTCCTTATCTTTAAGGCCTATGGGGAGAAAGGAAGATAAAATTTAAATGAAACCAACTATTTAAAACTGGTTATCATTCCCACCCCCAGAGCCTTCTGTATGTGTGTTTTTAATAGAGTCAGTGACCTCCCAGAGTGAAGATTGGGAATAGGACTGAGAGGCTACTCAAGTTAATGGGGCTTAACTCTCTCTGAGTCTGAACAGACTGATTGGCTGATTGAGTGATTGATTTTTCTTTTGTGCTGACAGTTTATTAGGGGTTTTCTTTTTTTTTTTTTTTTTTTGAGATGGAGCCTTGCTCTGTCACCCAGGCTGGAGTGCAGTGGCGCAATCTCGGCTCACGGCAAGCTCCGCCTCCCGGGTTCACACCATTCTCCTGCCTCAGCCTCCTGAGTAGCTGGGACTACGGGTGCCCGCCACCACGCCCAGCTAATTTTTTTGTATTTTTAGTGGAGACGGGGTTTCACCATGTTAGCCAGGATGGTCTCGATCTCCTGACTTTGTGATCCGCTCGCCTCGGCCTCCCAAAGTGCTGGGATTACAGGCGTGAGCCACCGTGCCACGCCAGGGGTTTTCAATAATGTTTTCTTTTCTTTTCTTTTTTTTCTTTCTTTTTTTTTGAGACAGAATCTTGCTCTGTCGCCCAGGCTGGAGTGCAGTGGCGTGATCTCAGCTCACTGCAATCTCCACCTCCCAGGTTCACACCATTCTCCTTCCTCAGCCTCCCGAGTAGCTGGGACTACAGGCGCCCGCCACCACGCCCGGCTAATTTTTTGTATTTTTAGGAGAGACAGGGTTTCACCGTGTTAGCCAGGATGGTCTCAATCTCCTGACCTCATGATTTACCCACCTCGGCCTCCCAAAGTGCTGGGATTACAGGCGTGAGCCACTGCGCCCGGCCTTCTTTACATATTAGTTCAATCTTCACCCTAAAATCTAACCATGGATCATAAAAATTAAGTTGGCAACAGTGCTAGCCTGCTATACTTCCTGTTTACCTTTAGATGCTTTTCAAGCCAATAAGGATGACATTTGTGGTGGAAGGAGCCAGAGTAATAGGAAAATTACTTCTCTTCACTTAGAAGAAAATCCTCCACCTTGAGCATCTTCTGAACTTTTCACTATAAGGCATCTCAGTGCTTGCTTGTACTCTTCAGCCGCATAACTGTGAAGATAGCAACCATCAGTTTCTCATAAATGGAAGCGGCAGTGAGAACGGTCTACAGCAGTTTGGCTTCAAGGCCTTTGTAGAGACTCATTATTCCAAAACACCTGTTAGCCATTTGTATGTCTTCTTTTGAGAGATATCTATTCACCTTATTTGCCCATTTTTAAATAGATTATTTGTGTTTTTTTGCTGTTTTTTCTTTCTTGTATATTCTGGCTATTAATCCCTTGTCAGATGAATAGTTTGTAAATATTTTCTCCCATTCTGCAGACTGTCTCTTCACTTATTTCATCATGTCCTTTGTTGTGTAGAAGCTTTTTAGTTTAATATAATCCTGTTTTTGCTTTTGCTTTTGTTGCCTGTACTTTTGAGGTCTCCATAAACTTTTTGCCCAGACCAATGTCCTGAAGCATTTCTGCTACGTTTTCTTCTAGTAGTTTTATAGTTTTGGGTCTTACAGTTAAGTCTTTAATCCATTTTGGGTTGATTTTTGTATATGGTGAGAGCTAGGGGTCTAGTTTTATTTTTCTGGATAATGGATATCAAGTTTTCCGAGCACCATTTATTGAAGAGACTGTCCCTATCCCCAGTGAATATTCTTGGTTCCTTTGTCAAAAAAACAGTTGGCTATAAATATATGGATTTCTTTCTGGGTTCTCTATTCTGTTCCATTGGTCTATGGATCTGTTTTTTATGCCAGTAGCATGCAGTTATGGTTACTACAGCTTTGTCTTATATTTTGAAGTCTAGTAGTGTGATTCCTTTTTGCCCAGGATTGTTTTGGCTATCTGGGGTCTTTTGTGGTTCCATATGAATTTTAGGATTGTTTTTTCTATTTCTGTGAAGAATACCATTGGTATTTTGGTAGGGATTGCATTGAATCTGTAGATCACTTTTGGTAGTATGGTCATTTTCACAGTATTCTTCCAATCCATGAACATGGTATATCTTTCCATTTTTTCCCTATACTCTTTCTTACATCAGTGTTTTCTATTTTTCCTCATGGAGATCTTTTACCTCCTTCATAAAAGATAAATTTCTCCTAAGAATTTATTCTTAGGGCATTAATTTGTGGCTATTGTAAATGAGATTGCCTTCTTGATTTCTTTTTCTGCTATTTTATTGTTGGTATATAGACACACTACTGATTTTTATATGTTGATTTTGTATCCTGCAACTTTATTGAATTCACTTATTAGTTCTGAGTTTTCTGGTGGAGATTTTAGGGCTTTTTTTTTTTTTTTTAAGATAGAACCAAGCTGGAGTAGTGCAGTGGCGCAGTATCAGCTCACTGCAACCTCCACCTCCCAGGCTCAAGCAGTCCTTCCATTTCAGTCTCCCGTGTAGCTGGGACTACAGGCATGCACCACCATGCCCAGCTGATTTTTGTATTCTTTGTAGAGACAAGGTGTTGCCATGTTGCCCAGGCTGGTCTAGAACTCCTGGGCTCAAGCAATCCACCCGCCTTGGCCACCCAAAGTGCTAGGATTAACAGGTGTGGACCACAACACCCAGCCTGCTTTTAGGGACAGTTTGACTTCCTTCTGTCCAAGTTGGATGCCCTTTATTTCTTTCTCTGGCCTAATTGCTTTGATTAGCACTTCCAGTTGAATAAAAGTGGTGGAAGTAGACATCCTTGTCTTGTTACAGATCGTAGAGGAAAAACTTTCATCTTTTCCCCATTCAGTATGATGTTGGTTGTGGGTTTGTCATATATGACTTTTATTGTTTTGAGGTATGTTTGCTCTGTACCTAACTTGTTGAGAGCTTTTATCATGAAGGAATGTTGACTTTTATCAAATACTTTTGTATTTGGTATTCGTTCTTCTTTAAATGTTTTTAGAATTCTGCATTGAAGCTATTGGGTCCTGAGGCTTTCTTTTCTTTTTTCTTTTTTTTTTTGAGACGGAGTCTTGCTCTGTTGCCCACACTGGAGTGCAGTTGTGCAATCTCGGCTCACTGCTACCTCGGCCTCCCAGGTTCAAGCAGTTCTCCTGCCTCAGCCTCCCAAGTAGCTGGGATTACAGGCGCCCACCATCACATCTGGCTATTTTTTGTATTTTTAGTAGAGACAGGGTTTCACCATGTTGGCCAGGGTGGTCTTGAACCCCTGACCTCAAGTGATCCGCCCCCCTCAGCCTCCCAAAGTGCTGGGATTATAGGCATGAGCCACTGCGCCCGGCTTTTTTTCTTTGAGACAGAGTCTCGCTCTGTTGCTCAGGCTGGAGTGCAATGGTGTGATGTTGGCTCACTGCAACCTCTGCCTCCCAGGTTCAAGCAATTCTCATACCTCAGCCTTTTGAGTAGCTGGGATTACAGGTATTCACCACCATGCCTGGCTAATTTTGGTATTTTTAGTAGAGACAGAGTTTCACCATGTTGGCCAGACTAGTCTTGAACTCCAGGCCTCAAGTGATCTGCCCGCCTCAGCCTCCCAAAGTGCTGGGATTATAGGCGTGAACCACTGTGCCCTGTGATGGGAAGCTTTTTATTACAGATTCAATCTCATTACTTGAAATTGGACTGTTCAGGTTTCTGTTTCTTGGTTAAATCTTGGTAGGTTGAATATGTCTGAGAATGTATCCGTTTCTAATTTGTTGGCATATAGTTATAGTCTCCAATGATTTTTTGTTTTTCTGTGATGTCAGTTGTAATGTTTACTTTTTTGTTTTTGGTGTTTTTTTGACGGAGGTCTTTTCACTCTTTTTTTTTTTTTGGTTAGTCTAGCTCTAATGGTTTGTGGATTTTGTTTATCTTTAAAAAGATGAACTTTTCATTTTGTTGGTTATTAATTTATTTATTTTGAGATGGAGTTTTGCTCTTGTTGCCCAGGCTGGAGTGCAGTGGTGCGATCTTGGCTCACTGCAATCTCCACCTCCCAGATTCAAGTGATTCTTCTGCCTCAGCCTCCTAAGTAGATGAGATTACAGGTGCCCACCACCACAACCAGCTAACTTTTTTTTTGTATTTTTAGTAGAGATGGGGTTTTGCCATGTTGGCCAGGCTGGTCTCAAACTCCTGGCCTCAGGTGATCCACCCATCTCAGCCTCCCAAAATGCTGGGATTATAGGCATGAGCCACCATGCCCGGCCTATTTTTTTAAGTCCCGGTTTTATTTCTGTTCTGATCCTGATTATTTCTTCTAATTTTGGGTTTGGTTTGTTCTTGCTTTCACAATTCTTTGAGCTGCGTCATTAAGTTGATTTGAAATCTTCCTACTTTTTTGATGTAGACGTTTATTGCTATAAGCTTCTTTCTTAATACTGCTTTTGGTGTATCCCATAGGTTTTGGTACGCTGTGTTTTTATGTTCATTTGTGTGAAGAAATTTTTAAATTTCCTTCTTAACTTCTTTGTTGACCCATTGGTCACTCAGGAACATATTGTTTAATTCCCATTTATTTGTATGATTTTAAAAGTTTCTTGTTATTTATTTCTAATTTTCAGAGCACAGTGTTCCCTTGTGGTCTGAAAAGATACTTGCTGCGATTTCAGTTTTCTTAAATTTCTCATTATACTTATTTTGTGGCCTAATATGTGGTCTGTCCTAGAGAATGTTCTGGATGTTGATGAAAAGAATGTGTATTCTACAGCTGTTGGATGGAATGTTCTGTAAATGTCTGTTAGGTCCATTTGGTCTAAAATGCAATCTAAATGTAAAATGCAGTTTAAATCCAGTGTTTCTGTGTTGATTTTCTGTCTAGATGATCTGTCCAATGCTGAGAGTGGGGTATTGAAGTCTCCAACTGTTATTGTATTGGTGTGTATCTCTCCCTTTAGATCTAATAATACTTGCTTTATATAGCTGTTCTGTGTCGAATGTATATATATCTGCAATTGTTATATCCTCTTGTTGAAGTGATCCCTTTGTTATTACATAATTACTTTCTTTGTCTCTTTTTAGGTTTTTTTTTTTTCTGAGACAGTCTCACTCTGTCGCCCAGGCTGGAGTGCAGTGGTGCGATCTCCACTTACTGCAACCTCCGCCTCCTGGGTTCAAGCGATTCTTCTGCCTCAGCCTCCCAAGTAGCTGGGACTACAGGTGCCCGCAGCCACGCCCGGCTAATTTTTGTATATTTAATACAGACAGGGTTTCACCATATTGTGCAGGCTGGTCTCAAACTCCTGACCTTATGATCCACCCACTTCGGCCTCCCAGAGTGCCGGGATTACAGGCGTGAGCCACCGTGCTCAGCCTCTTTTTAGTTTTTGACATAAAGTCTGTTTTATCTGATATAGCTACTCTTGCTTGCTTTTGGTTTCTATTTGTGTGAAATATCTTTCTCCATCCCTTCACTTTCAGTCTGTGTGTGTCTTTACTAGTGAAATGAGTTTCTTGTAGGCAGCATATAGTTAGGTCAAGTTTTTTTTTTTTTTTAATCCATTCAGCCAGTCTATCTCTTTTAAGTGAGGGAATTTAATCTATTTACATTCAAGGTTGTTATTGATGGTGTGGACTTACTCCTGTTGTTTTGTTGTTTTCTGATTATTTTGTATGTCCTTTGTTTCTTTCTTCCTCTCTTATTTATCATTATGGTTTGGTGGTTTTCTGTAGAGATAATGTTTGATTCTTTTCTTTTTCTCCTTTGTGTGTCTGTTCTACCAGTGGATTTCATACTTTTGTGTATTTTCATGATAGTAATTGTCATCTTTTTACTTCCAGATGTAGGACTCCCTTGAGCATGTCTTATAAGGGTGTGATAACTTCCTCATTTTTTTTCTTGTCTGGGAAAGACTTAGTTTATCCTTCACTTCTGAAGCACAGCTTTGCTGGGTATAGTATTCTTGACTGAAAATCTTTTTCTTGCAGTGCTTTGAACATATCATCCCATTCTGTACTGGTTTGTAAAGTTTCTGCAGAGAAATCTGTTATTTTTATAGGGATTCCCTTAAATTGACTTAACACTCCTTTTGCTGTTTTTTTTTTTTTTTTTTTGAGATGGTGTCTCGCTCTGTCACCCAGGCTGGAGTACAGTGGTGCCATCTCGGCTCACTGCAAGTTCCGCCTCCCAGGTTCACACCATTCTCCTACCTCAGCCTCCTGAGTAGCTAGGACTACAGGTGCCCACCACCATGCCCGGCTAATTTTTTTGTATTTTTAGTAGAGACGGGGTTTCACCTTGTTAGCCAGGATGGTCTCGATCTCCTGACCTTGTGATCTGCCCGCCTCAGCCTCCCAAAGTGCTGGGATTACAGGCGTGAGCCACTGCACCCAGCCTTCTCTGGCTGTTTTTAGAATTCTCTCTTTGACTTTTGACAATTTGACTGTAATTAATGTACCTTGGAGAGGACTTTTTTTTTTTTTTTTTTTTGAGACAGTCTTGCTTTGTCACCTAGGCTGGAGTGCAGTAGTGTGATCTCAGCTCACTGCAACCTCCGCCTCTTGGATTCAAGCTTTTCTCCTGCCTCAGCTTCCTGAGTAGCTGGGATTAGAGGCATGCACCACCACGCTCGGCTAATTTTTTTGTGTTTTTAGTAGAGGCAGGATTTCACCGTGTTGGTCAGGCTGGTCTCGAACTCCTGACTTCAAATAATCTGCCTGCCTTGGCCTCCCAAAGTGCTGGGATTACAGGCGTGAGCCACTGCATCTGGCCAGAGAGGACTTTTTTGGGTTGAATCTATTTGGGGACTTATGAGCTTCCTGGATCTGGCTGTCCATCTCTCTCCCCAGACTTGGGAAGTTGTCAGCTATTAGTTCATTAAATAAGTTTTTTCTGCCTTTCCCCTTCTCTCTTTGGAAATCCAATAATATGAATATTTGTTTACTTAATGAGATCCCCTGAGTGTTGTAGACCTTCTTGACTGTTTTCCATTCTTATTTTTTCCCTCTGACTGAGTAATTTCAAATGACTTATCTTCAAATGTAGAGTCAGTCATTCTTCTGCTTGATCAAGTCTGCTGTTGTAGTTCTCTATTGTATTTTTTCCTTTTTTTTTCCTTGAGATGGAGTTTCGCTCTTGTTGCCCAGGCTGGAGTGCAATGGCACTATCTCAGCTCACCGCAACCTCCGACTCCTGGGTTAAAGCAATTCTCCTGCCTCAGTCTCCCAAGTAGCTGGGATTATAGGCATGCGCCACCACACCTGGCTAATTTTGTATTTTTTAATAGGGATGGGGTTTCTCCACGTTGCTTAGGCTGGCCTTGAGCTCCCAACCTCAGGCGATCCACCCACCTCGCCTCCCAAAGTGTTGGGATTACAGGCGTGAGCCCCCACGCCTGGCCCTCTATTGTATTTTTTAAACTTTATTCATTTAATTATTCAGCTGCAAGATTTCTGTTTGGTTTTTTGTTATGATTTTGATCTCTTTGTTGAATTTCTAATTCATATCATGAATCGTTTTTCTGATTTTGTTGAATCATCTATCTGTATTTTCTTGTATCTCATTGCATTTCCTTAAGAGCATTACTTTTAATTTATTTTCTGGCAATTAATTGATTTCCTTTTCATTGGGGTCTGTTACCAAAGAGTTATTATGTTCCTGTGGTGGAGTCATATGTCCTTGTTTTTTTCATGTTTCTTATGTCTCTGTGTTGATACCCCACATCTGGCAGAACAGTCACTTCTTCCAAACTTTCTGGAGTGGCTTTCATAGAGAAAGACTTTCACATGCAGTTGGGTTTTAGTGTGCCAGTTGGGAAGGGTATGGCAACTCTGTTTCTGGATAGATGTAGTGGTATATTTTCTGTGTAGCTTCTTCAGCTGCATTCAACATGAGCGATAACTGGGTGCCTCAAGAGTCCTAGGCTATAGAAGTGTGGCAGTGGCAGTGGTGGTATATATTGTTAATATCCTTGGTGTCAAGGAGTTTTGGAGTCCTATTCTCATTTTCCTCACACTGGAGTGACTCAGCCAAGAGAATCCCTCTTGGTGTCAGGTCTGACTGACATGGCCTACAAGCAGCTGCAGAGGCACTGGGTTCCAGGTACAGATGCATGGAGTAGCTGTGGAGTCAGGGTTCCAGGCTTAGGGTCTCAAACCTATTGTGGCACCTGGGTATTGGGGTGCAGATTTGCTCTCTGTGGCAAGGTTGGATGTAGGTTGCCCACAGAGCCAGGATCTGAGGCACCTGCTAGCAGCTCAGGCTCATAACTGTGATTCTAATACTGGGGGATAGGCCATAGCACTGGCCTTACTCTGTGGAAGAAGGGGTGCTCTGGAGGGTTGGGCCTAGGGAGCAGGGTACAGCTGCAATTCAGGGATCTGAGCCAATAGGGCTCAGTGGCAGCTCAGGTCCCACGGAATGAGGCACCATGTAGTAGTGACTCCAGACTCCAGGATGGTGGGGCTTGGCTGTATCCCAGACTCTGTGAAGCCAAGTGCAATGGCAGCGAATACCCCAGCGTGGCAGAGCACAGCTGTCATTTGGGCCCTGGGGGTCAGGGAGCAGCACAGCAATGACTCCACTTCCCAGGAAGAGGGTATCTTAGCAGCTCAGACTCTAGGGGCAAGTCCAGTTCCAGGGAAGCAGGGTACTGGAGTTGTTTGGCTAGGGCAAGGTATCTCAGCTCAGCCACTGCTCTGTTTCCTGGGACATGGGGTAGGGTCAGCTCAGCCCTGGAATGCGCAGCTGCTCAGCTTGGCTGGCCACCAGTTTCCCTGGGGACAGTGTGCTGCTTTAGCACAGGCCTAGTGTGGGCATGACTGTTCTGGGCGACCCAGGCACAGTATCCCTGAACCCTGGAATGCAGGGTGCTGCTTCAAGTTAGGTGCTACGATGCATGACTGCCCTGGGTGGCCAAAACCATTTCCTGGGACACAGATTGCTTCTTCACCTTAGGCACCAGGGAGGCCTGATTGTTCTGAGCAGTCTTAAGTACTGTTTTCCCAGTGGATAGGGTACTGCTTCAGCTGCAGCCCAAGGGGAGTGGGGAGGGGTAGGTGGAGTGGCTCTGCCTCCACTTGGCCCCTTGGGGAATCATGTAATAGCTGCTCACAGCTTGGCTTAGATTGTCAAGACATCAGGCTGGAGTGGTTTGTTGGTGGCTTAGCCTCAGGAATGAAGGGGAGCTGTGGCCATCTGTCCCCAGAGCAAAACACACTCCAACTGTAGCTCCACTTCCAAGATGGCGTAGCACAGTAGCTGCACAGGCCACAGGGGCTGGCACATAGTATTGGCTCCTTCTCTGGAGGGAGCACAGCTATACGGACTCCAGGCAGCTCCTTCAGCTGCGCTTAGTGCCTAGAGGACTGTAGGGAAGCCAGTGGTGAAGTCTGTAGGTGTCCAAGGTGCTGCTGGCAGTTTCTAGAATTGTCTTGCTTACTTCCTTGCTGTAGGGAGAAGTTCCTCCTTGTTCCCAGCTGATCCGAGATGGGGGAAGGGGGATGCGGAGAAGGCCTGATGTTGCTCTGTGTTCTCTATGTGGCCATCCTGAGTTTCTGTGCTCATCAGCATTCCCGTCACCCTTCTGATGCACCCCCACAGTCTCCCTCAGTTATTTTTGTTACAAGTATAGCTGTTTATTACTGTACCTCTCTTTGTGAGGGGGATGTGCTGTAGGGGCTGCTCGGGCATCTTGCTGACGTTACTCCCCTAGGCTGTTTTTTTTGTTGTTGTTACTTTTTAAAAATACTTATTTATTTATTTACTTTTGAGACAAGGTCTTGCTCTGGTGCCCAGGCTGCAGTGTAGGGTGCAGTCATGGCTTGGTGCAGTCATGGCTTACTCCACCCTCAAACTTCTGGGCTCAAGCAATCCGCCCACCTCAGCCTCCCAAGTAGCTGGGACTGCAGGCATGCACCATCCCTCCTGGCTGAGATTTTTATACATTTTTTTTTTTTTTTTTTTTTTTTTTTTTTAGAAACAGGGTCTTGCTATGTTGCCCAGGCTGGTCTTGAACTTCTGGGCTTAAGTGATCCTCCTGCTTCATCCTACCAAAGTGCCAGGACTATAGATGTGAGCTATCATGCCTGGCCAAAGTGAGCTCCTTTAATAAGAGTATTTAAAATTATTCCATTGTGTTTTAATTCCAAATATATTAAAATAGGTATGATGGAGTATCGGTCTTGCAGGAAGCCATTCAGCTTCAGTGTGTTACCCTTTCTGGCATCTTTCTGGGACAAATTCATACTTGTTCTGTGCTGGTGAGCAAGGGCTCTTTATACAGAGCTGCTGAGTGTAGTGACCTAAATTTTTTTGCTCAAACAAGGCTGTTTTAATAAAAAATAAATTATATAAAGTCACGTGATCCATTTAGTAAACTGTTGGGCTGTGAACCAGGAGACTGGTATTTAGTCACACTGATTAGGTCTTACCCAATAACCTTTGATCAGTTGCCTCTCTACTTACTCTATTTCATGTGTTGTGAAATGGCATGATATTACCTACCTCTGATCTAGCTGAACATTTTTTTTCTTTTTTTTTTTTTTTTTTGAGATGGAGTCTCGCTGTGTCACCCAAGCTGGACTGCAGTGGTGCAATCTTGGCTCACTGCAACCTCCGCCTCCGGGGTTCAAGTGATTCTCCTGCCTTAGCCTCCCGAGTAGCTGGGACTATAGGTGCGTGCCACCACGCCCGGCTAATTTTTTGTATTTTTAGTAGAGACAGGGTTTCACCATGTTAGCCAGGATGGTCTCAATCTCCTGACGTGGTGATCCCAACCACCTTGGCCTCCCAAAGTATTGGGATTACAGGCGTGAGCCACTACAGCCAGCTGAAAATCTTTTAATGAATAGAAAATCTACTCAGAAGTAGCAGATGAAGTTAGTGATATTTTTTAGGGTCAGTAAGAGTTGATAGGAAAGAAGAAATGAACATTTCTCAATTACTAGCCATGCTAGGCACTGTTAGGTGCCTTATATGTATCTTCAAATTTAATTCTTGTAAAGTAGTCCTATGAGGTAGGTATTATAACCTTCCTTTGACAGATAAGGAAAATGAGGCTCAGAGAAGCTGATTTTTGTACCTAAGGTCACATAGCTAATAAGAGGCACGGATCTGAACTTTGGTCAGTCTGATGGCAAACCCTGGGTTCTTTCTGCTGTGTTATGTTGCTACACAGAGAATTAGTCTGATTGTTGTTTCTGTTGCTTTAAAGAGAAACTAATCTTACAGAGACTAAGGAGTAAAGATAAGTCAAAAATGAAAACTTCATTGTATAGTTTAGGAGGCAGTAACAGACTTGCAGAAGCAGGGGTCTTGGAGTTTATGTTGCTAATGGATGGTGACTGGTGTGAGGGCCTCTTAGTGAAATGCTTGGTTTCCTTTGCCTCTATTCATTGCTACCTCTGGCCACTGACCTATCACCTCTTCTCTCTAGGGTAAAGCCCACAGCTTGAAGCCAAGCGTAAAGGAGAAGCTGGCAGGCAGCCCCATTCGTACTTCTGAAGATGTGAGCCAGCGAGTCTATCTCTATGAGGGACTCCTAGGTGAGAAACACGTTGGGAAGGCCCTTTGCACTGGAGAAAGCTGGCTCAGCCAGGGGAGAGGGTCACACTGAACAAGTAGCTGGTTGTCTTTCTGCTGTTCTTAATGCTAACATTAGATAGCAGTTCTATACCTTAAGCAAGCGACTTACTGGGTCCAGAACAAGCAGTGGGTGAAAACTGGACAAGATTGGGTTTTGGTGTTAATCAACAGCCTCTGCCTTTCTGTCTTCCTTTCTTTCCTTTCTTGCTACCATGGTCCTTCCTGCTCTCAAATTGGCAGGAAGGGACAAAGGATCCATGTGGGACCAGTTAGAGGATGCTGCTATGGAGACCTTTTCTATAAGTAACCACATTTATTTGTGTGCTGTGTTCATCCCTCCTCCTTGGGAGGGACTGGGCCTTACTTGGAGGCATCTGGGGCTGGTGGCAGGCATGTTAGATCTGGGGTAGAAAGATTGTGTTTCCTTTGCCCTGGAATTTGTAATTATTCCGTTTTATCTGGATTTTACTCTTTATTTTTGTTTGGCAGCTATATTCTTAAATGTTAAATAGGCCCCCTAAGAAACCTTTATTCTATGCAGGCAAAGAGCGTTCTACTTTATGGGACCAAATGCAATTCTGGGAAGATGCCTTCTTAGATGCTGTGATGTTGGAGAGAGAAGGGATGGGTATGGACCAGGGTCCTCAGGAAATGATCGACAGGTATGGGGCTTAGGAAAGCATTGGGAATCAGCAAACTCAGCCTCCTCCCAGTTAGTTCTGTGGTCTCCCACTTAAGGGCTGACTTGTGCTTGGTCTTCTCCTTAGGTACCTGTCCCTGGGAGAACATGACCGGAAGCGCCTGGAAGATGATGAAGATCGCTTGCTGGCCACACTTTTGCACAACCTCATCTCCTACATGCTGCTGATGAAGGTAATGTCAATTTTGCTCTGTCCAGCTCCGCTGATCCTAGAAGGGCAAGGCTTGTTCCTGTCGCCTAAATTTTGGGCAGCTGGGAAGCTATCAGGGTATCTTACTTAGGGCTGTGTTCTTGATTGAAAGTCTGAGGCCTCTCTGCCGGCTTACAAATGTTCCATTTATCTGAAGCTGCCAGCCTGTTTCACTAAGGAGTGTTGTAGAAAGAACTGATGATTCTCTCTTTTTTTTTTTTTTTGAGACGGAGTCTTGCTCTGTCGCCCAGGCAGGAGTGCAGTGGCGCAATCTCAGCTCACTGCAACCTCCGCCTCCCCAGTTCAAGTGATTCTTGTGCCTCAGCCTCCCAAGTAGCTGCGATTACAGGCACACACCACCATACCAGCTAGTTTTTGTATTTTTAGTAGAGACAGGGTTTCACCATGTTGGCCAGACTGGTCTCGAACTCCTGACTCAAGTGGTCCACCGCCTTGCCTCCTGAGTTCTGGATTACAGCATGAGCCATGCGCCGACCAAGAACTGATGATCCACACTATTTTTTATTTATTTTTTTTTTTTCATTTTTTTTTGAGACAGAGTCGCACTCTGTCACCCAGGCTGGAGTACAGTGGCGCGATCTTGGCTCACCACATCCTCTGCCTCCCGGGTTCAAGCAATTCTCCTGCCTCAGCCTCCCAAGTAGCTGGGATTACAGGCATCTGCCACCATGCCTGGCTAATTTTTTTATTTTTAGTAGAGACAGGGTTTCACAGTGTTGGCCTGGCTGGTGTCTCGTACTTCTGACCTCAAGTGATCCTCCTGCCTCAGCCTCCCAAAGTGCTGGGATTACAGGCAGGAGCCACCACACCCAGCCATTATTTGTTTATTTTGAGATTTATATGGTCTCCCTTTACTAAGTAGTTTTAGGATGCCAATAGAGCTTCCCACAAAATACAATGAATTAATTTTTTTTTACAATAGTAGATTTTAAAACCTTAGAAAGGATGCCCAGGACCAGGCGTGGTGGCTCATGCCTCTAATCCGATCACTTTGGGAGGCCGAGGCGGGCAGATCACCTGAGGTCAGGAGTTTGAGACCAGCCTGACCAATATGGTGAAATCCTGTCTCTACTAAAAATACAAAAGTAATCCCAGCTACTTGGGAGGCTGAGACAGGAGAATCGCTTGAACCTGAGAGAAGGAGGTTGCAGTGAGCTGAGATTGCACTATTGTACTCCAGCCTGGGCAACAAGAGCGAAAATCCATCTCAAAAAAAAAAAGAAACGATGCTCAGAATTTGTTTTTCAGCACAGCCCTGTATCTTACAGAATTTTCTATAGTTATAAAAAGAGCCACCCATTAACAAAGTAATAGTAGATTTTAACTTGATTTGGTTGTACTTGGTTTTATAGCTGTGGAAGAAGTATGTTACCAAGTAGAAGAGTTCTGCTCTGAAAGGGAAACATAAGTCTGGAGTTGATGGGTAGAAGAGAATTGTTTGGAGAAGGAGCCACTGGGTTTCTCCTCCTTCTGTTCTCCCCAGCCTCCCTAAGTGTGAAGGGATCAGTTGATCAAATGCAGAGAATGCCCCCAGCCCCTCTTGGTTTGCTTCATTTCCTGGTGTAAGTTGCACTGTACTCTGTGGAATTTGGAGGGTACCAGTTGACTCTGGCTGGGAAAGGATGGTGATCCCTAACCTTCAGAGATGTCTTGGCTACCCAGTCTGGTGTTGCCACTCTAAGTCATTGTTTCTGAATTACACTATGAAGAGCCTTGGGGGTTTTTAGAGCCCTTGTAGGGGTGAATGTTGTGGTATTGAGTGGGGATAGGGAGAAAGTGTCCCCTGGAACCAGAACTGCTCTAAGAGCCACTTTTCCGCAGAAGCTACCTAGGGACAGAGCCAGGACTTTTCTTCCCCTTCTGGTGGCAGAATACACAGTTGAAAGTTTTCTCCCATGTTCAGTGATGTGGTCTTTCAGAATTCCACTTCTCTCAGATGGTGGGAAGCCCACTTGTACATTTTCTTCTCTCTACCTCAGTCGAGAGGAGAGCAGATCCCTTGTTAAGAGTCCTGTGTTGGCTTTTCAGGTAAATAAGAATGACATCCGCAAGAAGGTGAGGCGCCTAATGGGAAAGTCGCACATTGGGCTTGTGTACAGCCAGCAAATCAATGAGGTGCTTGATCAGCTGGCGAACCTGGTAAGCACGTCTGGCCACCACTTAGGCTTCCCCATGGGTCATTTCTTGGTTTGTGTCACTTGCAGTCCAGTTCACCCCTGGTTTTGAAAATGGAGCAGTTGTCTTTGACTCTAAATGAGGCGTTAGTCCCTGTGTTCTGTGATGGGATTCTCTGTATAAAACCATCGTAGTGCATCAGTTTTGATGTGTGGTCTGTGAACTGCTGAGGATTCAGAAGGTGAAAATGATTGCGAACGATTCTAAAATGTTATTTGCTATTTTCTCAGGGTTACATTTGCACTGATGGTGCCAAAGCAGTGGTGGGTGAAACTGCTGTAACCCAAGTGAGACAATGGCCCCACACTATGCCAGCAGCCATTGCATTCCTTGCCTTCATATACTCTCAGTTTTTCATCACTGTAACCCAAGTGAGACAATGGCCCCACACTATGCCAGCAGCCATTGTATTCCTTGCCTTCATATACTCTCAGTTTTTCATTTTTGTTTTGTTTGTTTGTTTTTTGAGACAGACTTTCACTCTGTCACCCAGGCTGGAGTGCAGTAGCGCAATCTTGGCTCACTGCAACCTCCACCTCCTGGGTTGAAGCGATTCTCATGCCTCAGCCTCCCGAGTAGCTGGGATTACAGGCGTGTGCCCCACCACCCAGCTAATTTTTGTATATATATATATTTTTTGAGACAGAGTTTCACTCTCTTGTTGCCCAGACTGGAGTGCAGTGGTGCAATTTTGGCTCACTGCAACCTCTGCCTCCCGGGTTCAAGCAGTTTTCCTGCTTCAGCCTCCTGAATAGCTGAAGCTCCTGAGGTTACAGGCATGCACCACCACGCCCAGCTAATTGTTGTATTTTCAGTAGAGATGGGCATTCCCCATGTTGGCCAGGCTGATCTTGAACTCCTGACCTCAAGTGATCTGCCTGCCTCAGCTCCCAAAGTTCTGGGATTACGGGCGTGAGCCACCGCACCTGGCTTACACTCTTAGTTTTTTAAAAATGCCAGTTGTGCTTATAAATGTCCTTGAAGAAGCAGTGAAGACTGTTACTTTTATTAAATTGATTGATTGATTATAAATATTTTTAATATTCTTTGTGACAAAATGGGAAGTATACATAAAACATCTCTGCTGCAAACCCAGCATGATGGTTGTTTTGAAGAAAAGCAATTTGTGGCCTTGATTTGTTCACCTTGAGTTGCAAGTGGACTTAATCGCTTTGTTCATAGAACATCATTTTTACTGGAAAGGACAATTAATAAACCATGGTTATTCAGAGTACCCAACTAGCAGACATTTTCCTTCAGTTAATCAAGTGAGCCTGTTGTTTCAGGGAAAGCAACTGACAGTATTTGTTGCCAGTGATAAGATTCAGCTTTTAAGTGAAAATAAGAATTTTGGCAGAGTTTTGAACTTGAAGCTTCCCAGTATTTAAAGACTTTTCTAATGAGATTGGTGGTGATATTAATGAATGTGATCTTTTAAACATTGATTTAATATTACAAAATATGTCAACATTTGGAAGAGCTGTGTAACTCAGTGAAACAGTATTTTCTTTCTTTCTTTTTTTTTTTGGAGACGGAGTCTCGCTTTGTGGCCCAGGCTGGAGTGCAGTGGCATGATGCCGGCTCACTGCAACCTCCACCTCCTGGGCTCCTGGGTTCAAGCAATTCTCCTGCCTCAGCCTCCTGAGCAGCTGGGAGTACAGGCATATGCTGCCACAGCTGGCTAGTTTTTTTTTTTTTGTATTTTAGTAGAAACGGGGTTTCACCATGTTGCCCATGCTGTGGTCTTGAACTCCTGAGTTTAGTCAATCCGCCCACCTTGGCCTTCCAAAGTTCTAGGATTACAGGCATGAGCCACGGCACCCAGCCAACAGTATTTTTCTAAATACCAATGTATGATGTTATAAATTCAAGTACGGATAAAAGATCTACTCAAAATGCAAGGCAGATATATGGATCTTAATTTTTAAATAACATTTTTTTTTCAGTCTGAGGAACATAGGCCCCGTTTCTTTTTGTTTGTTTGTTGTTGAGACGGAGTCTCACTCTGTCCCCCGGGCTGGAGTGCAGTGGCGTGATCTCGGCTCACTGCAAGCTCTGCCTCTCAGGTTCAAGCTATTCTCCTGCCTCAGCCTCATGAGTAGCTGGGATTACAGGTGCCCACCACCACGCCCGGTTAATTTTTATATTTTTAGTAGAGATGGGGTTTCACCACGTTGGTCAGGCTGGTCTCCAACTCCTGACCTTGTGATCCGCCCACCTCGGCCTCCCAAAGTGCTGGGATTACGGGTGTGAGCCACCGTGCCCAGCCAAGGGAGACCCCATTTCTACAAAAAATAAAAAAATTAGGCAGGCATGGTGGCATGCACCTGTAGTCCCAGCTACTTGGGAGGCTGAGGTGGGAGGATCGCTTGAGCTCAGGAGGTTGCGGCTGCCGTGAGCACCACTGCACTCCAGCCTGGGTGACAGAATGAGAGCCTGTCTCAAAAAAAAAAAAAGTATGGAGAATAGGGTCTCACTCTGTTGCCCAGGCTGGTCTCCAACTCCTGCCTGGGCTCAAACGGTACTCCCGACTTGGCCTCCCAAAGCGTTGGGATTATAGGAATGAGCCACCGTGTCTGGCCTAAATGGATTTTAATGTAACAATGTAAAATGTTCATTGATGTGCTTTCAGATTCCACACTGCAACTAGCTTTCAAAAGCTGCTCTTGCTGGATGTCGTGGTTTATGCCTGTAATCCCAGGTACTTGGGAGGCTGAGGCAGGAATGTCACTTAAGCCCAGGAGTTCAGAGCTGTAGTGGGTTATGGTCATGCCACTGCACTCCATCCTGGATGACAGAGCGAAACCTTGTCTCTAAAAAAAAAAGAAGCTTCTACTTCTCAAGTTCTGGTATAGTGTTAAAGAAGAATACGTCTGTTTATCTGAAAAGGCTATGAAAATCCTCTTCCATTTTCCAAATAGGTATCTGTGAGGTCAAGTTTTTTTCATATACCTCAACCAAAGCAGCATACTGCAACAGACTCAATGCAGAGGCAGATAGGAGAATGCAACTATTTGCTTCTAAGCCAAACATTAAAGAGATTTGCAAAAATGTGAAACAGTGCCCTTTTTTTTGGAAAATATAGTTATTTTATTTTTTTTTTTTTTTTTTTTTTTTTTACGTTCTTTGCAGGCTGATAGTGGCAATTGTCATGCAGCTCCTTTTCAGCATTTCTGCTAGTCTCGATAGCTGACTACAGGCCCCCACCCGGCTATTTTTTTTTTTTAGTAAGAGGGTTTCACCGTGTTCGATTCCTATCTGATCCGCCTGTAATGTGGATAAAGTGAACATAGTTATTTTATTTAAAAAATTTATATTACTATGTAATGGTTTATTATTAATCAATTATTAATTGTTTTTATAATTAATCATTTGAGAAATTTCTGTTTAAATTTCTAGTATGTAAATATCTATAAATATAACTCACATAAACAAAAGCTCTTTGGAATCTTCAATAAATTTTAAGAGATATAGGGCCTCTGAGACCAAAACATCTGAAACCACTTCCCTGGTGACCAGTGGCCAGCAGATGAGACTGTGCTGAGGAAGCCGACATGAATTTGATTGCTGGATGGGGAATTCTTGGCCCAGAGCCCTCTGAGATGTATGACTGTCCCTAAAAAATCTCTCTTTCATCAGAATGGACGCGATCTCTCTATCTGGTCCAGTGGCAGCCGGCACATGAAGAAGCAGACATTTGTGGTACATGCAGGGACAGATACAAACGGAGATATCTTTTTCATGGAGGTAGGTGCTGGTTCATGCTGGGGGCCCAAAGGGCTATTTGAGAGTCACAGGGAACTCCTAGAACCGATGCCAGGATATTTTTCTCATTTATCTCATTCATCTTTGTGATCTATTTATCATTAAATTATCAGATTTGTTTGTTTTTTTGTGTGTGTGTGTGTTTTTTTGAGATAGAGTCTTGCTCTGTCACCCAGGTTGGAGTGCAGTGGCTTGATCTCAGCTCACTGCAACCTCCGCCTCCCGGGTTCAAGCAGTTTTCCTGCCACAGCCTCCCAAGTAGCTGGGATTACAGGCGCCAGCCACCATGCCCGGGTGATTTTTCTATTTTTAATAGAGATGGGGTTTGATCATGCTGGCCAGGCTGGTCTCAAACTCCTGACCTCAAGTAATCCACCCACCTTGGCCTTCCAACGTGCTGGGATTACAGGCATGAGCCACCGCACCTGGCCAAATTATCAGATTGTTATTCAAATAATTAAATTTTATATAGTAGGTGATACCCATTTCTTTTTTTTTTTTTTTTTTTTTTTTGAGATAGAGTCTTGCTCTGTCACCCAGGCTGGAGTGCAGTGGTGTGATCTTGGCTGACTGCAGCCTCCACCTCCCAGGTTCAAGCAATTATCCTGCCTCAGCTTCCTGAGTAGCTAGGATTACAGGCATGCGCCACCATGCCTGGCCAATTTTTTGTATTTTAGTAGAGATGGGGTTTCACCACGTTGGGTGGCCAGGCTGGTCTTGAACTCCTGACCTCAAGTGATCCATCTGCCTCGACCTCCCAAAGTGCTGGGATTACAGGTGTGAGCCACCACGCCTGGCCCCATTTCTTTTATACACGCGCATACACACACACACACACACACACACACACACACAAAGATATCTATATATAGATGATATAGTCACATTGTTCATAAATAAGAATAACAGAAAATAGTACACATTGGGAAGTCATGCACTCATGCTTGTCCCCTTCCACTGAATTTCCCACTCCCCTCACCCCTTCAGCCTATAGACAACCACTTTTATTGGTTTCCTTTGTAAATTCCAGTGGATTTTTTTTTTCTTTTTGAGACAGAGTCTTGCTCTGATGCCCCGGCTGGAGTGCAATGGCGTGATCTCAGCTCACTGCAGCCTCCACCTCCTGGGTTCAAGCGATTCTCCTGCCTCAGGCTCACAAGTAGCTGGGATTACAGGCGCCTGCCACCGCACCCAGCTAATTTTTTGTATTTTTAGTAGAGATGGGGTTTCGCCATGTTGGTTAGGCTGGTCTCCAACTCCTGACCTCAGTGATCCACCCGCTTCGGCCTCCCAAAGTGCTGAGATTACAGGCTCTCGTGAGCCAGTGCACCCGGCCTTCCAGTGGACTTTTATGCAAACAATAAAATATGAACACAAATTCTTATTTTTCTCTTTTCTTTCTTTTTTTTTTTCTTTGAGATGGAATGCCGCTCTTTCACTCAGGCTGGAGTGCAGTGGTCGGAACTCAGCTCACTGCAACCTCCGCCTCCTGGGTTCAAGTGATTCTCCTGCCTCAGCTACCCGAGTAGCTGAGATTACAGTCACCCACCACCATGCCCAGCTAATTTTTCTATTTTTAGTAGAGACGGGGTTTCACCATATTGGCCAGGCTGGTCTCAAACTCCTGACCTGAAGTGATCCGCCCACCTTGGCCTCACAAAGTGCTGGGATTGTAGGCGTGAGCCACCCCGCCTGGCCTATTTTTCTCCTTTCTTTCAGAAAGATAGCACATCTTATCCATTGCTTTATCCCTTGCTTTTTTCATTTAACATTGTGGCCGGGCGCGGTGGCTCACGCTTGTAATCCCAGCACTTTGGGAGGCCGAGGTGGGTGGATCACAAGGTCAGGAGATCAAGACCACGGTGAAACCCCGTCTCTACTAAAAAATACAAAAAATTAGCCAGGCGTGGTGGCGGGCGCCTGTAGTCCCAGCTACTCGGAGAGGCTGAGGCAGGAGAATGGCATGAACCCGGGAGGCGGAGCTTGCAGTGAGCCGAGATCGCGCCACTGCACTCCAGCCTGGGCGACAGAGCAAGACTCCGTCTCAAAAAAAAAAAAAAAAAAATTGTCCTGGTCCTCTTCTGTATCAGTACCAAGAAAGCTTTCCCATTCGTTTTATGGCTACATGTATTCCACTGTGTGACTGTGCCTTAATTTATTTAACCAGTCAGTACATACGGATCCTTGGGTTGCTTCCAAATTTGCTGTTACTGATAGTGATACTGTGAATGATGCTGTGCCTGCTTCATTTCATACATGTGCAAGTGTGTCTAAGGATTCCCAGAAATGAGATTGCTGGGTCAGAGGGACAATGCATTTGTAATTTTGGTTGATACAATTCTTAAATGTCTCATAACACGTAATACCCCCTTTGCCATTTATTTTGTTGAAGAAATTGGATCGTTTGCCCTGTGGAGTCTCCTACATTCTAGATTTTTTGCTGATTGTGTCTCCTTTGTATTAGCGTGTTTCTCTGTCACATATTTCTCATAGACTGGTAGTTCAGTTCAGAGGTTTGATCACTTTCAGATTCACTCTTTTGGGAAGAATACTTAATGAGTGGTGCCATACGCTTCCTGTTGCCTTATATGGTCGTCCCTCTCCTACCGATCAGTGAGCTCAGATGTGGGCAACCTGATCTGTCCACCAGAAAGTTCCTCATTTGTCTTCTGATTTTGCCTATGGTATTTTTTGACATACATAAATTTTTTATTTGTATATAACTTTTTTTTTTTTTTTTTTTCAGACAGAGTCTCTCTCTGTCACCCAGGCTGGATGCAGTGGCATGATGTCGGCTCACTGCAACCTCTACCTCCTGGGTTCAAGCAATTCTCCTGCCTCAGCCTCCCAAGTAGCTGGGTTTACAGGTGCCTGCCACCGCACCCAGCTAATTTTTGTATTTTTAGTAGAGATGGGGTTTTACCATGTTGGCCAGGCTGATCTCGAACTCCTGACCTCAAGTGATCCACCCACCTCGGCCTCCCAAAGTGCAGGGATTACAGGTGTGAGCCATCACACCTGACTACTTTTATATAATTAAATTAATCAATAGTTTCTTTTACGGCTTCTGGATTTTGAGACATGGTTAGAAAAAGCCTTACTCTCCAGGATTATAAAGTAAATTGGCCGTGTTTTCTTCATTTCTGTGTTTTTAATTCTGAAACAGACCTAAGTAATTTTAAGGACCAAATACAACTCCTATACATAAAGTAGTAAAATTTCGCTTATGTTATCTGTTCCCCTGTGGTTTAGCTGAATTTGATTTCCACATTCACAGTTTTTTGAACAGGTGGTTTACCAAACACAAGAGGGGTTTACCCTGAAGCAGAAACATACATGTCAGTGTAGCCAACAAGGAGTCATTTTCATGTCACCCTTTAAAGTGTTAGAATTTGGCTAGCTGCCTCTCAGAGCCTAGGGCTGACATAGGACATCTGCACCACAGCAGAAGTGGCACATGACTCTTGCCCTTTTCTTTTCCTTTAAAAAAAAAAAAAAGCTCTCTCCAGCAGATTCCTTGAACTACTCTTACTCTCACCACTGTACAAAGGGAGCCTCATGCTAAGTCTCTGGGGTGTGGGACTGGACCTATTACCCAAATAGATGCCTCTTCCTCGAAGTGGTGCCATGCCAGGGAAGAGTGCACCATGGTCACTGCGCCATTACCTGGCTCCTGTGAGGCTGTTTGATTGAGCGTTTCTCAGAGCATAACCTGCTTTCTGCATGATCAGCTGGACGGCAATTTGGGAATTTTTATTTTTATTTTTATTTTTTTTTTTAGACAGAGTCTCACTCTGTTGCCCAGGCTGAAGTGCAGTGGTGCAATCTTGGTTCACTGCAACCTCCGCTTCCCAGGTTCAAGCGATTCTCCTGCCTCAGCCTCCTGAGTAGCTGGGACTACATGCACATGCCATCATGTCTGGCTAATTTTTGTATTGGTAGTAGAGACGGGGTTTCACCATTTTGGCCAAGCTGGTCTCGAACTCCTGACCTCAAGTGATCCGCCCACCTCAGCCTCCCAAAGTGCTGGGATTACAGGTGTGAGCTGCTGCGCCTGGCCAAGGAAGATATATATATATATATATTTTTTTTTTGGAGATAGAGTCTTGCCCTGTCACCCACGGTGGAGTGCAGTGGCACAATCTTAGCCCACTGCAACATCCACCCACCGAGTTCAAGCAATTCTCCTACCTCAGACTCCCGAGTAGCTGGGACTATAGGCATGCACCACCACGCTTGGCTAATTTTTGGTATTTTTAGCAGAGATGGGGTTTTGCCATGTTGGCCAGGATGGTCTTGAACTCCTGACCTTAAGTGATCCGTCTGCCTTGGCCTCCCAGAATGCTAGGATTACAGGTGTGAGCCACCGTACCCAGCCAGAGATTTTTAAAAATTGTCTTTATTGCCCTTTTTTTAGTTACAAAAGTAAAACAGTATATGCTGTAAATGTTTCAAACCATACCAAAGTTAAAAAATAATTAAAAGTTTTACTCACTGCCTCTCAATCCTTTGTCCCAGAGGTAACCAGTAATAGTTTCGTGTGACTCCTTTCAGATTATTGAAAACGCATATTTGTGTAAATATAATTTATTTATATGGAATTTTGTTTTCACACTTATGAAAGTGGTATCAAATTACAAATATTGGGCCGGCCACGGTGGCTCACATGAGCCTGTATCCCAACACATTGGGAGGCCGAGGCAGGCAGATAACCTGAGGTCAAGAGTTCCAGACCAGCCTAGCCAACATGGTGACACCCTGTTTCTACTAAAAATACAAAAATTAGCTGGGCATGGCGGCAGGTGCCTGCAATCCCAGCTACTTGGGAGGCTGAGGCAGGAGAATTGCTTGAACCCGGAGGCGGAGGTTGCAGTGAGCCGAGATCATGCCACTGCACTCCAGCCTGGGTGACAAAGCGAGACTCTGTCTCAAAAAAAAAAAAAAAAACAAAACAAATTACAAATATTGTTAAATAATGTGCTTTTTTCACTTAATGATATACCGTTCCATGTCTTTTTTTTTTTTTAGTTTAATGGATGCTCAGCCATTAGATGTCATATGGTGTACCATAATTGGCTTAACTAGTGCCTCTCACTATTTTTTTAAAAAATATTACTCATGCCAGGTGTGGTGGCTCACGCCTGTAATCCCAGCACCTTGGGAGGCTGAGGTGGGTGGATCACAAGGTCAGGAGTTCAAGATCAGCCTGGCCAAGATGGTGAAACCCCGCCTCTACTAAAAATACAAAAAATTAGCCAGGCGAGGTGGTGGGTGCCTGTAATCCCAGTTACTTGGGAGGCTGAGGCAGAGAATTGCTTGAACCCAGGAGGCGGAGGCTGCAGTGAGCCAAGATCGCACCACTGCACTCCAGCCTGGGCGACAGAGCAAGACTCCATCCATATATATATATATTACTCATTAGGCCAAGCATGGTGGCTCATGCCTATAATCCCAGTACTTTGGGAGGCTGAGGCAGGAGGATTGCTTGATCCCAGAGTTTGAGACCAGCCTGGGCAACATAGGGAGACCCTGTCTCTACAAAAAATTTAAAAATTAGTCATACATGTGGTGGTGTATGCCTGTGGTCCCAGCTACTGGGGAGGCTGAGGTGGGAGGTTCGCTTGAGCCCAGGAGGTCAAGACCAGCCTGGGCAACATAGGGAAACCCCGTCTCTACAAAAAATTTTAAAATAAGCTAGGCATGCTAGTGCATGCCCATGGTCCCAGCTACTGGGGAAGCTAAGTTGGGAGGATCCTTGAGCCTGGGAGGTCAAGGCTTCAGTGAGCTCTGATTGCACCACTTCAGTCCAGCCTGGGTGACAGAGCAAAACCCTGTCTCGAAAAAAAATAATAAAAATTGCTCATTGAATATCCTTGAACATACATTTTTGCACCCTCACATGAGAATTTCTAGACATGAAATTTTCAAGTCAAGTTTATACACATTTAAAATTTCGGTAGATTTTGCCAAATTGCCATCCCAAAAACTATACCAGTTTACACCTCCAACAGCCACTTAGGTGACTATAACAGTATATTACAAGCATTTCTCTAGCCTAGAATGCTCTAGCTTAGAAATCATGTGTTCTCCTAAATGTGTTCTGCCTGCCTTTACATGATGTTCTTAAAGGATTATGAAAGGTGGAGTGGTATTGTCCATTTCCCCCTGTAGGTAACCACAGAGTCAGACTGGGCCTAGAACTCAAGTTTCCCATTCCTACTCTGCCACTTTGACTGATTCTTCAAAGGCTTTAGAACTCCAGTAAACTCTTATACAGTAGCTTAAACCTGATAGTCTTGTGTGTTCCTTACTCACTCACCCAATATTTATGGAGCACATATTATATGCTAGGTACTTTGTTGGGTGTCGGGATTATAGCAGTGAATAAGACAGACGTGATTTCTATTGCCCTTAGCATTGACAAGCTGTTGGGGAAATCAAATAATTAAAGAGTATTATAAAATATGGTGAGCATTATGAAAGAAGCTCAGGGGGCAGAATAAATAGCAGAGGGCCTAGGAGGTGTGAACAACTCCTTTGAGAAGTTGACCTTTGAGCTTAGACTTGAAGAAAGAGTAAGAGTTAATGGTTGGGGAGTGGAAGAGTAGTCGGGGATATTTGAGCTGGAACCAATGGGACTCAGTGATGGAGTGTAGCTAGTTAGAGGGAAGAGGAAGGAGTCAGGCATCAATTCTTCATTTCGGGCTGGGGCAGCTGGGTGGATGGTGGTGCCATTTCCTCAAATAGCAGACTTAAAAGGAGGATCTGCCCAGGAGGAGGTGTTGAGTTCAGATTTGGACATAATGAGTTTGAGGTGCTACATGTGAAGCATCCGGACATTGAGAGGCTCAGGAGCTCAGGAAGAGAGGTCTAAGATGGAGACAGGTAAGAACCATCAACACGGTAATAATCATTAGTTTCATAGTTCTGATGTCTAGGAGCTAATTAGGGTACTTTCTGCGTGCCTGGCTTTGTATGCACCTAAAGTACTTTATGCACATTAACTCATTTAGTCTTCATAGTAACTGTAGGAAGTTATTACTGTTACTATCCCAATCTTAACTGTGAGGAATTGTGGACACAGATGAACTTGCTCAGGGTGGCACAGCTCAGTAATGGCAGAGCTGGAATCTAAACTCAGGCTGACTTTAGATCTGTGCCCTTCACCATCGTGCTGTAATGTCTCCTGTTCAACATTTGAAGCCTTAAGAACGGATAACTGGCTGGGCACGGTGGCTCACGCCTGTAATCCCAGCACCTTGGGAGGCTGAGGCAGGCGGATCATGAAGTCAGGAGATCGAGAGCATCCTTGCTAACACAGTGAAACCCCGTCTTTACTTAAAAAAATATATTAAAAAATTAGCCGGGCGTGGTGGTGGGCGCCTGTAGTCCCAGCTACTCGAGAGGCTGAGGCAGGAGAATGGCGTGAACCCGGGAGGCGGAGCTTGCGGTGAGCTGGGATTGTGCCACCGCACTCCAGCCTGGGTGACAGAGCAAGATCCGTCTCAAAAAAAAGAACAGATAACTTCACCTGAAAGAGAATGTTGAACAAGAAGGTGTCAAAGATATTTACTTTTTAATTTATATCATCCTGTATTGTATTTTTATGTAATAAGCACTGTTCATGTGTCACTTGTGTAATTAATTTTTTAAAATATTTTTATAGAAAAAGGGTAGACCCAGGATTAGAAAGTGCGTCAGCTCCATTTTTCTCCTTGGTTAAAGTCTGTCATGGTCTCCTAGCTTTGTGTTTGTCAACAAAGATGGTTCCTGAGGTTGTAAGATGGAGGCATGAGATCTCCTCCAAATACTTTAAGTCTGTAGAGCACATAAGAGGTAATAAATAACTGGGCCGGGCACAGTGGCTCAACGCCTGTAATCCCAGCACTTTGAGAGGCCGAGACGAGCGGATCACTTTAGGTCATGAGTTCGAGACCAGCCTGGCCAACATGGTGAAACCCTGTCTCTACTAAAAATACAAAAATTAGCTGAGCATGGTGATGTGTGCCTGTAATCTCAGCTACTCGGGAGGCTGAGGCAGGAGAATCATTTTAACCCACAAGGCAGAGGTTGCAATGAGTCGAGATTGTACCACTGTACTCCAGCCTGGGCGACACAGTGGGACTCCATCTCAAAAAAAAAAAAAATTATAGCCAGTGTGATGGTGTGCACCTGTAGTCCCTGCTACTTTGGGGGCTGAGGCAGGAAGATGACTTGAACCTGAGAGGTCGAGGCTACAGTGAGCTGAGATGGTGCCACTGCAGTCAAGCCTGGGGGACAAAGTGAGACCCTGTCTCAAAAAAAAAAAAGAGGTAATAAATAACTGATTGATTTGTGCCTCCTCCCTTGTACATAGGTTCCTTCTAATGACTCCATCTCTTCCAACAATCCTTGTAGCAGGCAGCATGTCAGTAGTTCTGTTTTGTGTCTCCACCTAGGGACACCATGAGTGTAAGGCGGAAAACCTGACCATGGGGATGCCCCAGGGCCAGTTGTCCCATCCTTTCCCTGTAGGAGACAGTCTAGGGAGAGGCTGTCAGAGACAGGACCTGCTGAGCTGCTTTGTGCACTTCTCCAGGTGTGCGACGACTGTGTGGTGCTGCGTAGTAACATCGGAACAGTGTATGAGCGCTGGTGGTACGAGAAGCTCATCAACATGACCTACTGTCCCAAGACCAAGGTGTTGTGCTTGTGGCGTAGAAATGGCTCTGAGACCCAGCTCAACAAGTTCTATACTAAAAAGGTACCCAGGATCTGTGTTTGGGTTGGGGCTAGTAGGCATTGAAGACCAAATAGTGAGTTTCTTTTTGGGAAGTTAAAATTCCAAAACGCATGTCTGGAGCCACACTTCTGTCCCCAGCTGTTGGGTGGGGTACCTAAAGCTGTCTCTGTCAAGCCAACTAGGCCTAATAGTAGTCACAATCGGTATTAACCAACCATATCTAGCATTCCTACACGTCTGTACCCATGCCTTCTTTAAAGCCATACTATTCATAATGCTCCAGATCTATCATTCATAACCTCAACAATGAACAAGGCATCTGAAAAATAGGAGGACTACTTAAAATTTTACCCCTCACTTCAACCTCCGGCCTTCAGTGGCCATTGTAGAGCGGTGGGTGGGGAACCCTGGAGAGCCCCCATGATGGGACCGCTCTCCCCTGTGCCACAGTGTCGGGAGCTGTACTACTGTGTGAAGGACAGCATGGAGCGCGCTGCCGCCCGACAGCAAAGCATCAAACCCGGTGAGGAGAGTTTTTCCTGAGAGTGTCTTCCCTGTTTCTACCAGTCCTTCTGAGTGTCAGGGGCCTGGCAGGGAAGTCGGGTGGGATTCCCCACCTCACCAGTGAGCTGATAGCCCCCTCCCTCACCACAGGACCTGAATTGGGTGGCGAGTTCCCTGTGCAGGACATGAAGACTGGTGAGGGTGGCCTGCTGCAGGTGACCCTGGAAGGGATCAACCTCAAATTCATGCACAATCAGGTAGGTGCGAGCGGCAGCACGAGACTCCCTGTCCTTCCATCTGTAAGGAGGACCAATGTCCAGGCCCCCAGTACTTCCCCAGCAAGCATGAGAGAGGGCCCTCTGGAGCTAGAGGGAGAGCTGGAGCAGCTGGACCCAGGAAAGAAATCCCAGGGGAGGGCACAGTGACGTTGGCGACCACCTGGCGCTGTGAAGGTGCACCAGGGAGCCCGCGGGGGAGGCTGGGCAGGAGCGAGGCCAGGTGGCCACGCTGCCCCATCCGTTGGACTCCACACAGTGTGAGTGGGAGCGTCTCACTTGGCCCTTCCCCTGCAGTGTCTCTGCCTTCCTCTATTCCCAGGGTATGCTTCTGCTTGGTGGTTTTGCTTTGAGAGTCTAGACTGGCCGATCTCCTTGTGTCTTTCTGGTGTGCGTGCAGCTTGCGTGTGCGTGCGTGCAGCTTGCGTGTGCGTGTGTGCCTGCGTGCCTGTGTGTAAGTAGCTTGTATCTGTCCTCTCTGGAGTGTGTTTATTTGCCTTTTTCTTCTGCGGATTCTTCTTCCTGTTCTTTTCCTTCCTCTGAGTGTTCCCACTCTGTCCCCTGCTCCACAGGCCCCATTCCCCTTCTTTTGACTGGGGAGCACTTCTGGATACATCTTTCCCTCATTGTAATTCCACATAGGAGCTGACTTTTTTTTTTTCTCTCTTGGTCTTTTAACACAGTGTTACCTTTTTCTCTCAGTGGACATTCCTTAAGCTAATTCCTTTCTGAGGCCAGCGCATCATCCCAGGTCCGTTCACAGCTCTGACTCCTCACACAAGTGCCTTCCCTCCTCTTTCCCTGATGTCCGGGTTCCTCTCCCTGAGGCTCTGAGCCAGACCCGAATGTGTGAAGCCCCACAGCCCCTGGCCAGGCCGCAGACCCTCAGGGGAGGTAGATGCCTGACTGACGTGGCTATCTCCCTCCCTCTGCTAGCCGTTGTAGCTCTCTTTCAGGAACGTAGCTGGGCAGCTTTGGTTTAACAGGAAACGGCTGCCCAGGCTGCCAGCAGCCCCTTAGTGTATTTTCAATCTAGGACTTAGGGCAGTAGCCAACCCCAAAGACCTTAGGACCAGCCCAGAGAGGGGTCTACCTAAGTGCTTTTCTGGACCACAAAGGTGTCAGTACTTCTTGGGGAGCAGACTTCTGACCACATTTTAGCGCCGTGGCCTCCCCTTCTGAAGGTGAGATCTTGCTGAGCAATGCCCAGGTGCTGTGCCCTGTTCCTCGTCCTGCCCTTGGCATAGCCCCTCTGGGCAGCCATCCAAGCCAGTCTGTGGTTGAAGGCTTGGCCCCTAGAAGATCGATTGTGCAGAGAAGGGGAGGAAAGCCCGGGTTCTCAGTCTCACCTCACAGTTAATAATGAGATAGCGACCTGCCCCCTCTTCTGCCACACAGTGGTCATTTGGAGTGGAGGAGGCAGCAGACCTCCTGGTGGAGCTGTGCAGTCTGGGGTGAATGGGAAAAGCACAGGCTTTGGTGTCAGGACATGCTTGGATTTGAAGTCCAGCTTCCACGTTCATGGGCAAAGAAACTTTTTGATCCATAGCTTCCTCATGTAGAAAACGGGTGTAATACTATATACTATGTCACGTAGTAGGTGCAGAGATTAGAAATAGTATTTGTAAAACCCCAAGTAGGTGCTCAGCAAGTGGTAGCTGATAATTATTGTCACCACATACCTCTTGGGAGATCCTGGATCCTGTTTCAAGGACGATACCAACACCTCCCACCCCGAGGACAGTCTGAGGGGAGCTTTGCGCCCGTGCCAGCCCTCTGCGCCGGAGGAGGATGCATGGAAGGGTAGAGACCTAATGGGCTGAGTGGGGACCCCTGGGGCACCGTGTCTTACAAGCACTGCCCTGGGCAGAGGGTATGGGCGGGCAGCCCAGGCCAGCAGCGGGGCCTTCGGGTTGGATTTGACCATTCAAACTAACGCCTTCATTTCTCTCCCATGCTTTCTCCTCCGGCCAGGAGCGGAAGGTACATGCCCTTTCTGCTATCTTCGCTTCTTAGCGCTTTTGAGTTGTGTGCGTGTGGATTCTTCTGTCCTCTCTTTGGGAAATAGACTTTCTTTGTGTGGGCGGGGCTATAGCTGGGAGAGTGTGCTGTGTGGGGCATGGGTGGAGCCTGTGGGCCTTACCCCGCCCTCCCTCCCTCTCTTGCAGGTTTTCATAGAGCTGAATCACATTAAAAAGTGCAATACAGTTCGAGGCGTCTTTGTCCTGGAGGAATTTGGTAATTACACTATTTTGCTCTTAGGTCTGGACTCACATGGCAGTAACTCAAACCTCGGAGCTCCAGAGGAGGGTCTAGGGGCAGGGAGAAGAAGAACCGCTGTAGAGAAGTCAGGAGGAGCAGGAGTGACAAGGAAGAAAAGGGACCCCTGAGATGAGAGCCGGGGTGTGGAAGGGAAAGATAGATAATGGATCGCAGAAGAGCAAATGGGGCCTCAGGTGGGTTTCGAGTTTAGAGGTCAGTGAAGTAGCACCACCTCAGTGGTCAGAAAGTTTGGGACAGCAGACAGGCGACCCCCAAGCTCCACTACGTCCGTGTCACCTGCTGCAATCTCTCTAGCAGCCCAGTCGCCAGCCAGCCTCCCTGGCGCCGCCCTGGTCTCCACCTGGCCTCTGTGCCAGATGAAGGGCACCGGGCATCGCAGGCAGACTCACTTGAGGGACAGAGGAGTCTAGCGGGACAGCCGTAGCCGGAAGCTGGGAGCCAGCGCTAGGGAGTGGTGTAGTGGGTTCTCACCCTGGGGCTTTGAGTTCCTGCTGTGTTTGTGCTTCATTCTTTTGTGCCCCTCATCGCTGCTATGAAAACCTTCGTTCTCCAGCAGGTAAAGTGACCTCGGCTCGTGCTGCCTCTCCCCAGGTCTCTGCCTTGGGCCCTGCCCTGGGTGGGTAGCTCCCATCGAACCAGCTCCTCACACTGCCAGCTCGTCTCTTCCTTTCTCCCCCACCCTCTTTCTTCCCACCTTGCCTCCCCCTCTCACTGGCTCACTGGACTTTCCTCCCCATGTGCTCCCTTCTCTCTTCTGTCAGAGAGATACTTGGGGGAATCTTCCAACTTGGGAGAATGGCCTGGGGCTTCTTGCTCTACCTTTGATGAGTTTATTCCCTGCTGACCCTGGGTTCCCCCAAATTCTACCTCCCAGGGTCAGAAGAAGGTACGGCCAATTCTCCTCCTGCCTTTTCTGGCCCCCAGGGAGATGCCAGGCCCCTCTGCTCCCAGTCTCAAGGGGCCATGATGATGGCTGAGCCTGGGGGGCCTACTCCTTCCTCTGGCCAAGCAGAACCCCTGCATGGCTGGAGCGGGGGGACTCTCGCTCTTGCCTTCCGGGCTGTGGACATGTGTGTATTTCGCCTGATGTTCCCTGTCACCTCCCTCCCTGGGTGCTGTACTCGCCTGTCTTCTGCTGGGTGTGTTGCTCCAGAGCCCTCAGACGCTCTCCCTCACACAGGCAGGCCTGGGCTTCTCCTGCCACTCAGGGAAGGACACTGCCGTGTCCTGTGGGTGTAGTATCCTGTTACCTCTTCATCCAGCCTCAAGACCCTCTGTGCAGGGGGCTGGGAATAAAGGGAACTGTGTTTAACATGACCCAATTTTCAGGCTGGTGACAAGATGAGTTCACGGGTGTCTCAGCAAAGTTGGACACAAGCTAGAGACAGCTCTCTCCTCCCAGCCAAAACCTGGGAATTCCCCACTGCAGCTCCTCAGGGGCCCTGGACAGTAGCCGTGACCAGGCTGGTGAAAGGCCCGTCCCTCCCATCCGGGGCTTTCAAAGAAGTGGGTAGAATCACAGCCATCAAGTAAAAGCCACTGTGGATGGCAGAGGCCTAGCTGAGGAGGCTGGGGCCATGTCCTCCCAGCCGGCAGGGTCTGGACAGAGCCTCTGGTGGCCTCTGCCCTGTCATAGCCTAAGCTGCTGCAGCCACTGTGAGAGGCCACAGAGGGGAAGGGGACCCTGACGCCAGGCGCTGCCGCCTGGGGGAGCATGGCACGATTGCTCTTAGTGTTGAACTTTCTGTTTTGTCTCTTGCCCGTCCGGTTTTAGTTCCTGAAATTAAAGAAGTGGTGAGCCACAAGTACAAGACACCAATGGTGAGTGTGCCGCTCAACCCTGATGGGCCACAGTGCGCAGGGCTCCCTGGGGGACCTTCGGACAGGAGGAGGGGTGGGCCCTCTGCGCACACAGGGGTGAGTGGGGACCTCGTCTTGTTGCCAAAGGTTCAACTCAGGCTGAAACAGGTCTTGAGCCCTGAGAGACAGAAACACACACACGGATCCCCTCTCCCACGGGGACAGCTTCCTTGCTTGGAGCTCACATTTAGCCCGGAGGCCCATGCCCAGTGTTAGGGCAGGAGTTGCCCATTGGCAGATCTTCCACATGTGGAGATGCAGGAGTCTCAGTATCGTGATCCGCCTGGTTTTCTCTCCTCTAGGCCCACGAAATCTGCTACTCTGTATTATGTCTCTTCTCGTATGTGGCTGCAGTTCGTAGCAGTGAGGAAGATCTCAGAACCCCACCCCGGCCTGTCTCCAGCTGATGGAGAGGGGCTCTGCAGCCGTCCCAGCCCAGGGCACACCCCTGGCCCCTTGCTGTTCCCAAGTGCACGATGCTGCTGTGACTGAGGAATGGATGATGCTCGTGTGTCCTCTGCAAGCCCCCTGCTGTGGCTTAGTTGGTTACCGGTTATGTGCCCCTCTGAGTGTGTCTTTGAGCGTGTCCACCTTCTCCCTCCCCACTCCCAGAAGACCAAACTGCCTTCCCCTCAGGGCTCAAGAGTGTGTACAGTCTGTGGGGCTGGTGTGAACCCACTATTTTGTGTTCTTGAGACATTTGTGTTGTGGTTCCTTGTCCTTGTCCCTGGCGTTATAACTGTCCACTGCAAGAGTCTGGCTCTCTCTTCTCTGTGACCCGGCACGACTGGGCGCCTGGAGCAGTTTCACTCTGTGAGGAGTGAGGGAACCCTGGAGCTCGCCTTCTCAGAGGAAGGGCACAGAGAGGAAGGGAAGAATTGGGGGGCAGCCGGAGCGAGTGGCAGCCTCCCTGCTTCCGTCTGCATTCCCAAGCCGGCAGCTACTGCCCACGGCCCACAGCGTTGGCTGCTGCCTGCCACGGCCTCCATCACTGCAGTGGAGCGGCGAATTCCCTGTGGCCTGCCACGCCTTCAGCATCAGAGGACGGAGTGGTCGAGGCTAGTGGAGTCCCAGGGACCGCCGGCTGCTCTGCCTGAGCATCAGGGAGGGGGCAGGAAAGACCAAGCTGGGTTTGCACATCTGTCTGCAGGCGGTGTCTCCGGGCATGGGGTGTCAGGAGGGAGAGGCAGCCTGGGCATGGGCAAGAAATGACTGTAAATATTTCAGCCCCATATTATTTATAGAAAATGTACAGCTGTGTGAATGTGAAATAAATGTCCTCAACTCCCTTCAGGCTCCCTGGCTGCCTTGTGTTAAATGACACCTCCTCTTGGCTCAGGCCTGAGGAAAGCTATCCCTGGACTCTAAAATTAAAGGCACCTCAGGCTGGAAGGAAGGAGATGAGGTCATCCACATCCAGGCTTTGGCACACGGGGGCCCCAGCTCCCCTGTCCTGGGCTGCGGGAGGAGCTTTCCTTCCCGGGCACCTGGGGGCCCTGCAGAGTTGGGCTGCCATGAACGAACAGGCTGCTAGAGGGAGAGCCAGACTGGGCGTCCTCACCTGAACTGAGATTAAGTGAAAGAAAGCCAAGGCCCTGGACCTCTCCGTTCCCTTATAGGTGGGTATGGTCCGGAGAGGTGTGGTGACTCAGCCAGGGCCTCCCACAGGGCCCCGGACTCCTGGCCAGGAGTGTCTTCCACTGCATAGAACTCCCAGAAGTTCCCCTAGGAGCCACCTTGATGGAATTCTGTCCTGGAAAAACCTGGCTGCACTCAGGGAATTTCTGAGACCTGCTGGCTTCCTCCGCCCAAAAGGAAACAGATGCTCGGATTTAGGCTCCCCATGGGGGAAATAATGAGAGCAGAGTAGGGCCCTGGCCCTGACACCTTTCTGGTGCCCAGGGTCCTGGGCTGGATTGGGTTGCTGTCTGTCTCCCACCGGGCATACGGGTGTGAACCGGCTGTTGGCTTATTGCTGGCTGGGACCCCAAAGCCACCTAGTGCAGCTCCACCCTAGCACAATCACAACACTGAGATTCTGCCTCACCCCACCCCCAGGCGGTTGTGACCATGGCCCCTGGCACAAGGATCACGCTGAGCACCTGGGACCAGTTAAATGCTCTTTCCGCTGCCACAGCTCAGTTTCATCATCTGAAGAGTGAATGCTGTAGGGGAAGACAGGTTCCTTCTAGCGTTAATGTTTTATGAACTCAGAAACCACTCTGGGCCTGGTTTAATCATCAGGAAAACAAAACAAAAACAAACAACAATATCTGCCCTCACTTGGCTGTGAAGATCAACGTCCCCGGGCTTTTTTTTTTTGAGACAGGGTCTCACTCCGTCACCCAGGCTGAAGTGCAGTGGCATGATCTCGGCCTACCGCAAACTCTACCTCCTGGGTTCAGGTGATTGTCCTGCCTCAGCCTTCCAAATAGCTGGGATTATAGGCACGCCACCATGCCCAGCTAATTTTTGTATTTTTAGTAGAGATGGGGTTTCATCATGTTGGCCAGGCTGGTCTCGATCTCCTGACCTCAGGTGATCCGCCCGCCTCCGCCTCCCAAAGTGCTGGAATGGCAGGCGTGAGCCACCGCACCTGGCCATCCCCTGTGCATTTTTATGAAAACAGGCACACTGAAATTGAGGAGTGAGTTCTCTGTGACTGCACTAATCTTTTATTGTCCAATACACATTGGGAAGACATAGCAGGCCAGAAAGGCCTGTCCCCGGACATTGTTTCTTGAGGCCACCCTCCTCTTACCCCAAAGATCCAGGGGCTTCCTTCAGGTGCCCTGTAGACCAGTCTGTGCAACACCCACTCAGGCCTGCCTGACAGAACTGCCCTGCTGATCCCCCATCGCAGCACAGGAGACACACTTGTCACACACACATCCAACAGCAGGGAGGGGTTTCCGCAACTTCCCTCCAGGCTCCTGGCACGGGGCTGGCATCCGGTTGTACCTGCAACACAGGTTATCTTATGAGTGAACGGAGGGCCCTACAGCCTCCCATTTACTGATGGCTGCCCCAGGACCAAGGGCCGGGGCTCAGCCACTGACTTGTGCCCTGGGTGTCGGGTGGCCTGGAGTACATACCTGGCCATCCCCGGGAGCCAGCCTGGTCACTGAGGCACTGCAGAAGAGGAGGCCATGTCATTGCGTCCTCCCAGCCTTCTGGAAGCTAGTACCCATCTGGGCACGACATGGTCCGTACCCATCTGGGCACGACATGGTCCGTGCCCTTGCAGCCAGAGCAGGTGCTTGGCCCAGGACGACAGAGCAAAGCCCAGGGTCCCCACTGCTGCCCGCTCTTCCCATCTCCCAGGCCCTGGCCCCTAGGGCTCCTCACCTCGCACCTCCAGGCGGCACTCACACTGTGCCTCGCCCTGTAAGTTGGTGGCCCTGCAGACATAGATGCCCCCATCAAAGGGGCAGGGCTTTCTAATCTCCAGAGTCAACACTCCCTGCTTGCTGAACATGCGGAAGCGGGCATCTTCTCCCAGGTCCAGGCCATTCTTGAACCAGGAAATCTTGGGCTATAAATAAGGTAAAGAGAGGGAGAGGAAGCCATCCATCCAGGCTGAGAGGGGACCTGGCAGGGATCCAGGGAGACATATCTGTGTTTCTACTCAGGGGGTTCCCACGAGAGTCCCTGACTATGCCCAAGGCTGGAAACAAACATGGAACCAACAGTGAGTACCACGGCCCTGCCCAGGGAGAGGAACCCGCTCCATACACCCCAAGGTAGAGAGAAAGCAGGGGAGACAGGCTGGGGAGGGGACTGCTCGACGTCGGGGCCTATGAGCCCTGCCTCCTGGTCGGCCTGGACCAGCGCCTAAAGTTCCCTACCTTGGGGCTACCCCGGACAGCACAGCAGAGCATGGTGGTGTAGCCCGCGATGACCGAGCGGTTCACCAGGGGCTGGGTGAAGCTTGGGGCCTCGGAGAAGTCCAGGGCCTTATAGTTGGGTGGCTCATAGGTGATGCCTGTTGGTGACAGGACTTGGTACCGAGAGGGCCACACCAAGCTGGGCCCCCCCTCCCTGTTCCCACAGCCTCCCTGCCCCAGCCCCTGGTCGGAAGAATGAGGATACAGCACCTGGTCTGGGGATAAAGACGGGCTCCTTGGTGGTGGCCGCTGTCTCACTAGAGCCAACCATATTCTGGCTAAAGACGCGGAAGTAGTAGCCATTGCCAATGATGAGCTCTGGCACCACGCAGTGGGTGCGGCGGTAATGTTCCAAGACGGTGAACCACTCCTGGGGGCAGGGAGGGAGGGGAGGCATCTCTGGGCCAGGCCCTTCCTGATGCCGAGAGCCTCTCCTGGGTGCCCTTGGCATCTCCACCCCTACTGTAGAGGGATGCAGATCAGCAGAGGGAGGGTGAGGGGCCCACGGTGAGGACAGTGAAGGGTAGCTGCGGCCTGGGTCTGCCGGGCCTAGGCAGGGTGCATGTGAGGACCCCAGACCCCGGGCTCACCATGGTCTTCTTGTCAGCTTTCTGCACCGTGTACCCCCAGAGCTCCGTGTTGCCGTCATCCTGGGGTGGCTTCCACTCCAGAGCCACATTAAGACCCCAGGCGTCAGTGACCCGGAGATCCTGGGGAGGACTTGGCTTGTCTGCGGGAGACAGACCCAGTTAGGTCACCATGCCTCCTGACAGTGAGCAGGGGGTCACCGGCTCCAGGGACCACCCCACCCCTGCCAGCCAGGGCCAGGCCTGCTGGGGCAGTGGACTGGAAAATGTGAGCTGTGGGTTGGGTCCCCTGGCTCGGCCCCTGGCCCCAGCAGCCCAGCCCAGGGAAGGGAAACAAGGGGGCTCAAGGAAGCCTTGGCCACGCACCAACAACCTGCAGCACCAGCGTGGCCTTGTCCTCCATGTTCTCAATGCGCACCGTCACCTGGTAAGTGCCTGAATGCGTGCGGCGAGCGGCCCGGATGAACAGGATGGTGTCTGTGGGGCTGTTGCGGACGCTCACCTCCTCGCCTGCCAGGGGCTGCCCCTCTTTGGTCCAGGTCACCTGAGGCCGGGGCTTGCCCTGAAGGGAGGAAAAGCTTAACCCTGAACCTGGCTCACTCCAAGGGCCGGCCGCCACCCCAGCCTCTGGTACCTCAGATCAGGCCAGCCCTGAGACATCCGTCACACTGTAGCCTCTCTCCCCTGGGAGACAGGGAAGGGGGCCAGTCCCACCTGGAAAGGGATGAGAAGGTTCACAGGCTCCCTGACCTTCTTCTGAATGGTCTGACGCAGGTGCCTGGGCAGCTGAAGCCGTGGCCGTTCTGTGGGTATCGAGTGGGTAGCTAAGTGAGGGCCCGCCACAGCTCCAACCTCCCTTGAGACGAGGCCCAGAGAGCTGCAGCTAAGAAAAAAGCTGCCTGCTGGGCCCTGCGCCTCCTTTAGCTCCTGCTGACACAGCAACTGCAGCCTGCCCAAGCCCAGCTGGCTTCCCCGAGCCTCACCACACTGCTTCAAGAGGCAGGGATCAGAGAGGGTAAGCAACTTGACTGAAGTCACACAGCTAGTAAGTCATAGGCCAGGGTGCAAGCCTGGGCTTTTACACCCTGTGCCCTGTGTTGTTTCCACCCGAGTTTGCTGCCTAGTTCCAGCTTTGAGAACCAGTCCTTACAAAACATGGACCCTTTGTTGGGACAAGGAACAAAGGAATGGGAAGTGGATCCCAGAGGGACCAATCTGATGACATAGACAATATTTACCTGCTGGAGCTGAGACACTCCTGGAAGGGAGCTTGCACGCTGTGGCTTTTACTCTCCCTGTTCCAGAACTAGGGGACTGACACAAGAAAGCCCTTTCTGCACTTTTTTTTTTTTTTTTTTGAGACGTTGTCTCACTCTGTCACCCAGACTGGAGTGCAGTAGTGTGATCTCAGCTCACTGCAACTGCCACCTCCCAGGTCTAAGCGATTCTTCTGCCTCAGCCTCCCAAGTAGCTGAGGGACTACAGGCACCCACCACCACACCCAGCTAGTTTTTGTATTTTTAGTAGAGACAGGGTTTCACTATGTTGGCCAGGCTGGTCTCGAACTCCTGACCTCAAGTGATCTGCCTGCCTTGGCCTCCTAAAGTGCTGGGATTACAGGCTTGAGCCACTGTGCCTGGCCACCCTCTCTGCACTTTTTCCCTAGGCCTAGCGCATGGATGATGGCTCCAACCCCTCCTGTCTCTGCCCAGCGTTCTGGGCAGAGCATTCTGGGCCTCCCCAACTGTCCCCACCTCCATTGGACACCAAGGGCCTGGGGTGTCAATGGCGGGTCTTGTGACTGCACGAAGGGGCACTCACGCAGGATCTCCTGCACCGTCACCGGCTCCGTGGTGGTAACAGGGGCTCCAGGCCCTGCCATATTGTGTGCCCGCACTCGGAAAAGCAGCCGGGCGCCCGTGGGCAGGCCCTTCACCAGTATCGACGTGTGCTCTGTCAGCCCCTGCAGGGCAGCCACCCACTCTGAGCCTGGGGGTGGGGAGGGGGAGGCAAAGCCACAGGCTGTGTCACCACTGACACCCCATTCCCACTGCCCACTCCTCTGATAGGAATCTCCAGAATTTAAATATGTTTTTTTTTTTAAATTTTATCTGTTTATTTATTGTTGAGATGGAGTTTCGCTCTTTTTGCCCAGGCTGGAGTGCAATGGCGGGATCTTGGCTCACCGCAACTTCTGCCTCCCGAGTTCAAGCGATTCTCCTGCCTCAGCCTCCTGAGTAGCTGGGATCACAGGTGCCCACCACCATACCCGGCTAATTTTGTATTTTTAGTAGAGACGGGGTTTCTCCATGTTGGTCAGGCTGGTCTCGAACTCCCGACCTCAGGTGATCCGCCCGCCCACCTCGGCCTCCCAAAGTGCTGGGATTACAGGCGTGAGCCATCGTGCCTGGCCTTAAATATGTTTTTTAAATGTAGTTGCTGATTTCACACCGCTCAAAGAAGTGTTACAGTCAGCTTTACTCTGCATTTGTTTTTCACTAGGCAAGCTTTTTTACTTCTGAAAACAGGACAGATATTTCTCTGGGTGTCCTCAACTTTCGGCAAAAGTGGGCCTAAAAAACTTGACTACAGGTGAATCTGTTCAATGGCAAGGTGAGCATGTTCTTCCTTTGGGGAGGGGGGTTGGGGGCGGGGACACTCACAGCCCTCTGGGCAGTACTCCACGCTGTAGCCATCCAGGCCTCCTGCTCCCACGCGCTCTGGGGGCCGCCACTTGAGGGAGACCGTGGTGTCAGAGACGTCCTCTACTGCCAGGTGGGTGGGTTCGCTGGGGGGACCTGGGCAGAGGAGAGGTCAGAGAGGGGTCTGAGCAAGTCTGGGGAAGCTGGAGATCCACGCCCTAGACCCTGAACTGCCCACTGGTCACATAGGGGGCACTTCCTGTTCAGCTGGCTTTTGGCCACTTTAAGGAATATTTTGTCTCTGTTACAAGACATGTCTGTAGATTGGCTTAAAAATAAACAGCAACAGCAGCCAGGCACAGTGGCTCACGCCTGTAATCAGCACTTTGGGAGGCCGAGGTGGGCGGATCACCTGAGGTCAGGAGTTCGAGACCAGCCTGGCCAACATGGTGAAACTCTGTCTCTACAAAAATAAAAAAAATTAGCTGGGCACAATGGTGGATGCCTGTAATCCCAGCTACTCAGAAGGCTGAGGTGGGAGAATCGCTTGAACCTGGGAGGTGAAGATTACAGTGAGCCCAGATCGTGCCAGGACTGCACCCCAGTCTGGGTGACAGAGCAAGACTCCATCTCAAAAAAAAAAAAAAAAAAAAAACTAAAACTACAGGAAAACATGGGAATTTCCTGGCACATATGATTAGGTGAGTTGATGAACTGAACAGGCCCCGATTCCTGCCATCTTCCCAAGCTGTGCCCCATCCCTGGGCCCAGGGGTCCTTGGCCTACCCTTGCCACAGACAGCTGCCCCCGGACTCACCCACCCTGGTGGGAACAGGTGTCCTCCTGAACCCTGCCACAGTCTCAGCAACTGTTCTGCCCACTCAGACCCCATTATACAGATGACGAAGCTGAGGCTTCAGGGAGGGATGACTCCAGTTAGCCTCCCGGGGACCATGGAGCTGCCTCTGCCATCTCTGAGTCTTGATCCAGGACTCTTTCCACAGACAGGTGCCCCTGAGACCCCTCCACTAACCACAGCCCTCGCCCCATCCCATGGGTGAAAACCCTGGGGTGAAGGGTGTGGGGAACAGGGGACGATGAACATTTATTGAGCACCTGCTAGATACCAAATGGCCTGGTCATCCCATATCATCCTAACAGCCCTCTGAGATAGGCAGTGTCATTATTCCCATTTTGTAGACACGGAAAGAGAGGCTTGAAACGTGAACTAGTGTGAACTAGTCAGTGTAGTGTGAGAGTCAGCTCCACCCCAACCAGCTGGGAGACCTGAAGCAGGTCATTTAACTGCTTGGAGCCTGTTTCCTCATCTGTAAAATGCGGCTGAGTATCCCCAGTCGAGGATGAAAGGAAACCGTGGATGTGAGTGTCTAGCATGGCTGCCTGCAGAGCAGCTGCTATTACTGGGGGCTTTTAACTGGGGAGGGGGCGGGGGGCAGGACCAGGCCAGGCCGGCTCACCGATAGGCATGAAGGGCTGGGAGGCAGGGCTGGGCCTGGACATGCCGATGGCGTTGACCGCGTAGACACGCATCTCGTACACCACGCCCTCGATCATGCGCCGTGCTTCATGACTCAGCTCCTGAATCAGGTCGAAGTTCAGCCGCATCCATCGGTAGCTCTTCTTCTTCTTGCGCTCCAGGATGTAGCCTGGCTCGGGGGAGGTGGCAGCTCTGGTCTGGAACCCAGGCATCCCCACACCACCTTCCCTCGGATCTGTTTGGCGCCCTCGCACCTCCATCTGGTGCCCTTGCACTCACCCAGGACGGGCTGCCCACCGTCATAGGCAGGCGGCTCCCACTGTACCGTGCAGGAGTCCTCTCCCACGTTGCTGATCTTGGGGGCCGCAGGTGCGTCTGGCACGTCTGGATGGGGTGGGATGGACCCACATCAGCCCTGCCCCGCTTGGGGCCTTGAGTAACGTTGCTCGTCCCCTTCCCACTCCAACTAACCGCCACGGGCTGCCCCCACCACCCCCAGATCCAAAGAGATCTTTCTAGAATGCATTTCTTTCTTTTTTTTTTTTTTTTTTTTTTTTTTTTTTTTTTTTTAGTGATACGGAATCTCACTGTGTTGTGCAGGCTGGGTCTCAACAGGATGCATTTCTGATCATGTCGCCAGCCCTTCATCAACACTTTAAGGCTTCTCCCTGCCCATATTCACCCCTGTCCTGGCTCTGATCCTCCCGACCCCACCCAGTCCTCTCCTGACATGTTTCATTCATTCTCCACACCCAAAAGGCCCTTTCCCTCCTCCACCCCTTTGTGCACAGTTTCCTCTGCCTAGGATGCCTTTCCTCACCATCTTCTCAGCCTCCTAAAGGCATCACCCCCAGGCACAGGGATAGCTCTCTGCTCAGTGCTCCCATGGCACTCTGGACATAGCTCATGTACAGCAGTGTCACAGGAAATCTGCTGGATGCATCTGCCTCCATCTCCCCCAGAGCAGGGCTCCTTGTGGGCAGAAAAACCTGCCCCTTTGCCGCTCGGCTCAGGGAGCACGCCCGTGATGTTTGTCGAGTGGCTGAATGAGCGAACAGATGGGTCCTCCTTGGGGCTGCCCCTCTGTGTTCTCCAGCGTGGACCCCGGCCTCACCGATGACCTTGACTGTGAGGTTGACCTGGTCCTCGCCCACAGGGTTCTTCACCGTGACCGTGTAGACGCCCTCATCTTCCTTCTCTGCCCCCTCGACCGTGAAGATGCTGCGGTCCTTGGTGGTCTCCACGCGGACCCGGCCCTCGGTCTCACACAGCAGCTGGGGGGATGGAGAGTTGGGGTGAGATCCAAGTCAGACCCCAGAGGTCCTTGCAGCCTCTGCAACAGCCAGATGTCCCGGGGTCCATGGGGGGAGCACAGCCTGTGGGAAGACTGCATCCACGTCAGCATCTAGTTCAAAATCATCTCTGTGGCACCAACTGAGGGCAGGGACTCGGGTTCTAGCTTTGTCACAGGACCTGGGGCACCGCCTGTCCTCTCAGATGAGCTATCGTGAGGACCCCTCAAGACCCCAGCCTTCAGAAGAACCAACAGTGCCAGGTGGGAGCAAGACCCCGGCAGCTACACTGGCAGAAAAGTGCCTCAGAAACTACTCCTGAGTTGAGAGGAAGCACAAGGTCAAGGTCAAGGTCAGCTCAGGAGGAAGGCAGCCAGGGAGCAGCCCAGTCATGAGGGCTTCCTGGCAACGAGAGGGTGTCCACATCCTTGTGATGGCCATCAGCACACCCCACAGAGACCCTGCCTGAGGTGTGAGGGCCCCACGGGGACCCTGCTGGGGGCAGCAACACACCTGGCCAAGTGTGGCACCTCCATGGAGACCTCGCCAAGGGCTCGGCACCACGTAGGTAGAAAGTGATGGAAGACAAACGAGCCTCCTCCTGACCTCAGTCTCACTCACCTTCTTGTCAAACACCCACTCGTCGCTGTCACCTGTGTCCTCTGGGACATCTGGGGCTGGCCTGGCTGGGGCCTTATTCCCCTGGGAACAGGGCAGGAGGGAAGTAGGGAGCAGAGGAGCTGACTCAGCCTGGAAGCGCCCCTCTGCTGCTTCTTCCACCCCCTGACCCACACTGCCCATCTTGCCTGCCCCCTGGCCAGTCGAGCCTCTGCTCTCCCACGGGGTAGCCAACAGCAGGGCGTGCACATGTGGGTGGGGTGTGCAGCAGGTCCTAGCACTTGGCTGGTTCCACACACCCATCTTACAGATGGGGAGACTGAGGAGGGACCCACAGTACCTGCGTGATAGCCTTCTGCCAGATCACAGTGGGAGCAGGGTCTCCAGAGATAGGGACGTCCAGACGTAGCTTATTTCCAGCTACAACCACAATGGTGTCTGGTACGCGGCCCGGGCAGTCCAGGTGGATCTTGGGAGGTTCTGCAGAAGCGACAATGTAGTTCAGAGAAACGGGAGAGCCAGGAGGAGCACAGGTCACTGGGGAGGGGCTGCTCAAGAGCCTGGGCCCCTGGTTATTGGTGTTTTAGATTTGTGTTGAGGTATAGTTTACGCTCAGATCTGACCGTAGGCTGATGAGTTCTGACAGATGAATACACCCATGCAACCACTAATCCAACCAAGATCTGGAACATTCCCATCACCCCAGGACGCTGGCTGGGAGGCTTGTAATATTCAGGTCAGGTCACCTAGCATAGCATTTTGAAAACTGGGGGAACATCAGTGTCTTGCCACACACATACACACACACACATATACACATACGCACACACATGCACAGACACACAGACACACATATGCATACACACACACACAGACACACGCACACAGACACAAATACACACACATGCACACACAGACACACATACACACACAGACACATACACACACGCACGCACACTCACATGCACGCACGCACATACACATTAAAAAGTTCCCTGGCCAAATAAATCAGGAATCCGCCCTCGGTTAAACAAAGCTAAGCAGGCTGGGTGAGGTGGCTCACGCCTGTAATCCCAGCACTTTGGGAGGCCAAGGCAGGCAGATCATGAGGTCAGGAGATCGAGACCATCCTGGCTAATGTGGTGAAACCCCGTCTCTACTAAAAATACAAAAAAATAATTAGCTGGACGTGGTGGCAGGCGCCTGTAGTCCCAGCTACTCAGGAGGCTGAGGCAGGAGAGTGGTGTGAACCTGGGAGGCGGAGCTTGCAGTGAGCCAAGATCGTGCCACTTCACTCCAGCGTGGGCGACAGAGGGAGACTCCGTCTCAAAAAAAAAAAAAAAAAAAAGGAAGAAGAAAAGATGTAATAATAAAAGTCACACCTGTGAGAGCACTTGACCGGTCTGACACATCATGTCACCTCATCTTTATAACTACCCTATGGGGCGGCACTATCAGGGTTCCCATTTTAGAGAAGAGGAAACTGAGGCTCACAGAGATTATAACTGACCCATCGTCATGAGTGGCAAAGCTGGAGCTGGGCCCCAGGACCCTCACTTTTGATCCTTGCAGTTCCCTCTGTGAGCGGAAGGGAGGCCTTCGTGGGTGGGTTGCGGGAAAGTGAGCAGAACCAAGACTCAGGGGCCCCAAGACTTACCCTGCCTGGGTACGAAGTCAATCTTGACCTCTGCAAGAGAAGGAAGAGCAAGTAGCACGGGGGCAAAGGCAGGGCCCAGTGACAGGGGCTCCTGGCCCCACTGCCCCGACCCACCCTACCCCGGAGCAGGCTCACCCATGAAGTGCAGCTTGGCTGACAGGTTGCAGGCGAAACCCTCGGGCACAAAGCTGTAGTCAGCCTCGTCGGCAGGTGTGACGTCGTCAATGGTCAGTTTGTGGACCCTGCAGAGGAGCAGTGGGCTTAGGGGACCCAACCGGGCCACACACCCCTGGCCTCGCCAGATACCCCAGCCAGGGTCCCAGGAGGCCCTCACCTCGTCCTGGCTTGTTGGTATCCTGATTTTTAAAAATGTCTTTTTTTCTATATTATCTAATTTTCCAGCTCTTTCATGTGCTGTCAGAGGTGGGCAGTGTAAAAGTGATTTCCACATCAAAGCGTCTCCGTGGCTGGGCCCTTAGAGACTGGGCAGGGGCTGGGTCTCATTAATCTCTGTGAACTTGGGCCCAGCACGGCCAGCCCAGTTGCTCCAGGGATGAGCAAGAGGGCGGGAGAGGCAGTGAGGGCCTCTGGCCAGAGCCTGCCTCCTTGATGGCCTCCTGCCCTGCCCTGGTCACAAGCTGGGGGAGGGTGCTCGGGAGCTCCTGACCCCATCTGTGCCTCTCCCTGCTGCCTCTTTGTCTCTTCTCTGTCTCTGACGAACTCTCCTATGTGTGTGCCTCCCTGTGCATCTCTTTCTGTCTCTATAGAACTATCTGTGTCTTTCTGTCTGTTTGTCTTTTTGGGTCTGTCTGTTTCTCCCTCTCTGTGGGTCCCTGTCTCAGTCTCTGTCCTCTCTCTGTGCATCTGCCTCTCTGTCCACCTGTCTTTATCTCTCTTTCTGTTTCTCCCTGTCTCTCTCTCTGTGTCCATCTCAGTTTCCACCTGTCCCATCCGCCTGCCCTGCACACTCACCGCCCGATGTGGGACACCTTTATGCGGCTGTCGGGCACCAGCTCCTTCCCATTCTTCAGCCACACACCCCGCACGTTCTCATCTGAGACCTCACATTTGAACACCGCCTGGTCCTTTGCGCCCACCGTCAGGTCTGCGATGCTCTGGTACACCTCCAGCTTCTTTTCTGCAGGGCAGGGCAGAGCCATTGAGCTCGGGAGGGTGTGTGGGTGTGGTGTGAATCCCTGTGGAGGGCGTGTGGGCTCATGGGCACTGGTGCACACGTGTCTGGGTGCATGTGGGCATGTGAAAACACGTGTGTGCCTGTGTGTGCCATGTTTGCCTATGATGGTGCCGTGCACATAAGGAACCTCAAGTGTCTGAGGGGTGGTGATGCTCACCAGGCCCGTCTGACCCTCTCAGTCCCCTCTGGAGCGGTGACCTCAGCGTCGTCATTTTAGAGATGAGAAGGGCGAGGTTTAGGCTGTCAAAGGCCCAAGGTCACAGAGGCCTTGAGCCCAGGTTTGCCTGCTCCCCTACATGGCTGGGTGGGGTGGGGGCTGAGGGGCCCAAGCCCTAAAGCCTCGTGTGCCCCCCAGCCAGGCTCACCCTGCACGATGAGCTCAGCCAGCGCCTGGCCCCCGCTCGTGCGCAGCGTGTAGTGCCCCGCGTCCTCCAGCGTGGCCTCATTGATGATCAGGTGATGCCTCCGCCCGTCCTTCTTGAACCGGTATTTGAAGGTCTCCTCCCGGGTCAGCTCCACCCCATCCTTCAGCCTAGCCCGGGTGGGTGGGTGGCAAGTGCTGTGGCCTCTTCTGGGCAGATGCCCCCAGCACCCATGCCCCGTGCTTCTGGAACTCACCATTTGACTTGCGCCCCCTCCTCCGATACTTCGCACTCAAACTCCACCCGCTGCCCCACCATCACCAGCTGGTCCTCCAAGGGGCGTGTGATGAGCACAGGGGGCTCTGTCCAGTCAGGGTGAGCATGAGGGGTGGCTCCCTTGAGGCCATCTCCTCCCCAGGTTCCCACGTCCTCAGGTCCCAGGCCCACCTTTCACAAAGAGCTCCGTGCTACACTTCTCACCACCCACCATGCACTGGTAGGCTGCGTCGTCCGCCAGTGAGCACTGGCTGATGGTCAGGGTACGCTTGGCACCGATGGACTCAAAGATGTACCTGGGTGGGGGCCGCAGGGAAGTGGCAGGAAAGCTGCGGACACACCTCCGGGCCCAGCGTGCCCCACGATAACCCCTGTGCCCCCCACCCCAAGCCATCCAGAGGGGAACTCACTTGCTGTAGAACAGAAGGGGCCATTGAAGTGTTCCCGACGGGAGGAAATGAGCCCGAGACAAAAGGAGACAGGGAGAGGGACCAGCATGAGCAAGAGGATGGGAAATTAGGCCCAGAGAGGTGGGGCTGAGAGCCACAGAGAGTCAGAGACACGCGTGTGGAGAGGGGCAAGAGGCAAGGCTGTGGGGGTCCCCGCCTCCACCCGAGGCCCCCTCCCCATCCCAGGCCGCACCTGCCGCTCATCTGGATCTCCTGGCCATTCTTGAGCCATTTGACCTCAGCGTCATGGTCGGCCAGTTCCACGGTCAGCCGGATCTTGTGGCCTTTGCTCACCTGGTAGGCCGGCTCCAGCTTCTTCTGAAAGGCTGAGCACCACCCCTCAGCCCCGGCCACCCCACCGCCTGCACCCTGCTCCCCCAGGCCAAGCTACTGTGGGTGTGGCTGGGGCCCAGGTCCTCCCCCAGTCCCCTCTGTGCCACCCCGCTTCCACTTCTCTTTCTGTTTCTCTGTTTCTTGTTTTGTTTGTTTGTCTGTTTGTTTTTTGAGACAGTCTCGCTCTGTCACCCAGGCTGGAGTGCAATGGCGCCATCTCGGCTCACTGCAACCTCTGCCTCCCAGGTTCAAGCGATTCTCCTGCATCAGCCTCCAGAGTAGCTGGGATTACAGGTGCCTGCCATCATGCCTGGCTAATTTTGTATTTTTAGTAGAGACGGGGTTTCACCATGTTGGTTAGGCTGGTCTTGAACTCCTGACCCCAGGTGATCCACCTGCCTCGGCCTCCCAAAGTGCTGGGATTACAGGTGTGAGCCACCACACCCGGCCAGCAATTTGCTCTTTTTACTATTGTTGCTATTCCTGGAAGACACCCCTACCCTCAGAGGTCCCCATCTGCCTTGCCAGCCTCCATCTGTTCCTCCTCGGGCACCTACAGTGCTTTGCTTGGTGCCCTCCGGGCTCAGCAGTTCAGGAGTTAACCCAGAGGAACATTGGTGGCATTCAGGGGATCCCTGACTTAAATGGGGCCACAGTGCCGGTAAGGGCCAGGCCACCTAGCGATGGGGTGATGGGAAACCCAGTGAGGCTGAGACAACAGGGAGGCAGGGCAGAGGGATAAGGGGCCTGGGGGAGGTCAGCAGGGAGGGACTAACCAGCTGCTCACCCCATCCCCACGATCGTGTGTGTTTTGTGTATGTGCTTTGGGAGGGGCTCGTCTCCCATATCCTGCATGGAAACTGACCCCTCCATTCAGTCGGTGTTTATAGAGCACTCGAGGTGTGTGCCAGGCCCTGTGCTAGACTCAGACACGGTGGGGAGCAGGCATGTGAGACCCCTGCTTTCCCGGCTCCCACCCGCCCTTGTCAACCCCTCAGTGGAGAAGGGCTAGCCTGGGCTCTCCTCTTTCCACCCGCCTGGGGGTGAGGGTAGCTAACCCGAGCCCTCCTGCTTTGTTTGCCTGTGAGAAGGATTAGCCAGGCTCTTCTCTTTGCCTGTGTGTGAATCTCCAGGCTTAGTGGGCCTCTTCCCTTTTCTTTTGGGTGTGGAGAGGGTTAACCGGGCTTCATTTCTTTTCAGAAGAAGGTAGAGAAAGAAAGGGTGGCCTGATTTTTCCCTGGTGAGGAGGGTTAACCTGAGCTCTGTCCTCTTCCTTGTGGCTGCCCTGGCCTAACGTTTGCTCTTCTCTTCTGTCTCTGTGGTAAGGGGCTAACCTGGGCATTCTCGGCTTTTTCTACACAAGGAGGGGTTAACCTGGGCTCTTCTTTCCTGTGAGTCTCTGTGCTAAGCCGGACTCTGCTCTTTCCATGTATGTGGACGAGGTGGGGGGCTAACCTGTGCCCTCCCTCCCCGTGGGGGGCTAGCCTGTGCCCTCTCCTCTCCCTCTGAGGGCTAACCTGTCCCTCCCTCCCCTGTGGGGAAGGGCTAACCTGTGCCTCTCCTCTCCCCTCTGAGGAAGGGCTAACCTGTGCCCTCTCCTCTCCCCTGTGGGGAAGGGCTAGCCTGTGCCCTCTCCTCTCCCCTCTGAGGAAGGGCTAGCCTGTGCCCTCTCCTCTCCCCTGTGGGGAAGGGCTAGCCTGTGCCCTCTCCTCTCCCCTCTGAGGAAGGGCTAACCTGTGCTCTTCTTCTCATCGCGCCTCATGCCCTTGAGCCTCTTCAGCATGCCGCGCAGGTCGGTGACGCCGTACTGGAAGGCGATGCGCTCGTACTCAGATGGGGGTGCCTGCCGCAGGATCTCCCACACGTCCTCCTCTGCCGGTGCCTCCAGCTTCGAGTCCCTGTGCCCCGCAGTCCAGGCTGTGGCCGGGGGCAAGACTGCAGCCCCCTGGGCGGGGCTTCCTGGGCCCAGGTGGGGCAGCTGGAGCTGGTTTGGAGCTGGTTTGGGTCCCAGGTGGGGCAGCTGGAGCTAGTTTGGGTCCCAGGTGGGGCAGCTGGAGCTGGTTTGGGTCCCTGGTGGGGCAGCTGGAGCTGGTTTGGGTCCCAGGTGGGCAGCTGGAGCTGGTTTGGAGCTGGTTTGGGTCCCAGGTGGGGCAGCTGGAGCTAGTTTGGGTCCCAGGTGGGGCAGCTGGAGCTGGTTTGGGTCCCTGGTGGGGCAGCTGGAGCTGGTTTGGGTCCCAGGCCAGGACTGGGGGCCAAGGGAGCCTAAGGGGGGCTGGGATCTGGAGGGGCTCCTGGCAGAATTAGGGGTGATGAGGGTGCTATGTTAGGCACTCACCTCGGGGTCCGGAAACTGCTGCTCCAGGGGTGGGGGTGGGAGAAAGGGTAGGTGACACATGAGAGGTGTGGCCACCTTCCCTCAAAGACCTGGACCCCACCCGTGGGCCTTTACTTCCTCCCTATTTTCCACACTTGCGCTCCCTGTGTTGTGGGGCACCCATGCTGCTCCGGAGGCTCTGGCAGGGCCTCCTGTGTGCATTACTTTTTCTTATCCCTCCTAAGCTCTGACAGATAGGTGGGTGGCAGGAGAAGCCCAAGGCACAGAGACTCACCCCTGTCCGTGGGGAGCCGCACCCTGCTCTGAGTCTCTCACCACAGCCTGTCAGAGAGGGGACGGGATCCCCTCTGCACCCACCAGCGCCCTGCCGCCCCCAAACACCCAGACCCCGATTCTTACTCTCTGGGCCACAGCAGCAGCAGCCATAATGGAGGGGCCAGGGGAGAGGGAGAGAGAGGGCAGAGAGAACATAAGTCAGTTGGGCCGACCTGGTAGACCCTGCAGCTCTGGGGACCCTCTCTCTGTTGCTCCTGGGTCCCCGGAGTTTATGGAGGGAGCTTTTGCAGCCTCAAGTGTGGAGTGGCCATGGGGGACACTGTGAGGATGACTGTTGATGGGACATAATGTCTGCAGAGCTCTTTAACTCCTTCCACACCGGGATCATCCCCTCGACAGACAAGGAAACCAACTCAGAGAGATGCAGTGTTGTGCTGAGGGTCACACAGCTGGCAAACCTCAGTGCTGGGATTTGGAGCCAGGCCTCACCAGCTGCCCCGGGAACTGCCACCCAGGACTCACCTCTTCTTCAGCAGTGAGCTGAAGTCCAGAATCCCAGTGTCCTCATGGCTGTCACTATGGAGAGGGACCCCCAGTGAGGCTGCAGTGAGGGACTGGAAGGGCACTAGGAGCAGGACCGGGGTGGAGTGGGGAGGGAGAAAGGGACGCTAGCCAGATTGGGCTCCCACCCATCTCAGACCCCTGGGGGTCTGTGGATGGTGCAGGTAGGGCCTGGGGCAGGGGTACCTGATCCGCCGACCACTTCCAGCCAGGCTCCTGTGGGGATTAGACTCAGTATCCTCACCTGCCTGGGAAGCTTGCTCTCCCCTGCAGCCCCCACTGACTTCAGCTCCGCCCTGCAAATCATCCCCAGCCCTGACCCCCAGTCCAGACCCTGAAGGGCCTCAGACTCCAGCACTGGCCTCCCCCAGGCCCTGAGGACGGCCACTCACGTGCGGCGGAAGGCTGATAGGAGGTCCAGGTCGCCGGTGCCCATGGCCTCTGGGTTCAAAGGGTGGAGAGATGGGGGAAGGGGCTTCAGAGGGGGCCGTTTGAGAAGCCCTGCCCTGGGGGAAGCCTCTGAGTATTCACAGACTTGCCCATTCATGACCCCATGAGGCTGGGCATCTGCCCCAGGATCTCAACTTCCCAGTCTTTCCCAGGGTCAAGGTATCAGGGAGGCGGGACGGTTTATTGTCCCCAATTCCCACCCATCTCTCAATTCACCTTCACCCATCGACCAAACATTCAGACAGTGCCAGGCCGTGGGCCAGGAGCCGTGACACCAAGATGATAAAACAGAGTCCCACCCAGATGAGACCCGGACTCAGCCCTAAGCCCCCATGCCTACCCTGCAAGCCTTGGGGTTTCTCTCACACCCTGTGTGTGCAGCACTGGGCACGTGGCCAGCACTCATGTCTGGATGGGGCGAGGCATCCTCCTTAGTGTTGGGAAAAGGAGGCAGGGGACCAGGACCCATGGGGAGCCCAAGCCCAGGACAGACACCAGGGACCCCTCACCATGGACAGTGAGATTGAAGTTGGAGCAGTCAAATTTGTCCTTGGTGGACACCTCACAGCGGTAGCTGCCAGCGAAGGCAGGCTGGGCATCGGTGATGTGCAGCTCGAACAGATAGACCTGTATGCATGGAGGGACGGGGTGTCAGGGGACACCAGGGGCTGGGAGACAAGGCTCCGCACCCTTAAAGGAGACTGGGAGTGGCCGGGCGCAGTGGCTCATGCCTGTAATCCCAGCACTTTGGGAGGCTGAGGCGGGCGGATCACATAAGACCAGGAGCTCCAGACCAGCCTGGCCAACATGGTGAAATTCTGTCTCTACTAAAAATAACAAATATTAGCCAAGTATGGTGGTGTGCACCTCTAGTTTCGGCTACTCGGGAGGCTTGAACCCAGGAGGTGGAGGTTGCAGTGAGCCGAGATTGAGCCACTGCACTCCAGCCTGAGTGACAGAGTGAGACCCTGTCTCAAATAATATATATATATTTTTAAAGGAGGCTGGGAGTGACAAATGCTCATCAACTTCTCACCCTCAGGGTTTAGTTAACCCATGCCAAGTTTTTGTATAAAGGGAACTATCTCGAAACCCACGACTGCCATCTGCTGGCACATGGTTGTGGTGAAATCCAGGCTTTTGTGCAATGCACAGCCCCGCACAGCGGCACAGCTTGTCCTCTCTTGCTGGAGGCCCCCTCGCCTAGCCCAGGACTGGGGAAGGTTGGGAAAAGCAGAGGCTTGGAGTGAACACACAAGGGGACTTAAGTCTTAAGGTTCTGGTGGGCAGGGCGGAAAAAAACAAAGCACAAAAAACCAAGGCTTAAGGTTCTAAGCCTATAGTCTAAGTGACCTTGGAGCAGCCACTTAACCTCTCAAGCTTTGGTTTCCGTGTCTGTATAATGAGGAATTGTTCTGGTTAATCCCTGACGGTCCCTTGAGCCCTTAGCCCTGATACTCACCCATCCAAGGGCTTTACAACCCCACTAGCTGGTGCCCCCATGCTTCACAGTGTCCTCCAGATTTCCTGACCACCCTGGGTCCCCCCACCCCCGGCCAAACCTTATTAGGTGCCCCCTTGAGGCAATCATATCCACCAAGTCTCCTAGGTCCCCGACAGTGCTCCCATGAGCCTCATCGTGCTCCCTGGCCCCCAGGCCTCCGGGATCTCCCTGTGGGCCCCTGGCCCCTCCACCTGCCTCCCAGGTTCCCCACACCCCTTGCTTGCAGCTCGTGTGTGCCTCTGGGTCTCATGGTGCCTTCTGTGTGCCTTGTGCCTTCCAGGGCTCTCCAGGTCCCCTCTCTCCGTGTCTCCACGACCCCGGCGGACCCACCTTGCTGGCGCGGTCGTAGCTGTCGTGCAGCTGCAGGTGCTGGCCCACCTTGCTGCTCAGGTCCACCCATTTGCCCTTGAACCACTTGACCACAGGCGGCTTCAGGAGGCTGGCGCCAGCCACGCGGGCTGAGAAGGTGATGCTGCCACCTGCAAAGGCAGGGTGACAGGCCCGGCTTGGGGAGTGTCCTGCTGCCCCCCTTCCCACCCCAATGCTGGGCACAGCAGCTCACACTCACCCACGGTCACCTCGCCATCCTGTGGCCGCATCACGAAGAGGCCAATGGGGTCATCGGGGGCTCCAGGGGTAGGGCCGTTGAGAGCTGCTGAGCTTGACCCTGTGAGCAAATGCTCTTTTTGTTTGTTTTTTGTTTTTTGTTTTTTTGAGATGGAGTCTCACTCTGTCGCCCAGGCTGGAGTGCAGTGGTGTGATCTCGGCTCACTGCAAGCTCCACTTCCCGAGTTCATGCCATTCTCCTGCCTCAGCCTCCCAAGTAGCTGGGACTACAGGCACCCGCCACCACGCCCGGCTAATTTTTTTGTATTTTTAGTAGAGACGGGGTTTCACCATGTTAGCCAGGATGGTCTCAATCTCCTGACCTCATGATCCGCCCGCCTCGGCCTCCCAAAGTACTGGGGATTATAGGCCTGAGCCACCACGCCTGGCCAAGCAAAGGCTTTTGAGACCTGCCCTGGACACCCCCTACCCACGGATCCTGCCCCTCCCTGCCCAGCCCCTCTCACCTTTGGGACTTGGGGCACTTTCTCCCAGCTCAGCGGCTGGGGCCGGGGCTTCTCCAGGGGCTCCAGTGGCCTCAGCAGGGGCAGGGGCAGGGGCAGGGGCCAGCATGGGCTCTGCCTTCTCTGGAAGGGATCAGATGGGAGTCGTGGTGCAGCCACTAACCAGAGACCCCTCCACCCTCTCTCTCCTGAGCATCGGACCCATGAGCCCACTGTGGACGAGGAAAGTCTGCCATGGCTGTCCTCCCGCTGCCTGGGCCCCTCAGAGGCAGCTCATGCTGAGCTGCAGAGCCAGCCTGCCTCTCACATCCTCCTCCCCGTTCCAAGCCATCAGTTCCCACATCCTCTGCACCTGCCCTAAACAGCTCCAGGTCCATCCCTGCTCTGCCCCAGCCTTAGAGCAGCCCCTCAGACTGGGCTGCACTCCCCTCATCCACAGCTCCTGGGGCTTCCCGGCCAGCAGACAAGGTGCCCTCTGTGCGGGGTCATCTCCCCAGGGAGGTCTGCAGGGGGAGAGTGGGGTTGTCTTGTTCATCTCTCCCACCTACCCCGTGGCTGGAACAGGCCAGGATGGCACATGGGGTACTCAGAGAGGTCATGTGCAGAAAAGGGAGAAAGGGCATTCCTGGCGGGGGGCACAGCCACAGCAAAGGCAAGAAAGTGTGAAAGCACCTCCTGTTCCCTGGATGGATGGAGAGGCGCTGGGCTGCCCCTCCCCCCAGGAGCCCAAACCTCGGGGAAGGCTGACCAGGATCTTACCTGCCTCTATGACCTTGAGGTCGAACTTGACCTTGGAGGAGCCAGCAATGACTGCGTAGGATCCCTGGTCGGCAGGGCCCACTTCCCGCACTGTCAGCGTATGCCGTGTGCCCTCTGTGGCCAGGCCGTACTTGTTGCTGGCGCTGATGTCACTGCCTCCGCGCTGCCAGCGCACCTTCACTCCTGCCCGCTCTGTCTCGGCCTCAAACACGGCAGAGCTGCCTGCGGCCACTTCCACTGACCGTGGCTTCTTGCTAAAAGCTGAGACTGAAGGGCCAGGTGGAGGCTATAGCAGCCCCTGGTTGGAGCGTGCACCCCACCCCTGCAGGCCCTCTCAGTAAATACTGTGCTAGCACTTTCTATGCATCCCCTCGTGTAATACTGTAGCAGTTCTCTCTGAGGTAGTTGCAGTTATTCTGTTCATTTCTCAGAGGAGGACACTGAGGCTCAGAGAAGCTAAGCGGCTCCTCCAAGATCATACAGCTAGTAGTCGGGAGAGCCAGGGCTGTGGTCCTGACCTCCACACAAGACTTTTGCTGCGTGCGTCCCCTGGATACTCCACTTTCCCTGCTTGGAGACAGCCGTGATGAACCCAGCTCCCTTTCCCCCAACCATCTGGGGCCCTTGGCAGGGGGCGGGGAACTCTGCCTACTTGGAATGTGGCCAAATTTGTCCTCCAAGGACCTCAGGCTGAGAATCAGCAACTGAGATAAAGCTGGCCTGGGAGGGCGCTGGGGGATGGGGACCTGGATCTCTGCCCTGGACAACCTTGGAAAGGGCACGGCCCAGGCCCAGGACCCTGGGCTATGATTTTCCCTGCCCTTGGCCTGGGTTCAGGGGCTCCTGACTGTCCTCTCTCAGAGAAGAGGGGCTGTGTCACCCTCAACACGGGGGCCACACCGTACAGGCTCACGAAGCAGATAATGTCACAGCCAGGAGGAACCAACCCAATGCCACCACCACCCCTGGCGCCCCAGGTCGGGAGACTGAGACCCAGAGTAGGTAGAGACTGGTCCGAAGGCATGCCGTGAGCCTGACTCAGCTCCACACTAAACATGGGCTCTGTCTGCGGGGAACCTTGCTGCGGAAGGTGAAGGAAATGGGACAGGGAAGGGGTCCCTTTGCGTTCTCAGATGGGTTGACCCCGGGTGCTTCCTGTCTTGGCTGTGTCCCCTCTCTGCGTCCCTGACCTTGGGTTTACCTTCACCTCTCATCAGAGGGATGGGAAAAAGAAACCGAGAATCAAAACAGGACCCCGGAGGACTGGCTGCCCCTGTCCTGGGGCTCAGAGGCCACGCCCTCATCAACCCCCTCAAGAACTCCCTCCTAGCCCTACTCCCCAATCGTAGACAACCCCCTGCTCCCACACTTAGACCCAACCCCAGTCCTAAAGCTACCTGGCTTCTTCCCTGGCTCAGGCATCCTGAGAGACGTCACACCAGGCACGAAGCAGGCACAGGTCACCCAAAGAGGGACTGAGTGGGGTCCTGTCCTTCCCACTATATATGGGGACCTCCCCCCTCCCCAGGCTCTGCTTATCTGCCTCTTGTCCAGCCACCTGCTAAATATAGATGAATTCCAGAGAGCTGAGGTCTCTCCAGGGAGAAGGTAGGGCCACATTGTCCCTGGCTGGCTCCTGTCCCTTCCCCCTCACCCCCTACGGCACAATTCTGCCTCCCCAACCCTTGGCAAGCCTCAGGGGTACCCCAAGCCCCGTGTGTGTCCCTCTTACAGCAAATTGTACGGTGGGAGCATGCTGGGCCCATAACCCTAAGGCTAACGGGTCAGGAGCATCCTCGCAGGCAGTTCAGGCAGTGGTCACATCCACAGACCCTGGGGCCAGGGTGTCTCTGAGTCCCAGCACTGCCATCTCTTTAATCTCGAAGCACCTGGTTTCCTCATCTGTAAAGCGGGGCGGGTGAAAGCAGCACCCACTGCACAGGATTGTCACATGTATGAAGTGGGTTTATAATTTTAAAAATGTTAGGCCGGGTGTGATGGCTCATCTGTAATCCCAGCACTTTGGGAGGCCGAGGCAAGCAGATTATTTGAGGCCAGGAGTTTGAGACCAGCCTGGGCAACATGGCAAAACCCCATCTCTACTAAAAAAATAAAAAATAAAAGAAATACACACACACACACACAAATTAGCCAGGTGTGGTGGTGTGGACCTGTAGTACCAGCTACCCAGGAGGCTGAGGTGGGAGGATCGCTTGAGTCCAAGGAGTTCGGGGCTGCAGTGAGCCAAAATCGCACCACTGCACTGCAGCCTGGGTGACAGAGTGAGACCCCGTCTCAAAGAATAACAAAATAAAAATGGGCTGGGTGAAATGGCTCACACCTGTAATCCCAGCACTTTGGGAGGCTGAGGCGGGCAGATCACGAGGTCAGGAGTTCGAGACCAGCCTGGGCAACATGATGAAACCCCATCTGTACAAAAAATACAAAAATCAGTCAGGCATGTGACGCACACCTGTAGTCCCAGATACTCGGGAGGCTGAGGCAGGAGAATCAGTTGAGCCCGGGGGGTCAGGGCTGCAGTGAGCCGTATTCGTGCCACTGCACTCCAGCCTGGGCAACAAAGTAAGACCCTGTCTCAAAAAAATAAATAAAAATAGAAGAATGAAGACACAACGCCATTTTGCCTTCTCTTGTGGCCCTGCAGTAGGACTAGGGAGCTGCAGGGTTGGGCTGCAGTGAGCCCTCTGGGGTTGAGGAGGTGTGGAGGGGTATTTGTCCCTACAATAATGGCCCCCAGAATCTGGGTTCCCTGAGGTCTTTGACAGTGTTGGGAAGTCCCTCACTCCCAGGCTGTCTACTGACACTACTTGCTACCATCTGAAGGAAAACACAGGACTTACAGGCTTCTCCGCTCAGCTTGGTCTGTTTCTCCCCTGCTGTGGCTAGGAGCTAGAAAGCAAACAGAACCTGGGGGTCCCACCAGGGATTCACTTGGGTCTAAAGTCCTGCTAGGAGTGCAGCTCATGAGAATGCTTTGCGGCCCACAGGAGCTTTGGGGCTTAATTCCTGTCCTCGGAATGCTGAAGAGTCTCCTCTTCCAGATAAGCGAAGCCTCCCACTCCATGTTCACGTGTCGGGACAGACCTGGAGTCTGATGCAACTTGGCCACTCAGCGGCTGTGACCTCGGGGAAATAATTTGACCTCTACAAGCCTCAGTTTCCCATTCTATAAAATGGAGTGATATTAGACTCCACAGCTCAAGGCTGGCAGGTACTAATGGACCAGAAAATCCAACGCTGTCGCTATGGTCATGGTCATCATCATCATATGAGTTCAAACCTCATCCAGGCTTAAAAACAACTATGGGGAGTAGAGAGCTTTTAAATAGGATCTATTCTCCTAATCACAGTTGAGGACTCGCTCTTTCCACCAAACTCTTAACTCCTGGTCAGGCGCTCTGTGTCATTGGTCCTCATGTTCCCAGGGTCCAGCATTGGACCACCCGATGGACAAATGACACAAAGAGAGACGTCGCAGCACACAAGGGCCAGAAGAGCTACACAACAGATTTTAAAAGAGACTCTGTGCTGCAAGAGGATGGACTGAGAATAACTTTACTTGTTTTCTGGGAGGAGGTTAATGGGTGGGAGGGGTGAGAGGGGAGATCTGATTTACAGACGGACGTGAGACTCCCAAGGCTGTACGCCGGGGTCGTCCTCAGCAAGGTTGCCCCGGTGGGGGTCTGACGCCCAGGTGGCCCTCCCGGAGCCGGGGCGGAGTCCTGGAGGGAGGCGAAGCGGGACGTGGAGGGGACTGCAGGGGGCGGGGGGGGCGGGTGAGGCGAGGCCCGGCCCGCCACAGTCCTGCCTCTGGGCCCCGGGAGCGTCCTCTCCCTGTGTCCGGGCCGGGCGAGGGCTTTAATGCTATGGCCGGCGGGGAGGCCTGGCGGGGCCCGGCGGGGGCTGCGGGCTCAGTGGGGCGGGTGGCGCCGCTCGGCCAGGCCCCCGCGGCCCAGCACTTCGCCGCTGAACTGGTAGGTGAGTTTCTTCTTCACCTTCTTGACCTCGCCCGTCTTGCCGTAGTTGCGCAGCGCGCGCGCCATCTTCTGGTAGGTCATCTTCTTGCGGTTGCCCTTCTGGATGCCCCAGCGGTGCGCGAGCGCCTCCTTGTGCTTGGACGAGAACTGGAAGGTGCCCTTGTCCTTGTCCACCCACCAGATGCTGTCCTTCATGTCGCCGCTGCGGAGCAGGTCCAACAGGAACTGGTACAGGCGGATCTTCTTCTTGCTGCCTGCGGGGGAAGGGCCCGGTGGGAGGGGGCCCGGGGCCCACATGGGAGCCGCCCCCACCGCCTTGGGCACGCACGGGGACCCGGGGACGGGGTGGCCGGGAAGGGGCAGGGGAACGGCTGTCCCAGCCCGCGCCGGGCGTGCACACACAACGCACCCACACTCACACACACACACACACACACACCTGCTGGCGCGCACACACCCGTTCACACACACCCACACACACACGCACTCACCCCCCCACGCTCACACACTCGCACCCCCACAATGCACCAAGTGTACACACATGCTCACACACCCACATAACGCACCCACTCACCCACACCTGCTTACACTCATGCTGACACATCACGCCCACACCCACTCACACACGTGCTCACACAACGCACCTTCTCACACCCACTCACACTCATGCTCAAACAGTGCAACCACTCACACGTGCTCACACCCACACACCTGCTCACACGTACACACATAATGCACCTGATCACACACATGCGCAGTCATACACATGCACACACAATGCACGTGCTCCCACACACTCAGACTCACACCCACATGCTCACACACTCATTCACACACCTGCTTTCACACATACACACACCTGTTCGCACACCTACTCACATGCACACCCGCTCACACACGCAGGTGCTTAAGCCTGTCCTCACCCCCTCACACACAGGAACACACACATGCTCACACGTGCTAAAACACATATCCACTCACATACATGCACAAACCTGCTCACATATACACATACATGCTCACCCCAGCTCACACCTTCCTGCTCACACACACCTGCTTACATACACCCTCAAACATGTTCACACCCACTCACACATCCACTGACACACACCTGCTCGTACACTCATGCCCGTTCACACACTTATATCACACACTCACTTATATCACACACATCCCTGCTTACACACACATTCGCACACATACACTTGCTCACACACCTGCTCACTCACACATATCACTCACACATGCCTGCTTACCACCACTGACATCTACCATGCTCGCATCCCTGCTCACACAGGCACACCCACACACTGCTGACACCCACTGACATGAGCATACGTGCACACCTGCTCACACACACTGAAATACATTCATGTGCTGACAGACACACAAACATGGCCACACCCACTCTCAGCCACACCAGCTCTCACATTCAGCTTCTCACACACCCACTCACACAGCCACTCGCACACATGCACCTGCCCATACCTGTTCACACACACCCTCTGCGCACTTGCTCACACACACCCAGATCTACACACACTCATGGCACAGAGAGACACACACACCTGGCACACTTCATGGCGATGCCCGTATGCACTCACAACAGATACACACACACATAGAGACAGCCACAGACAGCCCCACAAAACACACACATTGGCAAACATGCACACACACACGCACGCAACTCGGTGGCATGGCTGCTGGGTCAGTTGGCCTGGCTGGGTGGGGGCAGGGCGCAGACACGGCCAGGGTCGGGGCCAGGGTGGAGGGCCAGGTGCCCCACCTGTATCCCCAGGCAGGAGCCCAGGCCCGGGCTCCAGGCCATCCGCCTCGCCGTCAGACACCTCCAGTGGGGGGCTCTGCCGCTCGCCCTCCTCCTCATCTGAGCTGGGCTGGGCTGGGGACAGGGATGGGTACTGGAGGCACATCCGGGGCAGGTAGGAGACCTGGACGGTGGGGGAAGGAGATCAGAGTCAGGAAGGGCCAGCTTACAGCTCAGGGGGGCTGGGAGGGAGGTCAGCTGGGGAGAGAAGGAGTGCAGAGGGCAGGGGATGATGGCAGGCACAGGAGACTGGGGGAAGGCCAGGGAAAAGGGGGGCCAGTTGAGGTGCTGCACATAGGGTGCAGGCTGTGGGGCGAGGGGTGCTGACATCCAGCCCACCCAGCCCTCCCAGCTGGGCCTCCTGGTTTAGGACTGTGGGCACCGGGGAAGTGGTGCCTTGTTCTCCTCCCTGCAGAGGTGCTGTGTGGACCCGCATTAGGCTGGGGTCAGAAGTGGGCGTGCTGGGGGCCGGTGCATTGGGTCTGGAAGGGGGTTTCATAGGTGGGGTGATGAGTGAGTGGAGGGACCCTGGAGGTCAGTAGGGGTGGTAGAGGTCAGCAGAGGTCACTGATCCAGGTTAGGGTCATTAGGGAGGGTCACTGGGGAGAGGCAGGGTCAGTAGAGGTGTTCAGTGACTTGGTGTGGGATCCATGAGGGCTAGTGAATGGGGGTGGCAGACAGTGAGGCCCAGGAGGGCCCACAACAAGGCGTTGGGGTGGGGAGGCTCGGTGAGGGTGCGAGAATTATCTGGGGTCTGTCCATACTCGGGGTGAGACGAGATAAGGGGTGTGGGGTCATGAGGTCACTCGGGGGGTCAGGCGGCAGCCGTTGGGGCTCCAGCCGCCGTTGGCTCTGTGGGGCAGGAAGCTGAGTTGGGTAAGAGCCTGTGTCAGCTTCCTGTGAAGCTCCCGGGCCCCACCACAGGCCTGGCAGTCTCCTGGGGGACGGGGCAGGCGGTGGCACGCACCTGGTGGCCAAGACTGGGATGGGGTGGCACCATGGGGGTGTCGAGGACGTGCATCTGCTCCAGCTCCATGTGGCGGTAGAGCTGCTGCAGCTGCGGGGGCTGCACGCTCTGCAGTTCCGTGAAGTTGTTCTCAGCGAAGCTCTCGAACTCGCTGTGCACGTGGTGGGGGTGGAAGTCCCAGTAATGGTCTGTGGGGGACAGCCAGGCAGTATAGGGTGAGCTCAGGGTTGGGCAGAGCAGGAAAATGTTATAGTAACATTAAATAATACTGCCAGGCCATATGGGGCCTCACCATCTCATTTAACCCTCGCCACCTGCATGGTTACGCTAGGACTGCATTTTATAGATGAGGACACTGAGGCTTCGAGTGGCTACATAGCATGCCCAAGGTCAAAAGCATCCGGGTCAGAGCCAGGACTCAGGGCTGAAGCAAAGCTCGTGTTCTCAGCAATTCCATCCTGATTCCTGTGCAGTCACACAGACCAGCGTCTGATCCTGGCTCTGCCATTTACTTGCTGTGTGACCTCAGGCACAAATGTGGCATCTCTAGCCTCAGTGGACTTGCCTGTAAAATGGGGATCACAGTTATTGGGAGAATACGAATGAGTACACATTTGTAAAACACCTTGCACCAGAGCCGGCCCTCAGGGAAAGTTGATTTCCCTCCCATCCTGTTAAAACCTCGCCTGTAAACCCAGCACTTTGGGAGGCCGAGGCGGGCGGATCACGAGGTCAGGAGATGGAGACCATCCTGGCCAACGTGGTGAAATCCCATCTCTACTAAAATACAAAATATTAGCTGGGCGTGGTGGTGGGCGCCTGTAATCCCAGCTACTCAGGAGGCTGAGGCAGGAGAATCGCTTGAACCCGGGAGGTAGAGGTAGCAGTGAGCCGAGATCGCGCCACTGCACTCCAGCCTGGCGACAGAGTGAGACTCTGCCTCAAAAAAAAAAAAACCTCGGCTGGGCGCAGTGGCTCACGCCTGTAAACCCAGCACTTTGGGAGGCTGAGGCGGGTGGATCACGAGGTCAGGAGATCGAGACCATCCTGGCTAACACGGTGAAACCCTGTCTCTAGTAAAATACAAAAGAATCAGCCGGGCGTGGTGACGGGTGCCTATAGTCCCAGCTACTCGGGAGGCTGAGGCGGGAGAATGGCGTGAACCCTGGAAGAGGCTACAGTGAGCTGAGATTGTGCCACTGCACTCCAGCCTGGGCGACAGAGCGAGACTCCATCTCAAAAAAAAATAAAGAAAAGAAAAACACCTCCCACGGGTCCCTGAGCTCCCTGGCTGCCCACAGTCTCTCTCTGGGTCTCACACACACACACACCCTCACACGGCCTTGTCACATGGCCAAGGTGTGACAGCAGAGTCACAGGGCTGACATTCCTCACACACTAGAACTTGTCCAGGCACATGGTGGCCCTTCCTCTTCAAAGCCATGACCTTAAGCAGTGGCGTCTGTGTTCCCATGAGGTTCCTGGGACCTGAGACTTTCCTGGAAAACCCCCTGTGGGTCCCTTCAGGGTCTGCGGTGGAGAGGACTGAAGTCCAGGGAATAGCCCCACGCCACCGAAAGCCCTGTGTTGGAACTGGGGAAGATCTTCAGCACGAGCACCTTTTCCAGGAACAAAAACTGCGACACATCTGCGGGACTTCCTGGGCGCCATTTGGGGTCCAGAATGAAGCGTGGTAATAAAGTGACAAGATCGGCTGTCTCATGTGGGCCGAAGAGGGCACCTATGAGACTCCAGGTCCAGGCAGTGTCTCTGGGACAAGTCCACCACCAGCCATGCGTGTGTGTGTGTGTGTGTGTACGTGTGTACGAAGGTGTACACATGCCTGCCCGCCTCTCTCTTTCTCTCTCACACAAACACCTACTCACACATCCCTGATAGATAATGATGATTTTTGGTTCTGGACTGGATCTCGGAGTGTACTTGCTTTCTAAACCTGCTCAGCGGTAGTTTTGCAGTCTGACCATGTGGACAAGATATTTTTTTCTCCTGGAGCCTCTCATCCCCCCACTCTAAAAGTCAGAAATGCACCTGGGTAGTTACTGAGGCCTTGTCTACATGTATAATTATTTGGCTTCACAGTCCAGACAGCCCAGACTCCCACCTTTAGGAAGCCACATGGCAGAGAGGAGAGAAAGGCAGAGCTGGGCTCAAGTTCTGGCTCTGCCGTTTACCACTGTGTGACAATGGGAAGGTCATTCTATTTCTCCAAGCCTGTGTCCTCATCTGTTAAATGGGGCTGACAGTTACACCCATCTCACAGGCTTGTTTTGAGAAGCAAATGACCTATTGCTTGCAAAGTGCGTAGACCCGAACTTGGCACAAAGTAAGACCTTGATAAACATTAACTTCATCATTATCATTATTATTAATAATAATAATAGTTTATTCTAAAGAGCCTAGATTCCCACTGAATGTGGTTACACCTATAATCCCAGCTACTCAGGAGGCTGGAGAGGGAGGATCACTTCAGCCCAGGAGTTTGAGACCAGCCTGGGCAGCATAGTGAGACCCTATCTCTACAAAACATGTTTAAAAATTTGCCAGACATGGTGGCACACACCTGTAGTCCCAGCTACTTGGGAGGCTGATACGAAAAGATCGTTTGAGCCCAGGAGTTTGAGGCTGCAGTGAGCTATGATTACATCCACGCCTCCAGCCTGGGTGACAGAGTGAGACCCTGTCTCTTTTTTTTTTTCTGAGATGAAGTCTCACTTTTGCCCAAACTGGAGTGCAGTGGCACGATATCGGCTCACTGCAACCTCTACCTCCCGGGTTCAAGCGATTCTCCTGCTTCAGCCTCCCAAGTGGCTGAGAATACAGGCACGTGCCACCATGCCCAGCTAATTTTTGTATTTTTAGTAGAGATGGGGTTTCACTATATTGGCCAGGCTGGTCTTGATCTCCCGACCTCGTGATCTGCCCGCCTCAGCCTCCCAAAGTGCTGGGGTTACAGGCATGAGCCACCGCGTCCGGCTGCGACCCTGTCTCTTAATAAAAAAGTATTCAGTGTGCAGGGGGAGGGGCTTAACAAAAAAATTTTTTTAACTAAAAAAAAAAGAGCCTGGATTAGCACTTGAACAAGCATAGAGCAAATGCTTTTAATGCATGTTTCTTTCCTCTTGTTCTCCCTGCTCCTGGCCACCTTAGTCAGTGGCCCAGAGAAATAATTTTAGGGGACCATGTTGTCACTGCAGTTGAAGCCCAAGCATGGCACCATGAGGGCAGGGACTGGTTTTGTTCACCTCTGTCTTCCCAGTGCCTAAGTAGAGTGGGCACTCAACAAACATTTCCTGAATGAATGAATCAATTGTTGCCTCTTTTTAAAAATAAAAATGTCTTTCTAGGCCAGGTGCAGTGGCTCACACCTGTAATCCCAGCACTTTGGGAGGCCGAGGCTGGCGGATCACCTGAGGTCAGGAGTTCGAGACCAACCTGGCTAACATGATGAAACGCCATCTCTACTGAAAATGCAAAAATTAGCTGGGCATGATGGTGAGCGCCTGTAATCCCAGCTACTTGGGAGGCTGAGGCAGGAGAATCGCTTGAACCTGGGAGGCGGAGGTTGCAGTGAGCCAAGATCACACCACTGCACTCTAGGCTGGGTGACAGAGTGAGACTCCATCTCAAAAAAAAAAAAAAAAAAACTCTTTTTAAATTGAGATGGAATCTCACTATGTTGCCTTCAACTCCTGGGCTCAAGTGATCCTCCCACATCAGCCTCCCCAAATGCTTGGATTACAGGCATGAGCCACCAAGCCCAGCCGAATCCTAGCCTCTTAAGAAGCTTCTCAGGCCGGGCTTTGGGAAGCCAACGTGGGCAGATCACCTGAGGTCAGGAGTTTGAGACCAGTCTGGCCAACATAGCAAAATCCCGTCTCTACAAAAATATAAAAATTAGCTGGGCCTGATGGCAGGTGCCTGTAATCCCAGCTACTCAGGAGGCTGAGGCAGGAGAATCCCTTGAACCTAGGGAGGCGGAGGTTGTGGTGAGCCGAGATCACGCCACTGCATTCCCGCCTGGGCAATAGAGCAAGACGCAGTCTCCAAAAAAAAAAAAAAAAGCCTCTGAGACTCTCTGCAAAATTATCTAAACCTGAAGGCAAAACAAAACAAAACAAAACTTAATTTGCATTTTCTTTTCTTTTTTTTTTTGAGACGGAGCCTCGCTCTGTCGCCCAGGCTGGAGTGCAGTGGCACGATCTCGGCTCACTGCAAGCTCCGCCTCCCGGGTTCACGCCATTCTCCTGCCTCAGCCTCCCGAGTAGCTGGGACTACAGGCACCCGCCACCACGCCCGGCTAATTTTTTGTATTTTTAGTAGAGACGGGGTTTCACTGTGTTAGTCAGGATGGTCGCAATCTCCTGACCTCGTGATCCACCCGCCTCGGCCTCCTAAAGTGCTGAGATTACAGGCAGCTGGCCTTAATTTGCATTTTCATCTTGCAGTGAGCTAACAAGATCCCGAAACTCTCCTTGCTGTGGGAGAGTTTGCTCTGTTCTTTAGTGAGGAGGCTGTCCTGGGGCTCTGGGATTTGGTGAAATGATTCCTCTCCAGTTGTTGATCCCTGCTTCAGCCCCTCTTCTGGCTCTGCCCATTTTTGCCTTCCCCTGCCCAAGTTGGAGCGCCCTGGTATAATGCCGTATGGATCCTGCCTATCAAACCCCCATCCCCGAACCCACTCCCATTCCAGGGCTGGAGGGACCCTGAGTGCATGCACCCCTTAGGTGTGGGCTAAGAGGCACCCAACTGCTCTGTTTTCCTCCCCACCCCCACCTCTGTTCCGGCTCCACGTTAGACCCATGACCTCACTGTGATGGTCCCAGCCTGAGGCCAGCATTTCCCGAAACTGGTCTCACTCCACCTTCATCCGTCACTTGGAGAGGCTGGAAAAGCCTGTAAATGTGGGGTCCTGCTGGAGACCCACTGAAGCAGAAGCACTAAGGGGAGCTGGGAATCTGCATCTAAAGCCACTCAAGGAGGTTTTGTGCTCACAAAAACACTGGAATTCCAGCCGGGGTCTCCTGAAGAGGCTGCAGCTGAGACTCCCGAGCTACAATTAAGGTTTCAGAAGGCCCCATGGATACCTCACCTTTACCTGTGATTTAGTGCTCAGGCAATTATGTAATAAATACTGTCTGGTAGGCAGAAATATTCCAAATACAGAGCCCTCTGTGAGAACACAGTACAAGGAACCCCTCCTAGTGCAGAGGTCAGCACTCCTGGGCTCTTTGGACCCCATTTCCGGATGACTCTTTGAGAACAAATTGCTTTATTTCTTTGTGTCCCTTCACTGGGCCACCCAGACCATCCATTCAGGGGTCACCCATATGCCCCCTTAGCATGACTCTCAGCTCCTTGAAAGAATATAATGTCACTTGCATAACATCTGGACATGGCTCCGGACCCTCATTTCTGCAGACCGGTAGGCACCCAACAGGCAGTAGATCTCAATCGCTATTTGATTAAATGATCAACAAAAGTTAGCTTTTAGTGTATTTTTTATATACCAGACACTGTGCTAAGGGTTCAATCCACATTATCTCATTTAATCCTAACCCTAGTTCTCAGGAGGTGGCCACTACAGTATAATCTGTCTTTTGCATAGGAGGAATCTATGGCTCAGAGAAGTTAAGTCCTTTACAGCAGACATTGATAGAATCAGGACCCAAACCCACCTGTATCTGACCCCAAGGACTGAAATCTTACCACTATACCATGGCACCTCTGAGAAACAAGATGACTAATGAAAACTTTAAGTAAGACCTGTGGTGACACTGAGAGATTTTTTATTTCATTTTTTTTTTTTTTTTTTTTTGAGACGGAGTCTTGCTCTTTCACCCAGGCTGGAGTGCAGTGGCGCGATCTCGGCTCACTGCAAGCTCCACCTCCCGGGTTCACGCCATTCTCCTGCCTCAGCCTCTCCGATTAGCTGGGACTACAGGCGCCCGCCACCACGCCCGGCCAATTTTTTGTATTTTTAGTAGAGACGGGGTTTCACTGTGGTCTCGATCTCCTGACCTCGTGATCCGCCCGCCTCGGCCTCCCAAAGTGCTGGGATTACAAGCGTGAGCCACCGCGCCCGGCCTATTTCATTTTTTTGAGATGGAGTCTCACGCTGTCGCCCAGACTGGAATGCAGTGGCGTGATCTCAGCTCACTGCAACCTCTGCCTCCTGGGTTCAAGCGATTCTTCTGCCTCAGCCTCCCAAGTAGCTGGGACTACAGGCGCCTGCCACCCCGCCCAACTAATTTTTGTATTTTTAGTAGAAATGGGGTTTCACCATGTTGGCCAGGCCGGTCTCAAACTCCTGACCTTGTGATCCCCCCGCCTTGGCCTTCCAAAGTGCTGGGATTACAGGCATAAGCCACTGCACCCAGCCAACACTGAGAGATTTTAATGAGTACTTTTATCCACCTGATCACCATCATTACCCATCACCTGTCATTCTTCATCCACCCTACATCCATCCTTCATCCCCCCATCGTCCACCCATCTATCCTTCATCCATCCATTCATCATGGAACCATTATCCATCCAACTATATCATCCAGCCAGCCAGAAATGACCCATTCATCTTCATCTCTCATTTCCTCCCTCTAAACCAGTTCTCAATCTGGGGCCAAAGTCCTACCCACACATCTCTAGTCTTACTCAGTTTTTTGGTGTCACTAACACCTGTACGTCACCAGTGTAAAAATAAAATCATATTCAAAGCAAACCCACAAAAAATGTCAAGGCTTAAGTGTCATTCAGCTGACCTTATCTCCTCAGAACACAACCTCCAGCCTGAAGCCCTGGGCTCTTCCCAGGGGAGCAAAAGTGTGATCAAAACAGAGAAGAAAGATGAGGAATCAGGAAAGGAGGGGCCAAGAAAAAAACCTTCTCAGATCATAGACCACTAGACTAGGGCTCCCGAAGCCCAGCCTCTCCTGAAAATTATTCAGAAACAGGTTCAGAGGTCGAGGCAGGTGGATCACCTGACGTCAGGAGTTTGAGATCAGCCTGGCCGAGATGGTGAAACCCTGTCTCTACTAAAAATAGAAAAAAATTAGCTGGGCGTGGTGGCAGGCGCCTGTAATCCCAGCTACTCGGAGGCTGAGTCAGGAGAATTGCTTGAACCCAGGAGGCGGAGGTTACAGTGAGCCGAGATGGTGCCATTGCACTACAGCCTGGATGACAAGAGTGGAACGCTATCTCAAAAAGAAAAGAAGAAAAGAAAAGAAAAGAAAAGAAAAGAAACAGGCTCAGAGAACAGAGAACTGAAGGTTTCGTGGCACTTGTTACTCTCTACCTTGGATTCTAATTATTAGAGTTTTAATTCTTTCCCTTGTTACAAAGATGGAGCTTGCAGAACCTGTGTTTTATTCATTCCACAGCATCTAGCAATGTGCCTGGCATATAAAAGATACTTAGTATATATTTATTAGATGGATAGGCCAGTGCAAGATGGAGGGCTTGGTAGGTAGAGGGAAGAATAGTTGGAAAGGTGGCTAAATGGATGATTAGATGGGTGTGTGAATAAATTAATGAATGGATAGATGGTTAGTGCTATGAAAGGATGAAGAAGTATATGGAAATTGGATGGATAGATGGATGGATGGATGGATGGATGGATGGATGGATAGAATTCACATTTTGGAACTCTTTTCTTCATTAATCCTATTGTAGGCCAAGCACGGTGGCTCAAGCTTGTAATCCCAGCACTTTGGGAGGCCGAGGTGGGTGGATCATTTTAGGTCAGGAGATGGAGACCAGTCTGGTCAACATGGTGAAACCCGGTCTCTACTAGAAATACAAAAAGTAGCCGGGCGTGGTGGCATGCACCTGTAATCCCAGCTACTTGGGAGGCTAAGGCAGGAAAATCACTTGAGCCTGGGAGGTGGAGGTTGCAGTGAGCCGAGGTCACACCACTGCACTCCAGTCTGGGCAACAGAGTAAGACCCTGCCTCAAAAATAAAAATAAAATCCTATCATAAATAGCAAAGTCCAGCACACTCATTAGTATAGCTTCTAATTAAAAACAAGAAAGAAAGAAAGAAAGAAAGAAAATAGCAAGTGTTGGTGAAGGTGCAGAAAAATTAGGATACTAGTATACCGTCGCTGGAAATGTAAAATGATGCAGCCACTATGGGAAATAGATGATGGTTAAATTTTTTTTTTTTTTTGAGACGGAGTCTCGCTCTGTCGCCCAGGCTGGAGTGCAGTGGCGCGATCTCGGCTCACTGCAAGCTCCGCCTCCCGGGTTCACGCCATTCTCCTGCCTCAGCCTCTCCGAGTAGCTGGGACTACAGGCGCCCACCACCTCGCCTGGCTAATTTTTTGTATTTTTAGTAGAGACGGGGTTTCACCATGTTAGCCAGGTCTCAATCTCTTGACCTTGTGATCCACCTGCTTTGGCCTCCCAAAGTGCTGGGATTACAGGCATGAGCCACTGTGCCCGGCCGATGGTTTAATTTTTAATAAAACTGAAAATAGGCTGGGTGCATTGGCTCACACCTGTATTCCCAGCACTTTGGGAGGCCAAGACGGGCAGATCGTCTGAGGTCAGGAGTTCGAGACCAGCCTGGCCAACATGGCAAAACCTGTCTCTACTAAAAATACAAAAATTACCCAGGCGTGGTGGTGGACACCTGTAATTCCAGCTACTCGGGATTCTGAGACAGAAGAATCACTTGAACCTGGGAGGCGGAGGTTGCAGTGAGCCGAGATCGTACCACTCCACTCCAGCCTGGGTGACAGGGTGAGACTCCGTCTCAAAAAAATAAAAATAGAATTAGCATATGATCTAGCAATCCTCCTTCTGGGCATATATCCAAAAAAAAACTGAAAACACGGCCTTTCCACACCCTTCTTCATAGCAGCATTCTTCACAAGAGCCAAATGGCAGAAACACCCCAAGTGTCAGACAGCTGGTACGCAAAACGTGGCACACACGCAAAACGTGACACACACATACAATGGGAATATGATTCAACCTTAAAGGTGAAGGAAATGCTGACACGTGCTACACCATGGGTAAATGGGTAAGCCTTGAGAACATTATGCTAAATGAAGGCATAAAAGAACAAATACTGTATGAATCCACTCATGTGGGGCACCTAGAATAGTCAAAGTCATAGAGACAGAAAGTGGAAGGGTAGCTGCCAGAGGCTGGGGGGAGGGAAAATGACGAGCTGTTGTTTGATGAATACAGAGTCTCCGTTTTGCAAGATGAAAATAATTATAGGGATGGATGGTGATGATAACGTGAATATATTTAATATCACAGAACTATACACTTAAAATGTAAAGAAATGGTTAAGATGGTTTTAAAAATGTTTAATACTATGTGTATTTTACCACAATTAAAAAGAGTAATAGGCTGGGCATGGTGGCTTATTCCTGTAATCCCAGCACTTTGGGAGGCTGAGCCGGGTGGATCACCTGAGGTCAGGAGTTCAAGACCAGCCTGGCCAACATGGTGAAACCCCGTCTCTACTAAAAATACACACAAAGAAATTAGCCGGGTGTGGTGGAACGCCTGTAATCCCAGCTACTCAGGAGGCTGAGGCATAAGAATCACTTGATCCCAGGAGGCAGAGGTTGCAGTGAGCCGAGATCACGCCACTGCCCTCCAGCCTGGGTGACAGAGTGAGACTGTCTCAAAAAAGCAAACAAACAAACAAACAAAAAGCGTAATAAACAATAGCAAATCCTGTGAGCCCTTCAAAATCTATCTTGAATCTGTCCCCCCCATTGCTGTCTCTGTTGCCACCACCCTTGCCCAGGTCACCACCATCTCTTTCCTGGATTATTGCAATAGTTTCCTCAATGTTCTTTTTTCCAGCTCCTATTCTTGCCTCTTTTCCATCTGCTCTCCACCCAGAGTGACCTTTTAAAAAGCTTATTCAGTTGAATCATGAGACATTGGGAGAAGATACTAAAAACTTCCAGAGAGAGAAAAAAAAAGCAAATGAAACAAATGAAAAGCTAGGTTAATTATAAAAGAAATTTAAAAGAACATGGAGTGGTATCAGACTTCATAGGAAAAACTCTAGTAACCAGAAGACAGTAGAAAAATGCTTTCCAATTTCTAAGAGAAAAAATTATTTTCAATTTAGATTTCCATACACAGCCAAACTATGATTAATCAAGGGACAGCACAGAATAAAAGACATGAGGCAAAACACAAAATAAAACCATCACCACCACAACAAAAACCTCACCTCCCACACACCCTTTCTTAGGAGACGACCATGATAACAAATCTGTACAAAACATTTGCTATTTCCAGGCACTGTTCTAAGCATTTGACATACAGTAGCTCGTTCAGTCCTTACAGCAATTCTGTGAAGTTGGTATTGTCATGAAGAAGTTGAGGCACAGAGAGGTTGGAGATCTTGCCCATTGTCACCCGGATAGCAATGGAAGAGATGGGGGATGAGTTTCAGCAGCCTGGTTTCAGAAGAAGGGTTCTTACCTCCTTGCTACATTTCCCCTCAGAAATATGGGGATGAGGCCCCGGGGACAGTGGCTCACTCCTATAATCCCAGCACTTTGGGAGGCTGAGGCCAGCGGATCACCTGAGGTCAGGAGTTCGAGACCAGCCTGGCCAACATGGTGAAACCCCACCTCTACTAAAAATACAAAAATTAACTGGGCATGGTGGCACATGCCTGTAATCCCAGCTACCCAGGAGGCTGAAGCAGGAGAATTGCTGGAACCCGGGAGGTGGAGGCTGCAGTGAGCTGAGATTGCACACTGCACTCCAGCCTGGGCAACACAGACAGACACCGTCTCAAAAAAAGAAAAAAAAAAAAAAAAGGCCAGGAACGGTGGCTCACGCCTGTAATCCCAGCACTTTGGGAGTCCGAGGCAGGCGGATCACTAGGTCAGGAGTCCAAGACCAGCCTGGCCAACATGGTGAAACCCCATCTCTACTAAAAATACAAAAATTAGCTGGGCGTGGTGGCGGGCGCCTGTAATCCCAGCTACTCGGGAGGCTGAGGCAGGAGAATTGCTTGAACCCAGGAGGCTGAGGCTGCAGTGAGCAGAGATTACGCCACTGTGCTCCAGCCTGGGCGACAGAGTGAGACTCTGTCTCATTAAAAAAAAAAAAATTAAAAGAAATATGGATATGAGAAAGTACAGGTAAAGAAAGGATGCCATGTGGCTCAGCTGTGAGTAATAGCCACATGGTCATAACAGTGGAAAATTCAAATACTGATTTAACAAATGTTACCATATACAGTAATGAATTGGGGATGTGTGGAGAAATGTGAGTGTGTGTGTGTGTGTGTTGTGAATGGCTAAAGTTGAATTCTGATTATACAAGTAAATAAAATATATTTCAAACTGAAAAATCAAGCTGTTTTGAAAAATCAAGCTGCCTGATACATCAAAGGCACTCAATAAATGTTTGCCAATAAATAATGCTCTAAGTCTCTATTCCACATCTTCATTTGTACATTTACATAGCACTGGAATAGAAGACTGGAGGCCGGGTGCGGTGGCTCACGCCTGTAATCCCAGCACTTTGGGAGGCCAAGGCGGGCGGATCACAAGGTCAGGAGATCAAGACCATCCTGTCTAACACGGTGAAACCCCGTCTCTACTAAAAATACAAAAAACTAGTCAGGCGTGGTGGCACTCGCCTGTAGTTCCAGCTACTCAGGAGGCTGAGGCAGGAGAATCGCTTGAACCCGGGAGGTAGAGGTTGCACTGAGCTGAGATCGCACCACTGCAATCCAGCCTGGGCGACAGAGTGAGACACCATTTCAAAAAAAAAAAAAAAGAAAGACTGGAAAAATAGCTTTTATCAATCTCTGATATGCTACGTATGTCATGGAGAAATGCAGAATGGCATGATATGAAATTCCATTTTTGAATGAATAAAATATACATGTGTATGTATATATACTTAGTAACACTTAGGATTATATACACACAATAAAACGTCTGTAAGGATAAACTAAGGTTCTATCAGTGGGAAATGAGATTGAAAAGAGGGGGATGGGTTACTTGATATGCTGTTGTATTTTTTAAGTTTTTGCAATTAATATTTGTTACTTTAATAATTAAAAATTAGGCTGGGCATGGTGGCTCACACTTGTAATCTAAGCACTTTGGGAGGCCGAGGCGGGAGGACTGCTTGAGCCCAGGAGTTCGAGACCAGCCTAGGCAACACGGTGAAACCCTGTCTCGATAAAAAATACAAAAAATTAGCCAGGCATGGCGGCACAAACCTGTAGTCCCAGCTACTTGGGGGCCGGAGGCAGGAGAATTGCTTGAACCCCATAGGTAGAGGGTGCAGTGAGCCAAGATTGCACCACTGCACTCCAGCTTGGGTGAGAAAGTGAGACCCTGCCTTTTTTTTTTTTTTAATTTTTGAGATGAAGTCTCACTCTGTTGCCCAGGCTGGAGTGCAGTGGTGCGATCTTGGCTCACTGCAACCTCTGCCTCCCAGGTTCAAGCAATTCTCCTGCCTCAGCCTCCTGAGTAGCTGGGACTACAGGCAAGCGCCACCACGCCCAGCTAATTTTTGTATTTTTAGTAAAGACGGAGTTTCATCATGTTGGCCAGGTTGGTCTCAAACTCCTGACCTCAGGTAATCCACCCGCCTCAGCATCCCAAAGTGCTAAGATTACAGGTGTGAGCCACTGCACCTGGCCTAATTTATTTTTAGTAGAGATGGGGTTTCACCATGTTGGCCAGGCTGGTCTTGAACTCCTGACCTCAAGTGATCCACCTGTCTCAGCATCCCAAAGTGCTGGGATTACAGGTGTGAGCCACCATGCCCAGCCTTTTTTTTTTTTTTTTTAAGACCGTGTCTCGGCCAGGCACGGTGGCTCACGCCTGTAATCCCAACACTTTGGGATGCTGAGACAGGTGGATCACTTGAGTCAGGAGTTCAAGACCAGCCTGGCCAACATGATGAAGCCCCATCTCTACTAAAAATACAAAAATTAGGCTGGGCTCAGTGGCTCACGCCTGTAATCCTAGCACTTTGGGAGGCTGAAGTGGGTGGATCACCTGAGATCAGGAGTTCAACCAACCTGGCCAACATGGTGAAACCCCGTATCTACTAAAAATACAAAAATTAGCCGGGCATGGTGGCAGGCACCTATAATCCCAGCTACTCAGAAGACTGAGGCAGGAGAATCACTTGAATCCAGGGTGGAGGTTGCAGTGAACCAAAATCGCGCCGCTGCACTCCAGCCTGGGTGAGAGAGTGAACCCCTGTCTCAAAAAAATAAAAATTAAAATGTAAAAATTAGCCAGGGGTATTGGCATGTGCCTGTAGTCCCAGGTACTTAGGAGGCTGAGGCAGGAGAATAACTTGAACCCAGGAGGCAGAAGTTTCAGTGAGCCAAGATTGCGCCACTGCGCTCCAGCCTGGGTGACAGAGCGAGACTCCATCTCAAAAAATAAATAAAACCCCCAAAATATGTAAAAATAAAAGTTAGAAGATTTTGCCCAGGCGTAGTGGCTCACACCTGTAATCCTAGCACTTTGGGAGGCTGAGGTGGGTGGATTGCTTGAGCCCAGGAGTTCGAGACCAGCCTGAGCAACATGGAGAAACCCCATCTCTACAAGAATACAAAAATTAGATGAGCATGGTGGCAGATGCCTGTACTCCCAGTGAATCGGAAGGCTGAGGTGGGAGAATCACCTTAGTCCAGGAGGTCAAGGCTGCAGTGAGCTGTGATCATGCCACTGCACTCCACCCTGGGTGAGAGTGAGACTCTATCTCAAAAAAAAAAAAAAAAAAAAAAAAAAGGCAAGTCGTGGTGGCTCATGCCTATAATCCCAGCACTTTGGGAAGCCAAGGTGGGAGGATCACCTGAGGTCAGGAGTTTGAGACCAGCCTGGCCAACATGGTGAAACCCCATCTCTACTAAAAAATACAAAATTAGCTGGGCATGGTGGTGCACACCTGTAATCCCAGCTACTTAGGAGGCTGAGGTAGGAGAATCGCTTGAACCTGGGAGCCAGAGGTTGCAGTGAGCCAAGATCACACCACTGCACTCCAGCCTGGGCAACAAGAGTGAAACTCCGTCTTAAAAAAAAAAAAAGATTGTAAATGTATTTAAATTTTCAGCACACACACATACACAGAAGGTTATTCAGATCATGGTCATGTCATTTCCCTGCTCAGAACTCCCCAGTGGCTTCCCATGGTGTGTATGATAAAATCCAAATGCCTGCCATGGCCTTCGAGCCCTGCGTGAGCAGCTGACCCCTTTGGCTTCCCTTTCTGTCCCCTGCCCTGTGCTCACTGGCCTCTCTGGTCCTCTGTCAGGGTCCTTTCTGCTTTTGCACTTTCTGTTCCCTTTACCTTGAATACCTCTCCCCTACCTATGGTCACATGTGAATTACGAGTTCCTTCTCTTAGCTCAGCTGCCACCTCGAAGGCCTTCCCTGACCACTCAGATGAAAACAGCCCCCCATGTAGACACTCCGCATTACATCTGCAGAAAACGGTCTGTTTGTCTGATTCTTTTTTTTTTTTTTTTTTTTTTGCTGGAGTCTCACTTTATCTGTCACCAGGCTAGAGTTCAGTGGTGCGATCTCAGCTCACTGCAACCTCCACCTCCCGGGTTCAAGCGATTCTCCTGCCTCAGCCTCCCGAGTAGCTGGGAGTACAGGTGGGTACCACCACCTGTATTTTTAGTAGAGATGGGTTTTCACCATGTTGGCCAGGGTAGCCTCGATCTCTTGACCTCGTGATCCACCCACCTGAGCCACCCAAAATGCTGGAATTACAGGCATGAGCCACCACGCCCAGTCTGTTTGTCTGATTCTTTATGTCCCCATCCCCTCGCTGGAGGGTGAGCTCTGTGAGAGCAGTGGCCTTGTCTGGTGCTCATCATGGACTCCCCAGAGCCTACAAGAGTGTCTGATACTCAGAGACTATTTAATGGATGGAATAGGGAGGAAAGGTGGATCAGATGGGAAGCGGCTGGCAGGATGGACGAGTAGGTGGGTGGATGGGAGGGCGAGTGCATGGATGTGGGGATGGGTGGCAGGTTGGCTGTCCCCTGGGTCAGTGGAAAATAATCCAGTTGGTCTCTCACAGAGTCCTCTGTGCTTTTCCCACTCCCCAGCCACTTTGTCCCTCCTGCCTTGAGGAATGCAGTGAAGCTAGCACGGGCCTTGTCCTCTGCACGTTACCTTACCTCATAGATTACATGCCTTACCTCACTGAATCATCACAGCCCTAGGAGGTTAAGTATTTTCATGCTTTCAGTTTTATAAATGGGGAAATAGGGACTCAGAGAGGTTATGTTACTTGCCCCAAGTTTTCACAGCTGGTGAGTGATGGAGCCAGGGCTGGGCCAAAGCTTTTCCACTAAGCTTTGGTACCTAAAAATGTGGACAAAGAGGACATGCAGGAATTGATGGAAGTGTGTGTGGGTCTCTATGGTTGAGTCTTCAGACAATACCTTCCAGCGGGTATAAAAAGGGACAGCCCAGCCGGGCGCAGTGGCTCATACTTGTAATCCCAGCACTTGCGGAGGCCGAGGCAGGCGGATCACCAGGTCAGGAGTTCGAGACCAGCCTGGCCAACATAGTGAAACCCTGCCTTTATTAAAAATACAAAAAATTAGCTGAGTGTGGTGGCAGGCGCCTGTAATCCTAGCTACTTGGGAGGCTGAGGCAGGAGAATCGCTTGAATCCGGGAGGTGGAGGTTGCAGCGAGCCAAGATTGTGCCACTGCACACCAGCCCGGGTGACAGTGAGAGACTCCGTATCAAAAAAAAAAGGGACAGGCCAGGAGCGGTGGTTCACACCTGTAATCTCAGCACTTTGGGAGGCCGAGGCAAGTGGATCACTTAAGGTCAGGAGTTTGAGAGCAGCCTGGCCAACATGGTAAAACCTCATCTCTACTAAAAATACAAAAATTAGCCAGGCATGGTAGTGCACGCTTGTAATCCTAGTCAGACCCAGAAGGACTGGACAGCTACTTGGGATGTTGAGGCAAGAGAATCGCTTGGACCCAGGAGGTAGAGGTTGCAGTGAGCCAAGATCGGGCTCCAGCCTGGGCAACAGAGCAAGACTGTCCTAAAAAAAAAGGAAAGAAAGAAAGAAGAAAGAAAGAAAGAAGAAAGAAAGAAAGAGAAAGAAGAAAGAAAGAAAGAAAGAAAGAGAAAGAAAGAAAGAAAGAAAGAAGAAAGAAAGAAGAGAAGAAAGAAAGAAAGAAAGAAAGGAAGGAAGGAAGGAAGGAAGGAAAGAAAGAAAGGAAGAAAGGGACAGCCCAAATGCCCTGATTGGCAGTGATTAAGCGAGGGACAGGGCCAACGCCGAGGACACCTGGGAACACTGATTGAGTCTCTGGAGGAATTTGGGGTGCCCAGGCATCCAATCAGGAGTCATTCCTAGAGTCCCACCGGAGATATAAGGAACCTGCTTGGGCCTGAGCCACGAAAACACATGCTTTCTCTAAAGTGCTCACTCCATCAGGCCCAGCCCCAGGCTCACTGGTTTCCAGCTATGTGGGGCACCCTCACATTACAGGAAGGAAAACGGAGGCTGCAAAAGGCCCAAAGGAAATGCACCCAAGCCCCGTGAACTGAAGAGGGATTGGGCCGGGGAGAAGGCGTCCTTGATGCAGGAGGCCCGACAGCACTGTTTGTGGTGACCCGAGCCACCAGGGGGCGCCTGTCCCGGGGCCCAGCGGGACCTCCTGGAGTCCTGGAACTGCGTGGGAAGGTGGGTGCGCGGTCTCTGGGTCCCCCAGACCGGGCTCTTCACCCTGGTAGGGAGAGCTGGGGATGGAGTTGGAGGAGGGGGGACTTTCTCTCTACATTGCCTGGGTTTCCCACCGAGAGGATGTGTTTTTTATATAATTACAAATAAGCTTCAAGGAATTAAAAAGGATATTTTAAAGGCTTTCTAGCCCTGAGAGATTCTCAAAGATGCCTGTGTGTTCCCAGCTGTGGCCTGGGGGCCTATCCGCCTACCCCTGGGATACGGCTTCCAGTCTGAGTTCCGGATGAATCTGGGGCCCTAAATGTGGACCAGGCACATGTGGATCCCTAGCTGGGCCCATCAGGTTGAGACCACCACAGGTGCATCTGCAGAATGGAGCTACAGGCATGGCTGGCCGCAGGGGTGGCCTTCGGGAGTGACACCTTCCTAGGCTGTGGGCCCTCTGAGGTGCAGACACCCCAGTCGCTGGTCTGCCCGGGTCCCAGACGCCCTGAGGAATTCCCCAGTGACGACTCACCCACTGACGGGGCCGCCTCACTTTGGGTCAGGGATGTCTACACCACTAAGGCAAGATCCACTTTGGGCAACCTCCCGCAGCCCCCTGCTCAGGTCCCAGGCACCTAATGCCTCTCTCCCATCCCCTGAATTTGCTCCAGGGCGGAGGCTGGGCTGTGGGGCAGACAGTCAGACCCAGAAGGACTGGACAGGCAGAAGGACCCCACGCCCAGGCCTCTTCCTCCCACCTCAGCAAACTGGGGACCTCCGCCTCTGCGGAACAAGAGGTCCCCATAGGGTTTCCTTTGGCCCAGCAGTTCCCAATTAGGGGTGATGTTGCCTCCCGGGGGGATCTGTCAATGGGTGGAGACATTTTTGGTTGTCATGATTGGCCATGCCCCTGGCATGTGGTAGGTAGAAGCAAGGATGCCACTAAGCTTCCTACGGTACCCGGGACAGCCCACCCAGGAATCATCCCACCCAAAATGTCAGCAGTGCCACGGTTAGGAAACCCTGCCAACCACACATGGCAGGGAGTGCAGATGCGCCAGCAGGGAGTTTGGGACAAAGAGAGTGACGAGAACAGAGAGGAGGAGGTGAGTAGTTAGGCAGGGGCAGAAAAAATAGCACAGGACCCGAAGCGGACAGACCTGGGTTCCACCCAGCAACCATGTGACCTTGTGCAAGTCTCTTAGCACCTTAAGCCTGTTTCCTTGTTTATAAAAAAGACCACAAGGACAGAACCAGCAGATAACCATGGAAGAAATGAACCCTGCACCTTGACATACTGCAGAGGCTCCATAATGGAGGCTCAGGTGTGGGGGTGCAGCGATGATGCCGCAGTTCACTTCCTCTGAGAGCAAACTTGATCTGATTCTCAGAATGCCAAAGAAGTCCTGGGAATCATTTATTCTTTTTCTCTTTCCAGACCCCAGGAGCCCAGGCTGGGCTGGGGGATGGGGGCGTGGCAGGCCCCATACTCACCGCTGTGGCTTTCCCCATCACTGCTGAGATAGGGGTAATACTCGTGCGTTTGGCGTTGGTACAGATCCGTGTCATAGGGCACCAGGTCTTCCGATGGCTGCTGAGAGAGGAGGTTTCAGGGCCTGCACCATGGTGGGGGACCCCAGCCAGGCCTGCAGCACCCCCGCACGCCAGGTCCCCATCACCTTCCCTGGCTCAGTGGCTGCATTGGGCCTACAGCCCTCCCTCTAACTGGAATTGGGACAGAGAGCGGGGCAGGGGACCCAGGAGGCCTGAAAAGGGGTGACAGGGACCTTGGGGGTCAGAGGTCAGAAGAGGACTAGGGTCCCCCTGTGCTGGGCTACTCCCCATAGCCACCTCACGCTCACACTCACACTCATGCCTGTGTGCCCCCATCCTCATCCCACACACCTCTCCTGGTCACACTGATGTGCATGTCCACACGATCGCTGTGACACCCTCACACTCATAATCCCACACGAGGACTCACTCTCACAGCCCCCACCCACCCCCATGCAGGCGCCTGCACACTGTCCCTCACACACGCATCTTCATACCCCCTCAGAGGTCACCCACCTCACTCAGCTCATGCGCACACGCAGTCTCCTTGATTGACACTCGCATGACACCACGTTCCAGCCATCGACATGCATACTCACACCCCCAGAGCCACTCACATTCCACCCGCACACTCACCCGCACAGCACACACTTGCCTGCCCAGCCCCACTCTCACAGCCTGGGCAAGAGTGGCGCCACAATGACCCTCCACACTGATGGCTGGTGCAGGGGTCACCCAGGCAGGCTTAGGGGCTGAGTGCATGGAGGGCCTTGATCCCCTCACTCTGCCTCCTGAGTCCTCCCTATCTTCTTCCTTCCCTCCTCACTGCGCCCTCGCCCCGTCTCCTTCGCTTCCTCCTCCCCCTCCTCACTCCCCTCTGTCCCCCTTTTCTTCCCCCTCCTCCCTGTCTTCCTTCTTTCCTCCTCCTCTTCCTCCCACCTCCCTCCCTCCTCCCTGTCCTCCTCCCCCTACTGGCACAGACACAGGGCCGTGCACACCCAGGAGCCTTCCCAACAGTCATCAGGCCTCCCCGCCCCCACAGTGTGTGGCCTAGGATTGCACAACCGTCACTGTGGCCCTCAGGGCTGGGCTTGGGGGACTGGGGCTGCCTTGGGAGCCCACCCTACCAGGAGACACTCAGAGTGACCCTGGAGCTTGCAGAGAGGGCTGGGGGTGCCTAGGGATGGCCCAAGGAGGTCTGCCACCTGTCTAGCTCCACCTGGAGTTCAGGATTGAGAGGTCAGGGGTCAGAGACAGTGGGCCTGTGGCTTTCTTGAGGCAGAATTGGCTCTTCCTGAGACAACCTCCGTCACCCTCTGCCTGGCCGCCCACTTGGTGGTCCCAGGTGGGAAGGGGTGTCAGGGTGTGGATGCTACAGCAGGCTGGCTTGTCCTGCCTGGTCCTGCCTGGTCCTGCCTGCGGCTGGCCAAGTGAGGAGGCCAGGAGCCCAGCATTGAACCTGCCCCTCTGGGTTTCCAGGTATCGCAGCCTCGCTGCAGGATGTCAGCCCGGCTCTGGTCGGGTTGGTGTGATGTCAGGCCTGGGGTGCCTCCCAGCCTCCTGGGGTGGCTCTGAGCCGGGCCACAGTGGGGGAAGGGAGCTGCCTCTAGACCAGGAAAGTGGAGTCAGGTGGGCAGCCTGCCAAACCCTTCCCGGCTCCCCTCAAGCCTCCTCACTCCTGAGAAGTCATGGGGTGGGAAAAGGGAGAAGGGTCCTCTCAGAGGGACCCTGGTCTGACACCTGCCTAAGGCTGCAACTGTCACTCAGAGTGAAGAGCAGTGGCGATCTGCCCTTCTCTTCTCGGGGTCCCCTGGGGCTCTCACTTCTTCACCCCCAAGACCCAGTCCCTGTCCTTGTCCCAGCCTCAGCCCCCATTCTAACTTGTCACATGCTCACCCCAGGTCCCACCCAGCCCCAATCTCAGTCCCGGCCTTGTCCCAGCCCTGTCCCCTGCCGCGCCTCTCCCTCAACGCCAGCCCTGGGGCCAACCCTGACTGTACTGTCTCAACTCCACTCCTGGCTCCTTTCCAGCCCAGTCTCTGTCCCCTGTGGGTACCCCTGTGGGCCCATGACCCCGACCCTTTGGTCAACAATCATGTCCTCTGTGCCAGGCCCCGGACTCGGCGTTGGGGACGCAGAGTTCCATCAGCTTCGGTCTCCAGGAGCCCCAAGGCCATGGGCCAAGACTTCTGCCTGTTGCCTCCTGCCTTCAACCCCTTCCTGTCCAGGGGACCAGCCTCCCCCAAGCCAGTCCCCCCATCTCCCTCCTCTACCTCTCTACCGCCGCCCTCACCATCCTCAGCCCAGCACCCTCCCCAGGAGCCCCGGCCTCCGCCTGCCACCCGAGCCCTGTCTATAAATAACTGTTCAGGCCCCACCGATCACAGCCCCACCGTGGGCCCGGCCTCAGCCCGCCAGGGCATGCTCCGAGGAAGCCAATGGTCCCCTCACTGGGTCTCAGGCCAGGAGTTCCAGGGAGGCAACCCTGACTTCCCACTGATAGCAAGCCAGGAGGGCAGCGGGTGGGCTGGCGGGTTCGTGGGCAGGCAGGCAGGCGTCCGAGGGCCACGGGTTGGGCTGGTGGAGGAATCCTGGTACTCACAGGGGGGACGAGGGGAAACCCTTCCATTTTGCACGCCTGTAACATCCAGCCGGGCTCCAAGTCGGTCAGATCCCCTGCCTCGGTGGGGGCCAATGCAGGGCCCCTCAGGATGGGGTGCCCCGTCGGGGGCTGGACGGTCGTGGGGCGGGTGCAGGGCTCAGGCCTGCCCCCCGAGCTACAGGAGCCCTGGGTGAGCCCCCTCCCTTGACATTGCAGGGCCAGCACAAGTTCCTGATTTTATCGAAGGGCCTGCCGCCGGGAGATAGTCCCCTTGGGGTGACATCACCGCCCCAACCCGTTTGCATAAATCTCTTGCGCTACATACAGGAAGTCTCTGGCCGGCTGGGGCAGGTGGTGCTCAAAGGGCTGGCCTGGGAAGCCATGGGGTCCAGGCCCCCTGCCCAGAGGAAGCTGGGACTGAGAGGGATGACTTTGGGGGCTAAGCTGGGGAGGGAGGATGGGAGGGAGAGCGTGTAGCTCCGCCACACCACCGGGAGGCTTTTGCTCTAACCCAACAAATGCCTGCTTCTTTTGAGATCCTTATGTAGCCAACAGTCACCTCGTTGGGGTCAGAGCTGGAAGGGGTGGCCTCTCGGGGCCTCCACTTTCTGCAGCCAGCCTTGCTGGGTGAGGGCTCTGATCTAGCAGGCTATCAGGCCTGGCTCTCCCTGTGGCCCTGCACCCCCACTGCCTGGGCTATCCCTAGGCGGAGGCTGCACTCAGGGGTAGGGCCTTCGGCACAGTGCTGCTTTCTTCCTTCCCTCAGAATCTGTTCACATGGGCTTCCCTTCCACCAGAAGAGGGTCCTGAGTTCTTATACCCTCCACTCCCAGCTTCTTGAGTCCCACATTCAAATCCCTAGGGCTCTGTTTCCAGCCCAGGTTTCTCAGTTTCCCCATCCCTTGGCAATGCCTGAATATCAATCTAACCTTCCTAGTTTACAAACCTTTCTTGCCTATCCACCATTCATCTGTTTTCCCATGCATCTATTTGTCTATTTGTCCATCCAGCTATCCATTCATCAAGCCCACCATGCATTCACTTATTTGTCCATTTATCCAACTGTTTGTTTGTTCATTCATCTATCCAACTGTCCGTTTGTTTGTTCATTCATCTGTCAGTCAATTCATCCACCCACCCATCTGTTTATCTACTTGTCTGTCTAACCATCTATATGTCCATTAATCAGCCCATCCACCTGCTATCAATCCATCAGTCCACAATTCCATCTGTTTATCCATCTATGAACCTGCTCATCCATTCATCCACCTGTCCATCCATCCACCCATCCACTCATCCACCCATCTACCCATCCACTCATCTGTCCATCAACCCATCCATCATCCACCTACCCCTTCATTCATTCATCCATCCATCCACCAGTCCACTCATCCACCTATCTACCAATCCACCCACCTACCATTCTACCCATCTATTCATCCACCTATCCATCCATTCACCTATCACCCATCAGTCATCCATCCAGCCATCCATTCATCCATCCATCCATTCATCCACTTATCCACCCATCTACCCATCTACCCATTTACTCATCCACCTATCCACCAATCCAGCCATCTACCCATTCACCCATCCACCCATCCACTTATCCATCCATCCATTCATCCATCCATCCATCCACTCATCCACACATCTACCAATTCACTAATCCACCCATCCACCAATCCATTCATCTACCCATCCATCTATCCATTCATCCACTCATTCATCTATCTGTCTATCCACTTATCCATCCATCCATGCATCTTCCCAATGTTGAGTTCCAGGCTCTAAGCTGAGCGCTGGGAAAACAAAAAAGTATTATACAAGACCCCTGCCTTCAGAGAGTTCCTGATCTTTTCTGGAGGGTGGAGGGATGAGTAGAGGTGTTTTTGTTTTTTTTTTGTTTTTTTGTTTTGTTTTGTTTTTTTGGCCCAATGATCTCTAGTGAGTCCCCTCTGCTGGGAAGGAATTTTGAGCACTCAGTGTCCTCGCCTGTATAATCTAACCCCTTGCTTTAAATTCCCACTCCACTAAGACAGGCCTGCCTTCTTGCCAGTGGATTCCCAGGCCACAGGTGTTTTTTCATTAGCAGCAAACACCAGAATTTCACAGCTCTGGGCTCACCATTAGATCTACTTGACTTCCACCTTCACTGACTTTTTGTATCTGCACTTGGGACTCTCCAAAAGCTCCAGGCCACAGGTCCTCAGGGCTCCCTAGGAACCTGACCAAGGCCTCTCCCCAAAAGGAGGGGAGGGACGGGTTGGCTTGGCATCAGTTCCATCCTTGTTCCCACTTCCTCATCAAGAAGGCCGAGTCCCAGCTGACTGGGTACAGTGGGGTGTAAGGTTATCCACTTCACAAGATCTAGGTCCTGCTTGATGTGTTCATTCATTCATTCATGTGTGTGTTATTGTCTTGCTTTGGTTTGTTTATATGCTTATTTATTCATTCATTCATTTAATCACTTTTTTGTATAAATGTAAGGGGTACAAGTGCAGTTTTGTTCCATGGATATATTGCATAATGGCGAAGTCTGGGCTTTCAGTTTATCCATCACCGGAATAGTGTACATTGTGCCCTTTAAGTAATTTCTCATCCCTCATTGTGCCTCCCCACTATCCCACACTTGCAAGCCTCCAGTGTCTGTCATTCCACATTCTATGTCCATGTGTACACATTATTTAGCTCCTACTTATACATGAGAACAGGCAGTATTTGACTTTCTGTTTCTGAGTTGTTTCGCTTATGATAATGGCTTCCAATTCCATCCATGTTGCTGCAAAGACATAATTTTATTCTTTTTTATGGCTGAATAGTATTTCATTATATATACATATATATATGTATACAATATAACATTTTATTTATTCACTCATCCGCTGATGGACACTTAGGTTGATTCTGCATCTTTGCTATTATGAATAGTGCTGTGATAAACATACAAATGCAGTATCATTTTGGTATAGTGATTTCTTTTCCTTTGGTTAGATACTCAGCGAGATTCCTGGATCCAATGATAGTTCTTTTTCCTTCTTCTTTTCTCCTTTTCTTTTTCTTTTGAGACTGAGTTTCACTCTTGTCGCCCAGACTGGAGCGCAGTGGCACAATCTAGGCTCACTTCACCTCCCGGGTTCAAGTGATTCTCCTGCCTCAGCCTCCTGAGTAGCTGGGATTACAGGTGCCCGCCACCACGCCCAGCTAATTATTGTATTTTTAGTAGAGATGGGGTTTCATCATGTTGGCCAGGCTAGTCTCGAACTCCTGATCTCAGGTGATCCACCTGTCTCGGCCTCCCAAAGTGCTGGGATTACAGACGTGAGCCATCACGCTTGGCCAGTTCCTTTTCTTTTGAGACAGAATGTCACTTTATCACTGAGGCTGGAGTGCTATGGCGTGATCTTGGCCCACTGCAGCCTGGACCTCCGGGGCTCAAGCGATCCTCCCGCCTCAGCATCTGGAGTAGCTGGAACTATGGGTGTGTGTCACCTGTAGTCTCATCTAATTTTCTGTATTTTTTGTAGAGATAGGGTTTCACCATGTTGCCCAAGCTGATCTTGAACTCCTGGGCTCAAGTAATCCTCCTGCCTCAGCCTTCCCAAATGTTGGGATTATAGGTGTGAGCCACTGCACCTGACCAAAAGGTAGTTCTGTTTTTAGTTCTTTGAGAAATCTCCATACTCTTTTCCATAGAGGTTGTCATTTAATCACTTACTTTTTATTACGTGTCTTCCATGGTTTGGGCTTAGTAAGGGCGACAGACATGAATGAGGCATACTCGGAGCCTCCAGCAGCTTACAGGCCTGCAGAGGGTCATGTGAGCAGATAGTGGGGCAAGAGAGGAGGTGCCAGGTACGCTTGGTCTCAAAGGTGCATTAGGGAACCATTGATTGGGTCAGGGTCCCAGATAGGATGGCTGAGGGAAGCGTGCAGGGGGAAGGCATGTCTGGCTGAGAATCAACTTCAGCAAAGGAAAACAGGGAGCCACCATCTTTGCAGCTGGAAGCAAAGCAGGACAGGAAGGCAAAGAGCCTTGAGTGCCAAGCCAAGGAGCCTGAGTCGTGTGCAGGGATGGCTGCGGAGTCTTTGCTGGTTGTAAGCAAGGAGTATAGGGCTCTCCTCTGTGGGTGCAGCCAAGAAACCAGATAGGCTGTGTGCTCCCGAGGCCTAAGATTCAAGGGGCTCCAGGAGAAGGAAGATACCCCATTGCCTCAAGTATGGCCAAGCTCAAGGGGCCTGGGTGAGGAAGTCCATAAAAGAGGTCCAGGGTCAATAACCTCTGGAAATAGGCAGAACGTCCTCTGCCCTCTGGGCAATGCTAGAGTGTCCTCCCAACTCCTTTTCACTCTCCTCCCCTTCCCAAAGTACACCAGAAGCCTCATCCCCTTACATCCCCAGGGACCCGTGGTAATTCAAATTCTTGGGAATAGTAGGACCCAGATTCCAAGAACAGGAAGGGTTTGGTAATCCATAACCTCAAGGTTAGTAGTTCCTTAAAAAGGAAAAGAAAAAAGTTTTTGAGTGCCTGGCACCATTCTGGGTGCTTCCACCCTATGATCTCACATCACCAAGACAGCCATCTGTTGAACTGAGGCCCAAGAGACCAGTGACTGGCCCAGGGTTGCACAGCATGTGTGGGTAGAGAGCTGGGGCATGAACCCTGGCTTCTGGGGCTCTAGGAAGGGCTGGGTCTTCTGGGGGGGGAAGGAAGCTAGAGGAAGAATGGAGAGAGACTGAGAAGCTGAGGCAGGAAGCAGGGAGGAAGGGGAGGGAGGAGAAGAGAGGAAGGGAAAGAGAAGCAAAATAGCAAGATCAACGGAGGGAGCAGAGAGAAGGGAGAAACAGGACAAGAGGTGAGGAGGCAGCACGAACCTCAGGCGAAAAAGAGGAGAGCAGGGCGAAGGCAGTTGGAGGAGGAGGACAGAGGAGGGACAACGAGGAGGTTTTGGGGAGACAGGGACAGTGGCTGGCTGGAGGTGATGGGACCCCAGAGGAACACATTCCCAGCTTCCCCCTCCTGCAGCGGAGCAAAAGAGGGGCAGAGAAGGTCCCTGACTTGCAGGAGGTCAGCAGGTGCATCGTGCTGAAATGTGGCTCCATTTCATTCTGGTCAGCAGGAAATTGGTTTGAAACCAAAAATCTTGGATGCTCTAGGGACTGAAAAACAAAAACAAAAACATCATTTTTAATTATTTTATTTTTTGAATAGATAACACGCACATATGGTACAAAATTCAAAAGGTACAAAAAGGTAAACAACCGCCCAGTTCCCCTTCCACAGACTAGCCCACCTGTTGACTGATCTCGTGTTTTGGTCTAGAAATCGTCTACACAGCGTGTAGCAGATATATTTTTTTAAAATTTTACACAGAGGGGGCCGGGCGCGGTGGCTCACGCCTGTAATCCCAGCACTTTGGGAGGCCAAGGCGGGTGGATTACGAGGTCAGGAGATCGAGACCATCCTGGCTAACACAGTGAAACCCCGTCTCTACTAAAAAAAAAATACAAAAAATTAGCCGGGTGTGGTGGTGGGCGCCTGTAGTCCCAGCTACTCGGGAGGCTGAGGCAGGAGAATGGTGTGAACCCGGGAGGCAGAGCCTGCAGTGAGCCGAGATGGCGCCACTGCACTCCAGCCTGGGCAACAGAGCGAGACTCTGTCTCAAAAAAAAAAAAAAGGAAAGAAAAAAAAGTTTTTACACAGAGGGGGACACATTAAACGTATTGTAGTTCCCTTGTTTTTCCCCAGTATATACGTCACACCCATGCAGAACTGTCTTGTCCTTTTGAGTTTTTTCCATTTTTAGTTTTTGTGGGTACATAGTAGGTGTGTTTATTTATGGGGTACATGAGATATTTTGATACAGGCATGAATTGTGTAATAATCACATCAGTAAATGGGGTATCCACCACCTCAAGCATTTTTCATTTCCTTGTGTTACCAACATTCCAATTATACTCTTTTAGTTATTTTTAAATACACTATAAATTATTGTTGACTGTAGTGTCTTTTTAATGGCTGTATAGTATTCCACTATTTGGATTTACTAGGATATTTTTAAGTCATGAGAGACATCGTTCATTTAGAAGAGTAAATACAATATTTATGTGCAGTTTAAAGATAATTATAAAGCAGCAGGGTGCAGTGGCTCATGCCTGTAATCCCAGCACTTTGGGAGGCTGAGGCGAGCAGATGGAGATTGAGACCATCCTGGCTAACATGGTGAAACCCCGTCTCTACTAAAAATACAAAAAAAAAAAATTAGCCGGGCATGGTGGCACGCATCTGTAGTCCCAGCTACTTGGGAGGTTGAGGCAGGAGAATGGCGTGAACCCGGGAGGCAGAGCTTGCAGCGAGCTGAGATCGCACCACTGCACTCCAGCCTGGGCGACACAGCAAGACTCCATCTCAAAAAAAAAAAAAAAAAAAAAAGGATTATAAAGCTAACATCTACGTAACCACCATCCAGGTAAAGAAATAAAAAAGTTGCCAGAAAGGCCTGGCATGGTGGCTCACACCTGTAATTCCAGCACTTTGGGAGGCTGAGGTGGGCAGATCATGAGGTCAGGAGATCGAGACCATCGTGGCTAACACGGTGAAACCCCGTCTGTACTAAAAGTACAAAAAAAAATTAGCCGGGCGTGGTGCTAAATTACATATATGCAGGAGGATGTCTATGAGAGATTCCTGAAAGTTGAATTACCAGGTCAAAGGACAGTGCATTTTTCATTTTTTAATTTTTATGTATGTACTTATGTATTGTATTGTATTGAGATGGAGTCTTGCCCTGTCATCCAGGCTGGAGTGCAGTAGAGCAATCTTGGCTCACTGCAGCCTCCACCTTCTGGGTTCAAGCAATTCTCCTGCCTCAGCCTCCTGAGTAGCTGGGATTACGGGTGCACGCCACCATGCCCGGCTAATGTTTTTTGTATTTTTAGTAGAGACAGGAGTTTTGCCATGTTGCCCAGGCTGGGTCTCAAGCCCCTGGGCTCAAGCGATCCACCCACCTTGGCCTCCCAAAGTGCTGGGATTACAGGCATGAGCCACAACGCCTGGCCTGTATTTATTTTTTAGAGATAGAGTCTCCCTCTGCTGCCCAGGGTGGTCTTGAACTCCTGCCCTCCAGCCATCCTCCTGCCTTGGCCTCCCAAAGTGCTGAGATTACACGTGTGAGCCACTATGCCCTCTGTGCATTGTTAATTTTGAGACAGATGATGGATAGACAGACAAGGCAGGTGCAGTGGCTCACGCCTGTAATCCCAACACTTTGAGAGGCCAAAGTGGGAGAATCATTTGAACCCAGGAGTTTGAGACCAGCCTGGGCAACACAGGAAACCCCATCTCTAAAAAAATTTCCAAAATTAGCTTGGTGTGGTGGTGGTGGTGTGTGCCTGTGGTGCCAGCTACTCAGGAGGCTGAAATGGGAGGACCGGTTGAACCCTGGAGGATGAGGGTGCAGTTAGCCATGATCCTGCCACTGTACTGCAGCCTGGGTGACAGAACAAGACCCTGTCTTAAAAAAAAAAAAAAAAAAAAAAAAAGACTGGAAACAGGTATCGTCACATTGCCCTTGTATCAGCTGGGCATGATGGCTCATGCCTGTAATCCCAGCACTCCCAGAGGTGAGTGGATCTCCTGAGGTCAGGAGTTTGAGACCAGCCTGGCCAACATGGTGAAACCCCATCTCCACTAAAAATACAAAAATTAGCTGGGTGTGGTGGTGCACACCTGTAGTCCCAGATACTCAGGAGGCTGAGGCAGGAGAATCGCTTGAACCTGGGAAGCAGAGGTTGCAGTGAGCCAAGATGGCGCCACTGCACTCCAGCCTGGGTGACGAGAGTGAAACTCCATCTCAAAAATAAATAAATAAATAATAATAAAAATAAAAAGTTATACCTGTTCACTATCCTACCAGTCCTGCTAGACAGTGCAGCTTCCCAGCCTGCTAGACAAGTGGGAGACGCCACAGGGGCTGGGCCCTGCAGAGTGACAGGGAGGCTGGGCAGGCCTAGGGCAGTGTGGCCCTTTGCCCCTGCTGGCTGGGTTGACGATAGGGGCAGGCCGGGTGCTAATGCAATCACAAGGCAGGCGGGCAACAGGAAACTCGAGTGGGTGTCCTCCAAGCTGAGTCCACAGAGGGGAGCACGACCCCTGACCTCACAGATCTCTCAGCCTTGGCCCCAACGAGCTAGAAAATGAGGAAACGTCCCCCCACCCTCTTTCCTAGCAACCTGTCCCCATAGGGTGTGACAGGGCATGTGAGAACACACAGGCCTCAGACCAAGAGCTGGGAAAGTTGACCAAAAAGAGCTGAGCCTGTGGACAGAAATGGCAGTCTTGCAACTTCCTCTCACGGTTGAGACACTGGGAGAGGCTCCTTGGGCCCCAGCCAGGGTCACCTGGGCCCCTCCGAGCTCCCCAAGTTTTGCTGACAGCACTGGGCTGGCTCTTCGGTGCATTAAGCCCTTCAACAATGATTGACTCAGGGCCTCTGCATGCCAGGCAGCCCAAACAGGCAGGGTCCTTCATCCCCGCCCTCATGGGCCTGCTCTTCAGCAGAGCAAGACCCATGATGAACTCATGATAGTGAGTGTTCCATTGCATGTTGGAAGGTGACACTCACCATAGGAACAAGGGCATGCAGCTGGGTAAGGGGCTTGCGGTAGGGGATGGAGTGAGTGGGGACGGTTTGCAGCATTCATGAGAGCGGGCAGGGCAGGCTTCACCAAGAGAGGTGCATCCAGCAAACCCTGGAAGCAAGTGAGGGAGCGAGCCAAGCAGATGTCTGGGAGAAGAATTCCGGGCACAGGGACTAGTCAGTGCCAATGCCCCAGGCAGGAGCGTGAGCCAGAGATGGCAAGGAGGCCCATGGGGGCACAGCCAGTGGCAGAAGCTCAGACAGGGCCAGTCAGGTCAGGCCATGGTATGGAATTTGTTCTTGACTCCAGGAAACATGGAGTGTGTCGCAGGGCAGGGTGTGTCCTCTCTTATTCAAACCGGAAGCTGGTGCCGTGGTACAGATGAGGAGACTGAGGCTCAGAAGTGGCCATGACTTGGCACAGCATGGCTTGGCCAATCCAGGGTGTAGGTGAGGCTTTCGCCCAGGCTCGCCTGAGACCCCAGCTCTGCACCATGGCAGTGCTCCAGTGCTTGTGGGTGGTGACAGGCAAGCACTGGAGGGTGCCGGGCACTAACTCACCCCTCCCTCATGTAACCCTATGAGGCAGGCCTTGTCAGTGCCATTTTGCAGATGACAGAAGTGCAGTTCCCAGAGGTGAGGGGCACAGCCAAGGGCACACAGCCGGGAGCAGGGCAGGAGGTGATTGTGGTTCTCAGGGCCCCTCAGGCCTGCGCCTCCGCAGCTGTCCCTATCTCGAGGTTCTCTCATGGATATTTCCCCACCTAAAAATCTTCCTGAGCTCTCGCCTGTCCTCAAGCTGAAGCCCAAACCTCCGAGGCCTGTGCGGGAACCTCTAACGCCCAGAGTCCGGCCAGCCTTTCTGCCTGTCCCCAGCCCAAGTGGCCATCCCCACCTCCACCTCCAGCCAGAGGACACTGCTCAGCATTCCCAGAACCTTTCTCAGTCTCCCCAGCCTTTGCACACAAGCCCACCCACTTCCACACCCTCAGATCTCTCTCTTTCAAGGGCTTGCCTCCTCCAGGCTGCCACCCAAGACCGCCTTCCCCCTAGTTTCCCCCCACTGCTCCCCAGCTCTGCCTCAGTCTCTCATCCCACTCTGCCCCAGCCCCAGTGGCCAGGGGCAGCTAGACCTCCTCTGAACCCCAAATCCTGGCCAGCCCCCCACACCCTTGTCCCTGCTGACCAGCTCTACAGATGGGGCGCTCACCTCCCGGCCACATCACTCAGGCTTCGGCACCTCAAACCCACCGCCACCCACAGCGACTTCCTTCTGCTCACCACGGGCAGCACCACACCCCCCTGCTCGCTCACTGAGGCCAGGAGCTGCCTCCCCACCCCAGACCCTTCCCCTGTGGAGCCCCCTCCACCATGCCCTGGTCTCTAGGTTGCCCTGCGTCTTTCCCTACGGATTGGCTGTGTGGCCTTTGGGTCAGTTCCTTCCCCTCTGCAGAGCTCAGATACTCCAATTTTACAGAGCAGTCAACAGTACCCACTTCCCAGCATTGTCCTGAGGACTGAAAGAGATGGTCTGTGAATGCCTTTGCTTGTTATACAGTAGGAGTTCAATAAGTGCACATTTCCTCCATTGACCTCCACAAATGCAGAGGTTAGGAGTATGGCTTCGGAGACCCCGATTAGAATCCTATCCTCGCTCCTCATTCACTATGTGGCTGACGGAGAGTCACTCACTTCTCAGAGCCTCAGTGTCCTCATCTGCAAAATGGGAACATTAATAGAACATACCTCGCGGGGTTGCATGAACTAGATGAGGTAGCACGTGGCTATCCGTGTGTGACAGGCCCTGCATCCCACCACAGGGAGCAAGTTCAGCCCTGTCCTCAGCCCTCCAAGCTCCCACCCTGGGCCTCTCCACCGCCGCCTCGGAGAAACAGAAATGCAGAGAGAAGCTCTGGAAGCTGGCAGAGGAGGCCCTGAGGCAGCGGCATCTTAGCCTCTGCCCCTGGATGATTCCCCACCTGCCTGGGGCCCCCGGGCTGCATTTTGCTCTCACTCTCCCTGTCTGAGAAACCAGCTCTTGGGAGGAAAAGCCAGCCTGGGAAAAAGGGCCTAGCTCTGGAGTAGGCACCCTGTGATAGGATGAGCAGGGCCCTTTGAAAAGACAAGGAAACTAATCATGACAGCTCCCACCATGGGCCCAGCACGTGAGATCTTTACAACAGGGCTATCCATTTTACAGATGAGAAACGGGGCTCAGAGTGGACGCTTACACCTGCTCCAGGAAGAAGGGCCAAAATCAGAATTTGCACCCAGGCTTGAATTCCTCCCAAGCCTGTGCTCTCAGCCCAAGGCCGCCTGAGTGTGTGCCTTGAGCCCTTGGGACAAACAAGGGAGAGTGAGCCCTGAGGGGCCAGTGAGTGAGGAGCTGAATTCAGCTCTGAGGCTCTGGGGCCCAAGAACAGTGCAGGGATGCCCAGGGGTCCCGGCTAGGGGTAGGGGGCAGCCCAGGGTGAAGGAGCAGGAGGCCTGGGCTTGGAAGGAGTTAACTGCGTGAGGGGCCTGAGTGAATCAGAGGCTCCGCAGTCTATGATGGAAATTCCCTGTGCATGGCGTGTGGTCACCCAGAAAAGGGAAACGGTGCTTTTCGGAGCAGGGGACGGCGGGGGCTGGAGCTAGGGAGCAGACACCAGCCTGGGTGGGGCTGGTGAGGGTATGGTGACAAAGGAGGTCTGGCGTCCAGGTCTGCTCAGGCCTTGGGTGGGAAGAAGGAGATGAGGAGCCACCAGGCCAGGCCAGGCCTGATTGTGCTATGGTGTGTCCATGGGCCCTGATGGATGAATAGGAGTTCACCAGGCCCAGACCAAAGAAAGGCACTTCAGACCAGAGGAAATGCTAGAGCCAAGGCACAGGGCTGTGAGTCAGCATGGAGCCTATCCACTCTGCTTTTGCTGGCAAACTCGTTTCTGTCCTTCAAGGCCCATCCAAGTAACACCTCTCCCCACCCCAGGCAACACTCATAGCTCCTCTGAGTCCCACTGCCTTGGTTTCCCTTTTGGAGCTCACAGGATTTTGTAAGTTATCTGCCTTCCCCATAGGACTATGGGTTCCACAAGGCCAGGGGCTGTGTCCCAGCTGTAGAAACAGCTTGTGCCAGCACAGGGCCAGCACCAAGTAGGTGTTCTGTATTTGTGGAATGACAATTCCGCAGAAGAGGAATGTGGGGCCCAGAGAGGTCAGGGGGTGCTCAGTCAGCCAGCTGGTGCGGCAGAGCGGGGCTCAGGCCAGGCGCCTCCTCAGCTGGGACTGGTCAGGAGGGAAGGAACATGGCAGGAAGATCCCTCCCCTGAGGCAGGGCGGGGGAGACGGCAGGGGCCACTGGGCGCTGATGGCCAGCCAGGGAAGGTAGCAGGTGGTGCTATGGTCCACGCCCTGCTTCCCCCTTGATCTTCAGGCCAGCCCTTCTCCTGCCCTGGTCACAGCGCTAGAAAACGTCTGCCCTCCCGGGAGGGAGACGAAGGTACAAGATGAAGCAAGGAGCAGTCAGAGGAAGAGAGAAGGACACTGGGTTCTAGATTTCCCCAGTGAAATCTAGAATCTCCAGACACTTTGTAGCTGCCTGACCTTGGATAGGGTCTCACTCTGTTGCCCAGGCTGGAGTGCAATGGTGTGATCATAGCCCACTGCAGCCTCGAACTCCCAGGCTCAAGCAATCCTCCCACCTCAGCCTCCCCAGTAGCCGGCACTATAGGCATGCGCCACCATGCTGGACTATTTTTTTTTTTTGTAGAGTCGGGGTCTCACTCCGTGGCCCAGGCTGACCTCCAACTCCTGGGCTCAAGTGATCCTCCTGCCTTGACCTCTCAAAATGCTGGGATTACAAGCATGAGCTACTGTGTCCTGCCCTCAGTTTCCACTTTATGATGGAGAAAATGGAATAGGCTTGTTCTGAGGACAGAATAAACTAACGGATGTAACTGTAAACCTCCGTACCGATGTGAGGGAGACTGCCTGTTAGCTGCAGTGACTATTGTGTAGTCTGGTCTCTCCCTGGGGGCTGTGGCAGTACCATCCCGCCAGCCACTTCCTAAGCAGTGTTAGGCTCGGGCCCAGCGTCCATCTGTCCCAGCTCAAGTCTGTGCCTGGTGAAGGCCTATGACCCGCGCCAGCCTGACAAGGGGCCAAAACCCAACTTGGATGGCTGAGAATGATGGCTGGGGCTTCCTGTCCAGAAATGTGTCCCCTGAAGGCCTCAGCTGCTCCAGCTCCACCACAGCACCCCAGATTTCTGGGCCCTCTCGTGTCTGCTTGAAGGTCAAGGGCATCCTGAGAAGCTGCCCTCAGGCAGGGACCGGTGGCACGGAGGCGACCATCGGGGTTGGAGTGTTTCCAAGCATGAAGGGGAACTGAGAACTGTGGGAATGGGCCTTGTGTAGTGCAGGGTGGGCTGGGCCTGGTGGGAGGGGGCCTGCTCCCGGGAGCTCAGACTGATGGGGTCCTGGGGTGAAGAGGAGCGGGGGAGCCCCAGGCAGAGGTGGGGTTGGGGGACACCACGGGGTGCTTGCAGGTCAATCCAGAGTGGGCAGGCAGTGGGAGGTGGGGGAGCTGTGCGGGGAAGGAAAGAGGAAGCCAAGGGGAGAGGGGGATGGGCTGCTGGGGATGGAGTGGGGGTGGGGGCTGGGGGCCTGGAGCCACTTTGGCCGCAGCCACTTCGCTTCTCCCGGTTTCGGTTTGTAAATAGCTGTCGGCTCCGTGGGGCAGGATGGGCCTGTCCCTTCTGTGGCCTGTGTCCAGGGAAGCCAGGTCTAAGGAGCTAGAGATGCTCAAGCCCTGGATTGGGGGACCCCAGGATGCCCGCCGCCCAGCCAGCCTTTGCCTGGGTCGGTGGGTTCTGGGGGCCCAGTTCTGGGCAGTCCCAACCTGTGGTCACTGAGGTAATGCAGCTGGGCTGGGGGAGCTTCAGACATGATGACTCGGCCACCCTGGACTTATTTATAACTGGGCCTCCGTGGCCAGAGCAGCTGCTGAGCCGCCAACTCAGCACTCAGGCTGGCCTGAAACACCAAGGCAGGGGACAGGACAGTGAGGGCCAGGCTGGCTTGAAACACCAAGGCAGGGGACAGGACAGTGAGGGCCAGGCTGGCCTGAGACACCAAGGCAGGGGACAGGACAGTGAGGGCCAGGCTGGCCTGAGACACCAAGGCAGGGGACAGGACAGCGAGGGCCAGGCTGGCCTGACGGCCCCTCAGGCTGAGTCAAGGGGTCTTGGGTTCTCCAAGGCCTCTTTGGCTAGGACTGTGATGTGATGGGCGGGACTTGGGTTTTAGTGGAGCTTCTTGTGGAGCCGGCGTCTTGAACCTCCTGGACCAAAGGGATGGTTGAGCCCAGCCGGTGGACTGGCCACTACCAGGGGGCACAGGGCTCGGCCTTCTCGCAAAGAGCCTCTTCCTCCCGAGGTCAGATGCTGTCAGCAAACTTGACCAGAAGCAAAGTCATCTCCCCTCCCCTTCTTGCAATATCAGCTTAAAAACAAAACACAACAGATTCGGGGAAAGGGCAGTTCGGACACCGAAGGCCCGACCCCAGGCAGGCTGGCAGGTGGGAGAGGCGTGGGTCTTTCCTGAGGCGCCCATGTCACCCCACACCAGCATCCACCTCCTCGGCAGATGGGAAGGGCTGGCCCCGCCCTGCAAATGACCGCGTCTTCTTTCTGAGGAAGCATGCGAGGGGGTGTCAGGGCCTTCCCCAAGGTTTGCAGGAATAAAGCCTCCTAAAAGCCTAGTCCTCCCAGATCAGCGTGGCCTCTGCCGCCCCAGATTCCAGCAGCACCCTGTCTGCCAAACGTGGGCCTGCTCCTCCCACCTCCAAGCCTCGCTCCAGTGTGGAACCCCCACCGGCCTTGCCTGTTCCCCTCTCTGCCAAGGTCTACACCAGGTTCCACCTCCAAGGCCCCAGCCTCAGTGCTGTCCCCAAAGCTTTGGCATTTGGGATGCAAAGCCCAACAAATATGAGAACCGGGATGGGAATGGGCGAGGGGTTTTAGACCACGGATGCCGAGGTACTGCAGGAAAGAGGAAGGCGGGCCTGGAGCGGGAGAGATGGCGGTGGCGCCTGGCGAGTGCAGAGCTGAGACCAGAGCCACGTGCCCTGACTCCCCGCCTAGCGCTCTCACCCCTGGACCTCTGACCTCCCAGACCACCTGCCTGGCCCCTTCCTCTTGGCGGAAGCTGTTAGGGAAGGGAGGGATGGTGGCCTGCTGTGGGGGAAAACTCGGGCCACCACTGCTTGGGTCTGGGGCCTGGGGGTGCTGGGCCCACGTAGGCCCCTCTGGGCAGGGTCAGGGCGCCCAGCCTGGAGCCGCCCGGGCTGCAGCTGCCCCTGTTTCCACATCGGCAGCAGCAAGGCCGGCGCCTGAGAAAACAGGAAGCGCCCAGTCACCACAGGAAGCATGTGTGTGCCGCCTCCCCACCCCCGGCCCATTGCAAAACGCCAACAGCCCATTACCACAGGCACCGCACAGCGGCCCGGAGAAACGCTCCGGCCACCAGGCCCGCCGAGGAGCCGGACACAGCCTCTGGCCCTCACCAGCCTGGGCCAGGCCTCAGGGGGATGTCCAGCCGCGGCCTGGAGGGGCCCGGAGTCCCCCAGGCCTCAGGCCTCAGCCTTCTTCTGGGCTCTCAGCGCAATCCCCAGGCTAGCCAGGGCCAGGCCTACTTTGGCCACCCTTAAATCAGAATGTGGGGTCAGGGGTCACAGAGAAGCCATTTCTCTGACCTAGTGTTTGGTGTCCGGGAACTCTGTGCCCAGCCTTCAGACCCTGGCAGTCCTCACTGAGGCTGTTGGCCCAGAGCCCGCCATCCCCCGAGACCCCCGGGAGCCGCCTACTGCCTGGTCCACACCTGCCACACCCTCTGCCGGGCCCCAACCCCTCCCAACCGGGACCGTGCTGGTCCCTGGGGGTCCTGCCCCACCTTGCCTTGGGGAGGCATGGGCCCTCCTCCTCCCACCCTGCCGGCCGTCACTCACCTCTTGCTTCTAGTCCCTCAGGCCCTACTCCTTGGAAGGAGACGGGAGTCCAGCGAGGCCGAAGCCCACTCCCGGGGAGGCCCGTGCTCCTCCAGCCCTGGGGACAGCAAGGAAAAGAGAAGAGAGCAGAGCATTTCATGGCTATAATAAATCAAAGGGGGAAGTCGGAGCAGGAGAAATAAGAAACTTCCCTTGCCTGGGCACGGGGACCTGCCAGGCAGCAGCCCCCGGGTGCCCCGCGGCCTTCCCTCCTTCCTCCTGCCTCCCTGGCCAGTGCCCAGATCTCTCCTCAGGCCTAGGTACCCCCATCTACCCAGAGACACCCGCCCCTGGACACCCAACAGCCCTCCTCGCTGCACTCCCCGGGCTGGCACCTCTCCACTTGGCCTCAGTTTCCTCTTAATTGGCACAGAAAGCCCTGGGTCGTGTGGTCAGGCTGCCCAGCAGAGAGGGATGAAGACAGAACATAGGCAGTGCCCCTTCTGAACAAAGGACCCTCAGTGGACAAAGGGAGGGGTGAGGTGTCCTGAGAACTCCGAGCAGGACACTTGGAGCTGGGTGGACAAACATCTGGGAACCAAGACGAGAGGGAGAGGCAGCAGAGTTCAGAGCAGAGATGGGGCCAGCCCCAGGCCGTGACAGCTGGCAGGCCCTCAACCATCAACCTCAGCCATCCCTGAACTTCTCCCCAGCCAGACCAGGTGGCCCAGGGCCTGGGGCTTGAAGGGCCTGGAGGTCACCGTGGGGCATGAGATGTCCACAGCCTCAGGGCATAACCCGGCTGTATCTTCTTGGAACATCCACTCAGTAGAAGACTGAGAGGGGAAGATGTTTTAAGAAAGGGGAGGGAAATCCCCACACATTAAAGAGAAGGATGCAAACTTGTATGATTTTTTTAAGATAAAATGAGGAATTTCAGGCTGGGCGCAGTGGCTCACACCTGTAATCCCAGCACTTTGGGAGGCCGAGACAGGCGGATCACCTGAGGTCAGGAGTTCGAGACCAGCCTGGCCAATATGGTGAAACCCCCATCTCTGCTAAAAATACAAAAATTAGCCAGGTGCAGTGCCGCGTGCCTGTAATCCCAGCTACTCAGCTACTTGGGAGGTTGAGGCAGGAGAATCATTGAACCCAGGAGGCGGAGGTTGCAGTGAGCCAAGATTGTGCCACTGCACACTCCAGCCTGGGCGACTGAGCGAGAGTCTGTCTCAAAAAAAAAAAAAAAAAAAAAGGCTGGGCTTGGTAGCTCACACCTGTAATCCCAGCACTTTGGGAGGCCGAGGCGGGTGGATCACCCGAGGTCAGGAGTTCGAGACCAGCCTGGCCAACATAGTGAAACCCCATCTCTACTAAAAATACAAAAATTATCCAGGTGTGGTGGCACGCGCCTGTAGTCTCAGCTACTTGAGAGGCTGAGGTAGGAGAATAGCTTGAACCCAGGAGGCGGAGGTTGCAGTGAGCTGAGACCACGCCATTGCACTCCAGCCTGGGTGACAGAGTGAGACTGTCTCAAAAAATAAAATAAAATAAAATAAAAAAATAAAATAAAATAAGTAAATAAACAAATGGAGAAATGCCTAGCTCAGAAGTTTGCAATGAGGGACAAATGAGGCTGTGGAGTGGGGCCTTAGGGTAATCGTTTGGCCGGCAACACACTGCGGCCACCCTCCTGTCGCCCCCCTCTCATCTGCCTGAGTTGGGGTGAACACTCCAGCTCCCCACTCTTCTCTGAGAACCCCCAGAGCCCCTCTCTGGCCTCCTTCTGGCCCTTCCTGACCTGGAAGAGTCCTGAAGCTGAAGTTCCCAGCCCCAGCCTCAAGGTGCTCCCTCTCTGGGACAGAAACCTGAGAGGCCCCAACTCCCACCTGGCAGGACTCCCCAGTTCTGCTCACACTCTGTGCCCCTCACATGACATCCCCACCGCCGCCCCGAGACTGTCTTAATAACTAGAGGTATTCACCAGGCACTCTACATACACAGCATCTTGTAATCCTTGACGCCGCAGGTATTCTCATCCCCATTTCACAGATAAGGAAACTGAGGCTCAGGGAGGACTGACAGGTGCAAGCTCAGCTAGTAGAAAGGGGCAGCACTGGCTGGGTGCAATGGCTCACACTTGTAATCTCAGCACTTTGGGAGGCCAAGGCAAGTGGATCACCTGAGGTCAGGAGTTCAAGACCAGTCTGGCCAACATGGTGAAATCCCATCTCTACTAAAAATACAAAAATTAGCTGGGCATGGTGGCGGGCAGCTGTAATCCCAGCTACTCAGGGGGCTGAGGCACAAGAATAGCTTGAACCCAGGAGGCGGAGGTTGCAGTGAGCCGATATCGTGCCATTGCACTCCAGCCTAGGTGACAGGGTGACAAAGCAAGACTCCATCTCAAAAAAAAAAAAAAGTAAAAGAAAGGGGCAATGCTGAGATGAGAACTCAGTTTTCCTGTGTGCCCATCCAGTGGAAATCCCGTGCAAACCCTGAGGCAAAGCAGCATCTCTTTGGAAAAACACTTCAAGCCTTTTAGAGTCTCACTGCTGCCTCCAGGCCCACGGCCACCACCTCTTCCCAGCTCCCCTACCCTGTCCCTATTCTCAGTTGTCCTGCTTCTCCTAGTCCAGGCTGGAGGATATCAGAGTTGAAAAAATCCCAGCCTCAGGTGCCCATGGGACCAGAGAGATGGTAAAATCCAGAAAGGGGATGAGCCAGGCTCCCCTTGGCTCTCAGCCCTGGGCATGAACACGTAACAGTGGGATTTAACTCCCTGGGAGAAAGGCCCAAAGAGGCAGCATTCCTGGTGGTGAGAACTGAGTGCATCTGCACCAGACATTTCTGCATTTAAATCTCAGCTCTGCAATGGAGAGACCACCCCCTGGGTAAGTGACAACAGGAAAATGGGAGAAAATGCCTCTCCTGGCCTGGAGATCTCACAGGAGGGAAATGTGTTTCTAGCAGCCATGGGCCCAGCCGTCCTTCAGGCACCAGCTCTGTCCAGTAGGTACGATTATTACTCCCATTTTACATACGAGGAAACCCAGGGAAAAGAGATGTCCCAAGGTCACACAGCCTTGAACCCCAATCCTGTCTAACTCCAAGTCTCATGCACTTACATGGACCTGAGAGCCCCTCCTTCCTTTTCTCCTAGGAGTTCTTCTGTAGCCTCCTAGCCTGCAGGGTTGGGGCCCTGGGTGGCAAGTTGACTGGATGGGACTGGAGGGCTTGGCCCTGCCTGGCTGAGGCTGCAGTCCCCAAATACCCAACTGCCCTTGCTCTTGGTTGGGCTGAGGGACTGCTGCCTGGGCATGCAAGGGGTTGGGGACCAGCTGCAGCAGCACCTCCCTGCCATATTGCCTTGGGCCACCCTGCCCTCTAACCTTGTTGGTGCCTGACTTTCTTGGGAGAGGGGTATAACCCCTTCCAGGGGGCCTGCAGGGTGGGGCTGGGACACTAAGAAAGCTGCATTTGAGCTTCCTCACTGGCTCAGCTGCTTCCCAGGCCCTGGAAGGGGCCTCAGCAATTTTGTTTTTGTTTTTTGTTTTTTTGGTGCTTTTTTGTTTGTTTTTTGTTTTTTTTTTTGATGAAGTCTCACTCTGTTGCCCAGGCTGGAATGCAGTGATGCAATCTTGGCCCACTGCAACCTCTGCCTCCCAGGTTCAAGTAATTTTGCTGCCTCAGCCTCCCGAGTAGCTGGGACTACAGGAGAGCGCCACCACGCCCGGCTAATTATTTTATTTTATTTTATTTTTCCTTTTGTATTTTTAGTAGAGACAGGATTTCACCACGTTGGCCAGGCTGGTCTCCAACTCCTGACTTCAGGTGATCCACTCACCTCGGCCTCCCAAAGTGTTGAGATTACAGGTGTGAGCCACCGCGAACGGCTTTTTTGTTTTGTTTTGTTTTTGTTTTTTGTTTTAAGACAGAGTTTCACTCTGTCACCCAGACTGGAGTGCAGTGGCGCGATCATCTCAGCTCACTGCAACCTCTGCCTCCTGGGTTCAAGCAATTCTCCTACCTCAGCCTCCCGAGTAGCTGGGATTACAGGTGCCCACCATCACGCCCAGCTAATTTGTGTATTTTAGTAGAGACAGGGTTTCACCATGTTGGCCAGGCTGGTCTCGAACTAACTGACATCAAGCGATCCGCCCACCTTGGCTTCCCAAGGTGCTGGGATTACAGGCGTCAGCCACTGCGCCCAGCCTCTCAGCAATTTTGTATTTGTGACCTTGTAATCTTTTCCTTAAAGAGTGCCCCCCCAAATGGTTTTAAGCTTCAGGCTCCCCCGAACCTAGATCTGTCCCCAGGGTGGGGCGGTGGAAAGCGTTCCAGCCCCCTCCCACTTGCTTTTTGCATGCTGGCTCTGGGGCTTTGGGTGAAATTCCCCACTTTGCCATCTATACAATGGGGATGAATGATGCGATGCGATGCGATGCTCAGGGCACCCTCTGTTCAAAACTCGCCCAACCCACAGAGACCTTCACAAGCCTGCACTTGGTCCATCCCCAACAGCCCTGTGGGGAAAACCGAGCTCCTACCCCCATTTTCCAGCTGAGATAACTGAGGCGTGGAGCCCCGCTGCCGCTCGTCGCTGAGGCTGTGGGCAGGCTGGAGCCTCGTCCCCACTGCTCCCTGGGGTCTCCTCCCGGGAGGCCAAGCCCGGGTGGCAGGAGGGGGTCTCCAGGGTGCGGGGGCGCTCTGGGGAGGCCGGGGGCGGAGGCGGCGTCCCGCACTGTCTCACCGCAGGGCCGACCTCGGCCCTTATCTGCTCCGGCAGCTTCCGCCCCCCACCCCGGCCCCCACCCCGGCCCCGCCCCCCACCCCGGCCCCCACCCCGGCCCCGCCCCCACCCCGGCCCCCACCCCGGCCCCGCCCCCCAGGGCCCCTCCCCCGCGCCGCCCTACCCCAGGGGAGCGCCCGAGCTGCCCGGCTGCGGCCCAGTCGAGCGGAGAGGGGGCCCAGCCCCCAAGGTGGGCGGCCGGGAGTGATAAATAACCGAGGTGGGGGGACACCATTGCAGTGAGGGCCGAGTCGCCCCGGGATACTCGCCCACAACCCAATAGGAGCTCCCCAAACCAAGTTGTCTTCGCCAAACATGGGAGGGGGTCTGAGAAGGAAGAGGAAAGGGGTCCCTTAAGGCCCCAGGGACAAGAGGAACAGTGGGGTCAGTTTAAACAGGGCTCTGCGAGGCACACGACCTCCCCCCGCACTAGCAATGCCAAGTGGCCTCCCTGGCACAGGTGTGGGGGGCAGAGAGAAGCGGAGACACCTTGGAGAAAGTGAAAAACAAGCCACAGCTGGAGATGTCTGCGGAGCGCAGCGGCGCACAGCCTCAGAAATACATAAGGAACTCTTGAAAATGAAGGAAAAGAAAATCAAGCAATCCAATATAAAAAATAGATAACACACACGCAGCACAGGCATGTTAGGGCAGAGGAAACGAATTTGCTCAAATACCATCTAAGGGAGGCTCAGCCTCGCTGCTGATGAGGGCGATGCAAATTCAGACCACAATGAGATGCTATTTACACCATCTGAAGGGCAGAAGAGAACTGTCCTTCAGCCAGAGCTGGCAAGGAGGGGAGCAGCAGGCCCTCCTGCATGTGGCTAGTCAGGATGCGGCTCCAAATAGCCCCCTAGGGAGAGCAATCTGGCCTTATCTCACGAAGTGGAGGTACAGAGGCTGTCACCCACACATCCCCCCAGGGAGCAAATCAAGATAAGTTCTCTGGCATGTGCGCCAAGAGACAAGGACAAAAAGATTCACATTGTCCCTAATAGCAAAAAAAATCCTGAAATAACCCCAGGGCCCACTGATAAGAGAATGGATAAATAAATTACAGTAGACACATTCACAGGGTGAAGATCATTCAGCAGTGCAAGCAGGTGACCCACAGGTTCACCAATATCATGAAGGAATCTTTGCACCATGGTATTGAGTGGAAAAAGTCAGTCCCAGAGGACGGATACAGCCGGCTCTCTGTATCCCTGGGTTCCACATCCATGGATTCAACCAACCTCGGATGGAAAATATTTGCAGAAAAAAATGGATGGGTGTGTCTGTACTAAACATGTACAGACTTTTTCTTGTCATTATTCCCTAAACAATACCACGTAACAGCGATTAACATAGCATTTACATTGTTTTCGGCAATCTAGAGATGATTTAAAGTATATGGGAGGATGTGGTAGGCTAAATATGCAAATATTTAATACCACACCATTTTATATCAGGGATTGAGCATCTGTGGATTTTGGTATCCTTGGGGGTCTTGGAACCAACTCCCCCCCATCCCGCCAGGACACCAAAGGACAGCTGTCCTTACCCTTCTCATGAAGTTCAAAACCAAGCCAAGCCATATCTTTACAAATAACAATGTTCCTTCCCTGTTTCTAATACTTTTGTTATTAGGAGATGATATGAGTACCCATATAAAAGACTCTAGGCTGGGCATGGTAGCCCAAGCCTGTATTCCTAACACTTTGGGAGCCCAGGAGTTCGAGACCGGCCTGGGCAACATGGCAAAACCCCATCTCTACAAAAAATACCAAAAAAAAAATTAGCCGAGCATGGTGGTTTGTGCCTGTGGTCCCAGCTACTTGGGAGGCTGAAGTGGGAGGATCATTTGAGCCCAGAAGGCCGAGGTTGTGGTCAGCGGAGATTGTGCTGTACTCCAGCATGGGCAACGGAGTAAGACTCTGTCTCAAAAAAAAAAAAAAAAAAAATATATATATATATATACACACATATATATCTCCACAAAAATATAAAATATCTAGAAGTAAACTTGGTAATAATTATGCAGAACCTATAGGAAAACAATTGTTAAATTCACTAAATAATGTAAAACCTTAAAAAAAATTTTTTTAAGCCAATTCAAATGGAATATTGTCTAGGTATACATATGTATGTCAGAAAAAGCTTTATCAAAAAAATAAAAGCAAGAGTCAGGTGTAGTGGTGTGTGCCTGTAGTCCTAGTTTCTTGGGAGACTGCGGTCAGAGGATCATGTGAGCCTGGGAGCTTGAGACCAGCCTGGGCAACAGAGAGAGACCCCATCTCTAATTTTAAAAAAAGAAAGAGGCCAGGCGCAGTGGCTCACACCTGTAATCCCAGCACTTTGGAAGGTCGAGACCAGCGGATCACTTGAGGTCAGGAGTTCAAGACCAGCCTGGCCAACATGGTGAAACCCCCATCTCTGCTAAAAATACAAAAATTAGCTGGGTGTGGTGGGCGCCTATAGTCCCAGCTACTCGGGAGGCTGAGGCAGGAGAATCGCTTGATCCTGGGAGGCGGAGGTTGCAGTGAGCTGAGATTGCACCACTGCTCTCCAACCTGGGTGACAGAGCTAGAATCTGTCTCAAAAAGAAAAAAAGAAAAAAGAAAAAAAGAAAGAAAGAAAAATAAAAAGCAAAAGACTGATCATCACAAAATTCACGTTTCACTGAAGGAGGAAACAGGGAGATGGGATAGGGAAATGGTAACAAGTAAGGAAATATGTAAATCAACACAAAAATTAAACAAGAGCCTTGCAGGGACCAAAAGGACAGTGCAGAACACACAAGGACTTCACCCCAATTTGTGCACCTGAGACAAGAGAAGGGGAACGGGAGACATGAAACTGATTTGGACAAACTTTTATTCAGAGTATGGGCAAAAGCTTGCTCTTTCTAGCAGCCTACACCTGGCAGGGAAAGAGGCCTGGTGTATCCAGGGGACAAGGCTAAGGGATCCAGAGACACACCAACACGCAGAGCCTTCAGGATGACAGGTCAGGAAGGCTGCAGGGAGGAGGTGGCCTTGTCAACAGGCTAGGTTTCAATCAACTGAGATGGCAAAAAGGGAAGGACATCCCAGGCCTGCCAAGAGTGGGGTGGGGGTGATAGAACCTGCCACAGTGAAGAGGCTGGACAGAGAGTAGTGGGACTCAGCTGTTCATGGTGGAGCTGCTGGTGGCAAGGGGAGAGGGGAGAGGCCCTGTGGGGTCACTGGAGCATCGCCCAGCCAGGGCTGGGGATTCAGTGGAGAAAATACCCCAGGAACTCATAAGGGGGCTAAGGCTACCCTGGAAAGAACGACTTGAGAAAGGATTGGGGTCAGGGGTTTCAGAGGGGCAGGCCTTCTTTGGAGAAGCTGAACCTGTGGCCCTGGGGGAGCTGCTGTGCCTCTTTTTAGCTGTGACCCTGGGTAATGTGCTCACCATCCTGAGCCCCATATGCCTTTCAATAAGAGACTGACCCCCACGGGAGGAAGCCCTGTGACAAGGAGAAGGCCGGATATCTCACTAGAGACCACACTCTGGAAGCATCCATCCCCAGCCCAAGTCTCTAGCCCTCGATTGCCAGAGTGGAGGGAAGGATGTCAAAGCACTGGCCATTGCCAGGCCAGCCAGTCTTGCAGGGGCCAGAGACAGGAACAAGGGGTTAAAGTCAGATTCTGGGCGTCGCACTGAAGTCAGAAAAATAGATTTGCGGCTCCCTGATCCCAGACACCTCCCAGCCACTTAGAGCCACGCAGTACCCAGGCCCATCCAGCTCTGCTGAAGTTTGTCTGTCCAGCGCTTCAACCCAGGAAAACCCTATGGCCTCCAAACCAACTGATAAATGTGTCAGAAAACACTCATTTGTGGCCGGGCGCGGTGGCTCACGCCTGTAATCCCAACACTTTGGGAGGCCGAGGAGGGCAGATCATCTGAGGTCAAGAGTTCAAAACCAGCCTGGCCAACATGGTGAAACCCCGTCTCTACCAAAAATACAAAAATTAGCCGGGCATGGTGGTGGGCGCCTGTAATCGGGGGGCTGAGGCATAAGAATCGCATGAAGCTGGGAGGCGGAGGTTGCAGTGAGCCAAGATCACACCATTGCATTCCAGCCTAGGCAACAGAGCGAGACTCCATCTCCAAAACTAAAAAACAGGCCGGGCATGGTGGCTTACGTCTGTAATCTCAGCACTTTGGGAGGCTGAGGCGGGCGGATCACAAGGTCAGGAGTTCAAGACCAGCCTGGCCAAAATAGCGAAACCCCGTCTCTACTAAAAATAAAAAAATTAGCTGGGAGTGGTGGCGGGCACCTGTAATCCCAGCTACTCAGGAGGCTGAGGCAGGAGAATGCCTGAACCCGGGAGGCGGAGGCTGCAGTGAGACGAGATGGTACCATTGCACTCCAGACTGGTGACAGTGCAAGACTCCGTCTCAAACAACAAAAAACAAAAAACAAAACAGGCCGGGAGCGGTGGCTCACGCTTGTAATCCCAGCACTTTGGGAGGCTGAGGCGGGCAGATCACCAGGTCAGGAGTTCGAGACCAACATGGTGAAACCCTGTCTCTACTAAAAATATAAAAAATTAGCCGGGTGTGGTGGCGAGTGCCTGTAGTCCCAGCTACTCAAAAGGCTTAGGCAGAAGAATTGCTTGAACCTGGGAGGCGGAGGTTGCAGTTAGCCGAAATTGTGCCACTGAACTCCAGCCTGGGTGACAAAGCAAGACTCCGTCTCAAAAAACAAAACAAAACAAAACAAAACAAAAAAACACTTTCTTATGCTCAGCAAGGAGAGAGGGTGGCCCCATTCTGTATCTTTAATGTATCTATTCTTTATGTTGCATTAACATTTTTATACCCATATATCCATACATATAAATAGCATTAATTTCTAGCTCTATATAAAACTTCCCATATGTCAGGCATAGTTCTAAGTGCTTTGTGTGTATTTATCCATTTAATCCTCACAACAACATCTAATTTAGAGATGAGGAAACTGAGGCATAAGGAGTTAAGTAATTTGTCCCAGGAAGTCTGGCATCAGAATCTTACTGTCTTGGATGGGCACAGTGGTACACGCCTATAATCCCAGCGCTTTGGGAGGCTGAGGCGAGAGGATTGCTTAAGCCCAGGAGATCGAAGCTGCAGTGAGCTGTGATCACACCACTGCACTCCAGCCTGGGTGACAGAGTTAAAAAAAAAAATTTGTTATATTCACCTTTTGAATTTTCTCTTCTGTTCCCTTTATCTTCTTTCTAAACAAAACAAAACAAAGAATCTTATTGTCTTAACCACCAAGACACCAAGAGGTAGGCCAGACAGAGAGAGAGAGAGAGAGAGAGAAAGACAGAGGCTAGGTGCAGTGGCTCACGCCTGTAATCCCAGCACTTTGGGAGGCTGAGGTGGGTGGATCATTTGAGGTAAGGAGTTCAAGACCAGCCTGGCCAACATGGTGAAACCCCGTCTCTACTACAAAAATTAGCCGGGAAGTAGTGGCCCATGCCTATAATTCCGGCTACTTGGGAGGCTGAGGCCGGAGAATTACTTGAGTCTGGGAGGCAGAGGTTGCGGTGAGCTGAGATCGTGCCACTGTATTCCAGTCTGGGTGACAGAGTGAGACCCTGTCTCAAAAAAAAAAAGAGAAAGAGAAAGAGATTTTATATAGTGAGATTTTCATATATCTGAGATGAGATTTGATATATGTATACAATTTTACACATTGCATACATGTGATCATATACACCTTTTTTTTATTTATTTATTTTTGAGACAGAGTTTCACTCTTGTTGCCCAGGCTGGAGTGCAATGGCGCAATCTCGGCTCACTGCAGCCTCTACCTCCCAGGTTCAAGCGATTCTCCTGCCTCAGCCTCCCGAGTAGCTGGGATTACAGGCATGTGCCACCACACCTGACTAATTTTGTATTTTTAGTAGAGGGGGTTTCTCCATGTTGGTCAGGCTAGTCTTGAACTCCCAACCACAGGTGATCTGCCCATCTTGGCCTCCCAAAGTGCTGGGATTACAGGTATGAGCCACCACGCCTGGCCATATATGGCCATATACATCTTTTAATGTGTTGTTTTCCTTCAACATTTTTTCCTTCCCTATTCACATTAGTTCCTCCCACCATAGAATCCATAATATCACTTTAATGTGTTATCTATGTTTTTTATGTATTCATTATACATAGACTTATATATACTGATACCTTTAATCACATATACATATACAAGGTTTCTTTTTGTCATTATTTTAAAATAGTCTCTTAAAAAATAAAAATAGTGGATCATATTAAATATTTCTGCATCTCACTTTTCTCACACACCTGGAAACCCCTGCAGATCTAATTCAGTATTTTATTAATTTATAAATTTTTTTTATTTCTTGATTTTTGAGACAGGGTCTCGCTCTGTTACCCAGACTGGAGTGCAGTGGCACGATCAGGGCTCACTGCAGCCTTGACCTCCCGGGTTCAAGCAATCCTTCCACCTCAGCCTCCTGAGGAGCTGGGGCTACAGGTGCGCACCATCACACCTAATTTTAAATTTTTTTGTAGAGATGAGTTCTCAGTTTGTTACCCAGGCTGGTCTGGAACTCCTGGGCTCAAAAGATCCTCCTTCCTAGGCCTCCCAAAGTGCTAGGATTACAGATGTGAGCCACTGGGCCTTAGGCATCCGATGGGAATTCCAGGCCAGGTGGGAGGAAAGGGTAGTGCATTGGCACCAAGTAACATTTCTGGCTGGGTCTTGCCCATCCTCTTGTTGGGTGGCCGCTAGGAGCCCTCAGCCTCCAGAGGCAGGAATGCAGACTGTGTTATTGTGAAATCATTTGCATATTGTGAAGTGCTTTGCATAAGATGGAGCGCTTTTGCATACAGGGAGGGGGGCATTTTAGAAGTCCTAGGGCAGGATCCCTGAGTAGCTTTTCTTTGCCAAGAAACTAACCCAGGGATTCCATTTTGGAACTCAGGGAGGGAACAGAACGTCCTGGCAGTTGTATGGGCCCGGTGGGGTGAGATGGACAGAAAGCTTCAGAAGACAAGCTGGGCCACCAGGGAGAATTTGGCGGTCTAAGGAAGGCCAACACTGCAACATGAGGCAGCCCTGAGAGCTGAGTGTGCTCTCAAGAGCCCCAGCAGAGGGGAAAGTGTCAGAGTAAATGGTTGGAGCTGCCATGGGGGGCTGATGAGGGTCAGAGACTTAGAGACTTGTACTCGGTCGCTATCTCTGCCCAAGTGAGCACCCACATGCCCCTTCCTGAATCTTCTCCTATACTGGCTGATTTCCAGAGAAGAATACAAACTGGAAACGCCAAGCCAGACTCCCACTGCTGTTCAGGACCTAGACGTGAGAAATGGTATCACATACTCTGGCTTCAGGACACCCAGGTTTGAATCCTGGCTCTGCCATCTGTGCCACTGTGTGACCCTGGGCTAACAGTACCCACCACAATGGGATAATATGAGGATTCAGTGAGATAATGCGAGTAGAGTGAATAGCACATAGTAGGTGCTCAGTAAACTGCGGTTATAAGAACTGCCATCCAGTGTTTGCTGCCCTAGTCTAACCAAAGAGGTCAGGTCTAGCTTCCTCCAGGTGAGGGGAGCACAGAGCCCTCGCCTCCCAAGTTTGGAGTTCCATCAGCAGGGTCCAGCCACCATGTATTAGACCCCAAAGGGTTACAAACCCTGGAGACAGTGGCCTGAGGTTCCCAGTGAAAAACCAAAGCATAAAAATAATTCGATGAGTAAGAATAAAATTCCCTCTTCTGAGGTTCCCGGGGCCAGGCCCCTCCCTGCGGCAGGCACTTCCCCTTTCCCTTGCTCATGGAGGAGCCAGGCCGGGCTGACTCAGAGCAGGAGCGCACAGCAGTCCTCCCAGCCCGACCTGGGTGGCGTGGTCTGGCGGCCGGGCGCGCCCCCGTGCGGCCGCGGGCAGACTGCGGCCCTGGACGGGAAGCGGCGGCCAGACCCGCAAGCCCCGCAGCCCGGCCAATCGCGGTCCCCGCAGAGCCGCCGCCTCCGTCCCTGCCCAGCCTGGCTGAGCGCGGTGCGTGTGGCTCTCCCACTTCCGACCGGCCCTCCCCTCCGGCCCGCAGCCCTGCCCAAACGGAAGTGCGCCCTCTGCCCGGGTCCCCCACCGCCGCGAGGCGGAAGCGCCCTCCGCCGCCACTCCCCCCGGCCCCGCGACACGCGGCCCTCGGGTTCCGGACAGGCCCCTTGTGACGTGGCCGCGCGCCGGGGGCGGCCCCGGGCCGGGGGCCGGGCGGCCGGGCGGCCGGGCGGGGCACAGCCTGGGCGGGGCTCGGCACCGCAGCTGGATGGCTGGGGCCGCCCGGAGCGCCGCCGCCGCCGCACGGTGAGTGCCAGCCGGACCCTCGGGGCCCGCGCCCCGGGCGTGATGGACCCGGCCGATCCCTCACCCCGTCCGACTGGTCCTCATCAGACCTGGGCCGGCTCCCAGGACCCGGGAGTCAGGCTCGCCCGCTTCGGCTTCCTCTCCCCCATCGCTCCGCGCCCCGCGCCCCATCCCTCCCTCGCTGTCCCCTCCGCGTCCCACCCGCCTCTCTCTGGCGCTCTCACTCTCTACTTTCCTCTCCCCTCGGACTCTCCGTGTATTCCCTCCCGCTAGCCTGTGGTCCCCTCACCTCTGCGTGACCGCCTCGTCCTGGCCCAGTCTTGCCTGTGGTCCGCAGTGGAGCCCCGCTGGCTTCATCAGTGTCCCTGATTAGTTAAGGCCTGGAGGTCCCAGACATGGGCATCTCTGCCACCACCCAGAGGCAGCTGCTTTCTTCCCCTCCCATCTCCATCAGAAAGTGAGGAAACTGAGGCAGGGACGTCACCAGCTCAAGGTCACAGCCAGCCTGAGGCAGAGCAGACCACATTTAAACCTCATGCCCGAGTTTCCAGATGGAACTTCTCGCTTGGTTGACTCACGTCCACATCCTGTGATCGGCCGGCTGGGCACATTCCTGCTGCAGGGAGCTCCAGGCCTTCCCTGGCACAGGCAGGGCCTCTGGGCCTCCTCATGCCGGGCACATCCACCTGCACTTTCAGGCTTATCTCGTCCTCACAGCTGAGGCAGGTGATATTGATCCCTCTCCTGCAGATGAGGGCACTGAGGCTCAGAGGGGGGGCTTCAGAGATTTGCCCAGAGTTAGACAGCTCAAAGTGCAGCATAGAGTTCACAGTGGGGGCTCTAAAGCCTGCGCTCTACATGAGAGAGGCATCCCCTGGCTAAAGGCTCCTTCCTCATCAGCCCCATCTCCTGTCGCCCTCAGTGCCCTGGGGACATTGGTCTCATACCCTAGGAAGAAGCGTGGATGGTCTTGCCCTGGCTCAGCTGCGCAGTTTCCCCACGTGTGTCTCTCTGAATCCACCCCATCCCCTTAGAAGGGGCGCCTCAGTTTCTGGGGTGTCGCGGGCGGCAGAGCCCCCCCTGGCAGCCAGACACCCAGCTGGGCCGGGCCGCACCGCCGGTGGCTGAGGAGAGCCAGCCAACGCCTCACCCTGTCATTAGGGAAAGTTTAGCCTCAGGCGGAGGTGCTGACACAGTCTGGAGCTGCTCAGAAGGAAAAAATACGCAGTGCTCAGGAGTGGGGTGTGGAGACACAGGGCCCCACTGCTGTGCACCCAGCATTTAGATGCTCAGACGCTCTGGCAAGGACAGCAGGAGGGGGGATGCCAGGGTCCCTTGCGGGGAGGAGGGAGGTGCCACGTTTCCTAAGCAGGTGTGCAGCCAAGGCTGGCAGCTCATGTAGGTGGCCTTTGTGTTTTTCAGTACGTGGCATGCCTGGATGTCTCTGCCCTGGCTGTGGCATGGCAGGCCCAAGGCTCCTCTTCCTCACTGCCCTTGCCCTGGAGTTCTTGGGAAGGGCTGGGGGTTCCCAGCCGGCCCTCCGGAGCCGGGGCACTGCAACGGCCTGTCGCCTGGACAACAAGGAAAGCGAGTCCTGGGGGGCTCTGCTGAGCGGAGAGCGGCTGGACACCTGGATCTGCTCCCTCCTGGGTTCCCTCATGGTGGGGCTCAGTGGGGTCTTCCCGTTGCTCGTCATTCCCCTAGAGATGGGGACCATGCTGCGCTCAGAAGGTGGGTGACTCTCCGATGGCGCCCAGGGCCGGCCAGCGTGTGGGAAGCACGCTGCTGCTCTTCTTAGGAGACCTCAGGTCACAGAGTGTCTCAGATGGAGGGAGAGGATAGAATAGAACTTCTCCCCTTGGTCCTGTTAGGAGTTATCTAGCCAGGGGCGGCTGGCTCTGGCTTCCCCAGGAAGCTATGAGCACCTGGTAGCAGGGCCTGCCCCTGGAGAGGGAGTCCAGGAGATGGGGATGTGGGCACAGGTGGGAGCTTTGTCTTGACTACCCTTTTGTACCATGAGCATGTACTACCCGTTCACAAATAACATGTTGTAATGAAACGCAGGAGAGCTCTAGGGAGCTGCTAAGAATGCACGTGCCTATCCCCCACCCCAGAGGGGTGGACCAGGGCCCTGGGAATCTGTCAGAAACGAGCATCCCAGGGGCTGGTGCTGCCAGCTGGATGCTCAGGAACCATTCACTTACCAGATGGTTACCCAACAGCTCTGTGCCAGGCACTGGGCTGAGGGCAGGGCCACAGCTGTGAACAGAGCCCTGCTCGGGCCATGGTCAGGCCTGTGCTCAACCCTCAGAGCAGCCCTGCGCTCAACCCTCAGAGCAGCCCTGCGGGGTCAGTGCAGGGAGCACTTGGATTATTAGTTCAATTTTACAAGTGGGGATGCACAGGCACAGAGAGGTTCTTTGACCAATCCAAGGTCACCCAGCCAGGAAACAGCAGTTTCCCCTGGGATCCCACCCCAAACCCAGCTGCCTCAGTCCTCTAGGCCTCAGTTTCTCTAACATGGCTTTCAGGCAGGCGACTTCCAACTCTGGATGCTGCAAGTCCCCAAATCTCTGCCACTTTTCTGAGAGTGACAGCAGCTGAAAGGAGAAAAATTCCCATGTAATGAGCACTTGCTATACATATTGTCATTTAATTCCCATAAGAGCCCATAAAAGGCTCACAGCTGTAATCTCAGCAGTTTGGGCGGCTGAGGTGGGCAGATCACCTGAGGTCAGGAGTTCGAGACCAGCCTGGCCAACATGGTGAAACCCGTCTCTACCAAAAATACAAAAATTAGCCGGATGTGGTGGCACGCACCTGTAATCCCAGCTACTCAGGAGGCTGAGGCAGGAGAGTCACTTGAACCCAGGAGATGGAGGTTGCAGTGAGCCAAGATCACGCCACTGCACTCCAGCCTGGGCAACAGAGCGAGACTCCGTCTCAAAACAAGATAAAATAATAATTCCCATAAGACTCAATTTACAGATGGAGAAACCGAGTCTCCAAAGTCATCTGCCAAGGTCACCAGCTAGTGGGTTGGGAGTGGGGACCTGTCAGCTCTTCACCATGACATGGTGGTGGCCCTGTGGGCATTTGGCAGGGTGTGGTGTTTCTGCTGTGAGATGGGGGACTCAGGAAGAGCAGCCACCCATATCCAGCCTTGCAGGCCCAGAAAGAGCCCAGTGAGTGGGGTGGGATGGAGGTCAGGCCAGGAGCTCCAGCGGGTCAGCCCCCAGACCCCGCATCTCTCCCTTGTAGCTGGGGCCTGGCGCCTGAAGCAGCTGCTCAGCTTTGCCCTGGGGGGACTCTTGGGCAATGTATTTCTGCACCTGCTGCCCGAAGCCTGGGCCTACACGTGCAGCGCCAGCCCTGGTGAGTGAGGCCACAGGCCAGGGGCAAGACAGTGCCAGGAGTGGGGGCCTGGTGCCCACGTCCAGGGATGGCCAGGATGACCAGGAGAGGGATTCTGGATTTCTGGCAAGAGCTTGCCTGGGAGGGAGGGTCATTGTCTTGGTCTCTGGGCCCTGGTCCCAGTGGGAGTTCTGGGCCCCAGCTGCCCGATCCACCCTTGTCACTGCCCTGGTGCCCTGAATGAGATCCCATTCCAAATGGCCCCCTCCTACGGCCCTGGCTTGGCTTGGCTTGGCCTGGCCTGGCATTGCCGCCCCCTGCAGGTGGTGAGGGGCAGAGCCTGCAGCAGCAGCGGCAGCTGGGGCTATGGGTCATCGCTGGCATCCTGACCTTCCTGGCGTTGGAGAAGATGTTCCTGGACAGCAAGGAGGAGGGGACCAGCCAGGTGGGCCCCACACTCAAGGGCCGGGTGTATCAGCCTCTGTTCTGTGGTAGGGCCTGGGGCCTGCAGGCCCAGGGTCTGAGTTGAGCCCTGAAAAGAGGGGTCTCCTGGCCCTCTCCTGGGAGCTGCGGGAGGTTGGGCCACCTTCTTTGGGAGTGACAGCATTAGCCCCTGATGTAGCTTGTTCTGGTAGCCTGATGGTGACAGCAGTTGGGGAGGGTTTGTTGAGTTTGGGGGCACCCAACTGATAGAGTAGCAGAGAATTCTAGCTAGAAAAAAGAGAGGCTCCTCTCTCTCTCTCTCTCTCTTTTTTTTTTGAGACGGAGTCTCGCTCTGTCAGCCAGGCTGGAGTGCAGTGGCACGATCTTGGCTCACTGCAACCTCTGCCTCCCCGGTTCAAGTGATTCTCCTGCCTCAGCCTCCCGAGTAGCTGGGATTACAGGCTCCCACCACCACGCCCAGCTAACTTTTGTATTTTTAGTAGAGACGGGGTTTCACCATGTTGTCCAGGATGGTCTCGATCTCTTGACCTCGTGATCCACCCACCTCAGCCTCCCAATTATTATTATTTTTTTTGAGACAGTCTCACTCTGTCACCCAGGCTGGAGTGCAGTGGCGCGATCTCGGCTCACTGCAACTTTCACCTCCCAGGTTCAAGCAATTCTTCTGCCTCAGCCTCCCAAGTAGCTGGGACTACAGGTGCACGCCACCACGCCCAGCTAATTTTTGTATTTTTAGTAGAGGTGGGGTTTCACCATGTTGGCCAGGCTGGTCTCGAACTCCTGACCTCAGGTGATCCATCTGCCTTGGGCTCCCAAAGTGCTGGGATTACATGCATGAGCCACTGTGCCCGGCCCCCTGTCTCTCTTTTTCCATCTCTCTCTCCCCTTCTGTCTGCCCTGGCTGAGTGGGGGGCATCTAATGTCACCTCTCCCTCCTTCTCCTGGCCCTAGGCCCCCAACAAAGACCCCACTGCTGCTGCCGCCGCGCTCAATGGAGGCCACTGTCTGGCCCAGCCGGCCGCAGAGCCCGGCCTCGGTGCCGTGGTCCGGAGCATCAAAGTGAGTGGCCTGCTCAGGGCCCCTGCAGCCACACTGCCCTGAGTGGCCAGCCCTACTCAGCCCTGCCTTCTGCCTTCCCTCCTTCCCAGGTCAGCGGCTACCTCAACCTGCTGGCCAACACCATCGACAACTTCACTCACGGGCTGGCTGTGGCTGCCAGCTTCCTTGTGAGCAAGAAGGTGAGGGGCTTGGGGCCAGTGGGACTCTGGCGATTCCGGTGACAGCCATGTGGATTCCGCCTGTGTCTGGAGTCTCTGCTTCTTGCCCCTCCATTGCCAGCGCCCTCATCTAAGGCCCTCATACTCCATCCTCCCTGCTGCTGTCCTGGCCACTGCCGTTCTCTGATCCTGAGCCCCTGGTCTGTTCCTGTTCCCAGCACTCCTTGTTGGGTGCCTCTGTCAAGCTGCTAGGCGTGGCCCCTGCCTGCTCCTAGATGCTTCTTCCTCTACCTCCTCCCTCTGGCCTCTGGCCCAGAGGCAGCCTACTCTGCAGCTGGCCGAGATCTTTCCCACCTCACACTGTTCCCCCCCTGCCTGGAATGTTCTCCCACCCACGCTTTGAGTGGCTGACAACTCATCCTTGGGGCCTCGACTTACATGGACTCCTCCACCAGGCCTTTGCTGACCTCCTCATCTAAATTTGGTCCCTGGGCCTGCTCCCCCGAGCACCCTGTCCATCCTTTTCTTCCCAGTGCCTGTGAGTGTTTGAGTGAGTCCTGTCTCTCCCCTCTAGACTGCTAGCTTCGTGAAGGCAGGTTCCTTGTCCCCTTTAGTCACTGCTGTATTTCCAGTGGCCAACAGTGCCCACCCAGAGCCAGCTCAGAGCAGAGTAAACCTCTGTGGAATGAGTGGGCGAGTGGGGTGCTCAGCCCTCAACACAGACCCCGCAGCCACGGCTCCCCTCCCTGCAGATCGGGCTCCTGACAACCATGGCCATCCTCCTGCACGAGATCCCCCATGAGGTGAGGCTTGTAGGGCAGCCCCCAGGGGCCCAGGTCCCCACAGTGCCCATGATCAGCATGGGTGTGGAGCTCAGGAGGGTGTGGGGCTGGGCCTGCCCAGTGTGGTGCTCTGGGGCTGGGCTGTGAGGGCCGGAGCTCCTCACCCCAGCAGCCTGCAGCTGCCATCTCCGCCATACTCAGGATGGGGGTCCCAGGGGAAGGGTGGGGAAGGGCAGGGGGCTCAGTGTGTATATCGTACCTGAGCACTCAGGGCATCAGGCCCTGCTGGGGCGCAGGGTGAACCTCCGGACCTCCCTTCAGGTGGGCGACTTTGCCATCCTGCTCCGGGCCGGCTTTGACCGATGGAGCGCAGCCAAGCTGCAACTCTCGACAGCGCTGGGGGGCCTACTGGGCGCGGGCTTCGCCATCTGTACCCAGTCCCCCAAGGGAGTAGGTACGGGCGTGGCGGGTGGTGGTGGCGGGTGGCATCAGCAGAGGGGCACCAGCCAAAGGGTGTGGCTACCTCACCGCTGGTCCCCAGGCCCGGGAGGTGGGGAGCACACGTGGTGTCCTGGGAGGCGGGGAGCACACGCAGTGCCCTGGGTACCCAGTTGGGTGTTCTCCCGCTGCAGAGGAGACGGCAGCCTGGGTCCTGCCCTTCACCTCTGGCGGCTTTCTCTACATCGCCTTGGTGAACGTGCTCCCTGACCTCCTGGAAGAAGAGGACCCGTGGTGAGTGACCTGTTGGGGGAAGAGGACTGCCAGTCACAGGGGCCTTAGGGGCTCAGGAGGGAAGGGCTCCTGGCCGCTGCCTGCTTCCTCCGCCCATGCCTCCACCGTGAGCCCTGTTCCCTCCCCACAGGCGCTCCCTGCAGCAGCTGCTTCTGCTCTGTGCGGGCATTGTGGTGATGGTGCTGTTCTCGCTCTTCGTGGATTAACCTTCTCCGATGCCCTGACGCCCCTGCCCCCTGCAGCAATAAGATGCTCGGATTCACTCTGTGACCGCATATGTGAGGCAGAGAGGGCGAGTGCCTGCGAGAGAGAATGAGCCTCCCGCCAGACAGGAGGGAGGTGCGTGTGGACGTGTGTGGTGTGCACATGTGGCCAGAGGCGTGTGTGCGAGACCGACACTGTGATCCCTGTGCTGGGTCCGGGGCCCAGTGTAGCGCCTGTCCCCAGCCATGCTGTGGTTACCTCTCCTTGCCGCCCTGTCATCTTCACCTCCTGGAGTAAGCAGCGAGGAACAGCAACACTGGTCCCAAGCAGAGGCCTTGCCCTGCCGGGACCCCGGGAGTGAGAGCAGCCCAAGGATCCCAGGGTGCAGGGAACTCCAGAGCTGCCCACCTCCCACTGCCCCCTCTGCACACGCAGCCAGCCCTCAGGCGGCCCAGGGGCCAAGGCTGGGGCGGCCTTGGTCCCTTTTCCTGGCCCTTCCTTCCCCACTTCTAAGCCAAAGAAAGGAGAGGCAGGTGCTCGTGTACCCCAGCCCCACTCAGCACTGACAGTCCCCAGCTCCTAGTAGTGAGCTGGGAGGCACTTCCTAAGACCCTTTCCTCAGGGCTGCCCTGGGAGCTCATTCCTGGCCAACACGCCCTGGCAGCACCAGCAGCTCTTGCCACCTCCAGCTGCCAAACAGCAGCCTGCCGGGCAGGGAGCAGCCCCAGGCCAGAGAGACCTCTCGTCCAGCTCAGGGGTGCTCCTGCCAGCACAGGGGCCAGGGACTCCTGGAGCAGACACACAGTGAGCCCGGGCAGCCCTCCCCAGCTCAGGCCCCTTTCCCTCCCCGCTGGGGTAGGGGGGGCGGTGAGGGCTCCACGTTGTCAGCGCTCAGGAATGTGCTCCGGGGAGAGTGCTGAAGCCATAATCCCCAACCATTTCCCTTGGCTGATGCCCAGGTACTCAGCTGGCCCACTCCACAGCCAGGCCTGGCCCTGCCCTTGACCGTGGATGTTTTCAGAAGTGGCCATTGAGGTCTGGATGGTTTTGTAGCAACTTTGCTGTGATTCCGTTTGTATCTGTAAATATTTGTTCTGTAGATAAGATACAAATAAATATTATCCACATACTGGCTGCCTTGGTTCTGCGCAGCCTTCCATGGCCAGGCAAGGCCCTTGTCTCTGAACTGTCACCCCAGTGCGTCTCTGAACATTCCATGTCTTCCTGGCTTAACTTTTTATTCCGATGACTGAGCACCTATACGAGCCTGGCCGTATGCCATTTTAGCCCCTCACCACCACCAACTCCAGGACGCTGTCCTTATCTTTTTTTTTGAGACAGAGTCTCACTCTGTCACCCAGGCTGGAGTGCAGTGGTGTGGTCTTGGCTCACTGCAACCTCCGCCTCCTGGGTTCAAGCAATTCTCCGGCCTCAGTCTCCCAAGTAGCTGGGATTTACAGGTGTGTGCCACCACACCTGACTTTTTTTTTTTAAGTAGAGATAGGGTTTTGCCATATTGGCCAGGCTGGTCTTGAACTCCTGACCTTGTGATCTGCCTGCCTCAGCCTCCCAAAGTGCTGGGCTTACAGGTGTGAGCCACCGCACCCAGTTAGGGTGCTGTCCTTATTTTACAGACCTGAAAGCCGGGGCATTTTCCCCACCTGCCCCCCATTCCACCTCGACTGAAAATGTAATCAGGGAAGGGAGCTCTAGCCACAAAGTCATCTCCACGTTTGGCCTCAGTGAAATTAAGCTCTCATTCGCTTAAAAAGGGCCGGGTGTGGTGGCTCACACCTGTAATCCCAGAACTTTCGGAGACCAAGGTAGGGGGATCGCGAGGTCAGCAGTTCGAGACCAGCCTGGCCAATATGGGGAAACCCCGTCTCTACTAAAAACACAAAAATTAGCCAGGCGCAGTGGCAGCTGCCTGTAATCCCAGCTACTCAGGAAGCTGAGGCAGAACTGCTTGAACCCAGAGGCGGAGGCTGCAGTGAGCTGAGATCACACCACTGCACTCCAGCCCGGGTGACAGAGCAAGACTCCATCTCAAAAACAAATAAAAAAGAAAGAGAAAAGAAGAAAAAAGAATTTGGGACCCTTATTCGAAACCACACACCCTTCTGAATGTGTGGAGTATAAGAACACCGGGCATGGGGCGCCGCTTCCCCAGTCCTGTCAAGAGAATGGGGGTGGGGTGTCCAGTCCACCTCTTCCCTCCCAGGCCAGCCAGGACCGCCGTCAATAGCCCACTGGCTGGGATCTGCAGTTTGGGTGGTGTCGTGGAGCGTGGGAGAGGTGGCTGTGAAACCTCAGTGACGTCCTTAGCTGGGAGTGCTTGGCTCTCAGTATTTCTATGAGCAAAACATTTTAAAACAACATAGTATTTGCTTCGCCTAGCTGCGACACATCCCGTAAGATAACTGTCTCAAGGACCCATTGACTCCTGGCCTCAGATCCAAGGAATGAGCCATGGCCATCCTGGCCGGCTGCCCTCCTCACCTATGCAGGTGCTCGGGGCTGCTAGCTGGGGTGCCAAGCCCTGCTGGATGGCAGACAGTGCGTGCGAGCATCACAGCCCACTGGAAGAGGCCGGGGGCCCCATTTTAGAGATGAGGAAGCCAAAGCAGGGTGGGTGTGGTCCCTGTGGGGGAACTTGGGTGTCATGGTCAGGAGCAAATGCCCTGTCTGGTTAGAAGAGAGAACAGGAATGGAGAACTGGGGCGGCCAAGTCCAGGGCAGGGGACAGAACCAGAAGCACTTCAGGGGTCGTGCTGCTGAACTCCTGAGGCAGGGGCTGGGGAGTCAGTGGGAAGCCAAGCAGGGCCACCCAGGGAAGGCAAGGGGCCAGCTGGAGTGAAGAGATGGCAGAATCGGGGGAGGGGAGCACAGCGTGACAGACCAGTCCTAGAGGGGCTCCCAGTGGATCCTGTTCAGACTCAGTTTTTGGCCAAAAGACAGGGAGAGAAAGAGCTAAGGGGGCATCTAGAGAAACAGGGGGCCCAAGGGCCAGGAAACAAGGGAGGAGGCTGAAAGTCTAAACCCAAGCCTGGCTTTACCAGGAGGCAAGGACTAGTGCCAGACACCAAAATGCCGAAAGTGAAAGGGTGGCTTCTATCCAGGTCCTCTGTGCAGGAACTGCAGGGCCATGAGCCTCTGAAAGCTCAGAGCAGAGCGGTGCTTGGGGAGAGAGGGCTCTGAGGGGCCTGAAGGCCCAGGCAGCAGCTGCAGCACCACGCACAGCCCCAGAAAGCCTCATCCTGACAGTGGTGTGGGGCCCACGGCTGTCTCAGGGTTTCCAGGCGGCAGCACCTGGGGAAGGGGCCTCCTGCACATGCCCCCACTCCTCCAGCCAGAGCCCAGGGAAGGCAGACAAGCAGCGGCAGGGACCCTAAACCATCTTTTATTGCGCACTTCAGCCGTGAGACCGGGGCTGGCCTGTGCGCCCTAGGCGTAGTATTGTAGGTTGGCTTTCTTCTTGGCCTGCACCTCCAGGATGCCTTCCATGTAGTCCTCGTGGGTGAGCTCCGTGGCACCCCTGCGCAGTGCGATCATGCCCTACAGCGGGACAAACAGTCTAGGTCTGAACGCCTGAATGCCTTCCCTGGGTCCCTGAGGCCCAGGCCTCTTCCCTCAGCCATCTCCACCAGCCAAACGCCCCCATCCTGTCCAGGGAGAGGGCAAGAAGGCACAGAGTGACGCATCCACCCCAGCTGACCACTCACCGCCTCCACACACACAGCCTTGCACTGGGCCCCATTGAAGTCATCTGTGCAGCGGGCCAGCTCCTCGTAGTTCACGTCAGGACTGGGGAGAGGACAGATACAGGCTCAGTGGCTTATGCGGAATGGGCAGAGGGGCCAAATGTCCTCCCCTGGCCCCATCAAGCAACAAAGTCAAGTCGCCCTGTGATCAGAGGCAAGTCCCTTACGCAATGTGCCTTGTTTTCTTCTCAGTACAAGATGTGGGGGATGAAGGGAGGAAGTTAATGCAGGTTATAACAGGTTATTTCTAGGGTCTCTTGAGCTCTGGCCTTCTAGAAATCTGCAATTGCGACTCCAGGGACTGACTGTCTGCATCCTGTGCCCGGCACTGCGCTTGACACTGTCACATCTAATCCCTACCACGACCCTGTGAAATCAGTGCTATTATCCCCGAGTCCCAAATAAGAAAAGTGAGGCTGAGGCCGGGCGCGGTGGCTCACGCCTGTAATCCCAGGACTTTGGGAGGCCGAGGCGGGTGGATCACAAGGTCAGGAGATCGAGACCATCCTGGCCAACACGGAGAAACCCTGTCTCTACTAAAAATACAAAAAATTAGCCGGGCGTGGTGGCAGGCGCCTGTAGTCCCAGCTACTTGGGAGGCTGAGGCAGGAGAATGGCGTGAACCCAGGAGGCGGAGCTTGCAGTGAGCCGAGATCGCACCATTGCACTCCAGCCTGGGTGACAGAGCAAGACACTGTCTCCAAAAATAAAGAAAGGAAAGAAAGGAAAGAAAGGAAAGAAAGGAAAGAAAGGAAGGAAGGAAGGAAGGAAAGAAGGAAGGAAGGAAGGAAAAGAAAAGAAAAGAAAAGAAAAGAAAAGGAGAGAAAGAGAGAAAGAGAGGAAAGAAAGAAAGAAAGAAAGAAAGAAAGAAAGAAAGAAAGAAAGAAAGAAAGAAAGAAAGAAAGAAAGAAAGAAAAGTGAGGCTGAGAGAGGGCATGCCACCTGCTGAGAATCATACATATCTGAACTCAAGTCCATCTGGTCCCGGCCATTCCTGGCATGTGTTAATGGGCTGAGGTGTGAGGCCAGGAAACTGAGTGCCTCCAGCCTCTGTGCCTTCAGATGAGGGGTGGAGTCTAAGGAGCAGAGCACCCAGAATTACGACCTGGGCCCTGGCAAGACGCTACATCACGCAACTGGGGAGAGACGGAGGCTGGTGTGTGGAACGGTGCTGTGTGTGCCTGGGGCCTGGAAGGTGGTGGCCGTGGAGGCTGGGGAAGCTCAGTACAGAGAAGTGTGGCAGAGACATCCTCCTGTGCCTGTTCAGGTCTCTGTGCCCTGCCCGTGCTCCTGCTCACCTGACGTTCATCTTTCGGGAGTGGATCTGCATGATTCTGGCCCGGGCCTCCTCATTGGGCATCGGGAACTCTATCTTGCGGTCCAGGCGGCCCGAGCGGAGCAGGGCGGGGTCCAGGATGTCCACCCTGTTTGTGGCTGCAATTACCTGAGGAAGAGAAGCCACAACTTGAAAGGAGCAAGGTGTTCACAGATGGGCAGACACAGTCAAAAAAGGCAGAGAGGCAGCCCCCAGAGTGCAGGTGAGACACATGGGATGTTAAAGACAGATCCCAATTCTCATTCCAGCTCCACCACTCGCTAGCTGGGGGCCTGACAGCTCCTGACCTCTGAGCCTCATCTTCTTCACCTGGGAGTGCTAATACTCACCTTAACTTGAGTGTTGGGCTGGAAGCCATCCAGCTGGTTCAGAAGCTCCAGCATTGTCCTCTGCACCTCCCGGTCCCCAGCCTTCTCACTGTCAAAGCTAGGGCACAGGAAGCCCAAGATGCTGGTGAGGGCACAGCTTAGGCAGAGCCCTCCCCTCCTCTACCCAGTGGAAGCCTAACCCTAACCCGACCAGGGCAGGGAAATGGCTCACTCAACTTGGGGCCCCCAACCCGGGGATTGGCACATAAAAGGTGTCATTAATTGTTGACCACATTCAGAGACTGAAGAGACTCCTAGAATCAGGTGCTGGGCTGAGGATAAAACAGTGAGCAAGGCTGGGCGTGGTGACTCACACCTGTAATCCCAGCACTTTGGGAGGCCAAGGTGGGCCTATCACCTGAGGTCAGGAGTTCGAGACCAGCCTGGCCAACATGGCGAAACCCCATCTCTACTAAAAATACAAAAATTAGCCAGGTGTGGTGGCAGACACCTGTAATCTCAGCTACTCGGGACACTGAGGCAGGAGAATCACTTGAACTTGGGAGGCGGAGGTTGCAGTGAGCCGAGATCGCACCACTGCACTCCAGCCTGGACGACAGAGTGAGACTCCATCTCAAAAAAAAAAAAAAAAAATGCAAAACCAGCCACTGCTTGGGCTGTTACTGTGATGAATGTACCCTTGCAAACTGAGCTAACGCTTAGAAACACAGGCATCTGGCCCAGCCTTGGACGGTGCTGTACGGGAGAGCCCAGGCAAGCATCCCTGAGGCTGAGATCTGAAGGTTGAAAGCACACCAGCTGGGCAACCAACCAGTGGAGAACAGGCCAAGAGCCACGGCGGGCCTGAAACGCAGGAAACACCGTGGCAGGAGTCCAGAGCAGGGGAGGCTGGGGACAGCCACGAGATGAGGGTGAAGGCGCAAACGGGCAGCACATGTTGAGCCTTGCAAGTCCAGCATTTATCCCAGGGAACAACAGGGAGGGCCAGGAAGGTTTTTTTTGAAATGGAGGCTCACTCTGTCATCCAGGCTGGAGCACAGTGGCACAATCTCGGCTCACTGCAACCCCCGCCTCCCAAGTTCAAGTGATTCTCTTGCCTCAGCCTCCCAAGTAGCTGGGATTACAGGCGCACGCCACCACACCCAGCTAATTTTTCTATTTTTAGTAGAGATGGGTTTCACCATGCTGGCCAGGCTGGTCTCGAATTCCTGACCTCAAGTGATCCGCCCACCTCAACCTCCCAAAGTGTAGGGAATACAGGAGTGAGCCACTGCGCCCAGCCAGGAAGGGTTTTTAACAGGATTGATTTATGTCAGGGGCCACTGTGGGTTCATGTGAGCGAGGTGGCCAGACTCCTGCTTTGGCTTTTTTTTCTTTTTTTTTTTTTTTGAGACAGTCTCACTCTGTCACCAAGCTGGAGTGCAGCGGTGCAATCTTGGCTCACTTCAATCTCTGCCTCCCAGGTTCAAGTGATTCTCGTGCCTCAGCCTCCCGGGCAGCTGGGACTACAGGCACACGCCACCACGCCCGGCTAGTTTTGTGTGTGTGTGTGTGTGTGTGTGTGTGTGTGTGTGTGTGTATGTGTGTGTGTGTTTTGAGATGGAGTCTCGCTCTGTACCCCAGGCTGGAGTGCACTGGTGCAATCTCGGCTCACTGCAAGCTCCGCCTCCTGGGTCATGCCATTCTCCTGCCTCAGCCTCCCGGGTCATGCCATTCTCCTGCCTCAGCCTCCCAAGTAGCTGGGACTACAGGCGCCTGCCACCACACCCAGCTAATTTGTTGTATTTTTAGTAGAGACAGGGTTTCACCGTGTTAGCCAGGATGGTGTCGATCTCCTGACCTCGTGATCCACCTGCCTCGGCCTCCCAAAGTGCTGGGATTACAGGCGTGAGCCACCGTGCCCGGCCCAGATTCCTGTTTTGAAAGGAACATGCTGGCAGCTGTGGGAATGAATGGCTGGGGAAACAGGGAGGCTATTGATCAGGAGTTAGGAATTTGAATCTCAAGAGTTGAGGAGTCACCATCCAGGGGCAGGAGGGGACACAGGGTGGGAAAGAACCACAATTTAGCACAACTAAGAGTCAACCCACTTCCCCCCACCACCACAGAGATCGCTGGGGACCCTTGGCCCTCCCTTACCGCTTGGTGCCGATGGCATCCAACTCATCAATGAAGATGATAGAGGGCGCTTTCTCCTTGGCCAGGGCAAAGGCATCCCGGACTAGCTTGGCACCATCTCCAATGAACATCTGCACCAGCTGGGGGCCAGCCAGCTTTAGGAAGGTGGCCTGGCAGGAAAAGGTGGTAAAGTCAGGTCAAAGGCAGACCCTTTGAGCCCATCTGGTAGAGTTTCTGCTCCTGCCCACTTCCCCCGCATCCCTCCCAAAGTACTCACCTTAGTCTGTGCAGCACAGGCCCGGGCCAGGAGGGTCTTCCCTGTCCCTGGGGGCCCATACATCAGCACCCCTTTTGGAGGCTGGATCCCCAAGTTCTCAAACTTCTCCTTGTGGTTCATTGGCAAGACAATGGCCTCCACCAGCTGCCAGGAGGAAGTCCTGGGTGAGGAGATGAAGCCCTGAGGGCTTCTACAGCCCAACCCTTCATAACTCCAACCCCAATCTGCATCCCTCCTACTCTAACTCGGGGACACGCCCACTCCTTTCCCCATATCAAGAGGACACAAGGCCGGGCGCAGTGGCTCACGCCTGTAATCCCAGCACTTTGGGAGGTTGAGGCAGGCAGATCACGAGGTCAGGAGATCGAGACCATCCTGGCTAACACGGTGAAACCCCGTCTCTACCAAAAATACAAAAACATTAGCCGGGCTTGGTGGCGGGTGCCTGTAGTCCCAGCTACTCAGGAGGCTGAGGCAGGAGAATGGCGTGAACCCGGGAGGCGGAGCTTGCAGTGAGCCGAGATCACGCCACTGCACTCCAGCCTGGGCGGCAGAGCAAGACTCCATCTCAAAAAAAAAAAAAAAAGAGGACACAGAACACTCATCCCCACCAAGGTTGGCTGTGGACTCTCCAGGAACAGGAGTGTATGGCAGAAAAGACACTGGGCCAGGGGATGGGAGCAGTGGCTCATGCCTGTAATCCCAGCACTTTGGGAGGCCAAGGCAGGCAGATCACCTGAGGTTGGGAGTTCGAGACCAGCCTGGCCAACATGGAGAAACCCCATCTCTACTAAAAATACTCCGCTAAAATTAGCCAGGCTTGGTGGCGCGTGCCTGTACTCCAGAGGCTGAGGCAGAATCGCTTGAACCCGGGAGGCGGAGGTTGCAGTGAGCCGAGATCGCGCCATTGCACTCCAGCATGGGCAGTAAAAGCAAAATTCCATATCAAAAAAAAAAAAAAAGACACTGGGCCAAGAACCAGGAGCCTGAGCTCCAGTCCTGGCTCTGGTCTCTCTGTGATCCTGGGCAAGGCATTTAAACTCTCTGGGCTTCAGTCTCCTCACCTGTCACATGGCACCCCTCCCTTCCTCCCTAGGTTGCTATGAGGATGAAAGACACATTAGAGAGGTGAGCTGCATCAATGGCGTGGAGAAACTAAAAGGCTGACGAGGCTGCTGGCAGCTGCCGTGCCTCCCTCACCTCCTGGATCTGTTTGTCCAAACCCCCAATGTCACTGTATTGCTCCGTGGGCCTCTCGTCCACCTCCATGGCCTTCACCCGCGAGTCATACTCTGTGGGCAGCGTCTCCAGGATCAGATAGGAGTCTTTGTTCACACCCTAAGGACACAGCACAGGGCCTTCAGATTTAGCCCAGCTCAAGGGCTACCCAACTGACTGGGTGACAGGTGTCTGCAGAGGGAAAGACACAGGATGGGCAATACAAGAATCAAGCAGCAAGCAGACAGAATCTCAGACTCTCTGAGCTGTTCTGCCAAGATTCAGAGCCAGCAGTGACCTGGGGCGGGTGCAGGGGCTCAGCTAGTCACCAGAAAAGCGCTGCCTGGGCTCAGGCCCCACTCACCACCAGGTCTCCCGGCTTTAGCTTTTCAGCATCCACCAACCCAATCACAGGAAGGAAATACGTCTGTGGACAAGTTACAGGGGCAGTCTCAGGGAAGGCTCCCTAGTCCTGTCCCACATCCGCTCCTCACCCTCCTCCAGTCTCTTCTTGCTGAGCCACGCTCACCTGTCGTGTAGAGGTTTTGATCACAGCACACTTGCCCTTCCTCTGGGAGTCCAGGTCAATATTGGCACCATCCTCCTCTTGGTCATTAGGGTCAACATCCAGGAGCTGGGAAGGAAAAAATACTCAGCCCCTTGAACTCCCCAAGGCCCAGTGCTTCCTAAGACAGCTCCTAATACCTGCAGGGCTGGCCATCCCTACCTCCTTCCTCCAATAGCCCTGAGCCCACCAAAGGTGGGTGCCCCTGCTAATCCCAGGGATTGATCTCTGGGTAGGTGCTGCTCCTCTGCACAGGGCTCATCTACCCCGGAGGAGACATAACCAACAGAAAAGGAGACACGTGAGACTTCCCAGGCCTTTGCAGGCCCCTGTCTTCCCCATGAAAGTGCCCCAGGAGGTGTAGCTCTGACATGCAGCTTGGCCTCAAAACCTCCACCCACTCTTTCCCTAGCGGCCCCACCCCAGGCTGTCCCCAATCCCCACTGACTCCCTCTCTTCCCCTCCACATACACACACACCTCGATGACGTTGGAGACAAGGTACGGCAGGGTCTTGTTCACTTTGATTTTCTCACTGTTCTCTTTTATCTTGTCCTTCATGGCTTGGAGCTCATGGGTGACTCTCAACACTTCACTCTTCATGATCTGAAATGAGGAGGGGAGGAGGAGCAAATATAAGCCCTGGCACAGCTTATGCTAGGGCCCTGTAACAAGTGAGGTCCAGGGTGCCCAGAGGACCCTCCCGCATCCATTCATCCAGCTCTGGGGCTCTCTGAAGGCAGTCTGACTGTGTCCACATCCCGCAGAAGCCAAAACAGGAGGCCAGTTTGGAAACCTCCTGGTGAAATAGTGGTAGTATTGGAATAAAAGCAGGCCTCCGAGACAGGCAAATATAGGTTTTTAGGTTCTGCCTCTTAGTAAGAACTGGGTGCTTTATCGCAGCACAAACCTCTCTAAGCCTGTTTCTTCATCTGTAAAATAGGCATTTTACTAAAAGAAGGATTCTTGAGAGGATTATTCCCAGTTCTCACTGGGAAAGGCAATCTGATAACTTCTCATCTCAGCCCAGGTCTCCCACCACCCCCTGCCTGTCTTCTTGTCCCTTTTAAGGCTTAGTTTTCTTTCCTCTCTTCCTGGTCCGAGGGGGAAGCCCGAGCCCCATGTCTCCCCCAGGGTGCCCGAGAAGGACGTAGGAGAGGTGACTCGGATCGCCGGGGCCTGTCCTGTGGGGGCTCCATCGCCCGCACGGGAGCTGTGCGCCCACCTTGATCTCACTGTCCAGCAGCCGTGTGCGCTGGATGATCTCCTCCGTGGACATCTTGAGCACCTCCTCCCCAATTCCATCTTGCTGTAAAAAATTATTTGTTTATTTATATATTTACTTTTACTCAGAACAAGCATCCCGCGTTCTCCGCACCCACTCACAGCCTCAGTTTCCACGCCCATAAAACCAGAATGGAGTCAGGACCCCTGCCCACATCCCAAACGACCCCGTCCCCGGGACCGGGCCAGACCTTGACCCCCAGCCACCTCCTTCCCTCTTGTCAATGGCGTCTCCCTGCGGGCCCCGGTTCCCGGACCGCCAGCTCGCCCGGTGCCCACCTCGGCCTCATCCCACACGGTCGCCATCTTCTCCTGCCGAGTCACTGGACTCTCAAGATTCGGCAGCAGATTCATTTCCTGGAGGAGCGGGCCGAAGATGGGACCGGGCGGAGCCGCAACGGGAAATTAATACCGTCTTTCTGAAAGCCTTCTCTTGACCAGTGGAGGACCTCTCCCCACAAATCCTGACTCTTGACCGGACCAGCTCCGGCCGCACTGCGGAGCAGCGAATCTGCCTCTCCGATTCCAAAGACCAACTCCTGGCCACAGGCCCCGCCCCCGCGGCCCATGAAACGTTCCCGCCCGCGTCCTATTTTTTGCCGGGCGCGAGAGGTGGGGCCGCTATTGGCCTACACGCGCATCGGGGGCGGGGCCTAAGTGTAAAACCGGAAAGGGAGGGAGAAGGGTGGGATCCGCGAGGGCCTTTGGGAAATGTAGTCTTTAATCTGGCCCGTGACGATACTTTCGGAGGGGCGCATTCAAACTCAGACCGTGACCCCGCTAGGAATAAGAGGATTTACACAATGACACTGTCTCCCAATTAATAAACGACATAGCCCAGCCGTGTGCAAAGGGCCAAAAAGGCATGCCACCTCAGTCCGCATTTTTACAATTATTTAAGTACAAGCTGGCCACCCGGAGTTACGGGAGGGAATCATTAACCAGCTTTAAAGAGAAATCGCTGCTGCTCCTAACGTCAGAGCAGGCTTCACGGAATTGTCCACGTGGGAAGAACTCAATTGACCATCAGCCTCTACGATTAAAAACATTATGACTCGGGCCGGGCGCGGTGGCTCACGCCTGTAATCCCAGCACTTTGGGAGGCCGAGGCGGGCAGATCACGAGGTCAGGAGATCGAGACCATCCTGGCTAACACGGTGAAACCCCGTCTCTACTAAAAATACAAAAAATTAGCCGGGCGTGGTGGCGGGCGTCCGTAGTCCCAGGTACTCCGGGCTGAGCCAGGAGAATGGCGTGAACCCGGGAGGCGGAGCTTGCAGTGAGCCGAGATCGCGCCACTGCACTCCAGCCTGGGCGACAGAGCGAGAGTCCGTCTCAAAAAAAATTATGGCTCGTATCTGCAATTGTTTGTTTTCTCTGCCCATGTTTAGTAATCTCAGTGAGCAGAGCGGGTCTCCGGATCATGGGAGACTCATTCGTTGTACCCCTGTCGGCTATTTTAAATGATCTCTCCTTATCCTTTGAGGCGAGCCCTGGAGCCCCTTTAAAGGGAACTTCATGTAAGCAACATAGCTTATATTTCAAGTCAGACCATCACAAACACCCTGTTAACCTGATGAAAATCTGTGCAATCGTTGCCTTTTTTTTGTTTGCTTGTTTCTTTTTTGTTTTTTGAGACGGAGTCTCGCCCTGTCGCCCAGGCTAGAATGTAGTGGCGCGATCTCTCCTTACCGCAACCTCCGCCTCCCGGGTTCAATGGATTCTCCTGCCTCAGCCTCTCAAGTAGCTGGGATTACAGGCGCCCACCACGACGCCCGGCTAATTTTTGTATTTTTAGTAGAGACAGGGTTTCACCATGTTGACCAGGCTGGTCTCAAACTCCTAGGCGTAAGTGATCTTCCTGCTTCAGCCTCCCAAAGTGTTGGTATTACAGGCATGAGCCACTACACCTAGCCTTTGCAGTGGTTTTTTTTGGAACACGGTTGAAAGCAGAATTTTTTTCTTTAAATAACAACATGTACAGCTGCTCACTCAGGCTGACAAAGCGTCTCCTCAAGTAACAGTGCTTTATTCCATTCTCTCAACAAGCCTGCCTTGTGGACAGATTGAATTACCATTCTCAGCTTTAAATAAGCATAGGGAGGCTCAGAGAGGTTAGGTGCCTTGCTGGAGGTCATTCAGTGAGTCACTGGCAGCACTAGGACTGCTGACCCCAAATTCTCACTTTGAGTTGCCCGACAGGAGCCAAGAAGCCCGGAGGGGAAAGAGACTGTCCCATCTGTGCTGGTCCCACTATGCCTGGATCAGTTGGGTCCCATTCTGGGGCCTACTTTTGGAGATCCTGACAAATACGAATACGTTTAGAAAGCCTCCAGCCTGGGCCTAGGAGGGATGTAGACATTCTCCCCTTAACCAACTTTTAGGTAGGCTCTTCCGAGCCATCTTTTTTTGACTAGGCCTTGTGGGCTGTTCCTTCATCCCTGTCGTCAACCTGTCTAACCCTGTTTTCACAAAAATCCTGCTAGTCAGTTTAACGGAATCCCCCCACCCCTCCCTGATACCTCATCCCTCTTGATATGTGATCCAGGTCCTTATTTATCCTTCACCTTTGAAGTATAAGTCCTTGGCCTGCTTTTTTTTTTTTTTTTTTTTTTTTTTTTTTTGAGACAGAGTCTTGCTCTGTCGCCCAGGCTGGAGTGCAGTGGTGCGATCTTGGCTCACTGCAGCCTCCACCTCCTGTGTTGAAGCGATTCTCCTGCCTCAACCTCCTGAGTAGCTGGGATTACAGACACCCACCGCCACACCCAGCTAATTTTTGTAGTTTAGTAGAGACGGGGTTCACCATGTTGGCCAGGATGGTCTCAATCGCCTCATGATCCTCTCGCCTCCACCTCCCAAAGTGCTGGGATTACAGGCGTGAGCCACTGTGCCCGGCTGTCCTTGGCCTGCTTTAACAAGAATCCTGTTAGGCCATTTTAGCAAGAATCCCCCTACTGGCCGGGCGCGGTGGCTCACGCCTGTAATCCCAGCACTTTGGGAGGCCGAGGTGGGTGGATCACAAGGTCAGGAGATTGAGACGATCCTGGCTAACACGGTGAAACCCCATCTCTACTAAAAAGTACAAAAAATTAGCCGAGCGTGGTGGCGGGCGCCTGTAGTCCCAGCTAATTGGGAGGCTGAGGCAGGAGAATAGCGTGAACTCGGGAGGCGGAGCTTGCAGTGAGCCGAGATCGTGCCACTGCACTCCAGCCTGGGCGACAGAGCGAGACTCCATCTCAAAAAAAAAAAAAAAAAAAAAAGAATCCCCCTACTGTTAATACTTCCTCTTAGTAATTTTCAATCCACTGACCCCTTCACTTTGCTTTGGTTATAAATTCCCAGCTGTGTTTCCTGTATTCAGAATTGAGCTCAGTTCTATACTGCAATCTTTTTCCTAATCCCCAAAGCCAGTGCCGGACCACAGCCTGGTGGAATGTTAAAGAGAAGGATTGACCCACCTGGGTTTTAGGACCATTCTAGGCTGAACGTCTCATTCTTTTTTTTTTTTTTTTTTTTTTTTTTTTTTGAGACAGAGTCTTGCTCTGTCACCCAGACTGGAGTGCAGTGGCACAATCGCAGCTCACTGCAACCTCCACCTCCTGGGTTCAAGTGATTCCTCTGTCTCAGCCTCCCAAATAGCTGGGACTAAAGGCACCCACAACCATACCTGGCTAATTTTTGTATTTTTAGTAGAGACGGTGTTTCACCATGTTGGTCAGGCTGGTCTCAAACTCCTGACTTCAGGTGATCAGCCTGTCTTGGCCTCCCAAAGCGCTGGGATTAGAGGCGTGAGCCACCACGCCTGGCCCTGAACATCCCCTTCTTTAATCCTGGCTAGAATGACAGGGATTGATTATCTTGTGAGCCCAGGAGTAGGAATGTCTTGGGGAGATGGGAGAAAAAGGAGAATAGTTTATGAAGGTTCACTCTGCTCAAAAAGGTCAAGGAAGTACCAGGAGGTCAGTCCCAGCAAGGAGCTGGTAAGCTGGAGCAGAGCAGGTCCTCAGGGAGAAAGAGGTTGGCTGAATTAGGGGCCTCTGGTCCATCTGGGCCTCTAGAGAGAAGAGGTCTAGGCCAGGCCTAGAACAGATGTTTCTGTCTTGGCATCAAGCTGGGGTGAGAGCCACCAGGCCAAAACCCTGAAGTCATTCTTTGTTTTTGTTTGTTTGTTTTGAGACAGTCTCAATCTGTCACCCAGGCTGGAGTGCAGTGGTGTGATCACAGCTCGCTGCAGCCTCCACTTCCCAGGCTCAGGTGATTCTCCCACCTCAGCCTCCTGAGTAGCTGGGACTACAGATGCACACCACCACACCCAGCTAATTTTTGTGGGTTTTTTTTTTTTTTTTTCTGAGACAGAGTTTCGCTCTTGTTGCCCAGGCTGGAGTACAGTGGCGCAATCTGGGCTCACTGCAACTTCCACTTCCTGGGCTCAAGCAATTCTCCTGCCTCAGCCTCCCGAGTAGCTGGGATTACAGGCATGCACCACCATGCCTGGCTGATTTTGTATTTTTAGTAGAGACGGGGTTTCTCCATGTTGGTCAGGCTGGTCTTGAACTCCTAACCTCAGGTGATGCACCCGTCTTGGCCTCCCAAAGTGCTGGGATTACAGGTGTGAGCCACTGCGCCTGGCCATTTTTGTGTTTTTTGTAGAGATAGGGTTTCACCATGTTGCCCAGGCTGGTCTCAAAATCCTGGGCTCAAGTGATCCAATAACCTTCACCTCCCAAAGTCCTGGTATTACAGGCATCAGCCACTGCACCTGGAGTCATTCTTGACTTCTCTCTTCCCTCACTGATGCAGGACAAACAAGCCCCAAAATTGGAGCTTAGCCAAGGGGGGTTCTTGGCTTCACCAACGAAGGAATTCAAGGGAGAGCTGGTGGGGTTAGGCAGCAACTTTCGTTGAAGAGGTAGGGTACAGCAGCAGCAGAGGGTGGTACCTAGAGTAGCAGCTCAGAGGCAGTGTTGGACTCATATTTACACTTAGTTTTAACTGTATGCAAATTAAGGGACATATAATGCAGACATTTCTAGAAAAAGGGTGGTAACTTCAGGTCATTGAATTGTTGCCATGGAAAGGGGTGGTAACTTTCAGGTGTTGCCATGGCAATGGCAAACTGACATGGCACACTGGTGGGTGTATCTTCTGGAGAGGTGCCTCTGCCCCATCCCTGTTTTAGCTAGTCTTCAATTTGGTCCAATGTCTGAGCCCTGCCTCTGGAGTCAAGTCCCACCTCCTACCTCAACAGCAAATCCAATCCACCTGGAAATCCCATTGAGTCTACCTTAAACAAATATCCAGAATTCAGAAATAGTAAGATCTGAATCAAAGCAATCAAGTGGAGGGTGTGGAGCCTGATAGGGCTTTTGGGGGTAAACAAGACTGTCCATGTGCTGAAATGCATAGTTAAGGCTGAGATGGAAATTCATTGGTTTCTCCCCTTTTGTATCTACCTGAAAATTTCCAAAACGAAAGATATAACTCCTCCTAACCCCCTTGAATAGGACCACTTCTCACTCCCTCCATTGCCTATCACCCTGGTTCAAGCCACCATCATCTCAGACCTAGATGATTATTATTATTATTATTATTATTATTATTATTATTATTTGGCGTTGCTGTTGCATTTGAGAAGGAGTCTCACTCTGTTGCCCAGGCTGGAGTGCAGTGGTACTATCTTGGCTCACTGCAACCTCTGCCTCTGAGGTTCAAGCGATTCTCTTCCCTCAGCCTCCCAAGTAGTTGAGATTACAGGTGCACGCCACCACGCCTGGCTAATTTTTATATTTTTAGTAGAGATGGGGTTTCACCATGTTGGCCAGGCTGGTCTCGAACTCCTGACCTCAAGCGGTCTGCCCGCCTCAGCCTCCCAAAGTGCTGGGATTATAGGCATGAGCCACCGCTACCCCTAGATTATTATGGGGACCTTTCCACTGGTCTCCTGGATTCTACCCTAACCCTCCTGTGATGGTTAATTTTGACTGGGCCATGAGATGCCCAGGTGTTTGGTTCGACATTATTCTGGGTCTTTTTGTCAGGCTGTTTTTAGACAAGATTGACATTTAAATCAGGAGACTGAGGAAAGCAGGTTGCCCTCTAATGTGGGCGGGCCTCATCCTGTCAGTTGCAGGCGTTGAACAGAAAGGCTGACTCTAAGGGAGTTTCTTCCTGCCAGATTCCCTTCTGACAGGCACAAAGGTCTTTTCTGCCTTTGGAGTTGAACTGAAACATTATTCTTCACGGGGCTTGAGCCTGACAGCCTTCAGAGGAGAACTACCCCATCGGCTCTCCTGGTTCTCAGACCTTCTGAATCAGAGGCTGGAACAAAACCATCAAGTCTCCTCGGTCTCCAGAACTCACCCTGCAGATCTAGGGACTTGCCAGACTCCACAATCACATGAGCCAAGTCCTTATACTACATCTCTTTATATAGCAGGTTGGTGCAGAAGTAATTGCAGTTTTTGCCACTAAAAGTACAAGCGGCCAGGCGCGGTGGCTCACGCCTGTAATCCCAGCACTTTGGGAGGCCAAGGTGGGTGGATCGCCTGAGGTCAGGAGTTCGAGACCAGGCTGACCAACATGGAGTAATCCCGTCTCTACTAAAAAATACAAAAATAATTAGCCGGGCGTTGGTGGTGGGCGCCTGTAATCCCAGATACTCAGGACACTGAGGCAGGAGAATTGCTTGAACCTGGGAGGCTGAGGTTGCAATGAGCTGAGATCGCGCTATTGCACTCCAGCCTGGGCGACTAGACCAAGACTCTATCTCAAAACAAACAAACAAAAAAACACAAAAAACAAAAGTACAAGCAAAGAGATCCTATTGGTTCTGTTTCTCTGGACAATGCTTCCTAAAATCTATTATTTTGAAAAACCCTTTATTTTGAAAATGTTGAACATACAACAAAGTTTAAAGAATAGACAATGAACACCTGTGTACCTTTCGTCTAGATTTGCCAGTTGATAACATTTTGCCACATTTGACTTTGCTCTCTCTCCCTCTGTGTGTGTACACACACACATTTATTCCCAAACCATTTCAAAGTAAGCTACAGGCTGGGTGAGGTAGCTCATGGCTGTAATCCCAGCAGTCTGGGAGGCCAAGGCAGGAGAATCTCTTGAGCCCAGGGGTTTGAGACCAGCCTGGGCAACGTACGGAGAGCCCATCTCTAAAAATAATAAAAAAAAATTAGCCAGGTGCGGTGGCACATGCCTGTAGTCCCAGCTACCCAGGAGGTGGAAGCAGGAGGAACACTTGAGCCCAGGAGGTCAAGGCTGCAGTGAGGTATGATCCTGCCACCACACTCTGGCATGGATGACAGAAAACGTCATTTCTGTCCGGGCACGGTGGCTCATGCCTGTAATCTCAGCACTTTGGGAGGCCAAGGTGAACAGATCACTTGAGGTCAGGAAATTGAGACCAGCCTGGCCAACATGGTGAAACCTCGTCTCTACTAAAAATACAAAAATCAGTGGCGCATGCCTATAGTCCCAGTTACTTGGGAGGCTGAGGCAAGATAATCACTTGAACCTGGGAGGCAGAGGATGCAGTGAGCTGAGATCAGGCCACTGCACTCCAGCCTGGGCAACACAGCAAGACTCCATCTCAAAAAAAAAAATCAAAATAACTTCCAGACTTCATGACACTTCACCTGTAAATATTTCAGCCCGTGTCTCCTAAAAACAGACATTTTCATACATAGCTACGATACGTTGGTAGTATAATACATTGTTGGCTGGGGGTGGTGGCTCATACCTGTAGTCCCAGAATTTTGGGAGGCCAAAGCAGGCGGATCACTTGAGGTTGGTATCTGAGACCAGTCTGGCCAACATGGAGAAACCCTGTCTCTACTAAAAATACAAAAATTAGACGGGCATGGTGGTGCATGCCTGTAATCCCAGCTACTCAGGAGGCTGAGGCAGGAGAATCACTTGAGCCTGGGAGGTGGAGGTAGCAGTGAGCCAAGATCGCGCCACTGCACTCCAGCCTAGGTGACAGAGGGAGACTCTGTCTAAAAAAAAAAAAAAATATATATATATATATATATATATATAGACATACCCAGGGAATTTAATATTGATGCAATAATATCCAATATACAGTCTATATAAAAATGTCTTAAATTATTCCCTAAACATCCCTTAAAGCCTTTAAAAAAAAATCCAGTATCATTGGCCAGGCGCGGTGGCTCACGCCTGTAATCCCAGCACTTTGGGAGGCCGAGGCGGGTGGATCACCTGAGGTCAGGAGTTCATAGACCAGCCTGGCCAACATAGCGAAACCCTGTCTCTACTAAAAATACAAAAAGTTAGCTGGGCGCTGTGGTGGGCGCCTGTAATCCCAGCTACTTGGGAGGCTGAGGCAGGAGAATTGCTTGAACCTGGAAGGTGGAGGTTGCAGTGAGCTGGTATCGCGCCACTGCACTCCAGTTGTCACATCTCTTTAATCTCTTTTATCCTAGAACAGTCTCCCAGTCATTTTGGTCTTTCATGGCTTTGGCATTTTTGAAACATTCAGGCCAGCTGTCTTGTATCAAATCTGTTCTCCACACAGCAACCAGACGGATTCCTGTAAAACCTAGTCAGATCACGTCACTCTGCTCGAAATCCTCAGCAAGTGCCCGACTCGCCAGAGCAGGAGCCAAAGTCCTTCCCAAGGCCTGCGTGTGTTCACACCACACTCTCCTCCTTCCCTCCCGCTCACTACAGGCCTCCCTGCTGCTCCTGAGCACATCAGGCAAGCTCCTGTCTTAGGATTCTGTTCTCCAGGAAAACGCTCTTTCCAGGAAATCTGCTTAGTTCAGTCTCTCACCTCCTTTAAGGTTTCACTCACATGCCACCTTCTCAACGAGGCCCAGCTTTTTTTTTTTCCACAGGGTCTCACTCTGGCCCAGGCTGGAGTGCAGTGGTGCCATCTCAGCTCATTGCAGCCTCTGCCGCCTAGGCTCAAGTGATACTCCCATCTCAGCCTCCCGAGTAGTTGGGATTACAGATGTGCACCACCACACGTGGCTAATTTTTGTATTTTTAGTAGAGACGGGGTGTCGCCGTGTTGCCCAGGCTGGTCCCGAACTCTTGACCTCAAGTGATTTGCCTGCCTCTGCCACCCAAACTACTGGAGTTACAGGCGTGAGCCACCACACCCAGCCAATTAGTGCCTTTATAGGAAGAGGAAGACAGAGGGAGGGAAAGAGACTGGGGGGCGGGGGGGCAGATCACCTGAGGTCAGGTGTTCGATTTGGCCAACCTGGCCAAATCCTGTCTCTACTAAAAATACAAAAATTAGCCAAGTGTGGTGACACATGCCTGTAATCCCAGCATTTTGGGAGGCTGAGGCAAGCGGATCGCTTGAGTCCAGGACTTCATGACCAGCCTGACCAACCTGGTGAAACCCTATCTCTACTAAAATTACAAAAATTAGGCGGGCGTAGTGGCACATACCTGTAATCCTGGCTACTTGGGAGGCTGAGGCAGTGAGCCAAGATCACGCCACTGCACTCCAGCCTGGGCAACAGAGCGAGACTCTGTCTCAAAAATAAATAAATACATAAAATAAGAGAGAGAGAGAGAGAGAGAGAGAGCGAGAGAGAGAGAGAGAGAGCTCGATCTTGCTGTCACCACAGGAGCATAGGGGGAAAGTCTTGTAAGAACACAGAGAGAAGGGCAAGTCAGGAGGAGAGGCTTCGTGAATTTTCTGGCACCTCGATCTTGGATGTCCTGTCTCTAGAACTGTAAGTTTTAGTTGTTTAAGCTTCCCATCCTAAGGTGCCTTGTTATGGCAGCCTGAGCTGAGACAATCACTGTTACTCATTATCAGTGGCCGCTGGGAGCCCATCCAAGCTGGCTCCTGTGTCCTTTGAGTTTTCCTCATTATTCTTTCAACTTCCCTTGCTTTCTGGCACAAAATAGCTCTGGCTCATCTTGTACTCTCCATGACCCAGCCCTGGAATCAGGCCCTTAACCAAAGAGCCTTGGTTCCTTTTAGTGAAACGTGGTGTTTCAAAGCCAAGCCCTGGCTGCTGGGTGAGTTCATTGCTGTTGGCATATCGCTGCGCTCAGGCTGGTGGACACACACATTTATAACTATATTTATTTCTAGATCTACCTGTATATTTTGAAGTCCATGAGTTCACACTGATTCTTACAATTCTAATTCAACGCCACAGGGTCCACTCTGGTTCTCTCCCATGCCATATTTGTAATTCTCTCCACCAATAGTGAGAAAGCGGCCGGGCACGGTGGCTCACACTTGTAATCTCAGCATTTTGGGAGGCTGAGGCAGGCGGATCATGGGGTCAGGAGATCAAGACCATCCTGGCTAACACAGTGAAACCCTGTCTCTACTAAAAATGCAAAAAATTAGCCGGCATGGTGGCACATGCCTGTAGTCCCAGCTACTCAGGAGGCTGAGGCAGTAGAATTGCTTCAACCCAGGAGGCAGAGGTTGCAGTGAGCCAAGATGGAGGTATTGCACTCCAGCCTGGGTGACAAAGCAAGACTCCATCTAAAAAAAAAAAGTGAGAAGGCTGCCTTCCACTGTCCTTAATCTACCTACTTTTTTTTTTTTTTTTGAGATGGAGTCTCACTCTTGTTGCCCAGGCTGGAGTGCAGTGGTGTGATCTCAGCAGCTCACTGCAACCTCCACCTCCTGGGCTCAAGGGATTCTCCTGCCTCAGCCTCCCAAGTAGCTGGGATTACAAGTGTGCGCCACCATGCCCAGCTAATTTTTTTTTTTTTTTTTTTTTTTTTGAGGCAGAGTCTTGCTCTGTCACCCAGGCTGGAGTGCAGTGGCAGGATCTCGGCTCACTGCAAGCTCCGCTTCCTGGGTTCACGCCATTCTCCTGCCTCAGGCTCCCGAGTAGCTGGGACTACAGGCGCCCGCCACCACATCAAGCTAATTTTTTTTGGTATTTTTAGTAGAGATGGGGTTTCACCATGTTGGCCAGGCTGCTCTCAAACTCCTGACCTCAAGTGATCCGCTTGCCTCGGCCTCCCAGAGTGCTGGGATTATAGACTGTGAGCCACCGCACCTGACCTACTTACTTGTTTGATCAACCCCTTCTGTGTACCCAGTGTTCCACTGCCACTCCCTTCCACACACAGAACCCTCTTCACTCAATCCTTGACCTAATGCCCCCTGCCAGGATGCCCCAAATCACGTGCATGGCCTATTCGCTCTACTCAAGCTCTGATGCCTCACACAAGCCTTCACCAATTTGGATGCCTCCTTACCCTGGTGAGGTCCCAATGGCCCACGCCAGGCTGCCCCTCCTTGGGCTTGGTCTCTGACACTTCAAAACAACCCAACCCCACGTGTGGATTCCGTCCTCTCTCCACACAGGTTCTGACCTCTCACCCCAGGCCTTCCCATGTGGACACTCTTCAGCCTGCTTAGATTCCAGTGCCTCACACCAGGTCACCCCTCCATACAGATACTTGTCTTGCTCTGTCCCACTTAATGGTTTTAGGACTGGTTTAGGGAAGGGGATGAACATGAGGAAGAGGGACCAGGCTCTACTCTTTTTTTCTTTTTTGAGATGGCGTCTCGCTCTGTTGCCCAGACTGGAGTGCAATGGCACAAGCTCAGCTCACCACAACTGCCACCTCCCGGGATCAAGTGATTCTCGTGCTTCAGCCTCCCGAGGAGCTGGGATTACAGGCGCCCACCACCGCGACCAGCTAATGTTTGTATTTTTAGTAGAGATGGGGTTTCACCATGTTGGTCAGGCTGGTCTCAAATTCCTGACCTCAGGTGATCCAACCTCCCCTCTGCCTCCCAGAGTGCTGGGATTACAGGTGTGAGCCACTGAGCCAGGCCTCTACTCTTATTTTTTTTTGAGACAGAGTATTGCTCTGTCCCCCAGGCTGAAGTGCAGTAGTATGATCTTGGCTCACTGCAACCTCTGCCTCCCAGGTTCAAGAGATTCATCCTCCCGAGTAGCTGGGACTACAGGTGTGTGCCACCATGCTGACTAATTTTTCTATTTTTTTTTTCTAGAGACAGGGTTTTGCCATGTTGTACAGGCTGGTCTTGAACTCCTGGGTTCAAGTGACTCTCCCACCTCGGCCTCCCAAAGTGCTGGAATTACAAGCAGGAGCCACTGCACACGACCAGGCTCTACTCTTTATTGTTACAAAGAACTTATCACTTTATATGAGCCTGCTAGGACTGTCACATTAGGCAGGTGAGGCCTTTGGGAGGCAATTAGGTCATGAGGGTGGAGCCCTTATAAATGGGATTAGTGCCCTTATTAAGGGACTGTGCCCGGCATGGTGGTTCTCACCTGTAATCCCAGCACTTTGGGAGGCCAAAACAGGTGGATCTTTTGAGGTCAGGAGTTAAGAGACCAGCCTGGCCAACTTGGTGAAACCCCGTCTCTACTAAAAATACAAAAATTAGCCAGGCATGTTGATGCGTGTCTGTAATCCCAGCTACTCGGGAGGCTGACGCAGGAGAACTGCTTGAACCCGGGAGGCGGAGGTTGCAGTGAGCTGAGATCTCACCACTGCACTCCAGCCTGGGTGACAGAGTGAGACCCTGTCTCAAAAGAGAAAAAAAAAAAAAAAAAGGAATGCAGAGAACTTCCTTGTCCCTTCCACCATGCTAGAACACAGCAAGAAGACTCCATCTGTGAACAAGAATGTGTGCCCTCACCAGACATCCAATCTGCAGGTGCCTTGATCTTGGACTTCCCAGCCTCCAGAACTGTGAGATATCAATTCCTGTTGTTTGCAAGCCACCCAGTCTGTTTCGTTACAACAGCCCAAATGGACTAAGGCTTCAACACGGGAATCTGGGGGGACACGATTCGTCTATAGCAGCTTCCTACCAGGCTTTCCAAACTGTGTGTTTCCTGTTTATCATATACCCTCCCACACCCTGCATGTCAGCTTCTCAGTGCAGGGATCGCATCTCTGTGGCATCCCAAGTTCCTGGAGGGGCTGCTGGAGGCCCTTGTACATATGTGCAGAGGAAACGCTTGTGTCTGAGGAAGCTCCCGTGGGGCGCCTCACTCCCACTCTCCCCACTCCTCAGACCTTGGGCATGGGAAGTCGGAATCCCTGGGACCAGGTACAAACAGTTTATTTTTCTATAAAGAGCAAAGTACAAAGAGGCAGGGAGGGGAGCTGGGCCCAGGGGAGCAGCCGTGGGCAGGCCCCAAGGCCCTGGCTGTGGTGAGGACGCCGTGGCAACTGCCCCAGGAGTAAATGGGCCTCTGGTGTGCAGTGGAGAAAGAGCGGGAGCGGTGAGGAGGAAGCCCACGCCTGCTGCCAGGAGTCACACAAAGCCAGGCTTCATGGATGAGCGGCGGCAGTTGGGACAGCTCCGGGTCCCGTTGTTCTGCAGGCACCTGGGGAGGCAAAGGGCCCTGTCCACTCCCCTGAGGCCTGTCCTTCCCTCCGGGCCCTGGGCCCTCTCTCTCTTCCTTGCCTGCCCTCTGCAGGGGCTGGGATGAATCCTGGTGGCTGTTCAGCAGCAGTGGAAGGGAAGAGAACGGTCCCCCCAGGCTCCCACTGCACCCGGCTTGCCCCTCTCCTCCTCTGCTCCAGGGACCTCCAGGGCAGAGCATGGACTGGGAGTTGGGAGGATGGGATGGAGCCAGGCCCAGGGCAGGTCTGGTCCTGGATGTCTGACCTAATGACCTTTGAGGGGCCTCTCTGACTTCTCTTTGGGAATTATGATAAGGATGGCCACAGATCTCAGCTCACTGCAGCCTCTGCCTCCCAGGTTCAAGTGATTCTCCTGCCTCAGTCTCCCGAGTAGCTGGGATTACAGGCTCCCACCATCATGCCTGGGTAATTTTTGTATTTTTAGTAGAGACGGGGTTTCACCATGTTGGCCAAGGTGATCTTGAACTCCGGGGCTCAAATGATCAGCCCGCCTCGGCCTCCCAAAGTGCTTGCGAGACAGACGTGAGCCACCACGCCTGGCCAAGGTTAAGTGTTTGCTATTAGTATTATTGCTGTGATTAGGCCAGCTGGGCCCTAGAGTGCCCTGAAGAGACCCTGCCCACCCCTGTCCACCCCCCTAGGAGCCCCCACCTGAAGTGGAAGATGTGGGAGCAGGGCAGGGCCTGCAGCCGGCTGTTCTTCTCGCCTATGGACTCGCCGCACAGGCCGCAATAGAGCTCCGTCTCCTCCACGCACTCGTGGAACCTCACAACGTGCGCCCGCAGTTCCCGCTGCAGCCCTTTGCTGCGGTAAATGCTCTCGCTCAGACAGTGCAGCTTGAGCTGGCTCAGCTGGGGCCCGCAGGAGTGGAGAGCGGCAGTGGGGGATGAGAGCAAAGTCAGTGCAGGTAGGCTCCAGTCTCAGCCACTTCCCTGTCTTGCTGATGGACCTCGGAAAAATGTCCTGCCCTCTCTGGGACCTTGCTTCCTTTCATGCAGAATGAGGCGGTGGGTGAGATCAGAGGTCTTCACCCCCCAGAACTGCCTGGAGACCCCATGTTTTTGAAAGATTTTATGACCAAACCTGGTGCACAGACTCCATAATAATTTGCGGCAGGGCACCGTGGCTCATGCCTGTAATCCCAGCACTTTGCGAGGCCAAGGCAGGTGGATCACCTGAGGCCAGGAGTTCGAGACAAGCGTGGCCAACACGATGAATCCCCATCTCTACTAAAAATACAAAAATTAGCCCAGTGTGGTGGCGGGTGCCTATCATCCCAGCTACTCAGGAGGCTGAGGCAGGAGAATCGCTTGTACCTGGGAGGCAGAGGTTGCAGTAAGCTGGGATCACGCTATTGCATTCCAGCCTGGGAGACAAGAGTGAAACTCAATCTCAATTTTTTTTTTTTTTTTTTTTAGAGCGTGGGTCTCATTATGTAGCCCAGGCTGCTCTCAAACTTCTGGGCTCAAGTGATCCTCCTACCTCAGCCTCCCAAAATGCTAGGATTATAGATGTGAGCCACCGTGTCCAGCCCACTGTTAGGAGTTTTAATCAACATCAGGAAGCTTCTGAGGAATTCTGCTATCCTCCAAGCTATGAAACTTCTGCCCTGCCCTCAGCCCTCAGAAGTGCTCTGTGTGTGACAGAGACAGAGCCAGGGTATGGGGTTGGCTGCAGGCAGCTCCCAGGATCAGGAAGGGCTCATGACGTGAGCAGGCTCAGGAAGGCCCTTCCCCAGACCCAGGTTCCCCACTTGGGCCCTTGACCACAGATCCAGGATACAGAATCAAGTCTGACCTTGTTCCCCACCTCCTCGGCCAGATCCTGGGCTCTCTCGATGGCGTCCAGAGCCTGGAAAGTGAGCACAGGCTAGGGCTGCGGGCAGAGCTGTCTGACAGGCCTTGCTCACAGGGAAGCACGGGGTAGGGGGGCAGGCCTAGGGAGGGTGACATGGCAGCTGCCCTGTGTGTGAAGGCAGCAGGAAGAGACTAGGGCACAGTCATAGGGGCTGTGTGGGCAAGTGACCTCCTGCCTCAGTTTACCCAGCAGCCTGGGTTCCAACCCCAGCTCCAGCCCTTTACTAGCTGTGGGTCCTGGGGCAAGTGATGGGCCTTCTCTGAGGCTGGAAAATGACCAGGAATGTCCTGGCCTCGTAGGATCAGGGTGAGGCTGACGTCAGACAAAGTGGCTGAAAGAGCCAGCCAACCTACTGGCCCCAAGTGGGGAGCGCTGGGAGCGCTGGAGGCTGTGGGAAAGGCCCGACCTCACCTTGTCCAGTGCCTTCCTGGACACCCAGCACTTGGCCACACCCAGCAGCGCCTGCACCTGCCCCAGGCGGTTTCCAATCTCGGTCATGATGCTCATGGCGGAGTCGTACCTGGGGAAGGCTGTCTGCAGAGCCAGGTGGGGGATGGAATCAGGCTGCATCAGGCCTGTGCCCCTGCCCCCCGCCCCCAGCCCCTGCATCCCGGTGACCTCACCTCCAGGTCCCCACGGCTCCGGTGGATGTCAGCGAAGCAGAGCAGGCAGAGCGCCTGCAGTGGCCGGTCCCCGTGCTGCAGCGCGATCTTCATAGACTCCTGCGAGGGTGGCCAGTGGTTCAGGCCTACTCCTCTGCCACCACCACTGGAGTGCCCTCCCCTCAACGGGCCCCTCTGAAGGGGCAGCCCAGGGAAGCAACATCCTCAGAGCCTAGCGAATCTATCATGGTGCTGAGGCCTCACACACTGAACCACTGAAGTCACAGCACCCAGCAAGGTGGGTGGAAAGTGAGGCTCAAAGAGAAGTGACTTGATTGGGGTCACCCAGTAAGTGACAAAGCTGGGATGTGAACCCAGGTCAGTGGGACTCCAGAAACTGGCCCTCTTCCGTCTCTACCCTTCAAAGTGCCCCATATAGGGTGTTGGGGCAGAAGGAAGCCCCCTCCCCTGCAGATGGATTGGAAGGGAGTGGGTTTGGGATGTGGCTGGGGGACAAATGTTTCCTTCAGGGGCTCAGCTGTAGAGAGCTCATCTCATTTAAAAAATAAAAACTGGGCCAGGCACAGTGGCTCATGCCTGGAATCCCAGCACTTTGGGAGGCCGAAACACGAAGATCGCTTGAGCACAGGAGTTGGAGAAGGCCTGGGCGCCTTAGAGACCCCGTCTCTACAAAAATAAAATTAGCTGTGCATGGTGGTGCACGCCTGCGGAGAGGCTGGGCCAGAGGCGAGCCCTAGGGGGCTGGAAGCCGGGGCTGATTTGGAAGAAGGAAGCCCTGCTGTCCCAGGCCCCAGCCCCTGGCCCACACCACCTCATCCCCGACCTGCCCCCTTCCCCGCTGCCCCACCTCACAACACTCCATGGCACTGCCCAGGTGGCCCAGCAGGCGATAGGCCACGGCCATGTGGTACTGGCTCATGGCCCGGTACTTCAGGCTCCAGCCTTTGCCGTAGTTGCTGACAAGCTCTGCCGCCTTGCAGGGGAAGAAGAGGGCTTTCTCGTAGTCCTGCAGGGGACGTGGAATGGAAGGAGGCAAACTGAGCGGCAGAGGCTGCCCCAAGTCGAGGGCTCCTGGGCCGGGCTTCTCTAACAGCAGGTAGGGGCGGGGGGCTTGAGCGTCTGCTCGTTCATTGTGACATCCAGGACAAGAGTGGCCCAGGTAGAGGGAACAGCCAGCGCAAAGGTGTCGCTCTGTGGACTCAGGGATTCTCATCTGGTTTGTGACGCATCCCAAGAGCCTAGCACAGTTCTTGGCACTTGGTAGATGCATAAGAAATATTGAGTGAATGAATGAAAAGACAAGAAAATACAGTTGGCTTCTCTTTTCTCCCAATGCCAAGCGGGCTCCTCAGCTTCAGAGATGCACAGGGACCGGAGATACCAGATCCCTCCACTAGAGCTTGCCTGCTGGCACCTGGAAGCAGGTGTTCCCTGAAGCTCAGTGGCAGACTGGCGGCACAACAGGCTCAAAAGAACATCAGACAGACTCAGCGAGGCGATGCAACCATTGGCTTGTACTTTCTCCTCAAGCTTCCAAACGCTCTTTCTACCTGCCCATGGTCAGCTGATGACCTCGCCTCAACTCCACGAGGAAAAGGAAGAAAATCAGGGAGAAGCTCCTTCCCCTCCTGTCTCCACCAGATCTTCCGTCTCCGCACCTCTGCTCCCACGCTCCCTGCCCCCTTTCCTGTCACTGTGGAGGATGCTCCTGTTCCCATCAAATGCCAGCCCCCGACGAGCAGTCTCTGCACCGTCAGGTTCTCTCTTTCTACAGAATCTTTCCCATCCACGTGCAAACATGTCTGGCATTTCTCATCTCATTTAAAAAATAAAAACTGAGCCAGGCACAGTGGCTCACGCCTGGAATCCCAGCACTTTGGGAGGATTGCTTGAGCACAGGAGTTGGAGAATGGCCTGGGCAACTTAGTGAGACCCCGTCTCTACAAAAATAAAATTAGCTGTGCATGGTGGTGCACGCCTGTAGTCCCAAGCTACTCAAGAGGCTGAGGTGGGAGGGTCACTTGAGCACAGGAGGTCGAGGATGTGGTGAGCTGAGATTGCACCACTGCACTCCAGCCTGGGTGGCAGAGGCAGACTCTGTCTCACACACACACACAAAAATACTAGAAAGAAAAGAAAAGAAGGAAAGAAAAAAGAAAACTAACCCACCTTCTCTTGACCTCATTTCCCTTCAGCTAAAGCCCCATTTCACTGTTCTTTTTCAAGGTAAATCTATTTGATCTTTCACTTAATATTTAACAAGCAGCTCCAAGTTAACATGACCAAAAGAGAAGTGTCAATAACCCCCCAAAAAAAACCCTTTTCCTAATATGCCTTATTACATACTTTTAAATTTGAAGCCATATAAATGTTTTACAGGTTAAAAAAATTAAATTTAATTTGAAAAATACCTAAAAATAGAAAATGGAGGTCAGGTGCAATGGCTCATGTCTGTAATCCCAGCACTTGGGGAAGCTGAGTTGGGAGAACAGCTTGAGGCCAGGAGTTCAAGATCAGCCTGGGCAACATTGCAAGACCACTGTCTCCACAAAAAATTTAAAAATTAGCCAGATGTGGAAGAATGTGCCTGTAGTCCCAGCTACTCAGGAAGCTGAGGAGGGAGGATCGCTTGAACACAGGAGTTGTAGGTTACAGTGAACCGTGATTGAGCCACTGCACTCCATCCTGGGTGACACAGCAAGATCCTATCTCAAAAAAAAAAAACAACAAAAAAACAAAAAACCTAAGGCTGGGTGCAGTGGCTCATGCCTGTAATCCCAGCACTTTGGGAGGCCGAGGCAGGCAGATCACGAAGTCAGGAGATTGAGACCATCCTGGCTAACATGGTGAAACCCCATCTCTACTAAAATACAAAAAAATTAGCCAGGTGTGGTGACAAGTGCCTGTGGTCCCAGCTACTTGGGAGGCTGAGGCAGGAGAATCACTTGAATCTGGGAGACAGAGGTTGCAGTGAGCCGAGATCACGCCACTGCCCTCCAGCCTGGGTGACAGAGCGAGACTCCATCTCAAAAAAAAAAGAAAAAAAGTAAATAAATGTCCCTAACTGTGTGTCATATTACTACAACCACACACACAAATAATTATTTCGGCCGGGCGCAGTGCCTTACGCCTGTAATCCCAGCACTTTGGGAGGCCAAGGCGGGCAGACCACAAGGTCAGGAGATCGAGACCATCCTGGCTAACACGGTGAAACCCCGTCTCTACTAAAAATACACACACAAAAAAAATTAGCCGGGCGTGGTGGCGGGCGCCTGTAGTCCCAGCTACTGGGGAGGCTGAGGCAGGAGAATGGCGTGAACCCGGGAGGCGGAGCTTGCAGTGGCCGAGATCGCACCACTGCACTCCAGCCTGGGTGACAGAGTAAGACTCCGTCTCAAAAAAAAAAAAAAAAAAAAAAAAGTTATTTCAATGACTTTGGAACAAAAGTACTCAGTTTACTCGTAGTGGGATATATTATAAAAACAAGGCTGGGCACAGTGGCTCACACCTGTAATCCCAGCACTTTGGGAGGCCGAAGCAGGCGGATCACCAGGTCAAGAGATTGAGACCATCCTGGCCAACATGGTGAAACCCTGTCTCTACTAAAAATACAGAATATTAGCTGGGCATAGTGGCGTGTGCCTGTAGTCCCAGCTACTCAGGAGGCCGAGCAGGGGAATCGCTTGAACCTGGGAGGTAGAAGTTGCAATGAGCCGAGATCCAGCCACTGTACTCCAGCCTAGGCAACAGAGCGAGACTGTCTCAAAAAAAAAAAAAAAGCCAAAAGAACAGCAAAGAAATCTTAAACTTCATTCAGTTGTCTTTATTTTCTAGAGTAATATAGGTATTGTCTTTTGGAATTATTTTACGTATTTTGTAGGGTAAAGCAAATATTTAATTATGTTGTTAGAAACTAAGATTTTTCATCTAAAAGACAATCGAGTTTAAAATAAGTTAAGGGGAGCTCCTGAAACATTAGATTTGAATTGGAAATGTCAGTATAAACTTCAGTTATTCTGATAACTGAAAAGATTTGGAAGCACGGACATCCCACTAGCAATGAACACCCCACAAGCCCACACTTGGGTTTTTTGGTTTTTTTTCTCTCACACAGGGTCTTGCCCTGTTGCCCAGGCTGGAGTGCAGTGGAGCAATCATGGCTCACTGCAGCCTCAAACTCCTGGGCTCAAGCGATCCTCCCACCTCAGCCTCCTGAGTAGCTGAACAATAGATGTGAGCCACCATGTCTGGTTCATTTTTAAATTTGTGTGCAGATGGGGTCTTGCTATGCGGCTCAAGCTGCCCTCAAACTCCTGGGCTCAAGCAATCCTCCTGCTTGGCCTCTCAAAGTGCTCAGATTATAGGAAAGATATGAGCCTTGCCAAATTAAAAAAAAAAAAAAAAAACTGTTTGTAGAGGCTGGTCTGGAACTCCTGGTATTGAGCAATCCTCACCTCTCAGCTTCTCAAAGTGCTGGGATTACAAGTGTGAGCCACCATGCCTAGCTTACTTTTCTTCAGAATTAAAAAGGTTTTTAAAAACCCCTGTCCCGCCCCAGTCCTATCTCATCTCACTGAATGGCTCCCCCTTACATCTGCTTCCTAAAAACAAAGTCCTGGCTGTCATCCTTGGTGACTCGTTTCCTCCCATCCCAGCTTGGATCCATCAGCATTTATCCACTCACTAACTCCAAGATTTATTAAGCATCTACTGGGGCCAGGCATTAAATCCCCCATGGACCAAGTACAGCACAGATACCTGAGGGGAAAGGGAACAAAAATACCCCGGGTCGGCTGGGCGCGGTGGCTCACGCCTGTAATCCCAGCACTTTGGGAGGCCAAGACGGGTGGATCCCCGAGGTCAGGAGTTCAAGATCAGCCTGGCCAACATGGTGAAATCCCATTTCTGCTAAAAATACAAAAATTAGCTGGGTGTGGTGGTATGCGCCTGTAGTCCCAGCTACTTGGGAGGCTGAGGCAGGAGAATTGCTTGAACCCAGGAGACAGAGGTTGCAGTGAGCCGAGATGGCGCCACTGCACTCCAGCCTGGGTGACAAGAGCAAAACTCCACCCCTGCCCCCGCCAAAAAATACCCAGCGTCAGAACCTGCAGTCGCTGACCCTATCAGTTCCTTCACAGTTGGCCCTCCTCCTCTCACCTCTCTACCTCTGCACACACCTGAGACACGCCTGGCAGCCATGCTGGCCTCTGTCCTTCCTGGAACATTCCAGGAGACATTCCAGGGTGCTCCCCAGGGTCCAGCTTGGCTTTAGGGGTTCCCCCATTTTTGCCTAGAATGCTCTCTCACCAGATTTTTGCATGGTGCACCCTCTCTTCTTCAAGCCATCAAACGTTACCTCCGCGAGGCCCTCCGACCACCATATTTGAAATTATGACACCCCCACGCCCAGTGCTGCCAGCCCTTTGCCCCGCTTCGCTTTCTCCTAACCACTTGACTTCCTGACTGTGTTGATTGTCTTTCTTCCCCAACGAGAATGCAACCCTCGTGAGGACGGGGACTTGGCTGTTTTCCTCACTGCTACACCCTGGGTCAACAGTCTTGGGATACAGTAGATGCTCAATAAATATTTGATGACTGACTCCATACAACCCCACTGTACGGTGAGTCCTATTCTCCTTCATTTTACAGATCTCTCCCAAGGTTCAGAGGGGAGAGGTGACTTGCCCAAGACCACACAGCAAACACGGCAGGGCAGAGGCCGCTGGCCTGTCCTTACAGAGGAGCCTCCCATTATTCCTCCAGGAAGTCAGACAGATCAAGGTTTGAATCCTGGCTCTGCCCTTGCTGGCTTCCTGGCCAAGTTGTCACCTTCCTGGATAAGCCTTTTCGCTCTCTGATTCTCACTCTCCTCATCCCTCCCTAAAAGGAGGGCCGAGTGAGGTAGTGCCACAGGGTGTGTGCCTCGTGGGAGGGGAGCCCCAAAGCCCTCCACTGCTGTCCCCCCGGGGTGCAGGCCCACCTTGACCTGGGCATAGAAGCTGCCCAGGCTGCAGCACACGCGGCACTCGAGCATGGCGTCGTCGCTGTTGTGGGCATAGCGCAGGGCCTTCTCGAAGCTCTCCAGGGCCTTCTGGAAGACGCTGAGGCCCAGGAAGGCATTGCCCATGCTCAGGCTGACCTGGCCTCCGAGCTGGGCACCTGCCCTGGTACCAGGCAGCCCAAGGCAGGTCTTGCAGTAGGAGATGGTCTTGTGGAACTCGCACAGCTTCTCGTTGCTGCGTGCCAGGTTCAGGTAGCTCTCCAGGAGGAAGTCAGCATCCTCCAGCTCCCGGGCTGTGTCGATCTGGACCACAGCGAACTGCACACCGCGACGGTGGGCAGGTGGGGCTCAGCCTGGACTCTGAGCCTTGGACCCCAGCCTGCACTGCAGGCTCAGACCTGGAAGCCCCACACCCACCCCCCAGCCTCACACCCAAAGCAGCAGATCCCAAAGCTTCAGATCCAGAGCTTCCACCCGCCAGCCTCGGCTACCTTCCCTACACCCCAGCCTCACCTCCCAAGCTCAGGCTCGCAGCCTTCACCTTCTATCCCAAGCCTCAGATCTGGAGTCTCCCCCACCCACCCACCCCCAGCCTCAACCCTGGAGCCCACGCCCCTCCAGGCTCAGATACAGAACACCAGACAGGGAGGCTGAAACCTACACTGGGCTTGAGACCCACAAACCCTCGACCCTGAGGCTGGAGAACCTCAGTCTCAGAGACTCGGACACCACAGTTCAAGGCCACAGGCCTGAATCTGATGCCAAGACTCAGTATCTAAGACCCAGGGCCTTAGATATAAATTCAGAACCTCGGGCCCCGGCTGCCAGCCTGTGGGACACGGGGGAGCCCAAGGAGGCCGAGAGGGGACTGGGGAGCCTGGGAGACATCCGGCCCCAGCCTGACCCTTGAACGCCCCCAGGCCGGGTGCACCCACCTTCAGCATCTCCTTGTAGCGTCCCATCTCCGAGTGGGCCGTGACCAGGCAGCCCAGCACGCGGAAGCGCCCCATGAGGTCCGAGCTCTTCTCCAGCACCTTCGTCCACACCTGCAATGCCTTCTCTGTCTGGTTGGACTGGTACAGCTGGAGCCCCTTCTCGATCTGCTGCTTGGTCTGGTCCTGCCCCATCCTCCCCAAGCCCTGTGCCCCACGTGGGGTGATCCCTGGTGGCTCCGTGCCTCTAGGCACTCATGGCGCAGGAATCACAGTGCCGGCTGCCCCCCGAAACGTGGGAACAAAAGCAGCATCGGGTGGGAGCCAGAGTGGGGCCTGGATGGACAGCAGGCGCCACCCTGGGAACAAAGCTGGTTCAGCCCCTGTCCGCAGCTGTTCCTGCCAGTTGGGGCCACGTGGCCTCTGAGGAATGTCAGCAGCAAGGTCACGTGGGCCTCTGCCGCACCCACCTACGAGCTGGGACGTGGCTTCCCCGAGCATACAGGCACCTTGCCACCTGGGCACCCCCTTGGGTGTCCCTTCGGCACCTCCGACACTGACCCTGACCGCCCTGGCAGCACGGGCCCTCCCAGCAGCCTCGCCAAGGGGCCAGCTCCAGCAAGTGGGCAGGCCTTGGGCCAGAGGTGCTCGGGGGAAGGAGAGCGAGGATGGACCTGCAGGTCCGGGGAAGCCAGGTGAGTGCCCAGCCCTGCTTCTCCCCCATCAAGACATCCCCCATCAAGACACCCCCCACCTTCTCCCCCATCAAGACACCCCCCTGGCTCTGTTCCTGAAATCCACTGAGCGCCGTGGGTCACTCATCCAGGCCCAGGCCGACACCATTCACCAACTCTCACCTTAGAGAGTCTGGGAAAGACCTCCAGCTGGTGAGAGGCCTGAGCTCTAGCCTGGCTTCCTTCGAACTCCCAGTGGGACCCTAGCCAAGTGACCTGGCACCGTGGACTGAAGAGACGAATGGTACCTGGCTCACTGGCCTGCTATGAGAACTCAATGACGAGAGAGTTGAGAAGGACTTAGGACAGTACCCGGCACAGGAAACCCCGTATGTGCTGCACGAGGCTATTTTGCTCTGTGGCAAATGCCCACCCGGGCCAGAACCCAGCCCTTGAAGTTTCAATGTCTCACTCCAATCCCAACCCCGGGCTGAAAGGGTCCTCGTAATGAGCTTTAACACCAGATACTGTGGAGAAGAGCAAGGTCTTACATAGTACTGGGGCCCCCGCCAGCAGGCCAGCTCGTCCAGTCCCTCTTTCTCCTCTCTCTGCATGCCAGCCTTCTTCCTGCCCCAGGGCAAAAGTTTATCCTTTCTGGCTGGGCAATTCAGTGGTTTTTAGCATATTCACAGAGATGCACATTAATTGCCACTAATTCTAGAACATTTTAATCACCCCAAAAAGGAGACGCACACCCATCAGCAGTTACACCACTCCATTCCCCACCTTGATATGACTGAATCATGTCCCCCCCCAACCAAATGCATATGTTTAAGTACTAACACTCAGTATCTCATAAGATGACTGTCTTTGGAGACAGGGTCTTTAAAGGGTAATTAAGGTAAAATGAAGTCACATGGTACCTCATCCAGTAAGACTGGTATCCCCCCAACCCCTTTTTTTTGAGACAGGGTCTCTGTCACCCAGGCTGGAGTGCAGTCGTGCAGTCACAGCTCACTGCAACCTCTACCTCCTAGGCTCAAGCGACCCTCCCACCTCAGTCTCCTGGGCAGCAGAGACCACAGCCGTCTAGTTTTTGTAGAGATGGGTTTCACCATGTTGCCCAGGCTGGTCTTAAACTTCTGGAGGTGGAGGTTTCAGTGAGCCGTGATTGAGCCACTGCACTCCAGACTTAGCAACAGAGCAAGACCTTGTCTCAAAAAATAAACAATAAATTTTTATTTTTAAAAATTATTTTATTTTGGAGATGGAGTTTTGTTCTTGTTGCATAGGCTGGAGTGCAGCGGCACAATCTCAGCTCACTGAGACCTCTACCTCCCGGGTTCAAGCAATTCTCCTGCCTCAGCCTCCCAAGTAGCTGGGATGACAGGTGTACGCCACCACACCTGGCTAATTTTTTGTATTTAGTAGAGACAGGGTTTCACCATGTTGGTCAGGCTGGTCTCGAACTCCTGACCTTAGTTGATCCACCTGCCTCAGAGCCTCCCAAAGTATTGGGGTTATAAGCATGTGCCACCATGCCCGACCACAATTCCTTTTTTTTTTTTTTTTTTGAGACGGAGTCTCTCTCTGTCGCCCATGCTGGAGTGCAGTGGCACAATCTCGGCTCACTGCAAGCTCCGCCTCCCGGGTTCACGCCATTCTCCTGCCTCAGCCTCTCCGAGTAGCTGGGACTACAGGCACCCGCCACCACGCCCGGCTAATTTTTTTGTATTTTTAGTAGAGACGGGGTTTCACTGTGGTGTCGATCTCCTGACCTCGTGATCCGCCCGCCTCGGCCTCCCAAAGTGCTGGGATTACAAGCGTGAGCCACCGCGCCCGGCCTTTTTTTTTTTTTTTTTTTTGAGGCAGAGTTTCCCTCTGTCGCCCAGGCTGAAGTGCGGTGGTGCCATCTTGGCTCACTGCAACCTTTGCCTCCCAGGTTCAAGCGATTCTCCTGCCTCAGCCTCCTGAGGAGCTGGGATTACAGGTGCGCACCACCACGCCTGGCTAATTTTTGTATTTTTAGTAGAGACGGGGTTTCACCATGTTGGTCAGGCTGGTCTGGAACTCCTGACTTTGCGTTCTGCCCACCTCTGCCTCCCAAAGTGTTGGGATTACAGGCGTGAGCCCCCGCACCTGGCCCACAATAAATGTTTAAAAAGGACACAGTCACATAGAAGAAGAGCACGTGGAGACACAGGGAGGAGATGGCCCAGGAGCAAGGCCTTACAATGAAACCAACTCTGCCAATTCCTTGACCTTGGACTTCTAGCCTCCAGAACTGTGAGAAAATAAATTTCTGTTATTTAAGCCACCTGGTGTCTATGGATCTGTCTATTGTGGACCCTTCATAGGAATGGAATCATACAATGTGTGGCCATCTGTGACTGGCTTCTTTAACTTGGCATAATGTTTTCAAGATTCAACTATGTTTTCAACCGTTATCAGAACTTCATTACTTATTGTGGTTGGTTAATACTCGTCGTCTGGATATACATTTTGTTGATTCATCAGTTAATGGGCATTTGGGTTGTTTCATTTTTGGCTAATGTGAATAATGATGCTATAAAAATTCATGTACAAATTGGGCTGGGCACAGCGGCTCACGCCTGTAATCCCAGCACACTAGGAGGCTGAAGCAGGCAGATCACTTGAGCCCAGGAGTTGGAGACCAGCCTGGGAAACATAGTGAGACCCCGTATCTACAAAAAATACAAAAGAAAATTAGCTGGGTGTGTGGTGCACAGCTGTGGTCCCAGCTACTCGGGATGCTGAGGCAGGAGAATCACTTGAGCCTAGGAGGTCGGACTGCAGTGAGCCGCAATCGTGCCACTACACTCCAGCCTGGGTGACAGAGCGAGACCCTGTTTCAAAAAAATAAAAAATTCAGGTACAAGGTTTTATGGGGACATGTTTTCATTTCTCTTAGGTATATGCTTGGAGCAGAAGTGTGAGTAATATGGCAACTGTTACATTCTGGTACCTGCCTACCTGTCTGCCCCAGGGCCTTTGCACCTCCTAATTCCTTCTCTGTTCACCACACCCACACTCTGCCTCTTAAGTCATAATTAGGATAAATCAGCATATTATCCTCTCATTGAATTACATTGCATTCTGACACAGGACTTATCTCTATAATTTTATTTTGAGACAGGGTCTCACTTTGTCGCCCAGGCTGGAGTGCAGTGGTGCAATCTAGGCTCACTGAGGCCTCAACCTCCTGGGCTCAAGCAACCCTCCCACCTCAACCCCAAAAAGTAGCTGGGATTACAGGCACATGCCACCAGGCCCAGCTAATTTTTATATTTTTAGTAGAGATGGGGTTTTGCCATGTTGGCCAGGCTGGTTTCGAACTCCTGTGCTCAAGTGATCCGCTGGCCTCAGCATCCCAAAGTGCTGGGATTACAGCCGTGAGCCACTGCGCCCAGCCTCTCTATAATTTTTTATTAGTGAGGTTGTTTGCTGAATGTCTTTATTCTTCACTCAAATGAGGTCATATGGCTGGGCCCTAACCCAGGGCAGGACTTTGTCTCCTTCACTACTGACTATATTCCCAGAGCAAGGCCCAGCACACTGTGGCCCCTCAATAAATGTCAAATATCGGTGAATGGGGAAGAAGGGGAGGAAAGACGGCTTCACTGGGAAATTCAGAGCAACTACACCGCCTGCTTCCTGAGAGCCCAACGGGTCAGAGGGGGCGCTCTGGGGGTCAGAAGGCAAACGCCCCAGGCTCAGCAGAGGCAGAGTGGGTGCAGGCCCTGGGACAGGTGGCTGGGCAAGGCCACCTGGACTCCCCACAGGAGTGCTCCTAAGCCTGGGAAAGGGAGGGAGAGCTGGCTGGGGTCTTCTCTCATCTCAGGGAGGCCTGGGTTGATGCTGAGCTGCAGATGGGAGGGAAGCTGGGCCCACAGGGAAGGTGTGAAGGGCCAGCAGATTCTCCCCACTGCAATGCCCAGACACTGTTCACACTGAGTCTCTGGCAGGAAGGAATGGAAGAAGGGCAGCCTGCATCTACAACCCAACAGAGTTGGGGACCACAGCCTTCCTCTTTCCTGGGGAACCCAAATGACCTCAAAACTTGAAAACTTGATGGGATCAAGCTGTCCTTTCCCTGAGACAGCTCTTTGCTCATCTGACTTCAGTGATGGGAATATGCCCATACTTGCTTGTTCTAGGTAGCAGAGTACCTTATGTTTCCTTGAAACATTTCATTTCTTCTTTATTATTATTTTTTTGAGATGGAGTTTTTCACTCTTGTCGCCCAGGCTGGAGTGCCGTGGTGGTGAGAGGTGAAGCCAGCTGGACTTCCTGGATGGAGTGGTGACTTGGAGAACTTTTCTGTAGCTAACTAGAGGTTTGTAAAATGCACCAATCAGTGCTCTGTAAAAACACACCAATCGGCGTTCCGTAGCTAGAGATTTGTAAAATAGACCAATCAGCACCCTGCAAAATGGACCAATCAGTGCTCTGTAAAATGGGCCAATCAGCAGGACATGGGTAGAGACAAATAGGGGAATAAAAGCTGCCTCCCCCCTCCACCGCCACCACCCCCAAGCCAGCAGCAGCAACCAGCTCAGGTTCCCTTCCACACTGTGGGAGCTTTGTTCTTTTGCTCTCCACAATAAATCTTGCTGTTGCTCCCTCTGTGGGTCCGCACCACCTTTAAGAGCTGTAACACTCACCACAAAGGTCCACGGCTTCATTCTTGAAGTCAGCGAGACCACGAACCCACTAGAAGGAACCAACTCCAGACACAGTGGGATCTCGGCTCACTGCAACCTCTGCCTCCTGGGTTCAAGCAATTCTCCTGCCTCAGCCTCCCAAGAAGCTGGAATTACAGGCGAGCACAACCACACCTGGCCAAGTTTTGCAGTTTTAGTAGAGACGGGGTTCTACCATGTTGGTCTCCAACTTTTGGCCTTAAGTGATCTGCCCGCCTCAGCCTCCCGTGAGCCACCATGCCCGGCCTCAAAAATTTCATTTCTGAGCACGTTTTCCAGAAATGAGCGACTGTAGTTAGGTTAAGGGCATGCTCCTCTATGGCAAGGGCTGTGGTTTACTTGTCTTTGTACTACTAGTAACTAACGGCGTGGCCCCTGGCAAGGTAAGAGGAGACCAACAGAAGAATCCTAACTAACATTCTAACATTTTCTGAGTTAAGCATTTCTTCCAGTTTACAAATAAGGAAACTGAGGCATGGAGAGGTAAGCTGACCTGCCCAAGACCGCACTGCCATCTGCTGGTCCTAGACAGCTGGGACCAGAAGCGGTGTGGTTGTAGGAGTCTCGGTTTTTTTTTTTTTGAGATGGAATCTAGCTCTGTTGCCGAGGCTGGAGTGCAATGGCGCAATCCTGGCTCACTGCAACGTCCACCTCCCGGGTCCAAGCGATTCTCGTGCCTCAGCCTCCTGAGTAGCTGGAATTATAGGTGCGCGCCACCACTCCTGACTAATTTTTTTTTATTATTTTTAGTAGAGACGGGGTTTCATCATGTTGTCCAGGCTGGTCTCGAACTCCTGACCTCAGGTGATATGCCTGCCTCGGCTTCCCAAAGTGCTGGGATTCCAGGTGTGAGTCAACACACTTGGCCAGGAGTCCCATTCTTAACCATTATACTGTACTAGAAAGGAGGCGAGGACAAGGGAGATGGAGAAAGTGGAGAACAGAACAATAGTTTTCCGGAATTCATTGCGATCTTTACCTGAATGAAGCACAGCAAAGTCACTGGGAACTTATCTAAAGCTGTAGCCTGGGTGGGCAGAAGAAATGTATTAAGGAGAGGGTAAAGAGTTAAGACTTGCTTACCAATGCCCAGTAGATGAAAAGCCCTGGAAGGTGTTAGGGAACAGCCACAAAATGAAATGGTCTTTTCAGGGCCACTTAACCGCACAAGGTGGTGAGACAGTTGGGGGATTCAGGGCTATCACCAGAGTGCCTGCTGTGCCAGGTGCCAGCTGCACACCTCACATTTTAGATCCCTGTTTTATAATCAAAAGTAGAAAATTAAGTTTGGGCCTGAAGCGAGAGTCACAATCTGGCATGTGAGGACTGAATATTTCTGAGTTGGTTGGCAACATTTGTTATCTAGGAGATTTTACGTAAAAATCTACATTTCCTTGCTTCTCTTCAAGAGTGGATGCTTGGCCCGGTGCAGGGGCTCACGCCCGTAATCCTACCACTTTGGGAAGCTGAGGCGGGCAGATCACCTGAGCTCAAGAGTTCGAGACCTGCCTGGCCAATATGATGAAACTTCGTCTCCATGGAAAATACAAAAAATTAGCCAGGCATGGTGGCATGCACCTGTAGTCCCAGCTACTCAGGAGGCAGAGGCACGAGAATTGCTTGAACCTGGGAGGTGGAGGTGGCAGTGAGCCGAGATTGTGCCATTGTACTCCAGCCTGGGTGACAAGAGCATAATTCTGTCTCAAAAAAAAAAAAAAAAAAAAAAAAGTGGAAACTCATGCATGCTCAGACCTTGACTGCCTACCAACCACTCAAGTGGTCTGGGTCTGGCCCCAAGAGACCATGAATGTCATACCAATTCATTCATTGGAACCATGCACCCCTGACTCCCTGTTCTTGCCTTGACACTGAAGCCAAATGCCACTTGTCTCATGCTGGCCTCCTTTCACAAGAGTACGTCACAGTTGCAGCCCCTGCTCCAGATGCGTGACGAATGTAACTGGAGGGGACAGTCCCAGGGTCCCTCTACCATGACTATCGGGATTCTTGGGAAGTCTCCCCCTCTTACCAAGTTAGTTTCCCCAATTAAAAAGATATTGGCCGGGCGTGGTGGCTCACGCCTGTAATCCCAGCACTTTAAGAGGCTGAGGCAGGTGGATCACAAGGTCAAGAGATCGAGACCATCCTGCCCAACATGGTGAAACCCCGTCTCTACTAAAAATACAAAAATTAGCTGGCGTGGTGGTGCGCGCCTGTAGTCCCCGCTATTTGGGAGGCTGAAGCAGGAGAATCGCTTGAACCCGGGAGGCAGAGGTTGCAGTGAGTCGAGATTGCGCCACTGCACTCCAGCCTGGCCATAGAGCAAGACTCTGTTCCAAAAAAAAAAAAAAAGATATCACCTCTCTGGCACGTTTTCTGTGAAAATCAAATGAGATGATAAAATAACTTGCTTTGAAAAGAAGCCATTGAACTAACATCCCTCTATTGGCTTATTATTTACGATGGTGAAAAACTAGAAAGAATCTGTGTCTGATAGAAGGGTGTTCATAAACATGAAGTGTTATGTAGACTCTAAATAAGGAAGCAGTAGATACCTGTGCACCCAGATGGAAGGGAGCCCAGGGCATAGTAACTTAAAAAAGCAAGCTGCAGGCTGGGCGGGTGGCTCACGGCTGTAATCCCAGCATTTTGGGAGGCCGAGGCAGGTGGATCACCTGAGGTGAGGAGTTCAAGACCAACCCGACCAACATGGTGAAACCCGGTCTCTAATAAATACAAAAAATTAGCTGGGCATGGTGGCGGGCACTTGTTAATCCCAGCTACTCAGGAGGCTGAGGTAGGAGAATCACTTGAACCCGGGAGGCAGAGGTTGCGGTGAGCCGAGATCATGCCACTGCACTCCAGCCTGGCCAACAAGAGTGAGGCTCCTTCTAAAAAAAAAAAAAAGCAAGCTGCAGAACATTCTGTACATTATGGTGTGATCTTTATTTTTTTATTATTATTATTTTTGAACGGAGTCTCGCTCTGTTGCCCAGGCTGAAGTGCAGTGGCGCAATGCAATCTAAACTCACTGCAAGCTTCGCCTCCCGGGTTCAAACTAGTCTCCTGCCTCAGGCTCCTGAGTAGCTGGGACTACAGGCGCCCGCCAACACACCCGGCTAATTTTTTGTATTTTTAGCAAAGACGGGGTTTCACTGTGTTAGCCAGGATGGTCTCGATCTCCTGACCTCATGATCTGCCCGCCCTGGACTCCCAAAGTGCTAGGATTACAGGTGTGAGCCACTGCGCCCAGCCACCTTTTTTTTTTTTTTTTTTTTTTTGAAACAGGGTCTCACTGTTACCCAGGCTGGAGTACAGTGGTGCGATCATGGCTCACTGCAGCCTCAACCTCTCGGGCTCAAAAGATCCTCCCGCCTCAGCCTCCCGAGTGGCTTGGACTACAAGTGTGTGCCATCACACCTGGCTAATTTTTTAATTTTTTTGTAGAGACAGGTCTGTGTTGCCCAGGCTGGTCTCAAACTCCTGGGCTCAAGTAATCCTCCTGCCTCAGCCTCCCAAAGTGCTGAGATTATAGGCATAATCTGAGCTACCATACTCAGCACGATCTCAACATGATCTCATTTTTATTAACAAAAATTACTTATTTTTTGTGTTTCTAAGAAAAAATCCGACCGGGCACGGTGGCTCACGCCTGTAATCCCAGCACTTTGGGAGGCCTAGGCTGGAGGATCACGAGGTCAGGAGATCCAGACCATCCTGGCTAACATGGTGAAACCCCATCTCTACTAAAAATAGAAAAAATTAGCCGGGCGTGTTGGCGGGCGCCTGTAGTCCCAGCTACTCGGGAGGCTGAGGCAGGAGAATGGCGTGAACCTGGGAGGCAGAGCTTGCAGTGAACGGAGATCGCGCCACTGCACTCCAGCCTGGGCGACAGAGTGAGACTCCGTCTCAAAAAAAAAAAAAAAGAAAAAAGAAAGAAGAAAAATCCTGGAAGCATATGACCCCATCTGTTATCAATGGGCTGTGGGATGGGGCATTCTCTCACTTTTAACCGTGACTTACTGTTGTTACTAGAGACTTTAATGAGTGCTTGCCAGGGGCAGTAGCTTGGCTATTTGTTTGTGCATTTATTCTTTTTTTTCTGAGACGGAGTCTTGCTCTGTCGCCCAGGCTGGAATGCAGTGTCGCTATCTCGGCTCACTGCAAGCTCTGCCTCCCGGGTTCATGCCATTCTCCTGCCTCAGCCTCCCGAGAAGCTGGGACTACAGGCGCCCACCACCACTCCTGACCCATTTTTTTTGTATTTTTAGTAGAGATGGGGTTTCACCTTGTTAGCCAGGATGGTCTCGATCTCCTGACCTCGTGATCTCTCGGCCTCGGCCTCCCAAAGTGCTGGGATTACAGGCGTGAGCCACCACGCCCGGCTGTGCATTTATTCTTTTTGTAGAGACAGAGTTTCCCTGTGTTGCCCAGGCTGGTTTTGAACTCCTGGGCTCAAGCAATCCCCCTGCCTTCGCCTCCCCATGTGCTGGGATTACAGGCATGAGCCACCACACCCGGCCCCTTTGGCTAGTTTTTGAGACAATCTCTCATCTTCCCAACTGTACCGGACAGGTACTTTTGTTTCCATTTAACAGATGAACAATCTGGGGCTGAGAATCAAGTAATTTGTCCAAGGTCACAGGGCTGCTGATGGTAGACTTGGTATTACCGGATTAGGGAATCCTTAAAACAAAGATTTCCCCAACATACTCAAAGCCTTTTTAAGAACCACCTAAATGTTTTGCATTAAAAAAAAAAAATTAAGGCCGGGCGCGGTGGCTCATGCCTGTAATCTCAGAATTTTGGGAGGCCGAGGCGGGTGGATCACGAGGTCAGGAGTTCGAGATCAGCCTGACCAACATGGTGAAACCCCGTCTCTACTAAAAATACAAAAATTAGCCAAGCGTGGTGGCGCGTGCCTGTAATCCCAGCTACTCAGGAGGCTGAGGCAGGAGAATTGGTTGAACCCGGGAGGCAGAGGTTGCAGCGAGCTGATATCACACCACTGTACTCCAGCCTGGGCAACAAGAGTGAGACTCCATCTCAAAAAAAAAAAAACAACAACAAAAATTCAAACCCTCACCTGATTTTGTAAACAAGTTGCTGTCAGGTGTTTCGGGCTCCAGGCACATCCCATTCTAGGGAAGGGCAGGTTAGTGGCACTCTCAGGGCTGAATGGCCACAGGTAGGCTCCCCTCCCCTGGGGCCTTCCCTGACCGTCAAGGGAGAACCTCTAACAGCACAGGGCCCTGCTACTGAAACAGGTGCTGGCACCAACCTCAAGTGGCAGGGCCCCTGGTGAGCGGACTCAGGAGTTCTATTAGAATTCCTGTAAAGTGGCTCTGAGGGACTTGGCCATCATTTGTGTTGGATGGTGACAGAAATGTCTACTGAATACTTATCCACCAGCGTGTGTGGAATGGTGAGGCCTCCAGTGAGAAACGAAGTATGGCTCCTGTCTTCATGAAGCTCTGTTCCAGAGGTGGAATTTAAACCAGGGTACCCCAGGGTCCACCTTAACGACCCCTCAAAGGAATATGTTCTACAGGACTGCAGGGTCAGGTTGGCCTGCCTGAAAACTGTCCTACTTATGAGCCACATGAGCAGAAGAACTGCAGCCTCTCTGTGCCTCAGTCTATCTTCCTATGCTACCAGTTGCTGGGAGGATGAGTGCAGTGGCTGTGGCTGATTAATAAATGGCGGTTTTGTTTTCTTAAAAGCAGAATAGATCGGGCGTGGTGGCTCACGCCTGTAATCCCAGCACTTTGGGAGGCTGAGGTGGGCGGATCACCTGAGGTCAGGAGTTCGAGACCAGCCTGGCCAACATGGTAAAACCCCATCTCTACTAAAAATAGAAAAATTAGTCAGGCGTGATGCCAGGCGCCTGTAATCCCAGCTACTTGGGAGGCTGAGGTGGGAGAACTGCTTGAACCCAGAGGGCAGAGGCTGCAGTGAGCCGAGATCCTGCCACTGCACTCCAGCCTGGGCAACAGTGAGACTCCATCTCAAAAACAAACAAACAAGCAAACAAACAAAAACAGCAAACTGTCTAGAACACTCCTGCCACTGCCTGTGATGATGGAAATGTTCTGTATCGGCACTGTCCAATAGGATAGCCACCAGTCACTTGAAATATGGCTAGTGAAACCGAGGTACTACATTTTTGTTATTTTAAGAGGGAGTTTCGCTCTTGTTGCCCAGGCTGGAGTGCAATGGCAGGATCTCAGCTCACCACAACCTTCACCTCCCGGGTTCAAGCAATTCTCCTGCCTCAGCCTCCCGAGTAGCTGGGATTACAGGCATGCGCCACCACGCGGGGCTAATTTTGTATCTTTAGTAGAGACTGGATTTCTCCATGTTGGTCAGGCTGGTCTCGAACTCCCAACCTCAAGTGATCCGCCTGCCTCGTCCTCCCAAAGCGTTGGGATTACAGGTGTGGACAGGTAAGGTGAGCCACTGGCTGGGCCCATATTTAGTTATTTAAACGAAAAAAGCTACAGTGCCTAGTGCGTAACTGTATTGGACAATTGTGGGTCTAGAAACCTTCCAGATTCAGGCTGAGGCAGATAATATCGGCAACCAGAAAGAGGAGCTGGGAGAGCTGCAAGGGACAGGGGGCTGCAGAAACAAGGCTGGATTGGGAGCAGACAAGCTCAGAAGGATGAGGGATGGCAGGAGCAGGTGCCACAAGGCAGCGGGTGCTGCCACTAGTTTTCAAGTAGGAGGAAGAAAGGAGAAAATACCTCAGGATGTTTGGCTAAGTGAAGGCCAGACACAAAAGGCCACATATCCCATGACAGTATTTTTTTTTTTTTTTTTTTTGAGACGGAGTCTTGCTCTGTCACCCAGGCTGGAGTGCAGTGGCGCGATCTCGGCTCACTGCAAGCTCCGCCTCCAGGGTTCACGCCATTCTCCTGCCTCAGCCTCTCCGAGTAGCTGGGACTACAGGCGCCCGCCACCACGCCCGGCTAATTTTTTGTATTTTTGGTAGAGACGGGGTTTCACCGTGGTCTCGATCTCCTGACCTCATTATCCGCCCGCCTCGGCCTCCCAAAGTGCTGGGATTACAAGCGTGAGCCACCACGCCCGGCCAGACAGTATTTTAATGAAATGTCCAGAACCAGTAAAGATACAGACAGAGGTGTATTTGTGGTTACTAGGAAATGGGAAAGGGAGTGAGGAAGAGGATGGGGAGTGACTGCTAAATGAGTACAGGGTTCTGAAAATGTTGTAAAATTAGGCTGCATTCATGGTTGCACAACTCTGAAACTCAGTGTATGCTTTAAGTGGATGAGTTGTGTTGTGTGTGAATTATATCTCAATAAACCTGTTTATTATTTTTTTCTTGAGACAGGGTCTCGGTCTCACTTTGTTCCCTGGGCTGGGACAGTGGCACGATCTCTGCTCACTGCAACCTCCGCCTCCTGGGTTCAAGTAATTCTTGTGCCTCAGCCTCCTGAGTGGCTGGGATTACAGCCATGCGCCACCATGCCTGGCTAATTTTTGTATTTTTAGTAGAGAAGGGGTTTCGCTATATTGGCCAGGCTGGTCTTGAACTCCTGGCCTCAAGTGGTCCACCGGCCTTGGTCTTTCAAGGTGGTGGAATTACAGGCATGAGCCACCACGCCATGCAATAAAGCTGTTTAAATACAACCCAAATCTCAAGAGGACTCAGATTAGTAGAACCCATCCCCACTAATGGAAAAACCTCGGGTAGGGCAGCCCAAGACCTGGGCCTGGAGTGTCGGGGACTGTGGGAAAGCTCTTCCTGGTTGAGTGTGTTCAATTTCCCAACCCAAGACTGCCTTCAATTTTATTTTATTTTTGAGATGGGAGTCTCACTGTGTCGCCCAGACTGAAATGCAGCACAATGATCTTGGCTCACTACAACCTCCGCCCGCCGGCTTCGAGATTCTCCTGCTACAGCCTCCCAAGTGGCTGGGATTACAGGTGCCCGCCACTATACCCAGCTAATTTTTGTATTTTTGGTAGAGACAGGGTTTCACCATGTTAGCAATGCTGGTCTCGAACTCCTGACCTCAACTGATCTGCCTGCCTTGCCCTCCCTAATTGTTGGGATTACAGGAGTGAGCCACTGGGCCTGACCTGTCTTGGATTTTAAAAAAACAAAAGCCTTCCCTATAGCTGGAGACTTCACCCAGTACAGAGAAAGTCAATGCATGCAAAAGAAATTAAACACCAGATGGTGGGGGTTGGAAGGGACTCCTGAGACGGAAGGAAAACGCTTGAAGGCACAAGGTGCAAGGCAAGGCCAGCTCCGATCTCCCCTGAAGGGAAATATTATCAGACATTAGTCTGACATTCCCTGAGGTGCAGGCACAACCTGGTGTTTAATTTCCAGCCTGCTGGCTTTTCCTCATCAGGGACTGAGCTGCTCAGATAAGCATAGTATGTGAGCATTAGGGAAGCTGTGTGCTGACCGAGAAAGTCAGTGCGGAGGTGCCTCTGCCAGCCAGATGAACAGGAATGTGGCAAAAAGTAGGTGTTGGGCAAGCTACAGAAGGATGAAGAGGTTTTCAAAGAATACAAAACATTGGCCAGGCGAGGTGGCTCATGTCTGTAATCCCAGCACTTTGGGAGGCCAAGCTGGGTGATTAACTTGAGGCCAGGAGTTTGAGACCAGCCTGGCTAACATGGTGAAACCTTGTCTCTACTAAAAATACAAAAAATTAGTCGAATGTGGTGGCGCATGCCTGAGGCTGAGGCAAGGGAGTTGCTTGAGCCTGGGAGGTGGAGGCTGCAGTGAGCAGACTGTGTCACTGCATTCCAGCCTGGGTGACAGAGCAAGACTCTGTCTCAAAACAAAAATAAAAACAAAACAAAATCCAACAAAACATTTAATTAAGATACAGCTTTATTGGCCGGGTGCGGTGGCTCATGCCTGTAATCCCAGCACTTTGGGAAGCCAAGGCAGGTGAATCACCTGAGGTCGGGAGTTTGAGACCAGCCTGATCAACCTGGTGAAACCCCATCTCTACTAAAAATACAAAAATTAGCTGGGCGTGGTGGCGCGTGCCTGTGGTCCCAGCTACTCGGGAGGCTGAGGCAGGACAATCGCTTGAACCTGGGAGGCAGAGGTTGCAGTGAGCCAAAATCGCACCATTGCACTCCAGAGTGGACAAGAGATAAACTGCGTCTTAAAAAAAGATACAGCTTTATTATTATAAATATGCAAAAGCCTAAACGTTTTTAAAAGGCTGAAATAGTACTTGACATATTCCCTTTTTTGGGTCAATTTTATTTATTTATTTATTTATTTATTTAAAGACGGAGTCTCGCTGTGTCGCCCAGGCTGGAGTGCAGTGGCGCGATCTTGGCTCACTGCAAGCTCTGCCTCCCAGGCTCACGCCATTCTCCTGCCTCAGCCTCCGGAGTAGCTGGGACTACATGCGCCCGCCACCACGCCCAGAGAATTTTTTGTATTTTTAGTGGAGATGGGGTTTCACCGTGTTAGCGAGGATGGTCTCAATCTCCTGACCTCATGATCTGCCCGCCTCGGCCTCCCAAAGTGCTCGGATTACAGGCGTGAGCCACCGCGCCCAGCCTTGGGTCAATTTTAAAGGGAAGCAACAGCCTTTAAGCATTATTTCAATTAAAAGATGCTCAAGTTGTACTTAATATTCTATTTTTAGATAAAAGGCCCAGGAAGAGAGTCTGAGGAGGAAGCCTCTGATTCTCTACCCTCATCCTCCAATACACCAATTTCCCCAAGTGTGAAATGCAGAACTCACTGAGAAGGCACTTCATGGACACTTTATATTAGTAGTTATAAATATGTGTGTGTGTGTGTGTGTGTGTGTGTGTGTGTAGTTTTGGAGACACGGTCTCACTCTGCCACCTATGCTGGAGTGCAGTGGCATGATCACAGCTCACTGCAGCCTGGACCTCCTGGGCTCAAGCAATCTTTCCACCTTTGCTTCTGGAGTAGCTGGGACCACAGGTGTGTGCCACCATGCCTAATTTTATTTTTTGTTGAGATGGGGTCTCACTCTGTTGCCCAGGCTGGTCTCAATTGATCCTCCCGCTTTGGCCTCCCAAAGTGTTGGGATTACAGGTGTGAGCCACTGAGCCCTGCTAATGTGCATTTTATAATGTAATGATTACAGTATCAAACTTGTAATTTCACAAATATCAGTGGCTCAGAATGAAACTGAAAAAAGTACATTTCAAGTTGATTTACAAAATTAGGTGGTAATGGGGCTGGGCACGGTGGCTCATGCCTGTAATCCCAGCACTTTGGGAGGCCAAGGCAGGCAGACTGCTTGAGCCCAGAAGTTCAAGACTAGCCTGGGCAACATGGCGACACCTGTCTCTACAAAAAATACAAAAATTAGCTAGGCATGATGGCATGTGCCTGTTAAGTCCCAGCTATTCAGAAGGCTGAGGTGGGAGCATCACATGAGCCTTGTGAGCAAAGACTGCACCACTGTATGCCAGCCTTGTTGACAGAGTGAGACGCTGTTTCAAAAACAAAAAATCAGGTGGTGATGACTGCACAAGCACTGTGAATGTGTTTAATGGTAGTAAATTATAAAATTATAGGGAGTATAGATTCAGGGTAACTTGAATCTATACTCCAAAGTAAAACAAAATTTTAAAAAATTAAAAGTGGTTAAAATGGCAAATGTGATTTTGCCACAATAAAAACAAACGACACTGGGTAAACAATGGTTGAGCTGGTCTCAGATCTAGGGACGTGAGAGTATGGAGAGGAGTGCTGTTGAGAAGTTGCCCGTCCCCCACAGGCAGCAGCGCCCTGCAGGAGCCCGCTGACCAACCAGTTACAAGTGAACCTCTCAAACACCAAAACGGCTGCTTTAAGGAGGGCGCAGCTGCAATGAGTCGCCTCCCAGGGGAGCCACAAAAGCCATAGGTCCTCTAAGCTCCTCTCACTGGGGCCTAGAGGACAGAGAGCAATCATCTGTGATGAGACACAGGTTAACTAAAGCACATTTATTGGCTTTTGAATTCTTTCTGTTCAGTAGTGGTTAGGAGAAAGGGCTCAGGAGTTGGGCAACCTGGTTTGATTCCCAGTGCACACCACTTTCTAACAGGCAACCCAATTTCTTTTAACCTGTTTGCTCATCTGTAAAATGAGGATGGGAACACTAGCTACCTCCTAGGGATGCTATGAAGCCTGGAACATGTAGTGGGTATCATGTGTATCCTGCAGCGCCTGATTGTGGTAAACAATCAACATCAGCTAGGATAATTATTTGCATATAAGTTCTGATTTTTAAACATTTTTAATGAATAAAAATAGGGACGTGAACAAACGAACACCCAAATGCAGAACTTGGTAGACAAAATCTTCTAAAACCCCCAAGCTGCCACTTGTTTTTGAGAACAAGTGGACAGCAAAAGGGATCCCCAGTCTGGGAGACGCTTGGCTAAATCAAGTCCGAGGCTTCTTTACTTAAAGCCTGATTTCAGAGAGAACATTCTTTATTGCAGGGAAAACATTCACAAACTTATTTGTGTTAAGAATCCTTATTTCATAGAACATATCATGGGCTAGTACTCAATGCAACCCTCACTGAGAAATGCTACCCAAGACCCACTCCACATAGAGGGACATGTAGGAGAAGGCTGAGGCCTGGTCCATCCAGCACTATTGAGTAGTCCACAGAGGCTTAGAAGCCATTCAGGGGCCTTGTACTGAGGTCAGAGTGACGGAAGTAGCAACTTAACCACTTTGGGCCAGAGCTTTAAAGGTCTGGAGGGAGGAAGACTGCCGGGCTCTGGGATTCGGTACTGGCCAGCAGAGTCCTAGGGAGCAGGGACTCTGCAGCACTAGGGAAGAGATGTGCACTGGCAGGTCTGGACCAGCTCCGCTGTGTGGCAGCCAAGGAGAATAGGAGATGCTCAAAAATTAGGGTTGGCAAAAAAGTTTTAAGGTGTTTCCGCATAAGTAGAAATCCTGGAGAATACAAGAAGATGGGGAAGGCAGTTTTCCTGGGAGAAATTATGTTTTCCTTCAGGAGCTTTTGGTGGGTTCAGCTGCACACCTTCAGGTACATCAAAATGAAGCCTTATAGGGCACCCACACCCCCTCTTCAGGAACATGGCAACCCCACCCGCTCCAAGGACACACCGCCCTCCCCAACAATCAGTAACTCTGAAGACATCAGTTCTTCTCAAACAGTTTAATAGCAAATAAACAAAGGAAGGTACCACACTTGGCAGATACAAAATGACTTTTTGTCCATGTGTCTGTGCAATTAAAACAGATTTAGGTTCCCCATTGGGACAAAAGGAAAAACACACAAAAAAAGGAAGGAGATTCCTTTGAAACACATACTCCCTTGCTCCAAACTTGTAACAATTTTTCTTTTTAAATTCACTACACAAACTCTGTGATTAGGTAAGAAAAGCAACGAGGGCTCTCCTTGCCTTTTTTTAAACCATTAAAGTAAAATCCATAATTTTCTACAGAGTACAACACAAGTTCACACAAAAAAGACATCTTCTTTTGCAAATCAAAACAGGAAAGAAAGGAAAAGCTCAAACAAGATAAAGGAAAAGCATTTCTACGGCTGAATCACGACTGAGTTGATTGAATCCCGTTGTTGCTGCAGAACAGACTGTGCGTTTGGTCATAGTGGCAATTTTTTTTCTCTTCACATTGTGAAATCACTTTACATTGTTTTCTAGTAGAAAAGGCAAAAAACTGTACAAAACCCCTAGTGTTAAATACAACGTTTGTACCAATAAAAAACTCACACAGGTTTGTCTCCAAAATGTAAAGTTTCTTTTTTTTTTTCTTTTTAAATTATTCACAAAAAGCAGCTGGAAATCAGAAAGGCAGCTGCCGCTCCAGGGTCTCAAATCCATTAAAACCACCACAGAACAATTAAAACAATCAGAGAGAGAAAAGGAAAAGGAAACAACGTCCAACATTTGGCATTTGGTTTTATCCACAGGTTTTCCCAGAGCTCCTCTTGGAATTGAAAGCAAAATATATTGGCAAACACGGCTTCTCAATACACAGGAAGGGGAGCCTCAGTGCCTCCTGCCAACAGAGGCGGCTCTGTGCAGTCAGACTGTGGGGCACACAGCAGTCTCTCAGGCTGGGGTTTCTGGCCTCTTTCCATCCAATCACCCCTTCCAGGAAATTCAGCAGCCTACCAGACACTGGGCCTCTGCCTGGCTGCCCTTTCCCCCAGGCAGAGCGGCCTTGGGCATAATACCAGGCAACCTGCCAGCCCCAGAGCAGAAACCCTGCTGGGATCCCTTCCTTCATCAACCTTGGTGTGGAGGATGCTCAACAGCGCTTCCACCTCCCCCTCCCCAGCCCCTAGCTACATCTCTCCACCCTTCCCTGGATAGCCCTGCTTCCCAGCTCGCCCACCCACCAGCAGCTTAGGTCTGGGTGGGATCTATCATCAGCTCCTCCCCCTGCAACCTCTTCCCTCCACAGATCCACCCTGTGACCTCTCCTCGCCTCTCCCCCTCCACTCGCATTCTTACTCAAGTCTCCAAGACCCTGAGGCTGGATGGTGCCACAAGAGAAGAGGGTCAGTTTCCCTCAGGGAACCAAAAAAACTGGCTTGCTTGGCACCCAGGGACAGTAGCTGTTTGGCTCTTCACCCAATTTAAAAAAACAAATCCCTGCCCTTTCCTCCACCCCACTAGCTAAGCAAGAGCAGAGCTGTGGTGAAGAGCCAGTGCGGGGTGGCTGGTGCCCAGGGCTGTAAACAGTGTGAAGACTGTAGTATTGTGCTTGTCACCTAGGAAAAGCGCCAGCAGGTGAATTGCCACTTGGTGCGCAGATGGCCTCCTACGGGTGGTTGGGAGCGCCCTCCTTCCTCCAGGTGCTCACTGCCCCTAAATGCGCTAAATAAGCCTCTTACCCACCTGCTGCCACCTTCTAGGCTCTACCTCTGCTTCTCGTGTCTCTCCAGGCCCCCTTCCCACCCTCTCTGAGCAGAGCAGCCAGCCTCCTGGACGCCCCGGTAAGACCTGGAGGCCACATGAAGTGACAGTCTAAATGCACAGGCAAACGCTCTAAGGGCAATAGAGGAGAAAGTTGCCACTTCAAAATTAAACAATACAATCTTGAAAAAAATAATCAACCCTACAACAATTTAAAACAGCTTCTTTGAAACCCTTTTAAATCGATCAGTTTTTGCACAAACTATAGAAAACAGAGAGGTGAAGGTGATATATACGAAGGTGTGAAGAAACAGCAGGAAACATGCAAAACTTTTTTCTGGGCATAATCTTAGTAGGAAAGGAAAAAATTCAAAACAAAAACACAAAAACAATACAAAAACAAAAACAACAACAAAAAATCAAAGCATCACATTTTGCTGTGGAGACTGTAGGAACAAGCATGGGGCTGAGGGGAAGGGGCAGGCGGGATCCAGGACTCCCCACAGAGTCGCTCAGGGAAGAACCACGAAAGAAAAAGAAAAGAAAAAGGGCTGGCTGGGGCCCAAAGTGCAGCCTGCAGTCAAAAAGGAAAGGGGGTTCAGGTGCTCTCTGCAGTTGAGAACTCAGAAGAAAAACAAAAGAAAGAACAATACATGCGGCCTCCTCAAGCCCCACAGACTGTATCAGCAAAATGTGCTCAGGAGCCTCAAAGGTTTTAGTGACATCTTTTATTTCATTGTTTACTTCAAAGTTGTCTTTAAAACTAAGCACACAGAGAAACAAAGCCTAGAAACGGACTGGCTGTGTGTTCACAGAAATACAAACACCACGCGGTATGTGCTAGTAGGGCTGCTCTGAAGACAATTACAAAGAATTGGAATCACAAAATCAAGTGGTTATCTTATGAAGTTCTAGAAAAATAGATTTTTTTTATATTCAAATGCAAGTTTAAATATTTCCCCTTCAGCAGTCGTTCTAGCAAAACCAATTTGGCAGCACAAAAGGGAAAAAAAAGGAAAGAAAAAAGAAAAAAAAAAACGAAGAAAGAAACAAACATAATAAAAATACACGTCAGCATCAAAGGTCAACACAAGGTCAAAGGTGAGAGTTCAAGCATCAGAGAAGCTGAAGAGACAGGGATTTGGACGATGTACTTGACGCCACATCGACATGCTTTAGGCACAACGATGAACAAACGGCAGGAATCTAGAAAAAAAAACAAACCAGAAAGAGGGAGACCCACTGAGTTACACAGAGCAATACATCCAAACAAAGAGAGAGAGAACAGGAACACTCACTGTGTGTACAGCCCTGAAATGAGGTGGGCGGGCAGGGGTTGGGTAATGACAGGGAACTTTTGCACATGCTAACAATGGACACAGGGAAAAGTCAAAAAGGACATGGAGGACACCAAGAACACACCTAATTGCCAGAGACAGAAGGGAACCTAAGGCTTGGATTTTCCATGAAGCGCCCAACTCCTACGAGAAGACGGTCTCCAGGGGAGCAGAGCCTCAGCCTCTCTCCCCCACTCCCTGGTCACAACCCAAGGGGAAGCAGAAGATGCTGGCTGGGGTGGGGAAAATTTTTCAGGGAAGAGGACCAGAATTTCTGCTCAATCTTATGGGGATGGCCCTTTGTTCCCAGAAATCCAAGCTCTTAGCTTCCACCCAGGCCCTGGCCACTCAAGTGGAACCCAGGAGACAGTGGTCTGGCTGCATTCAAGGCAAATCAATTTCATGATGTAACCCGAGTAAGACACAAAACTACAGCAGAAAACACATTGTAAGTGAAACCTTCACACAACAGAAAAGGACTGCTTAAGACTTGACAGCGAGTCTCCACTCTGAGCTGAGCCCTTTCACACGTGAGACTTGTCGGGGAGCAGCTTCTTCACAAAACCATCTTTGGCCTGGGGAAAGAACTGTGCTCAAGGGCAGTGCTACTGCTGTGCTAACTCACTGGGCAGGGGGAGGAGAGAACAGAGAAGTGCATGGTCTCACCAGCTGTCTGCTCGAGCAGCCCAGGACCCTGCTGAGGCAAGCATTCCTTTTAGAAAAGAGAACCCATCAGCAGGTATGAAGCCCTCAGGGTCTGGGATCAAAGGTGGGTGGATTGCACCTTGGCCTCTTATGTCATTAGGAAAGGGGTTTCATAAGGTCCCAGAGCCCAGGACAAATCCATGGACAAATAATGGTGAGACTGGGGAAGGTGGAGAGAAGAGGGCGATGTGGGAAGGGAGTGGCGTTCTGGCTAAGGAGGAAGACAGAACAGAAGGCTAGGGAGCACAGCACCGGCAGCACCCTGTGGAGCACAGCTCTCTCCTCTGCCAATTCACAGCATTAACACCTTCCCCTTGGGCAGGTCAGCTGGGCTGCAAACGGGCCACAGAAAGTCAGTAGTTTCAATCATACACAGCACCCTGTGTGTATAACAATCACATTCTGGATTCTACAAAATCCTGGCCTTTTCCAGAGATATAATTTAGGTAATAAATATTCTCCACCCCGGAGCTGTATAAAACTTCTATAAAAATAGAAACGACATTCTTGGTTCCAGCCGGTTGGGATTCAGAACAGCGCCTCCCCAACCTAGCATTTTTTTCTTTTTTTTTGTTTTCTTTTTTCTTTTTTATTTTTATTTTTTGCATTTATTTAAAAAATCCCATCATGACCCTGGAAGCCTTTAGAACAGTTTTATCCTTTGAAACACAGGACACATTTCTCCCAGTGCGCAGAATTTCAAGTTTACGTGGTTCAGCTTAAGAAGTGTATGTTTCACGTTCCTTAGAGGACAACAGACCCAAGTTATCACTATGAGAAAGGAACAGCTGTCCCAGCTTCAATGGGATAATCCAACACCACCAGCTACCTGTACAACAGTAAGATGGTCAATCCCTGTCTGTTACCCACAGGGACAGCATGACAAGGAGAGAGCCCCCATCTGACTTAATAGCAAACCAACCCCTTTATTCTTATCTCTGCTGCTAGGGGTCAAGACTGGTATTTGTGAGGTTTCAGATTCCAGAGACCCAGGGATCCTGTCCCTGGCCGTGGCTATAGTCATTATCTTAACAGGGCCACCTCTGCCCAGGTGTACATTCCCAACAGCATGTCCTTCCTGGTTCTCTACCCCCACAGCACTTCTTAGAGCAGAGGCAGAGCCCAGAAGCTGTGTGGGTCACAGGCAAGAGCTGAAGTAAGACCTGCAGGAGGCGGCAGGGAGCTAACTGTAGCACGAGGACAGAAATGAACACGGTAACACTGAGGTAAATGAACACTCAATTCATGTGGAGGCTGTAAACGTCCTGATGTCACCTCTGCCTCAAGAGCAGAAAATGTGACTGGAGTGGTTACAGGAGGGGGCCTGCCAGACCCCTGTGGGAATACTACATCTGGGACACCTCAATCAAGGAGGCAAGGGAGGATTTCTGGCCACTGGCAAATGAAGCATACTGGCTTGCAGGGACCTTCTGATTCGAGTACACCAAGAAACAAGCTCCTCCTCCCCCAACTAGATGGTATTGATCACTCTGCCCACAAGTGGTACCCCCTTCAGCAAGAACTGCAAGCCCTTCTTGGATTTGCCTTCATGAGAAAATTGTGGCTTGGGATGGAGGTGACATTCCTTGCTGTGGTGAACTGCAAGGAAGGAAACCAGGCAATGTATTCCATAGAGGCCTTCTTTAAAGAGACCTGTTGGAAATGGGCCATGGTCTAATTTGGTGTTGAAACAAACTAACCTCTTTGGCTGCTTCTCCCAAACTGCCAGCAGCCAGGCAAGGCCAATCCCATACTGACTGCTGGCTGGGGGAGCACGTAATGGGTGATGCCGCCCTGCTTTTTGCATATGTCAGGCTAACAGGTGCTTTATTTCCAGAGAATTGTCAACGCCCTTTTTTGAAAAGAGCAGCAGAAATTCCGGACAAGAATCTGAAAAATAGGTGTCAGAAACTATTTCCCAGAAGGCAGCTGTACAGGAGTTTGAGTCTCCAGCTGCCAGGGCATTAGGTGTCTAGTCACTCCACTCTTCCCCAAAGCCGCTCTGCTCCCCACAGCTCCCAGGTGTCAGTTCTCATTCTGCCCACCCTCACACTAAGAGAGGTTCTGGGGGTCACTTTTTTGTTCCACTCAGTCCTCTCTCTTGGGGTGGTTTGGGGCAAATCCTGATCATTGTCTGTGTTAAATGTTTCCCTGTCCCCCTTCCCCAGGGTGGTTTGGTGTTGGTCCTTCTCAACACACACTGGTTACAAACACAGCAAACTTTAAATAAAGGAAAAAAACAAAACAAAAAAAAAATAACTCAGGATATGGCACCTAAACTCCAAAGTAAAACACTGGAAACCAAAGCACAAACTTGTCCTCTGTACGAAGCGAAACTCCCACAGAAGGCAGTAGCCGAGTCTTCAGGGCAAGCTGTGCCTGCGAGAGTGGCAGGGATCAGGGTCCAGGGCTGTCAACACACAGCCTCAGGGCTTCGAATCATTAAGGGTGCTCCTCCCCCACTTACCAGAAGACCCTCTCACTCCAGTCTCAGAGGGGAGCACGCTCAGTAGGGCTTGCTGTCATTCTTCGAACGTTTGAGCTGCACTTTAAGCCGCTTCATGCCAATCTGAAAGCCGTTCATGGACTGGATGGCAGCTTGGGCCGAAACAGGATTGTCGTAACTTACAAAACCTGTGTGTCCAAGCAGAAACCTAGGTGAGGGACATAATGAGGCAAGGAGATTCTCAGTCCTCCTTATGCAAGATACCTTATGTGCTTCATCTCAAATCCCAATTTTATTCAACAGGGACAAGAAATCTGGACATTATATCATATGAAAAATTAGGTTCTTAATAGTACCACTTAACATCCACATGGTAATTTAAAGGTTTTTTTTTTCTTGAGACAGGGTCTTGCTCCGTCACCCAGGTTGGAGTACAGTGGTGTGACCACGGTTCACCGCAACCTTGGCCTCCTGGGCTCAGGTGATCCTCTCACCTCAGCCTCAAGTAGCTGGGAACACAGGTACACGCCATCATGTCTGACTAATTTTTTGTAGCCATGAGGTCTCACTCTGTTGCTCAGGCTGGTCTTGAACTCCTAGGCTCAAGCGATCCTCCTGCCTTGGCCTCCCAAAGTACTGGGACTTACAGACACAAACCAGGACTGTTTTAAGTTTTTTTTACAAACCATTTTCCATATATTATTTTTCTCTCTGGAGCAACAGTGTGGGTAGAAATCCTTACCTCCACTACAGCAATGAGAAACTGGCGCTCAAAAAGAGGTCGTATGACCTGCCCATGGCCAAGTTAAAACAGCCCAAACTCATATTCACATCTTCCTGCAGTGAGCCCCTTCTTTCTCAGTGGTAAAATACTAATCCCATCCTGACACCAGAGAGAAGCCAACATACCAAAACACTTGCTCAGGTTTGTCTGCTTGTCTATGAAAACCTTGGCAGACACGACATTCCCAAAGGGCATGAACATCTGCAGCAGGTCCTGATCGCCAAACTCCTGGGGCAGGTGGTAGATGAACAGGTTGGCTCCCTCTGGACCTTCAAAATACCCAGGAAATGGAAAGGTGTCAGTGTCAAACATGCTCGTCGCCCTGTACCCGTGGTCTTTCATTTCCATCTATGTTAAAACTGTCACGATCCCTAAAAATAGAGATTCATCTGGGGAACTAAACAGATTCTCTAAATACAAAGCAAGGAACTTTGAAAGGCCAAACATTAAAACAGCTTCCTTCCCTCACATTCAGCCAAGCTCCATCCATTGAGGATGTGAGAAATTCTACCTGCAGGAGGAGGAGTGCTGGGATAATAAAGCCGACTTGTGTGTGGAGCAGGAGAACAGAGACTGTGGACTCAGAGAGGAACACAGAAGAGGAGGGGAAAAGGGTTATAAACAAAACAGGTCTCCAAATAATGCCTAGAAACCACAGCGATAGCAAACAGATTGGTAGTTGCCAGACGCAGGGAATGACTACAAAGGGGCACAAGGGAATTTCTAGGGGTGACGGAAATGTTCTTCATCTGTGGTGATGGTTACAGGACTAGGACTGTTTGTCAATACTCATATAGCTCTATGCCAAAATCAGTTTCATCATATGTAAATGGGAAAATAAAAAGAAATTAGTTTTAAAAATGCACCCATGATTAACACTGAGCTTAAAAACAGAATACACATTCTTCATCTGACTATTTATACTCAATGATTTTCTTTTTTTTCTTTCTTTCGAGATGAAGTCTCACTCTGTCGCCCAGGTTGGAGTGCAGTGGCGTGATCTCGGGTCACTGCAAACTCCGCCTCCCAGGTTCAAGTGATTCTCCTGCTTCAGCCTCCCGAGTAGCTGGGATTACAGGCAGGCACCACCATGCCTGGCTAATTTTTGTATTTTTAGTAGCGATGGGTTTCACCATGTTGGTCAGGCTGGTCTCGAACTCCTGATCTCACGATTCGCCCGCCTTGGCCTCTCAAAGTGCTGGGATTACAGGCGTAAGCCACTGCGCCCAGCCTACTCAATGATTTTCTAACCAAAAACTTTATTACAATTGCAGTCTAGCCATTCTCCAGCCACTCTGGCCTCCCTGTTTTTGTCAAACACATCAGGGAACATTGTTGCCTCAGGGCATCTGTACTTGCTTTTCTTTTTTGAGACGGAGTCTCGCTCTGTCACCCAGGCTGGAGTGCAGTGGCGCGATCTCGGCTCACTACAAGCTCCGCCTCCCGGGTTCACGCCATTCTCCTGCCTCAGCCTCTCCGAGTAGCTGGGACTACAGGCGCCCGCCACCAGGCCCGGCTAATTTTTTGTATTTTTTTTTAGTAGAGACAGGGTTTCACCGTGGTCTCGATCTCCTGACCTTGTGATCCGCCCGCCTCGGCCTCCCAAAGTGCTGGGATTACAAGCGTGAGCCACCGCGCCCGGCCTGTACTTGCTTTTCCTATGCCCCTGTTACTCTTCTTTCTCTAGATTCAGGCATGACTTGCTTCCTACTTCCTTCAGTTCTCTGCTTAAATGTCAACTCAGAGAGACATTCTCTGAGCATTCTGCATAAAATGCAGTGACACTCCCTATCTCTCTTCCCGGCTTGTCATTCTCCAGAGGATCATCTAAAACATCTCATGCTTTCATTTATTTATTGTCTGTCTCCACAGTCTCCACTAAAATATTGGTTCATGCTACGGTTCTCCTACTACCACATCCCTAGGGGTTATAAGTGATTCAGAGCAGGTGAGGGGAGATGAACCAGGACTTCTTTCTGCTGTGACAAGAGGACACTCATCTTTTTCCTACATTAGTGCTTATACCAGCTCCTGGTTATAAAAACCCAGTCAAATCTGAGCACAGGGGTGTCAGCAGGACTTTCTATTCATGTAAGTCACCTTCAGGCCTCTTTCTGGCTAAACAGTCTCTCCTAATTTCTTTTCTCCTAAATTGAATACCATTTGTGTCAAACGTCATACTTCCCACTCCATCAATTCATGGGCCAAACTCTGTCCCATCACCCCTCAGTTTGTCTTCAATCAGGACGAACATCAATCAGAAAGTGAGGAAAATGCCAAATGATATAGCTAAAAGGGACATTGAAACAGAAGACATCCAGACAGAAGATCCTCTGACAGATTTGCAATCTGTAGAGAAGACCTCCTAACAGAAACATTCTTGTCAAATGTGTCAGACCCGATAAGGTCAGTGTCTGTTGCTTCATCTAAAACTGCAGCCCCATCCCAAGAGGGCACACAGAGGTTCTGATCTGAGCCACATCCAGAAAACATTTCAAAAGCAGATCACACTTCACAGGGTTTCTCAGTCTACACTTGACACTGTCAAAGAAAAGCAACGGTCTGACGACCTAACTGGTTCCCTCAGCCTTTGCTCTGCCTTTCAGTTCTGGTATAGGAGGAATACCCACCCCATACCTGACCCCGATCTCCCTTTGCACTCACCTTCCTTCTGGCTTCCAGCAGCACCAATACTCTGCTGTGTCAGAAGATTCTGGTTGTACAGAGTGGGGAGCGCAGCAGCAGCATATTGCTGGATACCCGAGTAGGCCTGAGTGAGGGCCTCCATGGTGCTCCCGGTGCCATTGGAAAGGCCACTGCTGCCCAGGCCGCCATTTAAAGCAGCCATTCCTTGGTTGGAGGAAGAGAAGGATTAATATACTAGAAAGACTAAACTGATGCCAAAGACAAGTCTACTTGGGACATCTAGAAGAGGGAAAACTCCACTCCCTCTTAGTTTCTCCCTGAGAGGAAACTATCTGACTGGTTAGATTTCAGGACATTCACCAGGCCTTGCTAATGGGGACGTTAAGAAATGCCGTACACGGGTGTGGTGCTCCCCATTACCTTCATCCAATCTGTGGAATGACGGCCTCCATTTTCTATCTGGCTGTTCTGCCACTTTCTCATAATGAGCTAGAATGCCATAAAAGAAGAGGCCCAGGACTGCGAACTCAAAGGGGTACATGTGATTTCTGACAAGATGTGGGTGAACCCTACCATTAAAACAGCAACTAACAGGTACTAAGTACATTCTATGTGTCATCTACTATACTATGCAATGTGCTCTGCAGCACTTTACCCATGTTCTAATTTTTTTTGAGACAGAGTCTCACTCTGTCACCTGGGTTGGAGTTCAGTGGTACAATCATAGCTCACTGCAGCCTCAAGCTCCCAGGCTCAAGCAATCCTCCCAGCCTCAGCCTCCCAAGTAGCTGGGACTACAGGCATGCACCACTACACCCAGATAATTTTTGTAGAGATAGAGTTCTCACTATGTTGCTCTGGCTGGTCTGGAACTTGTGACCTAGGGTGATCCCCTGCTTTGGCCTCCCAAACTGCTGGGACTATAGGTATGAGCCACTGTACCTGTTTAATTTTTAACAACCCTTCAAAGTATTCTATTATTCCCATTTCAAAGACGAGAAAATGTCCTTAGAAAGGTGGTCCGAAGTTATAGCTAGCTAACGGACAGAGGTGGGATTTAACTCAGGTCTGATTAAAAAATCCCATGTTTTTTTGAGATGGAGTCTCACTCTGTCACCCAGGCTGGAGTGCAGTGGCACAATCTTGGCTCACTGCAACTTCTGCCTCCCCGGTTCACGCCATTCTCCTGCCTCAGCCTCCCAAGTAGCTGAGACTACAGGCGTCCGCCACCAGGCCCAGCTAATTTTTTTGTATTTTTAGGGGAGACGGGGTTTCACCGTGTTAGCCAGAATGGTCTCGATCTCCTGATCTGCCCACCTTGGCCTCCCAAAGTGCTCGGATTAGAGGCGTGAGCCACTGCGCCTAGTCCCCATGATTATTTTTAACTTCATTGGGCCACTGCAATCATTCCAGTAGTGCCCCTACCAGGGTTAAGATATGCTACCTGCACAAAGAATAGTCTGATGACAGCCAGGTGCTGCCCCTTACCTGCCAAAGAGCCAACATTGAGGCCAGCCGTTGCTCCAGCTAATGTCTGCAGGGCTCCAAGTGAGGCTATGGGGTTGACAGAATTACTGCTGCTAGAGCTAGGTGAGGACCCTGCTATTAGAAAGCAAGGAGTTAAAATTCAACCCATCACTCGCATTCTCGCCAAATACAAGAAAAAGTGTCACTATCCAAGTGTGCTATTTGCAAAGAGGTTTTCAGTTACTAATTCTAATAACTGTCCTTGCAGGACAGAGACAAATAATGGCCACAGCACATTAAAAATCAGGAAGATTTCTCTTAAGTACAGAAGATGACACTTGAAAATTTGTTGCTCATAATGTGACCTCTCAGGAAACAGGTGTTAACTATTTTCCCTCTCTGGACTCTGCCTTTAAACACAAAGGATCTGTCCAAGGCACATAACAGCACACTGGGTCATCCCCATGCTTACCTGAACTAGTGAGCACGCTGAGGGGACTGCTGGATGTAGTGAGAGCATTGGTACCACTTGGTGTGTTCTGAGCTGCACTAGCTGCAGCAGCTAGTGCAGCCAAATTCTGTAACTGCATTGCATTCAACCCTACAACATCCAAAGCAAGAGATTAGCCAGCAGATAAGGGTGCTTCACATCCATTCCAGCAATGACAAGCACACACTGGCAGAGGGCTGGTCCCTGACAAAGAGGAACTGTTCTAGATAAGCCTTACAAACAACATTACAGGGCACTCATTAAGAAACTTGAAATCATTTCCTCAGAGAAGAGATGGCTAATCCAATAGCATACCACGCCAAGTGTACGTTAATAAAGGTGTGGGCAATTAGGAAACCAAGAAAAACTGCCTACCATGGGGCCAGGAGCACAGGAGAACAATGCCAAAACCTACAGCACAGAATGGGACTGCATCCAGGCCCCTCACTCACACTTTACAGGGGATTCACTCTCTGTAATAGAGGGGAACACGCAGAAAACATGGCAGATGCAGAAGGCCCAGGAGCAAACAAGGGAGAACACAGGAGAGCATCAGTGACACAAAGAATAAAGACACTGTCTCTTGAATAGCAGATTCATCACCAGAAAGAAGAGAGAGGAAAAATCACTGAGTGAAAGACTTCCAAGTAGAGCCCAGGCAACACAGGTGAAAGGGGAGGAAGAAATCTAAACTGTGCTGTCGATGCTGCAAACCATTTACTAGACAATGGAAAGATGGATGGGGTGAGGGGTGGGGGCAGCAGAAAGAGTAAACGAGAATTAAAATACAATACAGATTACAATCTAGCAACTTTCCAAAAAATATAGCCAACTATAATTTCCTGAGACAAAGTGAACGACTATCAAAAATTTTCAAACAGCAAAATGCAGTTCACTGAAAACTATGCCTTTCTCAAATGCACATTTGGCCTAGCCTAAACCCAATGCAGAGGGTGTAGGCACAGGCAGCTTTGAAGCTGCCCCATGACCTACCCCCCACCGACTCCTGATAGCCCCTGGCTCAGGTTTGTTGTGGCACTCCATTCAAGTTTTCTGCGTACGTTAATAGCAACAACAAAATAGGAATTCACCTAAGAAACAACAAGTATAAGATACACAGGTAAACCAACTGCCTGGGTTCTAGAAGCTTCAAGGTAGGGCATTTGTATGGAAGCCATCTTTGGCTTTTCTGAAGTCACTGGAAAAGTCACTTTATAATGGAAATAAAGAGTTCTTGCAATTTTTTCCCCTTATCAGAGAATGGCCTCAGTCTATAGAAGCTAAACAGCCCTTTTCCATATTCTTCTCCAACAGAGACCTAAAAGGTTAGGAGGCACCAGATAACGTCAGAGCAATGTGGCATCAACTAGCCATAGAGCCACTGTATAGAGACAAGGAAATTGAGTCCTGGGACGTTCATCCTAGGTCAGGTTTACATAATAAGCAAAAAAATGTTTTCACAGAAACGATGCCAAACTCCCAAGACTGTTGTTAGCTGGGTCTGCTGGCCTGGGTGCTGCTGCTCCTCTGCAGCAGTGAAACACTTACCTCCCATTGGGTGGAGGCTGCTCAGGGTGTTGAGGTTCCCAGAGGAGGCAGTCTGCTGAAGGAGCTGCAAATAAAGCTAGACATTACACCAAAAAACAGAACAAGAGTGAGAGTGAGGGCTGGTTCTGCATCTGGGATAACTCTACAGCACAGCAAAGCGAGAGTGCAGAGGCCCCCAGAGAGAAGAAAGTCAAAGACAAGAACCCAAGCCAACACAACAGAAACATGAGGCTTATGACAGCACAGGACAAAAAAAACACAGCTAAAGCCCTGGCCCAGAAGACAGTATGTTCACTGAATACTGAGCCAAGCTCAGTCCCTGGGCAGCAGAATTCAGCACAGCAGAGGACAGAAGTACAGCAGGACAATAAGCTAAACTTGAGCAGCTATGCAGTCAACTGTGATTATTGTCTGCGAATGAATGACTGCCATTTCCAGCTACCCTCTCCCCAGTTCTCCTTAGTTAGGTCCACACATCTCACTCTGAAGATTGTTTCCACCTGGACACTCAATTTCTACTTCACACAGCTATTTTAAATATCAAATCTAAATATTTCATAGTATTTCTTGGAGTTACCCTTTATTGGTCACAATGGACCACATGACTAATAATCACTCCAGCTACACATCTATCCAACCTTATTTACTTCCTCCCCTCCAAATTGGTCTTCACTGTTGCAGATGACCAAATGACTGATGGATTAGTCTATACCAGGTTCAGAGTACGTTCTCCTTCAATGATTGTCCCATGACAAAGTAAGAAGGCCTGTCCCTGAGTTTGTGGCATTAGTTTGCTTTGTATATTGGCAAACCACAACCTTCATCTAACCAGCTTGCTGAAAACTTTTGCTCCAACTAAACCCAATTAGTATTGTTTATGGAAAACTGGTATTCTTCTACAGGATCCTTTTATTCAACCTGTTTCCCATTCCTATAAACATCTGACCTGGTTTCTCTGTCACCGCAAATCCTTCCAGGCTAGAGATCATGGATAAGTTTCACGAGGTCTACAAACCTCCAGGAACAGAATGGGGGAAAAAAATGCACCTACACACCCTTTTTTCCTACTTCTCAAAGGATAAAAAGATGAAAACCAACTCCTCCAGGACAGTACAGCCTGGCTAACTCAAGTCCACATAGTCCAGAAAGAACCTCATAATTAATGATGATGTACTATCACACAGTCCACTAGCACCCACGTCTACAACTTTTTTTTTTTTTTTGAGACGGAGTCTCACTCTGTCGCCAGGCTGGAGTACAATGGTGTGATCTCAGCTCACTGCAACCTCCACCTTCCAGGTTCAAGCAATTCTCCTGCCTCAGCCTCCTGAGTAGCTGGGACCACAGGTGTACACCACCACACCCAGCTAATTTCTGTATTTTTAGTCGAGACGGGGTTTCACCACGTTGGTCAGGCTGGTCTCAAACTCCTAACCTCAGGTGATTTGCCTGCCTCGGCCTCCCAAAATGCTGGGATTACAGGCATAAGCCACCGCGCCCGGCCTTTTTCTTCTTAAACACCTTGGGCTATGTGTTCAGTCCTAACTGGTGGACTGTGAATACTGTACTTGGCCCCTTCATTTCCCTCCAAATGAGATTAGCTTTTAGGGCAGGAATCATGTCTAACCAAAACAAAGAGAACACAGCTCTCAACATATGCCATCATGTACTTGCTGGTAGTGGCAATGACAACAAAAAGGTTAACCTTCCCTAAGAGGGGGCTCCAAAAGTCTCTAAGAAAAGCAAATGCACAGCATGTAGACCATTTTCAAAGCATTATCATTTCTGCAGATGACTAAAATCTCTCTGAATTTTCTGAACATATAAGCAATGTTTCAGCACTAAGAAACAATTTATTCTGTTGAAATACAACCGGACCCAGTGGTTCACGCCTGTAATCCCAGCACTTTGGGAGGGCAAGGTAGGCAAATCACTTGAGGTCGGGAGTTTGAGACCAGCCTGGCTCACATAGCAAAACCCTGTCTCTACTAAAACTACAAAAATTAGCCAGGCGTGGTGGCACGTGACTGTAATCCCAGCTGCTTGGAGTGGGAGATTGCAGTGAGCAGAGATTGCGCCACTGTTTTCCAACCTGGGCAACAGAACAAAACAAAACAAAACTACTCTTTATATATTTTTTTTTATATTTTTTTAAAAAAACTTCAGAGAAATACTAGCTAGGATAAACTGGGGTTTCTTCTTTTTTTTTTTTTTTTGAGACAGAGTCTCGCTCTATCACCCAGGCTGGAGTGCAGTGGTGCGATCTTGGCTCACTGCAAGCTCCACTCAGTGCATCCTCTGCCTCCCAGGTTCAAGCCATTCTCCTGCCTCAGCTTCCTGAGCAGCTGGGATTACAGGCACCTGCCACCATGTCCATGTAATTTTTTTGTATTTTTAGTATAGACAGGGTTTCACCATGCTGGCCAGGCTGGTCTCAAACTCCCAACCTCAGGTGATCTGCCCGCCTCGGCCTCCCAAAGTGTTGGGATTACAGGCGTGAGTCACAGCACCTGGCCTAAACTGGGATTTCTTATAAGATATTAGAAATATGAAAACCACTGGAACTAAACCAAAATTCAGTACTGGGAGACAGAAATCGGTGCCTTTTGTCTGTTTCCATACAGAATAATACTTGAAAGGATGAGGAATAAATGACTATACTAGCTATTTCTATGTGAATATTTTTGTATCATCCATACAAATCTAGTGGTTTCACCATTAGTAGCCTAAGATGACCTTTTTCCTCTCTGACTCACAAATGGGTGGTTTTAAGTGTCTTGTGCTGGCCCAATTCTTTTCCGTTAATAAATACCTTGTAACATATACATTGCAGACCTAGTAAATCTAAATCACAAATTGGGGCCAGATCTTCTTTTGGACTAGACAACCTTCTTTTGGCTCATGACAACAGAGAGATCAAATTAAAGGAAGTCTATTTACAATGTAGTAAACTTGAATATACACCTCTAATGCTCATTTAAAAATGTTCATGTTAATCTCTTGATCTCGGCCAGGCACGGTGGCTCACACCTGTAAACCCAGCACGTTGGGAGGCCAAGACAGGTGGATCACCTGAGGTCATGAGTTTGAGACCAGCCTGGCCAACACAGTGAAAGCCCATTTCTACTAAAAATACAAAAATTAGCTGGGTGTGATGTGTGATGGTGTGCATCTGTAGTCCCAGCTACTTGGGAGGCGGAGGCAGGAGAATCACTTGAACCTGAGAGGTGGAGGTTGCAGTAAGCCAAGATTGTGCCACTGCACTCTAGCCTGGGTGACAGAGTGAGTGAGACTCCGTCTCAAAAAATAAATAAATAAATAAATAAAGCAAAAAAAAAAAAAAAAAAAAAAATCTCTTGATTTCTCAAGTCTGCTGAAAGAAACATTTATCATACTCTTTAGGAAAGACTCAATAAGGATTTTAATGATGCCCTCTACATCTGGTAGAAAGAGATACGGAGAAAGACACTGGTAGTTAAGATTCCCTCAGGAATTTCTTTCTTGGAGGCAAGGACACAAGATGTTTCTAAATCTTTAAAATGGGAAACCAGGAATTCACTTTAGTTGCAGCAAAAGCCTCAAGATATAACTAGAGATGCATGTCCAGAGATACATATATATATAGAGAGAGAAAGAGACTAACAGGACTAAAAGAAATAGTACTACCTGAATTTTTACATATAATTTCTATATGCCAAAAGTTGTAAATGCCACTGTGTTTGTTAGCTAGGGACAGCAGAAGAAGAAACAGCTGGGAGCTTGCACAGTCTGCAGAAAGCAAACCACAAAGACTCACTGCTAAATACTGGGGTCCAAGAGTATTTAGACCAGCAAGGTTTCCCCACACAGATGCTGCGCTGATTTGCTGCATCTGCTGCTGGAGCTGCTGGGCCATCCTCTTCTGTTCTTTGTCCTTCTGTGTATCAGCAAATTTTACCACCATGGGTGATGAGCAACCCTGTGAAAAGACCAAAACGAAAGGGTCAAATTCCTCCATCTGGAAAAAGAAAAAAAATCTTCCTTTTGGATGACATGCAGGTTACATTCTAATTTCATTCATTGCCAAATGATTCTCCTCATGATAGACACAAGAGGGAAGGGACTGTAATCCCAACACTCTGGGAGGCTGAGGTGGGTGGATCACTTGAGCCAGGAATTTTAGACCAGCCTGGGCAACATGGCAAAACTGTCTGTATTAAAAAAAAATACAAAAATTAATTGGGTGTGCTGGTATGCACCTGTAGTCCCAGCTACTTGAGTGGCAGAGGTAGGGGGGATCGCTTGAGCCTGGGTGGTTGGGGCTGCAGTGAGCCATGATCTTCCCACTGCACTCCAGCCCAGGTGACAAAGTAAGACCCCATCTCAAAAAAAGAGGTAGGGAAAGCATTTCCAATACATTAATTTTAAAGAAATCAGTGGTTTTTAACTTTAAGATGTTGCTCTGGGCAATCAGATGCAGCACACGCTGCTGGACTTTAATGGCCAACTGTCCCACCATTCCCAAGCTGAGGAATTTTCCCCATCACCTATCTGCTCCCTACCTCCATGGTCTGTGCTTGGTGCATTGCCTTGATAGCTGTCTGTGCCATGGCTCTTGTTGTAAAAGTCACAAATGCACAACCTGGTAAGAGAAGAGTCAGTAACTCATGCATTCATTTATTTCTCCGACAGACATTAACTGAGCACCTACTATGTGCTGACTATCATGCTAGCAATACAGACACAGTTCCTGTTTTCAGGGAATCATGTGCTGGTATGTTGCAACAGGGTGATATGTGCTATAATGAAAAAACAGAGAACCACTGACAGAAAAAAAAATGCTTGACAGGAGAAAGGAGGACTCATATCCTCTAGTTCCTCTTGAAAATAAAAGAAAATGGGAGAAGAAAGTATTTCCATTTTGGCATCAAGAATCTTGCAAAGCACCAAAAGAGAAAATTTTAATACATGACAATGAAATATAGAATGTAGATTCCTTAGAGGGGCTGGGAGACAAAAAGAACGAACTGACAGGAGGAGTCAAGACAGGACATAGATATACAGCAGGTAGCAGCAGGCCCAACCTCTTTATCTTGACCGGGCCATGTTGGCTAGGGAATCACTGTTGCTAGTTTCCACCGGTCAAATTAAAAAGATTCCAAGCCCGGTGCAGTGACTCACACCTATAATCCTGGCACTTTGGGAGGTCAAGATGACAGGATCGTTTGAGTCCAGGAGTTCAAGACCAGCCTGGGCAACACAGGGAGACCTTTTCTCTATAACAAATTTAAAAATTAGCTGGGTGTCATGATGCATGCCTGCGGTCCCAACTACTCAGGAGGCTAATCCTGGGAGGTTCAGGCTGCAGTGAATTGTGAAGGCACCACTGCACTCCAGCCTGGGTGAGAGAGAGCAAGACCTTGTCTCCAAAAAAAACCCCAAACCAAACCAAAACAAAAAACCAAGATTATTTAAAAGCTAAAACTACCTACCTCGGCTCAGGCCATCAGGTCCCCGCAATATCCGGCATTCTTCAATCTGTCCAAATGAAGAGAACATGACTCGGATGTCATTTTCAGTGCACTTCTTGGAAATCATACCAATAAACAGCTTCCTGTCTTCCACTGCTAAGAGAGTAAAACACAAAAGACTTGAATATTACTACTAAAAGAGGCAATGTGGCACAGACTCGGGAGCCAGACCGCCTGGGTTTGAATCCTGGCTCTGTACCATATTTTTACAGATTCCAAGACACACATTTGTTTTTCATATTTTTCACTTTTTTTTTTTTTTTTTTTTTTTTTGAGACAGAGTTTTGCTCTTGTTGCCCAGGCTGGAGTGCAATGGCGTGATCTCGGCTCACTGCAACCTCTGCCTCCCGGATTCAAGCGATTCTCCTGCCTCAGCCTCCTGAGTAGCTGGGATTACAGGCATGCGCCACCATGCCTGGCTAATTTTGTATTATTAGTAGAGATGGGGTTTCTCCATGTTGGTAAGGCTGTTCTTGAACTCCCAACCTCAGGTGATCCACCCATCTCAGCCTCCCAAAGTGCTGGGATTACGGGCGTGAGCCACCATGCCCGGCTTCACGTCTCTTTTTATAACCAATGTTATCTTAAAATTATAATTAGAGGCATTTAGATGAAATATGGTAGCTTTGTAATCTTGTGAAAGTTACTTAACCATTCTGTGCCTGTTTCCTCATCTAACTAATAGGAATAATCAGGTTTACTTCAAAGGGTAGCAGTTGCTATTAAATGCAAAGTACTTGACATCTTCCCTAGTCCTTTGTATTGTTTGCTCTTTTTGAGACAAGAGCCTCGCTGTCACCCAGGCTGAAGTGCGGTGGCATGATCATGGCTCACTGCAGCCTTGACCTGCCGGGTTTTAGCAATCATCCCACCTCAGCTTCCCAAATAGCTGGGACCACAGGTATGTACCACCACACCCAGCTAATTTTTTGCAGAGAGGTTTCACTCTTATTGCCAAGGCTGGTCTCAAAACTCCTGGGCTCACGCAATCCTCCAGCCTCAGCCTCTTAAAGTGCTGTGATTACAGGTGTGCGCCACTGTGCCCAGCCAGCACTCTTTGCTCTTACTGGCAATACTACTAAAGAAAGAAGAGGTTTTCACACTTGATATGACAAGTGGAAGAGAACACACCTTTCAGTGAGCGTAACTGTCTACTTTTCTGATTTTTTTTTTTTTGAGACAAGAGTCTTGCTCTGTCGCCCAGGTTGGAGTGCAGTGGCACAATCTCAGCGTACTGCAACCACCGTCTCCTGGGTCCAAGCGATTCTCCTGTCTCAGCCTCCTGAGTAGCTGGGATTACAGGCATGCGCCACCACACTCAGCTAATTTTTGTATTTTTAGTAGAGACAGGGTTTCACCATGTTGGCCGGGTGATCCGCCCACCTTTGCCTCCCAAAGTGCTGGGATTACAGGCATGAGCCACCTCACTCCGTCGTGACTATTTTCTTGAGAATTAAGTTCTCCTTCCTGATTTGTTCACTTTGCCCCCTCATTCCTGTCCAAAAGAAATTATACTGACCAAGTATATTCCAGTTCATTCTACAATGTTCTTATAATATTTCTCTGTCGGCTCTGTTCTTCTTTTATCATACTTTATTTTAAAGAAAAAACTGAGACAACTTAGACAATGGATTACTTAAAACACAATTCAGTTCAGATAACCTAAGAACAGTAAACAAACTAGGCAGAAATCTTTTTTTTTTTTTTTGAGACAGAGTCTCACTCTGTTGCCCAGGCGGGAGTACACTGGCATGATCTCAGCTCACTGCAACCTCCACCTCCCGGGTTCAAGAGATTCTCATGCCTCAGCCTCCTGAGTAGCTGGGATTATAGGCATGCACAACCATACCCAGCTAATGTTTGTATTTTTAATAGAGACGGGGTTTCACCATGTTGGCTGGGCTGGTCTCGAACTCCGGCCTCAAGCAATCCATCTGTCTTGGCCTCCCAAAGTGCTGGCATTACAGGTGTGAGCCACCGTGCCTGGCCTAGGCAGAAATCTTAAGGGGAAGAGTGTATACATTTGCTTACCATTGTTCTTCTCACTGTCAGCAGGTTTCATCTGTATAGGGTGATGCATCTGAAAAGGAAAAATATGATTATTATCACTGTATATATTGATGGCATTCAGAAATACATATGGACTCTAAAATACCAGAACTAGAGCTTTAAAGAGTTCTCTCTGAACTCATGTCTGCTTCATGATCTTTCCCCAGAAAACAGAATGTGAGTCAAGAAGTCAAAATACACAAGACTCTTGACTGAGAGAGAACTAATGTCAGGTAATCTTTGAAGTGCTCCCTTTACGTCTTCCTTTACATCAATCCCTGCGGCAGTTACTTTTTCCCCAAAATGGTTTTCAGTGTGTGCCTGATATGTGTAAGTATATCCCATATATCAAAGTTACCACATTTCCATTTACTAGTGGGAGCTTTCTTACCCCTGGGAGGACTTTCATGTTGTGAAGAGCATTCTGAGCTTCTAATGCAGCTTTACGGGTGTAAAATGTAACAAAACAGCACCCTGCAATAAATAAGATTTCATCAAATCAAACTTTGAAAGCAGAGAATTCCTAGAGCAATCCTTCCCCCACTAACAGATCAGATCTTAAAAGAGGGCTGGGTTTATTAAAATCAGTGAGAGGGGGAGGGTAGTAGAAAAGAATGAATATGAATATCTAGCAGGGGAATAAGAGATTATTTCCTATACACTCTATTGTTTTAGTCTCCTCCCAGTTAGTTACATTATAAGTCTTATTTAGCTGTTCATGTAACTTCTCTGGAAAATATGACTTCTCTTATAAAGAAAGGTCATGTGCCATTTGACTCAACCTACCCTACTTGGAACACCAGGTGGTATATGAGACAAGAAGACAGATGGGGTTCTATACTTTTGCAGCCTGTAGTCTACCAGGAACTCTTTCTTTCCCTGCTCTCTCAGAATAAACCACTCCCTACTTCGTAGCCAGATTCTACCATATGCCTCAAACATAATTATCACTTATTAAATTATAAAATGACTTAAGAGCAAGCACCTCTTAACATCTTTTTTTGGACTCTTGGTTCTCATCAAATATAATTAAGCTTCTAAAGGCACATGGTGCTGCCTCAGATCTGTAGATTTTGTGCTTTGTATCTTTATTTTGGGCAGTAGGAGAGGAAGTATATCTTGTAAATCTTGGGCTTAAATGTTCTGACACTCCCATATTCTCATGAGATACAATATAGATTTTTTTAAAAATCATGCTGCAGCAGTTAGAATTATAAATTACTGAAGTTATATTGCCAGTCATGTTCAGAAACTATTATACTTTATATTTTTAGTTAACCACGCCAAAAAGAGAAAGTAATTCCTCTGCTTCTAGATCCTCTGCTATTAAGCTAGTTTCAATATGACAATCACGCTTGCTTACATTTGCACTGTTGGACAGCTTTCACAGAAAATTACTTGAAAACTGGCAAAATGGAAAATAAGAACATGTCTGTGTGTATATGGGGCAAAGTTAATACCTATCTACCATCAGTCCTGTGAAACTTCCACTCTGCTAGGCAATTCTGGAAGCAGCTCCGCCTTTCCTCTCCTGTTCATTTTGTGGCAACAGCAAACAAGTTGCCTCAACAAATCCTTTCTATTTGATAAACTATCCTGCAAGGCCTCTGTAATACTAACAAGAAACCGATGGGTATGTGGACAGTCTTTCTCTTTCAGCTTATGCTAGCCCAAACACTAAAGAAAACTTTATGTGGTTTAACTTCAATTTTATCTTTGTCATTGTGTTCCCAAGGTCAAAAGAGACAGACACTCACGTGAGTCTGTCTCTTAAATTTAGAGCCCTCACAAAGGAGTGCCCAAGACCCAATTTACAAATTATCCTCATGCTAACACCTTAACTTTTTAAAGCCATTAAATATGTTTGGATTACAAGATATTACTAGTATAAAAGGACAGATTTTTTCCAATAGATAGATAGACAGACAGGAGTATTCTGGCAATGACAGAGAGAATGCACATGAAAGAAATTACATATAAAAATCCAATTTTTTGTATCCTGTTAAAAACCCAAAGCCCTCACCTGCTCTGAGAGTCAGTGGAAAAAATAAGATAAACCAAAACCCAAAGCCCTGACCTTTGCTCTGAGGAGGGTTTTGGCTCCTATCCCTTAGGACGTTGATTTCATATACAGCACCATACTGTTCGAAGAGTTCCCGCAAGTCCTTCTCAGACCAGGTCCTTGGAACCTGGCCCACAAACATCTTGATAGCATCAAGATCTGGTTGGTCTGGGTGGTCCAGGGTGCCGTTCATTTTCTTTGAGCTGTGTGAGATAAAATGAAACTTCTATTATGTAATAATGTTGCTTTCCAGAGGAAATTTTCTTTTCTTTAATGATCTTAACTAGTTCTGAGAATGTAGGGGAAAAAAATCCACTTCTTTCACTACTTCCATTCAGTTTACCAGAGTTCCTTGGTTCTCCCTCACCATGGCCACCCATTCCATCAGATGCCAAACTGAAGTCACCATTCTGATTGGGACATCCCAGCTGTTACGAGGGAACTGACAGTGTACATTTCTTATCTAGCATGAGAATTACCATGCTAGAGGAGGAACTAAAGGGTAAAACTCCCAAAACAAGATCAAGTTTTAGTAACTTTTAAGCATAGTTAACAAAACAAACACTAAAAAAAGGCCCAGAAAATAACAAGGGACTCTTGATTACAAATAAGATTCAGAACACTTCAGTGTATACAATGACAGGCGAAGTTTCCTTTCAGTAGAAGTTAGAACAGAAGCACTTGATTTCCAAGGCTTAAACTAAGGACTAGAATGCTGGCCTTTGAATGTAGCTGACTCATGTATAATCGTAATGCTCTTGAGTAGGTCTCCAGACCAAAACAGAGCTCTGCCTCTTAAATTTCCAGATGATTGTGCAATGAACATAAACAATGTTACCATAATTCTAGATTTTCTGTTTCTGAGTTATCCAATTTACTGCTATTACTCTAAGACCAGTTAAGATTCCCTTACTGAGTGCAACCATTTTAATGATCCCAAATTTCTCTAGTCCTATCACATTGTACTTGTAATTCTCCTATTTCAGTTTTATTACCTTTAGAACCTGAAGGATAATCAGCTATTTTAATACCTTCATTCCTACTTTGCCACTGTAAACAACCTAGGTGAATTCTTACACTATAGATGTTTCCACTCAGAACATACCATCTTGTTGTTTTTTTTTTTTTTTTTTTTGAGAGGGAATTTCACTCTTGTTGCCCAGGCTGGAGTGTAATGGCCCGATCTCAGCTCATGGCAATCTCCACCTCCTGGGTTCAAGCGATTCTCCTGCCTCAGCCACTCGATTACAGGTGTCTGCTACCATGCCCAGCTAATTTTTGTATTTTTAGTAGAGACAGGCTTTCACCATGTTGGCCAGGCTGGTCTCGAACTCCTGACCTCAGATGATCCACCCGCCTCGGCCTCCTAAAGTGTTGGGATTACAGGTGTGAGCCACCGCGCCTGGCCTCATACCAGTTATTTCAAAGTCCTTCGTCCTATTTGTTTCTAAATTTAACTCTGAACATTTATCTAAACCATTAATAACTTAAATTCCCAATATATAGCACTATTAGCTTTTCTATTAGTATTTTTCTATTAGTAATCTAAAAATCATATACAAAAATTGCCAGGTTCTAATATCCAATCCCAAATAACATGCTGGTTTTTTTTTTTTTTGAGGCTGACTTTTGCTCTTATTGCCCAGGCTGGAGTGCAATGGCATGATCTCAGCTCACTGCAACCTCCTCCTCCCAGGTTCAAGCAATTCTCCTGCCTCAGCCTCCTGAGTAGCTAGGATTAAAGGCATGCACCACCATGCGTGGTTAATTTTTGTATTTTTAGTAGAGATGGGCTTTCACCATGTTGGTCAGGCTGGTCTCAAACTCCTGACCTCAGGTGATCCGCCTACCTCGGTCTCCCAAAGTGCTGGATTACAGGCGTCAACCACTGCACCCAGCCAACGTGCTAGTTGTCTTTAAACCACAACAAAAAATCATTTTTCCACCATTGCTATCTTCTGAATAGTGTCTGAAGATCCTTAAGAATGCTGAATCTATGACAAGTAGCTCAACTTCTTTTAATTACTATGTATTTCTTTTTTTTTTTTTTTTTGAAACGGAGTCTCACTCTGTCGCCTGGGCTGGAGGGCAATGGTGCCATCTCGGCTCACTGCAACCTCTGCCTCCTGGGTTCAAGTGATTTTCCTGCCTCAGCCTCCCAAGTAGCTAGGATTACAGGCACGTGTCACCATGCCCAGGTAATTTTTGTATTTTTAGTAGAGATGGGGTTTTGCCATGTTGGCCAGGCTGGTCACAAACTCCTCTGACCTCAGGTCATCTGCCTGCCTCGGCCTTCTAAAGTGCTGGGATTACAGGCATGAGCTACCGTGCCCAGCCTATTTCTTTTTTATTTGAGCCAGATTCTCTCTGTTGCCCAGGCTGGAGTGCAGTGGCGTAATCTCAGCTCACTGCAACCTCCACCTCCCAGGTTCAAGTGATTCTCATGCCTCAGCCTCCTGAGTAGCTGGGATTACAGGTATGTGCCACCGTGCCTGGCTATTTTTGTATTTTTAGTAGAGCTGGGGTTTAGCCATGTTGGCCAGGCTGGTCTTGAACTTCTGAGCTCAAGTGATCCACCTGCCTTGGCCTCCCAAGTGCTGGGATTACAGGCCTGAGCCCCCAGGCCCAGCCTTGAATCTTGTATAATTCAACACTTACAGGGGTTATTCTCACATCACCTTTGATGACTCTAGCACTGTCTACATTCAAAAGCTGTAAGACAAATGGCATAGAGACCAATTCCTGACCCTACATCTGCGAAGGCTCCCCATATTCTTCTAGGTTAACTATCAGCTACAATCCTAGGACTCCAACAGTACTAAATTTCCACCTTCGTTGTGGAAATTTTAGCATTAAAATTATGCTTAACACCTCTGAACATGATGGGGCTGTATCCACCTCTTCCCAATTATACTGACAGCTCCTTGCAGGCAGAAACCATTTTATTTCCTGTTCATTCTTGTAAACACACCGGGTATAGTAACCGGTTCAAAGTAAGCACTCAAATGTGTGAAAGGAGAAATTTTTTAAGTTTCAACAGTTCCCATTTAACCAATTAGCTCTGATAAAATGAGTGCTGTGCACAAAAACAGCACCCAAATTTAAGAGCAGCTATTATCTCCTATGATTATTTGATTGCCACAGGATTAATATGCCTTTTTCTTTTAAAGACAAGGTCTCGCTCTGTTGCCCAAGCTGGAATGTAGTGGCATGATCACAGCTAACTGCAGCCTCGACCTCCCAGGCTCAAGCAATTCTCCTACCTCAGCAATCCCAGTAGATGGAACTACGGGTGTGCGCCACCACACCTGGCTAGTTTTTAACATTTTTTTGTAGAGAGAGGGTCTATGTTGCAAGGGCTGGTCTGAAACTCCTGGGCTCAAACGATTCTCCCACCTCAGCCTCCCAAAGTGCTGGGATTATAGTATAGGCATGAACTACCGCGCCTGGCCTATTTTGAGTGTTTTAGATGGCATCATTTTACTGGTTTTCCTGTAATCTGTTAATTTAAAACGTGTGGCAGGTCATGGCAAAAACATAATGTGACTGCTTTTAAACACTTAATCCTAATGTTCCAACAGAAACCAGCTACCATGATGAAAAAAAGCCCTATGGCCAGGCATGGTGGCTCATGCCTGTAATCCTAGCAACTGTGGGAGGCCGAGGCAGGCAGATCACTTGAGGTCAGGAGTTCGAGACCACCCTGGCCCACATGGTAAAACTCATCTCTACCAAAAAATACAAAGCAATTAGCTGGGTGTGGTGGCGTGTGCCTGTAATCCCAGCTACTCGGGAGGCTAAGGCACGAGAATCGCTTGAACCTGGGAGGTGGAGGTTGCAGTGAGCTGAGATGGGGCCACTGCACTCCAGCCTGGGTGGCAGAGTGAGACCTTGTCTCAAAAAAAAAAAAAAAAAAAAAAAGGCAGCCCTATCACTAGTGAAACAGTGCCTCCCTACAACCTGTCCCGACAACTTTAATTAACAGTTGTAATAGCATTTTACTAAAATGTTGCTAATCTTTCATTCTATTTCTATTCTAGAGAGGGTTAACAAAGAACCCCAATGGTGCCCAGAATACGTTTTGAGAAGGAAGCTGACAGCTATTTCTGAAAAGCAGTTTGATCAATCTGTATTACACTGGAGGCAACTGCTCCCAGATTGCCCCTTCCCTCTGTTGTTTGTGTGCCAATTCTAAACTTTTGCATCCTGTTTAGTGCTAAAGCATAAACACAAGTCAATATATGTAGATCACAGTTTACCCAAAAGTTTAGCAGGGACTCAAGATTCTAGAGAAATGTCATCCTTTGCTCTTCTTTAGCTCTCCAAATCCTTCTCTATTTTTCCCGGTCTACGTACACCATGAACCTTCCCTTCCCTGTTTACATACCAATTCAATAGCCAGAAGACTCCCGTAGAGTAGCATTGTTCAAACTGTGGCCCAAGAGGCTGGGCACAGTGACTCACCTGAGGTCAGGAGTTTGAGACCAGCCTGAAAAACATGGTGAAACCCCGTCTCTACTTAAAAAAAAAAAAAAAAAAAATTAGCTGGGTGTAGTGGCACACACCTGTAGTCCCAGCTACTTGGGAGGCTGAGGCAGCAGAATCACTTGAATCCGGGAGGCGGAGGCTACAGTGAGCCGAGATCATGCCACTGCACTCCAGCCTGGGAGACAGAGCAAGACTCCATCTCAAAAAAAAAAAAAAAAAAAAAAAAAAAAAAAAAAGCGCACACACACAAGGTGTGGCCTAAGGACCGGGGCAATCTTCAAACTTAACTCTTTAGAAATTTTTACAGAAATCAGACTGAGCAATTTTGTATTTGTTCAGTCTAATAATAATAAATGTAAAATACAAGCTCATACCTTATTTTTTCCCCTACATCATTTTCATTGTATTTTACAAGGGAGTGGGGGTGGGGAGAGATATGGCCCTTTACCACAGCTTGGGAAGCACTACCCAGGTACAGCAACAACCCACATGTATACTCGTGTGTATGTAATAAGCGGTCACAAACTTTCTCTGATACTGTGTCTGAAGAGAAACAACAACATTCTCCCTCTTCCACATATACTTCCAATATGCATGTTGTCATTAAGATTAAAAGTAACCAGTGTATTAAAAAAGTCGTCTGGGTACACATCAGCCACCACATCATCCATTTACTCTATGTATCATTAAATACATTCTCAAATTTGTACCTTACTTCCCCATTCAATGGAGAGTTATGTATATTTATCATCTCCATTCAAGAACCAGTGAATTCAGCAGTTCCCTAGAGAAGTATCTATAGTGTCCCTGTCATTCCTAAGAGGCAAGTCTATGGAAATTCCTATTTCCTGGGGCAGTACTGCCAGCCCTGACCTGGGAACAGGATAGAGGAAAGGCAAATCAGGGCCTGCAAGAATGTGAAGAGGAGGAAGTTGAGAAAGTGGCAAGTGTTTTAGGGGAAAGGGATGAAACCTACCGCCTCTCTTTTTATGTTTCTACTACTGGCAGCAGAAGCAGTAATAGTAATACCTGAGGAGGTAGTTGCTCTCATTGTTGCTTCTGCTGCCATTATTAAGAATGAGCAACTATGAAAATTCAGACAAGAGGCTACTTCGTCTACCTTGATATCTGCTGAAACACACTATGAGAAAATACAATAGGGATACAACAGGGAAGAGACACATGAGGAAACAACAGAGTTGTATTTTCAAAGCATGTATTTGTTCAAAATTCTTGAACACTCTCTTCTCTTTCTCCTTTCTTTTCCCCTCTCAAAATTTCCCCACCCCAGGCCTATCTCAGGGGCAGCACAAATTTCTGTTTCAATTTTTTCCCATCCTCCGGCCCCAAGTGACGAAACCATGGGGTGGGTCTTAACCCAATGGCAAGCTGATCCACTGGCTGGCCAGAAACTTAAGACCCTTGACCTATGCTTAAAACAAAAATAGGCCTGGTCAATCAAGCTCCTTTATAGCTGCACTGACCAATACGAAAGCCACTACCCACAAGTGGCTATTTAAACTTAATTTAAGAAACTAAGTTCTTCAGTTGCACTTGCCACATGCGGCTAGTGACCACTGTATGAGACAGAGACAGAACGTTTCATAGTTGTTGTTGTTGTTTTTGTAAAGACAGGGGTCTTGCCATGAAGCCCAGGTTGGTCTCGAACTCCTGGCCTCAAGGGATCCTCCCATCTCAGCCTGCCAAATGCTGGGATTATAGGCACGAGCCACTGCTCCTAGCTGCGATACAGAATATTTTCATCATCAGAGAATGTTCTATTTGACAGCACTGCTTTACAGAATCTGGAACTGGTTAACAGAAACAGGCAGTTAGTAGTGAAGTCAGAAGTGGAAAAGTTGCAACTAGAGATAGCATGGGTTAAATGGAGAAGCTCAAAGTGCTGTGGTCAAAAGATAATGGGTCATGCTACAAGAAAGACCTTGAAAACATTATGCCAAGAAACCAGTCACAAAAGGCCACATAGTATGTGTTACCATTTATATGAAAATGCCCAGAACAGGCAAATCTACAGACAGAAAGTAGGTTGGTGGTTGCTTAGGAATGGGGACGGGGGAAGGGGGACATGGGGAGGAAGAGGGGAATGGTTGCTAATGGGTACAGGGTTTAAGGGTGATGAAATGTTCTGCAATTAAATAGTGGAAATGGTTACACAACTCTGGAATATACTAAAAATCACTGAACTGCTCACTTTAATGGGTAAACTTTATAGTACGTGAATTACGTCTCAATGTGAAGGGGAGGGAGAAGGGATCCGAAGAAAGGTCATGTTGCAACCAAAGTTATAAGGTAGTTAAGAGTAGAAAGGAGGTACATGTAGAGTGAGCAGTTGTATATCCTGGGGTCAGAAAGATACAGTTTCTAGGTCTTCTAGCTGCAGAGCTCCTGATTAGATTACAGTTCAGTCCACCTGTGTCCTTTTAAGAAAGCCCTTTCATATATGCTAGCCTGAGTGGACATCTGTTCCTTGCAGCCAAACAAGACCTTCAAACGGGATCTGTTTAAAAATAATTCCTGAAACCTTTCATTATTAATTTTTTCACTCCCCCTTTCTCATTACCTGTTGACTTCCCTTTAATTATACACAAATAGAAAAAATTCAGATACTTACCAATCCCTCCACCTCCCCAGCAGGCAAAAATACTTGTTGCATTCCAAACTTCAGCCACCACCCACCCTTATACAAGGTCCCTCTGGCTCACATACAGTGCTGTGGAAAAACTGGAACAGAAGTGCATGAGAATAAAAAGGGCCCAGAAACACTGGCCTGAGTTACTTACCAGCTGCTCCCTAGTGAGAACAAGACAGAATAATACATTTATGCTGTGAGAAAGTTAATTTTCATTTGGATAAAGGTCAATCTTCCTATCACGCGGGGTGTTAAGTACTAGAAAAAGCTATCTCTAAGGACAATAAAGACAATAATAATTTAAAGTCACCATCCAACAATAGAATAGCTAACAATATGCTTTTAAAGGTTTTCAGCCTTCTTCCCTGAGGTATGGAGCTGCAATCATCTTTGGTATCATTCATTCAACTGTAATTCCCAAGCTTTTGCTATGGTGCCAGATACTACACTATAGGGCTCTATAAGACTGAGCAATATGTGCCCTTGAGGCAATGTCACTGAAAAAGTAGAAGGGCACAACTATAATCCTCTACAAATCCTATAAAGCAATGTTTAAAAGTTCTATGAAAGAAGTGGCTAATATGATTTTACTTTATTTGGAGGAGGGGGAGGTGTGCGTGCAGAGATTTCAGCTGCATAGAGTAGGCAACTAGAAAAAGTGCTACATGGCATGGAGGAAAGAGGCCTAAGGGTGATGAAGAAATGGTAAGGACTGAGGAGAGATGGGAAGAGTTGGGATAACATTAGAAGGGAGAAAAAGGACTTGAGAAAGTTATGGGCAGAGTACAGAAACAGAGAAGAGATCATACTAGAAAGTTGACTAAGAATAAAGAGGTAGGTCAGAGAGACCCAGCGAAGGGCTTTCCATGTTACAGACAGGCTTGGAGTTTATTCCAAGATTTTAGATTGAGTGAATGATCAGATCTGTCCTTTTAAAAGATACCTAAAAATAATCGAGAGGATGAAATAAGGCAGGGAACATGCAGATCAGAAGGTTCTTGCATAAACTAGTACCTAAGATTAGCGCCCAGTCTCAGCCAATACTGAGGAATTTTGGGCCAGGATACACTAGGGTCTGGAGTTCACTTGAACTCCAAGGAGGAGAGGAAGAGAAAGAAACTAACAACTCTTGGGTTCTAATGAAGACAATATGGGAAGTACTTTTTGTGGGGAAGTCTCTAGATGAAAGTAATCAATGAGCAGTATTTAGAATAAAGTCATAGACCTCAGAAGACATTTGGGGGAACAGAGATCTGAGAAGCAGAGAAGTACATCAGTGTCCCCTTAAGCAATGGGAGAGTGAAAAGAAAAAAGTCTGGGACACAACTCATGAAAATATCCATATCTCAGGGTGCAAGCAAAGTAAGAAGCACCAGTGGAAGCTTAAGAGTGATCAATGAAGAATCAAGAACATTGGCTAACTGTTCACTAACACTAGAGGCAGCCTGGTCTAGTGTGCAAAAACACAAAGACCTTTACCTTTAAACTTGTACTTCAGGCCCAACACTGATTACTATTTGTCCTCAATCTCTCTCTCACCTGCGTTTCTCACGTTTAAAATCGGGGCAACAGCCTATGCCCAGGCACCCTTGCAAAGCTTTGGTGAAGATGGGTGACTAAAAAGATGCAAACGCACTTGGAAAAAATGTTGACAATCCATTCCCCGACTGACTCTGAGAATGACCTGTGTCCACTAGCTCTCGAACTTCAGTCTGCACAAAAAACATGCCGGACACTTGTTAAACTAGAGTCTTGGGGGTCTTATTCTAGAATAAAAACATCTGAATTTTTAAGTTCCAGGTGACTTTCATGCAGTGGTCCATGGTCCAGATTTAACGGGATACTGAATGAGTCCAATCTCTTAAAAGATTAGAAAGCAGGCTGAGAAGAATGCTGTATCAATGCTGGGTTGAACACCAGGCAGTGGCAAAGCACAGGAAGTGTTACAATGAAAGATAATTTGAGCAACAGTCTTGTTTTTAAGGATCATAAATCCTGGGACATGGAAATACCCTTATTATGTATTAAACATGATGATATTCACTGTAATTTCACCTGTTACTGCTAAAATAAAATTTTAGTAGTAAAGAACTCTCATAAAAAGACAATTACCGTAATTTTGGAGACTACAGAGGAGGCATAAGATCCATTTCAAAAGAGTAAGACAGGCCAGGTGCCGAGGCAGCAGGACAGCTTGAGCCCAGGAGTTCCAAGGCCAGCCTGGGCAACACAGGGAGACCTCATATCTACAAAAATTTAAAAAATTAGCCAGGTGGTGGTGCATGCCCGTGGTCCCAGCTACTTGGGAAGCTGAGGCGAGAGGACTGCTTAAGCCCAGGAGGTTGCCTGGGCAACAAAGCAAGACCCTGTTTCAAAAACAGAGAGAGAAACAGCTAACTTTGAGCCCTGCCCCCCAACTATTCCACAAAGAACTGTTTGGTATCTACTATTATCCACACCTGTTACATCTAATCCCAGGGTAGATTGATTTGCAGAGGGAGGCCTAACCTCAAAGACTTGCATTAACACCTGTTATCTAGAGAATTTTCTACCATTTAATATTCTTGGCTTTGAATAACCTAAAGCTCATTTGCTGGAGGCTCCAAAATACTCTGAAGCCTGGTTACAGTGACTGAAATCAGGGGTTGGAAACGTGTCCTTCTCTACAAAGTCCAGAATTCAGGTTCCCAGCAGCTACAACTCAGGGCTAGGTTAGCATTTTGGCTGTGTACAATAGCAGTTCTTGGACAGTACTGCAAGCTAACAAGGTTTCTCATTCTCACAATTTATTTGGGCAAACTGCCGATCAAGATTGATCCAGTTTTGCTTTTTTTGGAGGGTAAAGGACAATTTGATGTTCCTAAAATCATGTGCTGAGCTGTATTTTCAATTAGACTCGGCGGGGGTGGGGAGAATCAAGGTCCAGGATTGCACGTTGTATGTTAATACAGAATGTTGTAGACGATAAACACACTGACTGTAGCTACCAGTCTCCTCTGTGATATGAGACTAAGAATCTAGTAACTTAATAAAATACTTCCTTCCCAAAAGATTATTTGAAATTGCATGTCCAACCCAAAGCAACAATGCTATAGTTTTAAAAAAAAAACACCTTGGAATTTATCATATAGGAAAACACTACAGCTTAAAGGAATTGGAGCTGGCACACTTGAGCTGATGCTGTTGGTTATATATCAAATGCACCTTTATGTAAATAACTTAAAGCCTTGAGGAAATAAGCAGTAATGAGATAGACTACAATTGAAAATAATAGCATGAGAGAATTCAGATTGTTTTGGCTTCTTTTCCCATTTTTTTCTTCCCCTTCTTAAAAAAAAGGAACCAATTTCATCAAATAAAGAAAACAGCCCAGTTCCTCTGCTTATGATAAAAATTAGACAACAAAAATACTTACACGGGACTGGAATTCAAAGAGCAATGATCCACCATCATTTCTGGAAGGAAATCCAACTTAAACGCAGCCATCACCTCACTCTCCCCTTCAGAAGCCAATGATATTAACTTGCTGCACTTGTCTGATCCACAAATACACACAGCTTTAGCTTCCTGGGCCCCACAAAAAACACAAAGTGGAAACAGGAGCTCAGGGAAACCAGCAATAAGTGCCACAGAAAGAGGCAGGACTGGGGAAGGGGTAGGGAAAGGGAGTATTGGATTAAAATGGGGATGTGACCATGTGAAGGGAGGCTCAGCCCAGCACACAATGAAAGTGCTGATGCGCCAGGCTTGTTTTGTGCGATTTTCCCTGGCGAAGCAGTACTAAGTGCACTGTCAGATAAATAGAGTGTCAGATCCATGAAGATAGCAGTGGCTAACAGAGCAGAAGAAATACAAACTTGTTTCACATCCTCCAAACTCCTCCCTGCAAACCAGTTTTTAAGGTCCCCCAAAGCCTGAAACTACCTGAAGCAAGAAAAGGCTCACCGAAGAACTGGGTTGTTAGCCTTGCTTTTAAACTTACGTTTCCACGTGCCAAAGACAGCAACGAGCACAGTGCTTAGGTCCAAACTAACCTCAGAACAGTCACATAAAGAGGAATGATAAGACCATCAGAAGCAGGCCAGAGGCAAACTGGTTGAATAAACTGGCCACCAGAAACTTACCACTCACATACAACTGCCTACAGTGGATCAGCCTTGCTTTTTTTTTTTTTTTTCCTTGATATTTTCAAAAGAGCATCAATTTCTCAACTGACCTTGCTTTCTTGATGATGTGCTATCTAATGATTAGAGCAAGGTGTGCTATCTAATGGTTCCTCATCTGGGTGAAAGACTTCAAAAACCCTTTGTTCAGTAACACTCATTAGATGGCACAGGGAAATTTTCTTTACTAACTCTGAAGCTTAATTTGCCAGAAAATAAAAATCGAATAGTAATACTCTGCTTCTTACTAGCATACTAGGAAATAATGTATTTTCAGTTCTCTGTTTCCTTTCTAAAGAAACAAAGAACAAAACAAAAGCCACCATAGTGATAATAATGAAAAAGAACTAGGGCCTACCAGAGACAACATTCAAACATGTAAGGGAGAAACCAAGAAATGAAGTCTCTTCATTCTCTTTTTTCCTCCTTTAAACTGTTGCTAAAACCAAGACTAGTGAGTGCACACATAAAAATTCTATTACGGGTGAGCAGTAGAGATGGATATACTTAGCAGTCAAGGCAGATGTGTGCTCGCGTTCTCAATTTAGCTCCACATCCCCCCAAACAACAAATGGTGGCATTTCAATATTTAGGCAGTGACTCTAAAATGTTATCTCTGAAGGCTCCCAAATTTCACAGGCTTTCTTTCCATTTTTATCATTAGAGTTGCCTTACCTCAAAGATTTCACTTCACCCAAGCTCAGTTCACAACACAGGGAACTTTGAAAAAAAGAAGTTATGTTCAGCCTGCAAAGAAGTAAAACGAATGAACTCCTAAACACACAGAGTTAACGTTAAAAAAAAAAAAAAAAAAAAAAAAAAAAAAAAAAAAAAAGCAACACACAATGGCATAGGCCTAAAAGTTCTAATCTGTGTAACAATGGCTAACATCTGTCTGCATCTGACCCAGGAAGGTGAAAACTGTCTCTTCTGTCCATGTCCAGATGTCATCATCCAAAATCTAGAACTGTAACAGCAGCTTACTGCTTCTTCTATTTTTGCCAGAGACTCGCTCATCTGATTTACTACTACAGAGGCAGAAGTGGCAGGAGCTCTCTTCCACCCTATTAAAGCAGCAAAAACAAGCTGCAAGTGAGAGGAGACTGTGCAACTGACACACAGCACACAGTTTACCCAGCCCATGCCTGTCAGGCAGAAGATGGTAACCCTAGCTGGGGCTGGTTAGATTACTGGCTATGTTTGTCCTAGTTTCTCCTACGTACATTGGAACTGATGGCATGCCTCTTCCTATAGAAAGCTGCCTAGACCAAAGAATAACTTTGAGTCGACAACCAAATTAGATCTTTTAGTGCAAGAATTCCTCTAAAAAGACATTCCAGGCTTTAAAAAGGCTGAGCAACATCAGCTCACGGTGGCTCACGCCTGTAATCAATCCCAACACTTTGGGAGGCCAAGGTGGGCGGATCACCTGAGGTCAGAAGTTCAAGGCCAGCCTGGCCAAGATAGTGAAACCCCATCTCTAATAAAAAAAACACCAAAAAAAAAAAAAAAAAAATTAGCTGGGCGAGGTGGCACATGCCTGTAACCCCAGCTACTCAGGAGGCTAAGGCAGGAGAATAGCTTGAACCCAAGAGGCGGAGGCTGTGGTGAGCTGAGATCACGCCACTGCACTCTAGCCTGGGCAACAGAGTTAAGACTCCGTCTCCCCCACAAAAAAAAAAAAAAAAATTCCTTTAAAAAGGATTCAATAAATTTCAAGGAACTTACCTAAATTTCAAGGTTATTGTGTTTTTAATATTTACTAAAAACATATGAAATCTAATTGTATCTCTAGTTCAAATCAGAATCACATCTATAACAAAAGACTACTTAAATGGAGACATTACTGAGTTGCCAGGTACTGCCCAATGTATGAAAGGATGTGCTCTCCTTAAAATAGTTTCCACCAAGCCAAGGGCTGGGAAACATGATTTAGAGTAATGTCTTAAAATCATTTTTTCCCAGTCATAGAACTTTTGTTCAAAAGTCTCCAGAGGCCCAATTTATAAAGCGGTGAAAATAGAAAGTAGGGCCCATAAATTCTCTGTGCTTATACTGCTATTAAAGTCCATTTTATGATTTATAAAGCAACACCGCTTTAAAAACCTATGAGATGGAAATTTTTTTTTTTTTTTTAAGTAGAGACGGGGTTTCACCGTGGTCTCAATCTCCTGACCTCGTGATCCACCCGCCTCGGCCTCCCAAAGTGCCGGGATTACAAGCGTGAGCCACCGCGCCCGGCCGATGGAAATGTTATTACATGAAAGAGGGCACTTCTTTTTAGGCAGGTCACAAGAGTTATCTCAGTATAATTAAATTCAATATACTTTGGGAAAAGAGAGCACAGAAATTAATCACAAGTCAATTTTAGAAAGAGGTTATGAAGTGATAAAAACAATTATGGGAATACAAAAATGCAAATATTGAGAGAAATTTAAAAGTAGAATCAAAAGAAAGTTATTCACAAAAAACTGCCCGTGTGTGTGTGTGTGTGTGTAATGTCTTAATTAGTCCGGGCACGGTGGCTCAAGCCTGTAATCCCAGCACTTTGGGAGGCCAATGCAGGTGGATCACGAGGTCAGGAGATTGAGACCATCCTGGCTAACACGGTGAAACCCCGTCTCTACTAAAAATAGGAAAAATTAGCTGGGCGTGGTGGCACATGCCTGTAATCCCAGCTACTCGGGAGGCTGAGGCAAGAGAATCACTTGAACCCGGGAGGCGGAGGTTGCAGTGAGCTGAGATTGCGCCACTGCACTCCAGCCTGGGCAACGGAGTAAGACTCTGTCTCAAAAAAAAAATCAGATAGACATTCCAGGCTTTTCCCACAAAGGAAGCATTAGAAATACAGAGGTGACAGGAGGGGTTATAACCAAGGGTCTGCTGCAAAAGAAGGCCTTAACTTTCCCTCAGCCTCTTTTTATCACCTGTTCCTTTCACTCTGAATGTACTTTCATGGTTTCCTGTTCTCTCCCTGGTTGTCTGTCTGTCTCAGTTTTCTCTGCCTTGAATATTCTCTACTTTTTAAAAGAGCAACAATTCAACGCCTGATTAAGTGAAGGTAGGAGCAATCAGCCTGCTGTAACATTAAGAACCCAAATCATTAAAAGTGATCAATATAGGTAAGAAAAACACTCAAAAGAACAGCATTCCTTGCATTTAGGATATAAGAATAGTATAAACTTAACAGGAAGATGTAAAACTGGATTAGAAAAGAGAAAGGCTAGCAATCACAGTATGTTTTGCCAAAAGGATGAAAAAGCAAACAAAAGCAAAGTTAAGCAAAAAAAGCCTAGGTAGCATATGCAAATGTCTACCTTGATAGATGTAACCAGGGAGTTCTACAACAGGTGAACAGATTTTACACTTCCACCCCAATAATCTAAGTATGTTTGAAAGGGCAATAAAGTAAAGTCTAGTTATATAAGCACAGAGGGGATTAGAAGCTACTACTGAAAAGGGAATCAATGTCATTAAAAATCACCATCAATCTATATGAGGGAATTCAAATTGCAAAAATCTAGGGAATGGTCATAACCTCAGACTGCTGCTAAGTGGACTGAATATTTTACCCCCGAGTTTCTGGCAGTGAGATGATATAAGAGAGAAAAAAAGTAAGCAATTGATACTTGAAAATAACCAACTAACCAACTATAGTAACTTAAATTTTTGCACAGTACCTTTTTGGACCTAAATTTCATTTCTAAAATTGAGTATTTCTAATATAACTACTGGGTCTCCTGAGCTCCCAACCAAGTACCTTGCATAGGTAAAATATGCTGACACAAATTGGTAATTATCTCTGTGGCATTTCACTTTGTGGAAGATTTTTGTTATTGTTACAAAATGTGACAGTTAAGAATAATTCACGGGACAGGAACACAGGCTCACACCTATATTCCCGACACTTTGGGAGGCCAAGGTGGGCACACTGCTCAAGCCCAGGAGTTTGAGACTAGTCTGGCCAACGAAGAGAGATCTATCTCTACAAAAAAATACAACACATTAGCTGAGTGTGGTGGTGCATACTGTAGTCTCAGCTATTCAGGAGGCTGAGGCAGGAGGAGTGACTGGGCCCAGGAGGTCAAGGCTGCAGTGAACCAAGATTGAGCCACTGCACTCTAGCCTGGGCAACAGAATAAGACCCTGTCTCAAAACAAACAAACAAAAAACAAAACAAAAAAAACTAAGTTTTCCATAAGAATCTAGACAATGTAAAAATTTCTGAATGGTGGGGGAGGAGGGTTAAAGAAATAGAAATATTGTAAAAAGAATTTTTCTGGCTGGGCACAGTGGGAAACGCCTGTAATCCCAGCACTTTGGGAGGCCAAGGCAGGAGCATCATTTGAGCTCAGGCAAGACTAGCCTGGGCAACATGGCGCCATCTCTACAAAAAAATACAAAAAATAGTGAGGCATGATGGTGCCCACCTGTAGTCCCAGCTACTTGTGAGGCTGAAGTGGGAGGATCGCCTGAGCCCAGGAAGGTCAACACTGCAGTGAGACCTGATTGCACCACTACACTCCAGCATGGGCAACAGAGTGAGACCCTGCCTTACAAAACAAAATAAATAAAACATAAAAAATCTCCATTTCAGGCGGGGCGCGGTGGCTCATGCCTGTAATCCCAGCACTTTGGAAGGCCGAGGTGGGCGGATCACCTAAGGTCAGGAGTTCTAGACCAGTTTGGTCAACATGGTGAAACCCCATCTCTACTAAAAATACAAAAATTAGCTGGATGTGGTGGCAGGTGCCTGTAGTCCCAGCTTCTTGGGAGGCTGAGACAGGAGAATCGCTTGAACCCAGGAGGCGGAGGTTGCAGTGAGCCGACACCATGCTATTGCACTCCATCTTGGGCGATAGCGTGAGACTCTGTCACACACACACACACACACACACACAAAAGATTTCCATTTCAAATCTAAAATCACTGTACCAAAAAAGCACTACGTTTAATAATTTGTTGTATGCAAGTTGCCTTGCCTGTAAAATTATCACATGGTATACTGAAAGGATATGACAAAAACATCACCATTTTGAAAACTAAAAAGTTTTCCATTTCCTCCCCCATCCTTAATCACAGAAAGACTCTGTACTCAGCTCTGTACTATTGCTGTGTACTCAGCAATAGTATAGCCTCAGAGCCTTCCTTGGAGTATCTGTCACTAACCCTGACCCAACAGTCCTGTCAAATTGTGACCACCCTTCCAATCAAGTCGTACTTTCAGATCCCACACTAGTTCTGGAACTTAAGTGCATTTCTTAGTTGGTAACAATATACTGTAAGTTTATACTTTATTTAAGCTCCAGTGCTGATTTAAAAATCAGTATGTTAGGCCAGGCACGGTGGCTCACGCCTGGAATCCCAACACTTTAGGAGGCCAAGATGGGCAGATCACGAGGTCAGGAGATCGAGACCATCCTGGTTAACACGGTGAAACCCCTTCTCTACTAAAAAAATACAAAAAAATTAGCCAGCCATGGTGGCAGGCACCTGTAGTCCCAGCTACTCAGGAGGCTGAGGCAGGAGAATGGCGTGAACCTGGGAGGCAGAGCTTGCAAGTGAGCCAAGATCGTGCCACTGTACTCCAGCCTTGCTGACAGAGTGAGACTCTGTCTCCAAAAAAAAAAAAAAAAAAAGAATCAGTATGTTAGCCGGGCACAGTGGCTCATACCTGTAATCCCAGTACTTTGGGAGGCCAAGGCTGGCAGATCACCTGAGGTCAGGAGTTCGAGACCAGCCTGGCCAACATGGTGAAACTCTGTCTCTACTAAAAATACAAAAATTAGCCAGGCACAGTAGCAGGCACCTGTAATCCCAGCTACTCAGGAGGCTGAGGCATGAGAATCGCCTGAACCCAGGAGGCAGAGGCTGCAGTGAGCTGAGATCGTGCCATTGCACTCCAGCCTGAGTGACAAGAGTGAAACTCTGTCTCAAAAAAATCAGTATGTTGAACAAATTCTAGTTCAAGGAAGGTATTATTATCTGTATGGAATCTACTAAGTTCGGTCCTCATCTCTGTTCCAGTGGTGTCCAATCTTTAGGCTTCCTTGTGCCACACTGGAAGAGGAATTGTCTTAGGCCACAAATAAAATATACTAATGATAGCCGATGAGTTTAAAAAAAAAAAAATTTTGCAGGCTGGGCGCGGTGGCTCACACCTGTAATCCCAGCACTTTGGGAGGCCAAGGCAGGCGGATCACGAGGTCAGGAGATAGAGACCATCCTGGCTAACACGATGAAACCCCCTCTCTACTAACAATACAAAACATTAGCCAGGCGTGGTGGCACACGCCTGTTAATCCCAGCTACTCGGGAGGCTGAGCCAGGAGAACTGCTTGAACCTGGGAGGCGGAGGGGTTGCAGTGAGCCAAGATCGCACCACTGCTGTCCAGCCTGGGTGACAGAGCGAGACTCCGGCTCAAAAAAAAGAAAAAAAAAAAAAACTCGTGTTTTAAGAAAGTTCATAAATTTGTGTTAGGCTATATCCAAAGCCCATCCTGGACTACATGCAGCCCACAGGCCGCGGGTTGGACAAGTCTGTTGTAGAGTATTCCTCCCAGCTCTCTCCAACATGCACACGCTCACCCCAACAGCTATAAGAACTAGGAAGCAGCTAGTTTTAGTGGGAGATAAGCCTGCCTTGGAAAATAGCTAAGGAGAAAGAGTTGGAATAGAGGGCAAAAAATATTTCTAGCTTCCTAGGGACATACATTTTGCAAATGTTATCCCATAATGTACAAAAGAAGCCATCACCTTTCTGAAAGCAACTTTTTCATATCTGCATAGCAGGCCTCATGCAAGAAGGTTAAAAAGATAGCCATGGAGCACACCCATTCAGTAGTTAGCCCATACCTGTAGCTTTACACTTCCCTCTCTGGACTATGTCTTCACTCTAAAAAACCAAGGAAAGAAAAATCAATGGGCCATGCCTAGACATCCAGACATGACTCCAGATATATCACCTCTTTCCAAAGAAAAGCCCCTCTGTCACCATGGCAGAAGATAAAAATACAGAAGTACTCCTCCTGTGCCCTTTTTACTCAATACCTTAAAGATAAGTTGCATTTAATATCTCAAGGCTAATTTTAAGACACCATCAACTTAAATGATGGGGCAAGTAAAATACTAAAAGGTTTAAAAGGGTCTTGCCCTAAAATGTCATAACAAATAGCAAAACAATGACTGGAATTTATGAGGTTGAATTTCAGTACATCTAGGTCACCAAAACAATCATTTTTAACATCTACTTTTGTACGGGAGACTAAGAAAAGCTAATGGCTGTATAATTCTTTTAGCAATTAAGGATCGTGTTATTAATGTGGAGAGACCACACTATTTCCCCAAAGCAACCTTCCTGAATACATAGTTGCCGGGCATGAAACTCTACAAAAGCAACCAAGTTCCTGCCACTGTAAATGCATCTTGGTGGCCCTAGGGTGGCGGTGAACCACTGAAACCAAAAAAAATCAGAAGATGGGGAAGTTAATTGATGGTAAAAGCAAACAGAGGAACCACAAAACCAATTTGTTTTATTTTTAAACATATCAAACAATCTAGCAAGTAAAGATGGATTCTATAAAACTGCCCAAATTCCTACAAACTTCCACATACAACTCCTGCCAGCTGTATTTCTGTCTGGCTTTCACTACAGACAATAAACTATTCAAATTCACCAAGGACAATGTCTAAACTGGAAAGTACAAGAATTCCGACAGACAAAGCCAGACCCAGAACTAACTAGTAAGACACTGCCTATCCTCCCTGAAGACACAGAGATTTCTTAACTGGCATAAAATAGGTGCTCAAGAATTAACTTAATTTTTCATGCAGATTTAATTAGTTTCCAATTTTGCTAATAAAGTAGTGATAGTTCCAGTAATTTTAAGGGCAAAGTTTAAACTAATTAAAAAAAACCAGAACTTCCTAAAAGCATTTACTTGCACCTGCCTATACCATCAAAAGTTATCAAGAAGAAAGGAACTTCCATTTACTAAGTTCACAAACTTCATTCAATCCTTTATCATTATGACCATTTAAGGTAAGGACTACCCTAAGGATTCAGATGCTAAGGAAGATAATCTGCCCATGGCTTCTTGGTAGGTCTGTCTCTCTAGAGAAATGTGACCATAATTTAGGAGGTACCAACTTTTACTGGGATAGTGTGTCTTGAGAAGGCTCTGTAGTGATTATCACAGATGGTAAACAGCAAGTTAAATTTCTACTTGTTAAGAGTTCTTCTGGAAGATGTAAAGGGCCAAGAAAAGGCCAGGGAACCACGTTTCCCTCCAAATTTTACATGGAACACAGTTTGAAAAACTGTGTTATTATATGATTGGTTTTCATAGGCATCACTTCCACCCTCTGAGACCAGACTCAGACTGCAAGCTAGTCAGGGAATCTCCAAGATAAAGAGAGCAAAAGGGAGATCTGGAGTTCTTAAGAAAGACCAATACACGAAAGAGTAAAGGATTGGTATCTTAAGTCCCAGAGAACATAGCAGCCCTCGGGGGGCTAGGAACATTTTAACTGCCAGGCCAAGAGAAAGAAAAAAAAAATGAATTTCTTAAAAAAAAACCAACCAAACAAACAAACAAAAAACAAAAAACCTCCACATAAACGGGGTATCATCCTACTCCTAAGCCACCAAGACTTTTTAAAGGAAACCTCAAACACACACACGCACACACACCACACACAAATAAACAACACTGTACTCTTCCACACACGATTCTGTCACCTGGAGAAGGGCAAATGAATAGTCCAATACACAAAAAAGGTTGTTTGTTTTGAGACGGAGTTTCACTCTTGTTGCCCAGGCTGGAGTGCAATGACGCGATCTCGGCTTACTGCAACCTCCGCCTCCCAGGTTTAAGCAATTCTTTGCCTCAGCCTCCTGAGTAGCTGGGATTACAGGCATGCGCCACCACGCCCAGCTAATTTTGTGTTTTTAGTAGAGATGGGGGTTTCACCATGTTGTTCAGGCTAGTCTCGAACTCCTGACCTCAGGGGATCCGCCCACCTCAGCCTCCCAAAGTGCTGGGATTATAGGGGGTGAGCCACCGTGCCTGGCCTCAGAAAAGTTATATTTTTTTAAAGCTTTGTCTTCCCAGTTTTGCTTTTCCTATGTTATTTTATTGCCTATTCTGTGAGAAAACTGAAATGCTTTGGGGAGAGAGAAAAGCTGAATGGAAACTAAAAGCTTTGACTGTTTTACATCTTTCCTTTCATTTCTGTGGGGAACCAAAGGGCACATGCTCCGTGAGAAAGCCTGAACTGTTTGTACTGTATTTCCTTGGAGCTCCACGGATGTCTGTTTCTATTAACATTATCTCTACCTTTCTCTATCACAGTGCAAGAACCAGGAAGTTCTAAAGAGAACTTTAGAACCAGGTGGTTCTAAAGCGGAGTAAAAAAGCTAAGAGGGGGGCTGGGTGTGACTGTGCACACCTGCAGTCCTAGCAACTTGGAAGGCTAAGGCAGGAGCACTGCTTGAGCCTGGAAGTTTGAGGCTGTAGTGAGCTACGCTGGCACCACTGCACTCCAACTTAGGCCACACAGTGAGACCTTGTCCCCCGACCCTACTCCAAAATAAGGCTAAAGGGAAAAAAGAGCAAAAAAAAAATGTAGGGAACAGCCAGGTGTGGTGGCTCATGCCTATAATCCCAGCAATTTGGGAGGCCAAGGCAGGTGGATCACTTAAGGCCAGGAGTTCCAGATCAGCCTGGCCAATGTGAGAAAACACCGTCTCTACTAAAAATACAAACATTAGGCCGGACGCAGTGGCTCACGCCTATAATCCTAGTACCTTGGGAGGCCGGGGCGGGGGGCGTGGGGGGCACGTCACTTGAGGTCAGGAGTTCGAGACCAGTCTGGCCAATATGGTGAAACCCTGTCTCTACTAAAAATACAAAAATTAGCTGGGTGTGGTGCCTCAAAACAAAAAAGCTGGACATGGTGGCGTGCACCTGTAATCCCAGCTACTTGGGAGGCTAAGGCATAAGAATCACTTGAACTCGGGAAGTGGAGGTTGCAGTGAGCTGAGATCGCGCCACTGCATTCCAGCCTGGGCAACAGGGTGAGATACTGTCTCAAAAAAAAAAAAAAAAAAAAAAAAGTAAGGAAGTAGGGAGAGTGGCGAGAGCAAGATGAAGGGCAAGCTAGCTGAGAGTTCCAATATTATCTGCCTGCGATAAATGTTTAAAGACATTTAAAATACAACCTCATAAAGTTTTTTAATTGTTCTTGACTGACAGAAAAGGCTCTCAGATCCTCTAAAAGCCTTTCTTAGAATAGGCAAGGTAATAAGCTCTTTATTCTTGGTGTTTTCTACTGGCCTATACAGCTTGTATGCTGAGTAAATGACAAAGCATTGTCTTTCCCAGGATGACTGACACTGACTCAGTCACCATCAGCAGCTCTTACATAGCACGTGCTAGATCACAAACTCCAGAGACAAGGGCCTGTGGCACAATGATGTTCAATAACATACATAAGTCCTAAACCCATGAACTTGGCCTCATTAGTTAAGACTCACTGTGTTTTTTTTTTGCTTTTTTGTCTTTTTTTTTTTTTTTTTTTTTTGAGGGTCTCGTTCTGTTGCCCAGGCTGGAATGCAGCGGTGTCATCTCGGCTCACTGCAACCTCTGCCTCCTGGGCTCAAGCAATCCTCCCACCACGGCTTCCCAAGTAGCTTGAACTACAGGTGTGTACCACCACGCCCGGCTAATTTTTGTATTTTTTGTAGAGAAGGGGTTTTGCCATGTTGCCCAGGCTGGTCTTGAACTCCTGGGCTAAAGCGATCCACCCCCCTTGGCCTCACAAAGTGCTAGGATTACAGGTGCAAGCCCCCGCATCTGGCCAACACACTCTTACTAACAATTGTTAGTAAGCAACCTTAAAATTCCTTGAAAAACTTTTTTGATATAAGACAGGGAGCTAATAAAGAATTTAGCTAGAAAGAAAAAGAATTTAGCTGGGTACAGTGGCTCATACCTATAATCCCAACACTCTGGGAAGCTCCGGTGAGAGGACTGCTTGAGCCCACAAGTTTGAGACCAGCCTGGGCAACATCGTGAAACCCTGTTTCTACCCAAAAAGAAAAAAAAAAATTAGCTGGGCGTGGTGACATGTGTCTGTAGTCCCAGCTACTCGGAAGGCTGAGGTGGGGGGATTGCTTGAGCCCAGAGGTCGAGGCTGCAGTGAGCTGTGATGGCACCACTGCACTCCAGCCTAGGCAACAGAGCAAGATTGTCTCAAAAAACAAAACAAAAAAATAATTTAACAACTATCCAGATTAGAGGTTTTTAAACGATCTTAAAAGCAGAAGTGTTTTTCTCCTAAACATGAAAGTCAGGCTGTTCAGGTCAAAGATAGAGGAGGGAGAGGCAGGCCCCAACTATCACTATCAGTCTCTCTTGGCCCTCAGGATAATCTCTTGGCCCTCAGGATAACCTCTTGGGAAATATGAGGTAATCTCTCGGGAAATATGAGAACGAGATGAAATAATTCAAAACAATAGATAATTCACCAATATTATATCTGGCTTTGACATGAATGGTTTTTTGAGCAATAAATTTTTCTATCTTCAGAATCAATGTATTTAACATACCATCAGTGGCAATAAATGTGCATCTTTAAATTGATGGAATATGGCATTTAAAGTTTGTAAACCCTTATCACCTAAAAGTAAACAGAAATGTCTAGATATTTGTAAAGTGGCATTAAGTAAGAGCTAACATTTTTGAGCATTTACCATACACTATGACCTGTTTTGGGTGCTTTACATTTAATCCTCATATGTACGCTATCTCCACTTTGCAGATGAGAAAAGATACAAAGAGATGAAATGACTCCTCAAGATCACAGAGATCCGGGCTAAGAAGGCTGCTTCAGGTTAAAAATTGTCTCCAAGGAAGCTCGTGCACATAACCCACAGAAAGGTCTGTTTAAATGCTAAGGGCCATAACGTTGAGTCTGACCTTTTTTTTTTTTTTGAGACAGTCTCTCTCTGTTGTCCAGGCTGAAGTGAAGTGGCATGATCTCGACTCACTGCAACCTCTGCCTCCTTGGGTTCAAGTGTTTCTCGTGTCTCAGCCTCTCAAGCAGCTAGGACTACAGGCACAAGCCAGCAGGCCCAGCTAATGTTTTGTATTTTCAGCAGAAACAGGGTTTCCCCACATTGCCAAAGCTGGTCTTGAACTCCTGAGCTTAGGCAATCCACCCTCCTTGGCCTCCCAGAGTAAGCTAGGATTACAGGAGTGAGCCACTGTGCCTGGTTTTTTGTTTTGTTTTGTTTTGAGATGGGAGTCCCACTCTGTGGCCCAGGCTGGAGTGCAGCAGCATGATCTCTGCTCACTGCAACCTCCGCCTCCCGGGTTCAAACAATTCTCCTGCCTCAACCTCCTGCGTAGCTGGGACTACAGGCGCTCGCCACCAAGCCTGGCTAATTTTTTTGTATTTTTAGTAGAGACAGGGTTTCACTTTATTAGCCAGGATAGTCCTGATCTCCTGACCTCATGATCCACCTGCCTTGGCCTCCCAAAGTGCTGAGTGCTGGAATTACAGGCATGAGCCACCGTGCCCGGACTTTCTTTTTTTTTTTTTTTTTTTAGAGATGAGGGATCACTCTGCCCGGCTAATTTTTTTGTATTTTCAGTAGAGACAGAGTCTGGCCATGTTAGCCAGGCTGTCTCGAACTCCTGACCTCAAATAATTCGCCCGCCTCAGCCTCCCAAAGTGTTGGGATTACAGATGTGAGCCTCCGCATCCTGCCCAAACTTTTAAGTGGAAAAGAGAAAAAAGACAAATAATAGAAATAACTTGGGAAAAGTATATTCTCTTTAAAGTATTACTTTTTAGTCAGCTTGCAATGCCCTTTACTTCTTTCTTCCTGTTACATGCCTAGCTCAATAAGTAAGTTAGGCCCCCTGCTTTGGAAAACTCCATGTTCACCTACTCTCATGCCCCAGAGAGCCAAGTAATCACATAAAAGGATCAAGTGGGAAGCAGACCTCTCAGGAGCTGGAGGCCTGTAAACCCAACAATGCTTTAGGCTAAACTTCAGACTAAACTTTATGCTAAACCGTGTGAAAATGGACAAGTGAGATTTCCTGAAGACAAAATCCACAGCTTTCATCAGATTCTATAAGGGGTTCACAACCATTCTTAGAATGGTCCCCTCTTGGACTTCCAATACCTAGAGGATGGGACTAGATTAATCTAGACTAACACTAAGTCATCTAAAACTATAATTGTATTTTCTCTAAACAAGTTTTTAAACAGCTATCTAGTCCACATCACACACGATTCACCTCATTTAAAATGTTGTTAGTGATTTTAATCTCATTTCGAAATGTTGTTAGTGATTTTAATCTCATTTCAAAATGTTGTTAGTGAACTGTTTCAACTGACTTTCTCATTTATATTCACATCCACAGAACACCTGAATAAAAGTAACACATATCAGACCTTCAATTGTTGAACTTAATTCCCCAGTTTATCTGGTGTAATTTGTAAAGTTTCTATGAACTTTCCTGAATTGAGACATACTTGCACTTCCTAGTTTTTTGGGGGTTTTCCCCCTTGAAATTGCAGGTACTGTAAAAGCAACATGGTGGGCAGCACCCCCCCTTTTTTTTTTTTGAGACAGACTCTCGCTCTGTAGCCCAGGCTGGAGTGCAGTGGTGCGATCTCAGCTCACTGCAAGCTCCGCCTCCCGGGTTCATGCCATTCTCCTGCCTCAGCCTTCCGAGTAGCTGGGACTACAGGCACCAGTCACCACGCCCGACTAATTTTTTGTATTTTTAGTAGAGATGGGGTTTCACCGTGTTAGCCAGAATGGTCTCGATCTCCTGACCTTGTGATCCGCCCACCTCGGCCTCCCAAAGTGCTGGGATTACAGGTGTGAGCCACTGCGCCCAGCCACCCTTTTTTTTTTTTTTAAACAAAATATTTCATAATTATTCCTTCCTATTTTAATTTTTCCATTTCCCCAACTTTAATTAATTAATTATACTTATAACCATATTTTGGTTTATCTTCTACCAGGATTTCTTCCATGCATACAATAAAATGTACAAACACTCAAATACACAAAATTTTCCTTTTTTTTTCTCCCCTCCAGATGGAGTCTTGTTCTGTTGCCCAGGCTGGAGTGCAGTGGCATGATCTCAGCTCACTGCAGCCTCTGCCTCCCGGGTTCAAGCAATTCTCCTGCCTCAGCCTCCCAAGTAGCTGGGACTACAGGCGTGCACTACCACGCCCAGCTGATTTTTGTATTTTTTAGTACAGACTGGGTTTCAGCATGTTGGCCAGGCTGGTCTTGAACTCTTGACCTCAAGTGATGGGCTCACCTTGGCCTCCCAAAGTGCTGGGATTACAGGTATGAGCCACCATGCCTGGCCTCAAATACACAGAATTTTCAAATTCAATATTATGCTAAGTATCATACTGCACAACCTACTTTTTTGCACCTAACAATGACGAACATTTTCTCGTAAGCAGCCATTATTAAAGGATCAAAGCCACAAATGGCCTAAAGCTTGACTCTGCCAATAGCATCCTTGCATATTCACAACCAATAAATAGAACAACTATTTCATAAAACATAATTATTAAATCCTCAGAAATCATACAAAAAAAGTAGTAGACGAAAGTTGGATGGGAGTGGGCTCTTTATTCTCCTCCTTCCTCCCTAATCTAGCTCACCTCCCATTTAGTTATATGATCTTTCCACGAGTACATAAGCACCTAAACCAGAGGTCGTCTCACCTGAGAGGCACTCTATTTTAGAGGCACTCAGATGAGGCAAACAGAGCATGCAAAAAACATTTTTAAAAATCTCTTTTTGGCCAGGCATGATGGCTCATGCCTGTAATCCCAGCACTTTGGGAGGCCAAGGCAGGAACATCTCTAGCTTCCAGGAGTTTGAGACCAGCCTTGGCAACATAGCAAGACCCCATCTCTACGAAAAAAAAAAAAAAAAAATCAGACAGGCATGGCGGCACACGCCTGTAGCCCAAATCTGGATGCTGAGGTAGGAGGATTGCTTAAGTCCAGAAGTTTGAGGCTGCAGTGAGCCATGATCGTGCCACTGCACTCCAGTCTGGGTGACAGAGCAAGACCTTGTTTCAAAAAATAAATTAATAATTTTAAAAATCTCTTTTCCTATTTCCTCCCCAAATGCCCACACACTGGGTGTAACTCTCAAATCCTCCGTATTTCCTCTCTGCTCCCCAAACAGCTTCCTACTGTGGTGAGAGCTGGGAGGTGGGAGGAGGAATCTAATTCTTTCTATAGTTCCTGTTTCTTTCCCATGGCAGTACTGTCAACAATGGACAACAAATTGCTGAATGCAGCAGTAGCAATTTACATATGGTAGCTAAGCTAACGCACAGCTTTCTCTGGGCAGAATTACTAACGCTTCTACCTATCATTGCAGTTTGAACCCAATGTTCCAGGCACATCAGTGTTAAGTATTTGCCTGGTGGCTTCCACCTTCAAAGGCACAGGGAATGATACACAGAAATAATACACAGAAGTGAGGGAGGTGGAGGAAGTGGGAGCTCTGAACCCACCAAGGGAGGGTGCTAGCTACAAGGACTGTGACACCAGACAAAGTACCTAATTCAAACCCAAAGGCTCAGTCATTCAACCTTTCCATAACATTCATGATCACTTGCTCAAATTTGGCATGTTCTAAGGCCACAGTTCCTTCTTAGTTTCACTGCCCTGCCATGAGGCCAAATCTGTCTCATCTAGTGAGTCACTACTGCTCCTCTTTCCAACTGCATTTTGATTTCAGCCCACTTGTGCAGCTCATCAGGGCTGCACCATATGTTAGTACCATGTAGGCAGAATGTGACTAATTTTTTTCTCAAGCACTGTCAGTTACTTTTAAAATCACCTTATAATCTTGATGTCTCTTGCAGAGTCATTATAATACATAACCTTTGGAAAGGACTATAATTATTTTTCTGAGTGCTCAAAGGAGTTTGTTCAGCATTTTCATTCCCATTTTTCAGATGAAAGAACTAAAGGGAAGATGAGGGATTAAGAGACCTGGGTTCCACAACCAACCACTGGGACTTGGACTTTCTTGAGTCACAGTGCTGTATTTGGTAAAATAAGGCAGCTTGTAAAATGCTTTTTATTGGGAAACTCAAAATATTACTTTGCCTCTCTTTATTGTTTATTTATTTTTTTTTAGATAGAGTCTCGCTCTGTCACCCAGGCTAGAGGGCAGTGGTGCGATCTTGGCTCCCTGCAACCTCTGCCTCCTGGGTTCAACATGGTGAAACCCTATCTCTACTAAAAATACAAAAATTAGCCGGGCGTGGTGGCAGGCGCCTGTAATCTCAGCTACTTGGGAGGCTACGGCAGGAAGAACTGCTTGAACCCGGGAGGTGAGCTGAGATCACGTCACTGCACTCCAGCCTGGGTGATAGAGCGAGACTCTGTCTCAAAATAAAAAATAAAAATAAAAAGAGAAAGAAAAGGACTGAGTGGCCCATGGACCACAAATGTTTTTTGAATTGGTCAAGATCATAAGTGAGTGAAAGTAATGCTCTAATACACTGAAAGTAAAATAGAGATGACTTGCAGGTTTAGCTGGTATCACCAAATTCCCCCAAATTTAGTTTAAAAGGAAGGGGAGCAGCTGCTTCCATCTCCTCTAGGCAACTTGCCTCTTCTCCGGCAATAACAGCAGTAATGGTTGCTACAGCTGATAATTAAGCTCATCTCAAAACAGTTTCTTAAATCTTCCAGGTATTGCAGATCCTATGTTTATTCTATCAACTCTTTAGGGTAACTGCTTGACTGACATTACAATTATTAGGCCTCTCCATCTCCATTAATAATAATCCTTTTTTTTGTTGTTTTTTTTTTAGACAGAGTCTCACTCTGTTGCCTAGGCTGGAGTGCAGTGGCATGATCTTGGCTCACTGCAACCTCCAACTCCCAGTTGCAAGCAATTCTCCTGCCTCAGCCTCCCCAGTAGCTGGGACTACAGGCCCAAGCCACCAAGCCTGGCTAATTTTTGTATTTTTTTAGTAGAGACAAGGTTTCACCATGTTGGCCAGGCTGGTTTTGAATCACCTCAGGTGATCCACTTGCCTCAGTGTCCCCAAGTGCTGGGATTACAGACATGAGCCACCACGCCCAGCTCACTAATATTTTTCAATGGATAATATCACTTGCAAAATATAAAAAGGAATAGTATCTCATCAATATTGAAAACTGAGCTGAGCACAGTGGCTCACACTTATAATCTCAGCACTTTGGGAGGAGGCCTGCTTGAGCCCACAAGTTCCAGACCAGCCCAGGCAATATAGTGAGACTTATCTCACAAAAAAATTTAAAAATTAGCTAGGTGTAGTGGTGCGTGCCTGTAGTCCCAGTTACTTGGGAAGCTGAGGCGGGAGAATCACTTGAGCCCAGGAGGTCAGGGCTGCAGCGAACTGTGATCATGCCACTGCACTCCAGCCTGGACAACTGAGAGAGAGCCTGTCTAAAAAAAGCAATCAGACAAAAAAAAAAAAAAAAAAAAAAAAAAAAGATATGCCCTTTGAATTCAGCAATCCCAGTTCTAGAAATATAGCTTACAAATAATCTTGTATCTGATGTATACAAAGTCTGCAAAGGGGCATTCATAAGAACACTGTTTATATCAGCAAAATCTGAAAACATATGCCCATTAATTGAAGGCTATTAAATACAGTATAGCCATACAACAGAACACTATGTAGCTATTAAAGAAAGTAAGGCAGCTAACTGATCAAAACGTATTCATACAATAAGAAAGGAATTACACATGGCTTGTATATGAACAGAGTATCTCTGGATGGATAAAGAAATAATTGCTAACAGTAGTTGTAGAGGTGGAACAGTGGTTGAAATGTTTACATGTGAACACGTTACCTATTCTACAGAAATTTTTTTTTTTTTTTTTTTTTTTTTTTTGAGACGAAGTTATGCTCTTGTTGCCCAGGCTAGAGTGCAATGGCGCAATATTGGCTCACTGCAACCTCCGCCTCCCGGGTTCAAGCAATTCTACTGCCTCAGCCTCCCAAGCAGCTGGGATTATAGGCACCTGCCACCACACCCAGCTACTTTTTTGTATTTTTAGTAAAGACGGGGTTTCACCATGTTGGCCAAGCTGGTCTCGAACTCCTGACCTTAGGTGATCGACCTGAAGTGCTAGGATTACAGGCATGAGCCACTGTGCCCGGCCTACTGAAATTTTTTTAAAGAAAACTCGAGCTTTTGGAGCACAGCAACCTAGCCTGCAGACGCCATATCCCCTTGTCCACTTCCCCTTGCAACCCGTAAGTCCATTCCTACCACTTAAAAAAAGGAAAACTCGTGGAACTATAAAGCACAAAGTAAAGAAAAACCTCAACTCATACTCTTTTCCAAAACAGCATTTTGGTTTTGTATTTTTTTCCTGCTTTGCCTGAAACTTGTGTGTGGAAACTGTCATTGTCCAGGTGATCCAGCAGTATATCATAATTACATCACACCACTTTAAATGACCCCAGCAACTCAAACAACGTTCATGCAGCTGGGACCTCAAACCTCATGTATGGCCTTTTACAAAGTCTGAAGCTATTTTCAATCACTCAGCTGTATATCTATACATTTTCTTCAATCAACCTTTCCTGCCAAGGCAAAGTGCAACATTAGCTGGATTCCAGTAAAGGCAAGGGACAGGGTGAGATAATATGTCAAAACAAGTTCTATAAATACAGCTTTTGGCTTGTATCTCAAAAAGGAATCAAAAGAGCTTCAAGTTTAAACAGAAAAACCCTACAGTCCCTGCAGTATCTTACTTGAAGGCTCTAGAGAACAGAAGACACCAGGGATCTGGAATCTTATTTATCGCACTGTAATATCTTGTCTTATCCTCTCCCTCTCCTTTATCTCAGGGGGAGGTTTAGATGCAATTGCAAGCTTTATCATTCCAACTCTGCATCTCCCCTGCTCTTTTCTTATCTTACCTCTACCCTACCAAACACATCAATTTCCTTCCTCTCTGTGAGGCTGCTCCACCTCTTAGGCAGACAGGCCCAACACACACAACATACAACAGTCTTTCCTTAGCAGTAGCCACCTAACTTCTATCATCTCCAAAATCCTTGACCAAGCAGCCAAGAACCCTGCCTGTACCATCTGCCCCAACCTCACCATCAAACACACGGGCACTCATGCAGGATGCTTCCATATGGTCTTGTTTCAGGAGCTTTGCCTTGTTCTGTTGAAAAGCAGGAAACTTTATTTTCTTTCCGTTCTTAAATTCTTAATTCTATAAAACTAGAGAAACCAGAAACTACTTCTGTAGACACACTTCCTGAGACAGTTAGGTTATAGGCCAGAAAATGCAAATTTTGTACCTCTGCTTCAGCCAATCAGGGAATATGTTCAGCAAAGCTTGATTCACCCTAAAGGACGCACAGCCCTAGCACAAATTCTATTCTATTATCACTTTTTTTAAAAAGTTACTTTGGCTGGCCTGTAATCCCAGCACTTTGGGAGGCCGAGGCAGGTGGATCACTTGAGGTCAGGAGTTTGAGACCAGCCTGGCCAACAAGGTGAAACCCCATCTCTACTAAAAATACAAACAAATTGGCCCGGTGTGGTGGCAGGAACCTGTAATCCCAGCTACTTGGGAAGCTGAGGCAGGAGAATCACTTGAACCGGGAGGCAGAGGTTGCAGTGAGCTGAGATCACGCCACTGCACTCCGGCCTGTGCGACAAAGCGAGACTCCATCTCTAAATAAATAAATAAATAAATAAATAAGGTACTTCAATTATCATGCTTTCATCACTCTGCAATTGTGCTCCTAAAGGTGCTTCTCGCCGGGCGCGGTGGCTCACGCCTGTAATCCCTGCACTTGCACTTTGGGAGGCCAAGGCGGGCGGATCACGAGGTCAGGAGATCGAGACCATCCTGGCTAACACGGTGAAACCCCGTCTCTACTGAAAATACAAAAAAATTAGCCGGGTGTGGTGGCAGGCGCCTGTAGTCACCGCTACTCGGGAGGCTGAGGCAGGAGAATGGCATGAACCTGGGAGGCAGAGCTTGTAGTGAGCTGAGATCGCGCCACTGCACTCCACCCTGGGCAACAGAGCGAGACTCTGTCTCAAAAAAAAAAAAAAAAAAAAAAGGAGTGCTTCTCACATTTAAATACCCACTTAAATCATCTGTCACATCCTTCAAATCACTCCTAAAAAAATCTTAACTGTTCCACAAAATTTAACTTGTCAGTGCTTTGATTTCATTTTTACAAAAACAAGTTCTTAAAAAAAAAGCCAGGAGATCTATCAATCAAAAAAGCAACTACATTTTTAGAAAACATCTACTATATACCCAGAACTAAGGAGAGTACCAAAAAAAGGCCCAATCCCTGTCCTTTAGGAGTTAACGGTTTTGTTCAGAAAATAACGACTTGCACTAGAAACAAGAAACATGGGACAGCATCTATCTAAGGGAAAATGTTACCATAAATGTGAAAGACTTAAAAAATCTCAGGAGAGCTGATTCTTATTTCCCTGTCTAAATCAAATTTTTGTGCCATTTCATCACACTGTCCATGGTATAATACATTTTTTGCTACCCTCCACTGAATTACATGGCCTACTAATAATTCCCTCATCATCATTTCTTTTGAACAGACTTCTCTGTGTTTTCCTGTCACTCTCACACAGATTTTAAGTTTATGGACATGGCAAAACTTGCTGGTTCTCCCTTCCCATGCGCCCCTTGTAAGGGCATCTCTGGAAGATATGTGGTGCAGGAAACGAGGTAAAGAAGCGGGCCGGGCACTGTGGCTCATGTGTAACCCCAGCACTTTGGGAAGCCGAGGTGGGCAAATCACTTGAGCTCAGGAGTTCAAGACCAGCCTGGCCAACACGGCAAAACCCTACCTCTACCCAAAAAATACAAAAAAATTAACTGGGCATGGCGGCATGTGCCTGTAGTCCCAGCCACTCAGGAGGCTGAGGTGGGAGGATCGACCCTGGGAGCAGAGGTTGTGGTGAGCCAAGATCGCGCCACTGCCCTCCAGCCTGGGTGACAGTGAGAACCAATCTCTTCCCACGCCCCACCCCCACCCCCACCCCCAAAAAAAGGCTAAAATTAATTCTGCTTTCAATATCTTCAGTAAATAGTCTGGTACTAGTGGAGATAAACTAGTAATTTTAGAGATGTTTCACAAACTTGTTACTTGGCTTGCTGTTCTTTACCGTCAATAAATGAATTAGAGGGCCGGGCGTTGTGGTTCATGCCTGTAATCCCAGCACTTTGGGAGGCCAAGATGGGCGGATCACGAAGTTAGGAGACCGAGACCATCCTGGCTAATACAGTGAAACCCCGTCTCTACTAAAAATACAAAAAAATTAGCCGGGCGTAGTGGCGGGTGCCTGTAGTCCCAGCTACTCAGGAGACTGAGGCAGGAGAATGGCGTGAACCCAGGAGGCGGAGCTTGCAGTAAGCCGAGATCGCGCCACTGCACTCCAGCCTGGGCGACTGAGCAAGACTCCGTATAAAAAATAAATGAACTAGTACAGTTGATGGTGATCTGCAAAACCAATATCATATAGTTATTTTCATAAGGAAATTCTAAAATAAAAATGGGTTTAGACTGATTCATAATTTAATAATCTCAAATAATAAAGTGTGCTAATAAAATAGACAAATATTTACTACAAACCCACAATGTACCCTATACCTAGACTCTAGAGTCATACCACTGCTTTCTAATCCCAGTTTTGCTGCTTGCTAGCCAGGTAACTGGGGAAATTGTTTAACTTCTTCATAAATACCTCTGTTTCTTCATGCACAAAGTGGTTACAGAAACAGTATCTACCTTACAGGATATTTGTTAGAATTAAATTATTTATATATGTAAAGCATTTAGAATAGTGCCTGACACGGGCCGGGTGCGGTGGCTCACGCTTGTAATCCCAGCACTTCAGGAGGCCGAGGCGGGCGGATCACGAGGTCAGGAGATCGAGACCACGGTGAAACCCCGTCTCTACTAAAAATACCAAAAAATTAGCCGGGCGTGGTGGCGAGCGCCTGTAGTCCCAGCTACTCGGAGAGGCTGAGGCAGGAGAATGGCGTGAACCTGGGAGGCGGAGCTTGCCGTGAGCCGAGATCGCGCCACTGCACTCCAGCCTGGGCGACAGAGCGAGACTCCGTCTCAAAAAAAAAAAAAAAAAAGAATAGTGCCTGACACAAAGAAAGTGCTCAATAAACATTTCCTACTATTATTATTCTGGGCACTAAGCTTGGTGTCTATGGTGGAAAAGAATGAGTCCCAAAACATTTCAGTCTGTTACACGATGATTCCATCTCTTCAAAATAAAGTACTTGATCTTAAGATGTACTGTACAACGCTCAATTGTTATGTTACTCAAAGACAACAGGTTCGTCTGTTTACTGAGCTGGAAACATAGTATGTAGTTTCACTTTTTAAAATGCAACAGCTATGCTAATTTTTTTTTTTTTTTAGACAGGTTTCGCTCTTGTTGCCCAGGCTGGAGTGCAACGGCATGATCTCAGCTCATCGCAACCTCCATCTCCCGGATTCGAGAGATTCTCCTGCCTCAGCCTCCCGAGTAGCTGGGATTACTGCCACCAAGCCTGGCTAATTTTTTTTGTATTTTTAGTACAGACGGGGTTTCTCCATGTTGGTCAGGCTGGTCTTGAACTCCCAACCTCAGGTGATCCGCCTGCCTCGGCCTCCCAAAGTGCTAAGATTACAGGTGTGAGCCACCTTGCCCGGGTGAAATTTTTTTTATCATTAACACTGGAAGTAGGCCGGGCATGGTGCTCAAGCCTGTAACCCCAGCACTTTGGGAGGCCAAGGCAGGTGGATCTGAGATCAGGAGTTGGAGACCAGCCTGGCCAACATGGTGAAACCCCATCTCTACTAAAAATACAAAAATTAGCTGGGCATGGTGGTGGGCATCTGAAGTCCCAGCTACTACTCCGGAGGCTGAGTCAGGAGAACCCGGGAGGCAGAGGTTGCAGTGAGCTGAGATTGCGCCATTGCACTCCAGCCTGGGTGAGAGCAAGATTCAGTCTTAAAAAAAAACGAAACGAAACAAAACAAAACAAAACAACGCCAGGCACAGTGGCTCAGGCCTGTAATCCCAGCACTTCAGGGGGCCAAGGTGGGTGGATCACCTGAGGTCAGGAGTTCAAGACCAGCGTGGCCAACGTGGTGAAACCCCATCTCTACTAAAATACAAAAATTAGCCAGGTGTGGTGGCGGGCGCCTGTAGTCACAGCTACTTGGAGGCTGAGGCAGGAGAAATGCTTGAACCCGGGAGGAGGCGGCTGCAGTGAGCCGAGTTCGTGCCACTGCACTCCAGCCTGGGTGACAGAGCGAGACTCCGTCTCCAAAAAAAAGCAAACTTGAAGTAATAAAATAGGCTTCATTTACTTAAAAAAAATTGGGTACCTGAGATTATTCCAAAGTATTTCCTAGCAGGAGGGGGAAATGAATAGGTAAGAATTCTGGCAGCAATAGGCTGACAGATCTTGCACCTCCAACTGGGCCTGTTAGAGGCCAGTATATCTTCATTATGGATTACCAAACCACTTGTTCTGAGAGCACTTATTCATGTATAAACATTTATTCATTCCTTTCATCAAACCAAAAAAAATTTTTTTTTTTCGTGAAGCTTTCAAAATGGACACACTGGAAAAACATAAACTAATAAAATGAGACCAGGGAAGTTATAAATTTTAAAAAAGGCCAAGAACAAAAAGAAAGCTAGAATATAGGTGTGCTAATCAGAGTGTCACTTACTGAGGCTGAGCTGTAAAATCAAAGAGCTGCCACTGATTTTAATCTCCAACGACAGGCTCTACATACGGTGCACAATGATTCATAGTATAAATGGGAAAACATTAGGACAGTAAAATGAGATACGCACTAAGAATAGCCAAGAAAGAGAAGATGAAGCAGAATTTTAGAACGTCAGTAAATATACAGAATCCAGAAGAGGCTAAGCACCAGGTCCTAGACCCTAAACAAATAAGCATCCAAAACGTACAATGGACAAGGTGCAGAAGAGATCCCTAAGTGATTCAGAGCCAGAAGACATCAGTGTATATAGTCACACAGAACTCTGCATCCATACTACACAGCCACAGAAGAAGCTGCCTCAATCAAGGTGTTTCTCCAGCATTTAATAACATCCTTTCCTCTCCTCATTGACTACAGTTACAAATAGTATGTGCAGAGAACTGTCTCATCCCCACTCAGCTGACAAGTTCTATTCCCAACACTGCATGCTTATGACTCATGAGGGGATGGGGGAGGGGAGTGAAAGGAAACTGTAAAACAAAGCAACAAACTTGAATTTAGACTTAAACTGACCAGGAGTAAGGAATTCATCTCTGTTTAATTAGAATATCTCATAACAAACCAAGAAAGTATCCTCTTAAGATACAGTAACAAACCCAGTATCTTCTGAAAATAACCCGAAATTTGTCTACATGTCATGTCTTCTGCTATTCCTTAAATAGACACGACACCAAAAGGCATTACAAGACCTCTGTAAGGCCAAACTTTACAAAGCACTCGAACAGCGCAAACAGCATAGGTTGCTGTGGGGCCCAAAGCAACAGGGCATTCCCCACAGTTCCTTTCCTGGCAGAGAGGGAAGTCACCACGCTTAACCCCTACCGCACTCTTCCAAGATGTGCACTAAATCATTTCTTAAAGGGGTGGAGGTGCCTCCATCTTTTTATACTCAAATTTTATGTCAAAAAATTTGTGTGCCAGGAAAGGAATTCAATATTACCCCAAGAGCTGATCTTTGTGACCTGTAACAAAACAAAGAGGAAAAAAAAACACTACTACTTCAACAAGGTATGTTTCTAACGGAACCCAAAGACCACTTCTGACATCACATTTCCCTGTTTGGTACCCTCTCGCCAAGATTTTGTTAAATACAAATCTCGTCTCCTCACCCCATCCCTAACATCCTGAAGCATTCTCTACAATTTACAACTGACAAACCTAAACACAGCAAAACAACAAAGACAGACAAGTCACCTCTTTCACTTGAAAACCTCAGTCCTCCACAGAAACGCACACAGACAGACAGATGGACGCACGTAAGAACACAAGCTGTGTGCCCTGGCTGAATCCTGAGCAGGTCTGAGCTGGTGCGGGTGCCAAAGGGTGGCCACACGGCCTGGCTAGTGGGCTGCTCCTGCTGTTGCTGTACAAATATAGAAAGCTAAAAAGTGGAACAGCAGCTTCAGCAGAACAGATTCTGCTCCGTGCTCAGAGAGGGAGGAGCAGGGAACTGAACAGCTTTACCCATACATGGTTGCTGAAAGGGGGCCATTAGTGAAAGCCCAATTATCTCACACACATGCATTCTGTTCACATGCTCCAGACAAAAAACAGAAACACACAGGCTGGTACTTGAAGTAAGGTTTGAGATATTCTATTTCAGTCAAGGAACTTCCAAATAATTTCAGTCACTGACACCAAGAATCCCTCAGCCAGGGGAAATGGAAAAGACATTTGAAAACCTTTACTAGGTCAGATTCTTACCAGATCAGCAGTAGTGGTGAGGCTCAATTTATCATTTAAATCCTAAAATTTAACATGCAAAAAAAGGTTATTCTCCATTCGAGTGAACGATGTTAACTTTCACTAGCTCCTTGCTGCTTTCACAATGAAGGTCTCATTCCAACTGTGTATGTTTTCAGCTCTTTTTTATTTTCTGGTTGATACAAGTTAAAATAAACTCTAATATAATTTTTAAAATCTATGTCTCAGGATGATGGCTTATATAACCAGAAGCCAAATATTTGTGTTCCAAAAATTATTTTACTTAGAACAATTCATTTAGATTCACTTCAATGTGAAGTATGTGAAAAGCTTAATTGCTGACCAGAGTGAACTTTCCAACAATAAGAAATGCATGGCTGATTGGCTCAAATGATTCTATTCTTCAGCCCTTACTGAAGTAGTTAGTGCATACCACCTATGTAATTTTATTCCACCCTTATAGAGATGGGGTTTCACCATGCTGCCCAGGCGGGTCTCAAACTCCTAGGTACAAGTGATCCACCCACTTCGGCTTGCCAAAGTGCTGGGATTACTGGCGTGAGCCGCCAAGCCCAGCCTGGTTATGTATTGATTCAGTATCATAGGGGCTACAGCACAAATCAAAACCATACTGTCAGTGACCTCCAATCTAGTTCCTAGATGAGATTAACAAGAGATAATAATAAAGGCAGACAGTACATGACTACTGCACTAAAGCGTGGGGGTACAAACTATAAATGCTATACACATTAAGAGAAGAGAGGCTGGCCTTGATAGCTCACATGTGTAATCTCAGCACTTTGGGAGGCCGAGGTGGGTGGACTACTTGAGCCCAGGAGTTTGAGACCAGCCTGGGCAATGTGGCGAGAACCCGTCTCTATCCACAAACAAACAAACAAAGGAAGAAAGAAAAGAGAGAAGAGAGACTGAGAACAGACAGACAGACCTAGACTTTCTTGCTTATCCCACCTACCAGAATGCTCATTAAGGGCACCTGCACGCCAGGAGTGGTGGCTCACGTCTGTAATCCCAGCACTTTCGGAGGCCAAGGTGGGCAGATCACCTGAGGTCCAGAGTTCGAGACCAGCCTGACCAACAGGGAGAAACCCCGTCTCTACTAAAAATACCATATTAGCCAGGTGTGGTGGTGCATGCCTGTAATCCCAGCTACTGGGGTGGCTGAGGCAGGAGAATCGCTTGAATCTGGGAAGCGGAGGTTGCAGTGAGCCAAGATTGTGCCATCGCACTCCAGCTTGGGTAACAAGAGCAAAACTCCGTCTCAAGGAAGAAAAAAAAAAAAGGCACCTGCGGTATCTTAAACGTGAAGAATATAGGATTTGAAGAAGATGATTTCTAAGATCCCTCCATTTCTGAAATTCTGAGTCTGTGGTTTCGACCTAAAATGTTTCATAGTATGAGATTAATACCACACTGCTTATGCAAGCAAAATTATAGTTTTTGCCTACTTTAGAGAAAATATATTCTAAAGTAAGATAAAAATAAATTCAGACCATAACTCAGCATCCACTGTAACATTTCTCATATAACACTTTCAGGAAAACGTTCTTCCATCTGAGACATTTCTGCCTAGCCTGTTGAATAAATTTTAAACCACTATTAAGAAAAAAAAACAAAAACCCTGTCACAGGGAAATAAAATGGTGGAACTAGAAATGTTTATGCTGATATAACTATGAGATCCTTGATTATAAAACACTACTAAGTTAACCAGTCATCAAAAGGAGTTCCAGGCCGGGCAGTGGTGGCTCATGCCTGCGACCAAGACGGATCACCTGAGGTTAGGAGTTCGAGACCAGCCTGGCCAACAAGGTGAAACCCTGTCTCTATTAAAAATACAAAAATTAGCTGGGCGTGGTGGCACGTGCCTGTAGTCCCAGCTACTCAGGGGGCTGAGGTGGGAAGATTCCTTGAGCCCAGGAGATCAAGACTGCAGTTAGCCGTGATCGTGCCACCGCACTCCAGCTTGGGTGACAAAGTGAGACCCTGCCTCAAAAAATAAAAAAAATTAAGTAAAAGCCTCTTAAGTAAAAGCCTCTTAACTGGGCCAGATGCAGTGTTTCACCCCTGTAATACCAGCACTTTGAGAGGTCAAGGGAGAGGATCACTTGAGACCAGGAGTTCAAGTACACCCTGGGCAACATAGACCCTGTCTCTACAAAACTTAAAAAAAAAAATCAAGCCTCTTCATTGTATATACTGGCTTATTCATTGCATATACTGGCTTCATTGTATATACTGTACTTAATTTTTTAAGAATCTGAGCAGTCCTATTATAGCAACTTTGACTTCCCAAGGAGTAGTTTACTGTGAATTAATATGCTTTTATCGTGTTTAAGATCACAGCTTTAATTACCTGTATGTACTCTACTAAAAATACTTGTGTGAAGGCAATTAAGTAAAAATACAGAACACAAAGCAGGCCAGGTGTGGTGGCTCATGCCTGTAACCTCAGCACTTTGGGAGGCCAAGGCGGGTGGATCACCTGAGGTGAGGAGTTCAAGACCAGCCTGGCCAACATGGTGAAACCCCATCTCCACTAAAAATACAAAAATTAGCTCGGCGTAGTGGTGCGTGCCTGTAATCCCAGCTACTCCGGAGGCTGAGACAGGAGAATTGGTTGAACCCGAGAGGCGGAGGTTGCAGTGAGCCAGGATCGCACCATTGCACTCTGGCCTGGGTGACAAGAGTGAAACTCTGTCCCCCATCCCCCCACACCTCCCCCCAAAAATCACACAACAATACACCACAGTTGTGTACATGAAGAGGAATTGCTCCAAGTATAACCTCAAAATCAGTGCCACTGCACTCCAGCCTGGGCGACAGAGCGAGACTCCGTCTCAAAAAAAAAAAAAAAAAAAAAAAAAAAAAATCAAAATGACTATAAACACGTAAAGTATGGCCTTTGATATGTCAGCTCTCCTCCCTTATTTCCTCAAGAGAAATACGGGATTGGACTAGATCAGGGGTCCATATCTATGGCCCACTGACATTTCATGAATTCAAAAAACTTCCTTATACTATACGTAAAACTCTACCTCTGTATGCATTTATAAGGAAGTGGATTCACAACTTTTACCAGATTTTCAGTTTAAGGACTCAAGACAACAATATACAGCTATCCCATCTCACATTTTTTTAAAAAGTTAAAGTTTGGCCAGGCACAGTGGCTCACACCTGTAATACAAGCACTTTGGGAGGCTGAGGTGGGAGGACTGTTCATTGAGGCCAGGAGTTTGAGGCTGCAGCGAGCTACGATTGTGCCACTGCACTCCAGCCTGGAAAACAGCAAGATCCTGTCTCTTAAAAAAATAAAAATAAAAATTGGGAGGTCGAGACAGAGGTATCACTTGAGGCCAAGAGTTTGAGACCAGTCTGAGCAATACAGTGAGACCCCCACCTCCACAAAAAAACAAAAGCCACAAAAATTAGCCAGGCATGATGGCGCCTGCCTGTGGTCCCAGCTACTCAGAAGGCTGAGGCAGGAGGATCATTTTGATTCCAGGAGCTCAAGGCTGCAGTGAGCTATGATCACGCCACTGCACTCCAGCCAGACCAACACAGTGAGACCCTGCCTCAAAAAAAAAAAAGGTAAAGCTTCCAGCTTTTACTTTTGTATCTGTCTCCCAGGCTAGAGTCCAGTGGCAGGATCACAGCTCACTGCAGCCTCAACCTCCTGGGCTGGAGTGATCCTCTCATTTCAGCCTCCCAAGTATCTGGAACTGAGTACAGATGTGTGCCACCTCACCCACTTTAACTTTTTTTTTTTTTTTTTTGAGACAGAGTCTTGCTCTGTAGCTCAGGCTGGAGTGCAGTGGCACAATCTCAGCTCACTGCAACCTCTGCCTCTCAGGTTCAAGTAATTATCCCACCTCAGCCTCCTGGGTAGCTGGGACTATAGCTCCTGGCTCCAGTTTCTACTTCTAATCCTACCTTGGAGCAAAGAAAGTAGGAGACAAGGCCGGGGGCAGTGGCTCCCAGCACTTTGGGAGGCTGAGGCAGGTGGATCACTGGAGGTCAGAAGTTCGAGACCAGCCCGGGTAACATGGCGAAACCCCATCTCTACTAAAAATGGCATGCTGGCTCACGCTGGTAATCCGAGCACGTTGGGAGGCCGAGGCGAGCAGATCACATGAGGCCAGGAGTTCGAGAGCAGCCTGGCCAACATGGCAAACCCTGTCTCTACTAAAAATACAAAAATTAGCTGGCGTGGTAGCACACGCCTGTAGTCCCAGCCACTCGGGAGGCTGAGGCAGGAGAATCACTTAAACCCAGGAAGCGGAGGTTGCAGTGAGCCGAGATCCTGACACTGCACTCCAGCCTGGGCAACACAGCGAGACTCCGACTCAGAAAAAAAAAAAAAATTAGCTGGGCGTGGTGGCAGGCACCTTTAATCCCAGCTACTGGGGAGGCTGAGGCAGGGCAGGCACCTGTAATCCCAGCTACTGGGGAGGCTGAGGCAGGGCAGGCACCTGTAATCCCAGCTACTGGGGAGGCTGAGGCAGGAGAACTGCTTAAACCTGGGAGGCGGAGCTTGCAGTGAGCCAAGATCACGCCACTGCTCTCCAGCCTGAGCAACAGGATAAGACTCTGTCTCAAAAAAAAAAAAAAAAAAAAAAAAAAAGAAAGACAAATACTTGGGCAGGGGACACGACACCAGAGTATGACAGACTGGGATGAAGGGGACTGATAACAGGTAGGCAAACAAAGAAGCCACCCATCCTGTCAGCAGAAGTACTATATGAGAACAGCTATTGCTTTATGCCTCAGTTTGTAAAGAGTATATAGAAGAAAAAATTAGCCTTCATCTAAGATAATTTTAAAGTGTCTGTTACCGAACCATTTAAGCCTAAAATTTTTAGGTTCTCATGGCAACCTAAATCATCGCACTGCGCATATTGTATATAAAGTGCATATTTAGAGGCTTAACTAGTAAACTCAAAATGTGACATATGTGCAATGTGGGCGACAACATTATTCTGGGAACCTTAACTTTAAAATCTTCCACATTTTATTCTGCAGCCCCAAAGATGATATAATAGAGTCAACTATGCAGAAGATGCAAGTTCAAGGAAGAAGAGGTACAAAGAACATAAATAGAAGCAAAGACATGAAAGACAAGAAGAAAATTCAGGCTATCAGAAAAAAATTCTGAACATGGCTCTCTCCCACTGTGAATCAACCTGTAAAGGAAGGCTTAAAAAACAAGATTGCTACTGAGGACATATATCAAGATAGCGTTTGGGACATGCTTTAATGTGGGCCCAGTCAAAAGAGGACATAGTCACAGATCAGACAGTTTGGTAAATGTGGCACTGACTCCATGGCAGTCTAGAGAGGATGATGTTTCTCTCTCTTTGGTAGCAGCTCATAGAATATAGCTGTTTAGAATTAAGAAGCGGTGGGCCGGGCGCGGTGGCTCACGCTTGTAATCCCAGCACTTTGGGAGGCCGAGGTGGGCGGATCACGAGGTCAGGAGATCGAGACCACGGCGAAACCCCGTCTCTACTAAAAATACAAAAAATTAGCCGGGCGTGGTGGCGGGTGCCTGTAGTCCCAGCTACTCGGAGAGGCTGAGGCAGGAGAATGGCGTGAACCCGGGAGGCGGAGTTTGCAGTGAGCCGAGACTGCACCACTGCACTCCAGCCTGGGTGACAGAGCGAGACTCCGTCTCAAAAAAAAAGAATTAAGAAGCGGTATCAGAGATAAAAGGATGGCTGTGAGACATGAAAACTGGGAGAGAGGACCAGACTTCAAGAAGAGGAAGAAGGCTGGGTACAGTGGCTCATGCCTGTAATCCCAGTAATTTGGGAGGCCGAGGCAGGAAGATTGCTTGAGACCAGGAGTTTAAGACCAGCCTGGGCAATACAGGGGGACCCTGTCTCTACAAAAATGGAAAAAATTAGCCAGGCATGGTGGCATGTGCCTGTAGTGCCAGCTACTTGAGAGGTTGAGGCGGGAGGATTGCTTGAGCCCATGAGGTCACGGCTACAGTGAGCCACAATCATGCCATTGCACTCCAAGCCTGGGCGACAAAGGAAGACCAAGTCTCAAAACAAAAAGCCCGGCATGGTAGCTCACGCCTGTAATCCCAACACTTTGGGAGGCTGAGGTGGATGGATTCCCCGAGGTCAGGAGTTTGAGACCAGCCTGGCCAACTTGGTGAAACCCCATCTCTACTAAAAATACAAAAACCCTGCGGCACAAGAATCACTTGAACCCAGGAGGTGGAGGTTGCAGTGAGCTGAGATTGCGCCACTGCACTCCAGCTTAGGCGACACAGCAAGACTCTGTCTCAAAAAAATGAAATAAAATAAACAAACAGGCCAGTCACGGTGGCTCACGCCTGTAATCCCAGCACTTTGGGAGGCCAAGATGGGCAGATCACATGGTTAGGAGATAGAGACCACCCTGGCTAACATGGTGAAACCCCATCTCTACGAAAAATACAAAGCATTAGCCAGGCATGGTGGCACTCGCCTGTAGTCCCAGCTACTCTGGGCGCTGAGGTAGGAGAATTGCCTGAATGGGAGGCAGAGGTCGCAGTGAGCCAAGATCACATCACTACACTCTAGCCTGGGCAACAGAGCGAGACTCCATCTCAAACAAAACAAAACAGCAAGACCCAAAATATTATTTTTGAACCCCAAGCTCACTTTTGTATAGATATACCTACTCTAGAAACAATGACAAAAGCATTTGCAAAATGCACCACAAAAACACAAAACAACTTGCCTACCTGGCTTCTGATTTTGCCTTAGAAGTATTTTTGAGGCCTGTTTTGATATTCTTTAGCTCAAAATCATCTCCTCTTGTTAAGCACATTGTAAAGTACTTTAAACTCAATATAGCATTTATCATCATCTCTTCCCTCCCACCTGTTAAAGGACTAGCTTGTTCCAAATATGGCATTATCTTTTCAAAGTTCTAGGGTTCAGGCATGACATAATTCCTTTAAAGAATTATTTTTCTTGTCATGACTGACAAGCATGACTTAAATGGAGATAAACAGGCTACTGAAAAACATTTGGGAATTTTTCTGATTACAACTGCTATTTTTTTTTTTTTTTTGAGATAGAGTCTCGCTCTGTCGCCCAGGCTGGAGTGCAGTGGTGCAATCTCGACTCACTGCAACCTTTGCCTCCCAGGTTCAAGCGATTCTCCTGCCTCAGCTGCCTGAGTAGCTGGGACTACAGGTACCCACCACCAGTCCTGACTAATTTTTGTATTTTTAGTAGAGACAGGGTTTCACCATGTTGGCCAGGCTGGTGTCAAACTCCTGACTTCAGGTGATCCACGTCGGCCTCCCAAAGTGCTGGGATTACAGGCGTGAGCCACCGTGCCCGGTGTACAATTGCTCTTTTATGATGAGAGAAAAACAGTGTATAGCTTCAAAATGGGGAATCTACATAAAACTACCTTCCCTTTGAATTCCAGTAGAGGGGCTTTGCCAATTAAACAGGTCACCTCCACCTGAGGAAAGCGGCAGACGCTGCCTGCCCAGGATGCTGTAGAAGGGATTCCTTCGATGGATAGAAAGTTTCTCTGCATAACTTTTGTAAAGGTCCTCTGCTAACCTCAGAAACCAATTTCACTATGAAAAGTAGAGGAAAGGTGAATCCAATGTGTGGGTAGAGACAACAGAACAGTGCTGGGAAAATTCCTGCTTCTATCTCTATGTGAATTTAAGTAAGGCATTCCATGTCCCTCATTTTCAAAATGACAGGATTAAAGAAGAAAAAAATCTCTGAAGTTTCTAACATTTTGAGCCTATAGCTTACTTTTTCTCCCTCCTATGCCTGGCTGGGCCACCCACCACCTTCCCACTGCTGCACCTTACCATAATTAGGCAGCTTTTTAAAGCTTCTAATTAACGGAACACAGAAATTAAAACCTTAAAACTTTCTTTTCTATTTCTGGCTCATTGCAAATGTGCAACAGCAGTTTATTAGGGAGTTGTTAATGCCACACAGTTCTTGCTATACTGGCTTTTCTCTGAACCCCAGTGACAGTTACACAGTGACAAGTTGTAAGCAAAGAGGTTGTTACCATGGGAACCCACTAGGATTCCTGGGGGTGGATCCAGAAGGCTTTTTTTTTTTTCGGTCACAGTGTTTTTTTTTTTATGTTCTGGATCTGGCAATTCAGAAAGCTGATCTTATTCTTTCAGCAAGCTACCTTCAAGAAATAGTACCATACAGTATACATTTCTGAAGAAATATTAGACCAAGCGCGGTGGCCAGCACGGTGGCTCAAGCCTGTAATACCAGCATTTTGGGAAGCTGAGGCAGGTGGATCACTTGAGGTCAGGAGTTCAAGACTAGCCTGGTCAACATGGTGAAACCCCATTTCTACTAAAAATACAAAAATTGGCCGGGTACAGTGGCTCATGCCTATAATCCCAGCACTTTGGGAGGCCAAGGCGGGCAGACTGCCTGAGCTCAGGAGTTCACGACCAGCCTGGGCAACATGGTGAAACCTCCTCTCTACTAAAATACAAAAAATTAGCCAGGCATGGCGGTGTATGCCTGTAGTCCTAGCTACTTGGGAGGCTGAGACAGGAGAACTGCTTAAACCCTGGGAGGCGGAAGTGGCAGTGAGCCGAGATCGCACCACTGCACTCCAGCCTGGGCTACACAGCGAGACTCCATCTCAAAAAATAAACAAACAAACAAATAAATAAATAAATAAATTAGCTAAGCCTGGTGGCGGGCACTTGTAATCCCAGCTACTTGGGAGGCTAAGGCAGAAGCATCACTTGAACCTAAGAGGCAGGGGTTACAGTGAGCTGAGATTGCTCAAGTACACTCCAGCCTGGGCAACAGAGCGAGACTCTATCACAAAAAAAAAAAAAAAAAAAATTAAAATTATTTTAGTGACACTCTCTTGCAAAATAGTTAAATATATTCAATTCTTAGTTTTTCCCCTCCCTCTTCATAAAAGCAGTTACATCAATATAAACTCAACTGAAGTTTCTATGACCTATGTATGCTGCTATTTCTTTCCAGACCACAATACAAGTTATATTTAGCATTTTTTCTTTTCTTTTTTTTTTTTTGGAGATAGAGTTTCTTCACTCTTGTTGCCTAGGCTGAAGTGCAGTGACACGATCTCTGCTCACTGCAACCTCCGCCTCCTTAGTTCAAGCTACTCTCCTGCCTCAGCCTCCCGAGTAGCTGAGATTACAGGCGCCTGCCACCATGCCTGGCTAATATTTTGTATTTCTAGTAGAGATAGGGTTTCACCATGTTGGCCAGGCTGGTCTCCAACTCCTGACCTCAGGTGATCCACCCGCCTTGGCCTCCCAAAGTGCTGGGATTACAGGCCTGAGCCACGGCGCCTGGCCATATTTACTACTTTTTCTATCAAGATTTCAATGTTTTCCAAAGTTCAAGAAATCTCAGCTTCTCTACACAATTATGTTAGAAATATATCAGACATGGCCGTCGCTCTCCAACGCCAGAGCCGCCTCTCGCTCGCCGAGCTCCAGCCGAAGGAGAAGGGGGTAAGTAAGGAGGTCTCTGTACCATGGCTCGTACAAAGCAGACTGCCCGCAAATCGACCGGTGGTAAAGCACCCAGGAAGCAACTGGCTACAAAAGCCGCTCGCAAGAGTGCGCCCTCTACTGGAGGGGTGAAGAAACCTCATCGTTACAGGCCTGGTACAGTGGCGCTCCGTGAAATTAGACGTTATCAAAAGTCCACTGAACTTCTGATTCGCAAACTTCCCTTCCAGCGTCTGGTGCGAGAAATTGCTCAGGACTTTAAAACAGATCTGCGCTTCCAGAGCGCAGCTATCGGTGCTTTGCAGGAGGCAAGTGAAGCCTATTTGGTTGGCCTTTTTGAAGACACCAACCTGTGTGCTATCCATGCCAAACGTGTAACAATTATGCCAAAAGACATCCAGCTAGCATGCTGCATACGTGGAGAATGTGCTTAAGAATCCACTTTGGGCCGGGCGCAGTGGCTCACGCTTGTAATCCCAGCACTTTGGGAGGCCGAGGTGGGCGGATCACGAGGTCAGGAGATCGAGACCACGGTGAAACCCCGTCTCTACTAAAAATACAAAAAATTAGCCAGGCGTGGTGGCGGGCGCCTGTAGTCCCAGCTACTCGGAGAGGCTGAGGCAGGAGAATGGCGTGAACCCGGGAGGCGGAGCTTGCAGTGAGCCGAGATTGCGCCACTGCACTCCAGCCTGGGCGATAGAGTGAGACTCCGTCTCAAAAAAAAAAAAAAAAAAAAAAAAAGAATCCACTATGATGGGAAACATTTCATTCTCAAAAAAAAAAAAAAAAAAAAAAAAATTCTCTTCTTCCTGTCATTGGTAGTTCTGAACGTTAGATATTTTTTTCCATGGGGTCAAAAGGTACCTAAGTATATGATTGAGAGTGGAAAAATAGGGGACAGAAATCAGGTATTGGCAGTTTTTCCATTTTCATTTGTGTGTGAATTTTTAATATAAATGCGGAGACGTAAAGCATTAATGCAAGTTAAAATGTTTCAGTGAACAAGTTTCAGCAGTTCAACTTTATAATAATTATAAATAAACCTGTTAAATTTTTCTGGACAATGCCAGCATTTGGATTTTTTTAAAACAAGTAAATTTCTTATTGACGGCAACTAAATGGTGTTTGTAGCATTTTTATCATACAGTAGATTCCATCCATTCACTATACTTTTCTAACTGAGTTGTCCTACATGCAAGTACATGTTTTTAATGTTGTCTGTCTTCTGTGCTGTTCCTGTAAGTTTGTTATTAAAATACATTAAACTATTAAAAAAAAAAAGAAAGAAATATATCAGACACAAAATTATAAAAATAAATCTGGCCGGGTGCGATGGCTCATGCCTGTAATCCCAGCACTTTGGGAGGCCAAGGCGGGCAGATCACAAGGTAAGGAGACCAAGACCATCCTGGCTAACATGGTGAAACCCCGTCTCTACTAAAAAAATACAAAAAATTAGCCGGGCGTGGTGGTGGGCGCCTGTAGTCCCAGCTACTCAGGAGGCTGAGGCAGGAGAATGGTGTGAACCCAGGAGGCGGAGCTTGCAGTGAGCCGAGATCGCGCCACTGCACTCCAGCCTGGGCGACAGAGCAAGACTCCATCTCAAAAATAAATAAAATAAAATAAAATAAAAAATAAAATATTAAAATAAAATAAGCCAAGAGAAGTATAAGTTCAATCTCCAAGTATGCCTCCAAAACTGCGGTGTGTAGATAAATGTGATGTTAAATTACATTTAGGGAGATGAACTGCCACTCGGTTCCCTGGAGACCCATTCTGTTAGAAGGTATCTTAAGAAAACAGATCATTTACAAGTCTGATCTGTGGATCTGATTTTTTCAGAAGTGGAACAGTCAGAATTAGAAAAAAAAAAAAATTTTTTTTCCCCTAAGTTGGAAGCTTTCTGGAAAAGGGTTAAGTCTTTCCATAGATCTAGCTTAGCCCCAGAGCAAACTTATACCAGACAAATGAACATTAACAAAAACAGCACTTGATTTCACAGTTATAATCTAGAACTTCAGCTACCCTAGGCCTGATCCATAATAGTTTGAGCCAGAAAGTACCCGGCACAAATTTCAAGAGTATCCCTCACACTAATAACTACTGAAACCTAAATATAAATTCCATTTAAATAAAATGTGTTGAAAACCAAACTCAGAACCAATTCATACAACAAATTCACAAACCAAAAGGAAAAAAAAAATGGTTCTATGGAGATAAGATATACCATTAACTACCGTAGGCAATAGTTATTAAGATACTCCACAAAAGTATTATGTCTTGGGCTGGGCAAGATGGCTCACGCCTGTAATCCCAGCACTTTGGGAGGCCGAGGCAGGCAGATCACTTGAGTTCGGGAGTTCGAGACCAGCCTGACCAACATGGAGAAACTCCGTCTCTACTAAAAATAGAAAATTAGCTGGACATGGTGGGGCATGCCTGTAATCCCAGCTACTCAGGAGGCTGAGGCAGGAGAATCGCTTGAACCCAGGGAGGTGGAGGTTGCAGTGAGCCAAGGTTGCACCATTGCACTCCAGCCTGGGCACCATTGCACTCCAGCTTGGGCAACAAGAGCGAAACCCCATCTCAAAAAAAAAAAAAATAATAATAATAATCATCTCTTGTTTTGCTATATTTACTCACCTAAGCTTTCCTGTAGCAGGCCCCCAAGTTTTTTTTTGTTTTTTTCTTGAGATAGAGTCTTGCTCTGTCACCCAGGCTGGAGTGCAGTGGTGCGATCTCAGCTCACCGCAACCTCCACCTCCTGGTCAAGTGAGTCTCCTGCCTCAGCCTCCCGAGTAGCTGGGATTACAGGTGTGTGCCACCACGCCCGGCTAATTTTTTCTATTTTTAGTAGAGACAGGGTTTCACTGTGTTAGCCAGGATGGTCTCTATCTCCTGACCTTGTGATCTGCCCACCTGAGCCTCCCAAGGTGCTGGGATTATAGGCATGAGCCACTGCACCCACCCCAAGAGTTTGTTTTTAAATAGTTTCTGGCCAGCATGGTGGCTTAAGCCTGTAATCCCAGCACTTTGGGAGGCTGAGGCAGGTGAATCGCTTGAGGCCAAGAGTTTGAGACCAGCCTGGCCAACATGGCAAAACCTCATCTCTACTAAAAATAGAAAAATTAGCTGGGCATGGTGTCAAGGGCCTGTAGTAGCTACTCTGGAGACTGAGGCACGAGAATTACTTGAACCCGGGAGGCGGAGGTTGTAGTGAGCCAACACTGCACCACTGTACTCCATCCTGGGTGACAGGGTGAGATTGTCATAAATAAATAGACAGATAGATAGATAGACAGACAGACAGATGGTTTCCCAATGCTATCTATAACCCAAATTAGCTCAGTAAAGAGGTTTGCAAAGCTTTTTTAAAAATTGCACTTGCAGGCCGGGCATGGTGGTTCAGGCCTGTAATCTCAGCACTTTGGGAGGCCAAGGTGAGCAGATTAGCTGAGGTCAGGTCAGGAGGTGGAGGTCAGCCTAGCCAACATGGTGAAAACCCATCACTACTAAAAAAAATACAAAGATTACCTGGGCGTGGTGGTGCACACCTGTAATCCCAGCTACTCAGGAGGCTGAGGCAGAGTTACTTGAACCTGGGAGGCGGGGGCTGCAGAGCTGAGAACACGCCACTGCACTCCAGCCTGGGTGACAGAGTGAGACTCCATTTCAAAAAATAATAATAATAAATAAAAATTGCACTTGTAAATGTATGCAGAGACTATTAAACAGAAACAGCATGCAATAAAAACAATGAATATATAATAAACATAATGTCTTTCCATAATTATTTCCCATCAACTTGAAAGGGGAAGTAGGAAGGACAAGCCCACAGAATAGTTTTGGCATGTAAGTTTAATATCAGACAGCCTAGAAACAAAAAGGACAAAACAGGACATGACAGGAGGCAAACTCTTGGATGCTTTATTCATTTTTACTAGTGGTTTACTATTTCCTTGATTTTATTTGGAAAAGCATGTCTTGGCCCAGAAAGGCAAGAGTGCAGACTGCCAGCAGTATCAGATTCTCCTTTTCTTATTCTTTGGAGCTACTGAAAACTGAGCCAAAATCAGAGTTGTCTAGGAGCCTTCCGACTGTTCAGGCAATATGAAATACGAGGTTTCAAGATCAGAGCTCCACGAGGTTTTCACCGTACAAATTTTTTTTTTTTTTTTTTTTTTTTAGACAGAGTCTCACTCTGTCGCCCAGGCTAGAGTGCAGTGGCACCATCTTGGCTCACTGCAGCCTCCACCTCCTGGATTCAAGCAATTCTCCTGCCTCAGCCTCCTGAGTAGCTGGGACTATAGGCACACACCACCACACTCAGCTAATTTCTGTTATTTTTAGTAGAGACGGGGTTTCACCACATTGGCCAGGATGGTCTCGATCTCCTGACCTCGTGATCCAGCCGACTCAGCCTCCCAATGTGTTGGGATTACAGGCGTGGGCCACCACGCCAGGCCTACAGTACAAACCTTAACCATAATGTCTTTTTTTTTTTCCTTTTTGATACGGAGTCTCGCTCTGTCTCCCAGGCTGGAGTGCAGTGGCGCAATCTCGGCTCACTGCAAGCTCCGCCTCCCGGGTTCACGCCATTCTCCTGCCTCAGCCTCTCCGAGTAGCTGGGACTACAGGCATCCGCCACCGCGCCCGGCTAATTTTTTGTATTTTTAGTAGAGACAGGGTTTCACTGTGGTCTCGATCTCCTGACCTCGTGATCTGCCTGCCTCGGCCTCCCAAAGTGCTGGGATTACAAGCATGAGCCACCGCGCCCAGCCCTATAATGTCTTTTGATGGAAAGCTGCTTACATTTTTTTCCAGATAACTCCCTGGAGCTTTTAAAGTACTCCATCTTCAGAAGACAATGACTTAAATTCACAGAATTTCAATGTTAAGTCTTTTTCCTATTACTAATCCTTAATACTGAACAGTTCCAAAACATAAAATTAAAGTGCCATTTGGCTAGACATGGAGTAGTCAACAAATAATTACCAGGTATCTACTTTATGCAAGGCCCCAGTACTTAGGTAACACTACAGACCGTAAAATTTCCTCTATGCATAGCATTGGGTTTAGTATGATACACACAACACATAAAGGCATAATCATTTTGTTTTCTTTTTTTTCTTTCTTTTTTTTTTTTTTAAAGAAACGGGGTTTCACTTTTTTACCCAGGCTGGCTGGAGTACACTGGCACAATCATAGCTTTCTGTAACCTCTAACTCCTGGGCTCAAGGAGTTGAGTCCTGCCTCAGCCTCCCAAATAGCTAGGACTACAGGTGTGCACCACCATGCCTGGCTAAATAATTTTATTTGTAGAGACAGAGTCCCTGTATTTGCCCAGGCTGGTCTCAAACTCCTGGCCTCAAGCAATCCTCTTGCCTCAGCCTCTTAAAGTGCTGGTAATGCAGGCATGAGTTACCACGCCTGGCCCATAATATTGTTTAGATATATTTGCAATCATCATTTGACCTCTGATATCAAATAATATCTTCTAGCTTTTTCTATCCTACATTATCTATGTATGGAAGACATTATATACCAGGTTGTATATAAATCTCCATTCCACTCAGGTGTGGTGGCTCACGCCTGTAATTCAGCACTTTGGGAGGCCGAGGCGGGCGGATCACGAGGTCAGGAGATCAAGACCATCCTGGCCAAAAAATACAAAAAATTAGCCGGGCATGGTGGCGGGCACCTGTAGTCCCAGCTACTCGGGAGGCTGAGGCAGGAGAATGGCGTGAACCCAGGAGGCAGAGCTTGCAGTGAGCGGAGATCGCGCCACTGCACTCCAGCCTGGGAAAAAGAGTGAGACTCCGTCTCAAAAAAAAAAAAAAAAAAAAAAAAAAAATCTCCATTTCAAAACTAGCTTGTCTCTTTTTAATTCCTCCTCAATAGTATTACAGGGAATTTTTACATTGCTCTGGAATAAAGTCTTTCAACCTAACAAACCAAAAGATCACAGGAAAAAAACAAAATCACGTTAGAAGCACTAAACTGTCTTTCTCAGCGCTTCCCCCTCTCCCTCATTAACATTTCTCAAAGAGAAAAACACCACTGTGATGCTCCTCTCACAGATCATTCATGAAGTTACGGAGCTGGGACCAGACAGACTCCATCAACTGGGCACACAGCCACTCACCATTACCCTTTGTTTAAAGCCTCAACAGCCATTCAGCCCACATCATTGTGTTCCACTCAAGCCCATCAACATTTTTTTAAGAGGAAACAATCAGGAAACTAAAACAAACGCCACTTAACTAGAAACGAAGAAAAGACTGAATCCATATGCCTCACAAACAAAAATTCTCTAAAACTGACGGCTCACTTTAAGTTTCCTATCTGAAATAGCAGTATTATTTTTAACAGGCTCATATTCCTAAAAAAATTATAAACAAATAAACATAAAAAACTTGTTTAAAAAAATAACCTCATAATCTTGATGTGGCAAAGCATTCTAAACACCAAATGCAAATGCATATACTGAAGGAGTCAAGACCTCCAGTGACCTTTTGCCTGGGGCTAAGGAGTATGGGAAAAAGCACTCTTCCAAACAGCTGGGTGTGGTGGCTCAAGCCTGCAATCCCAGCACTTTGGGAGGCCGACGCCGACAGATCACCTAAGGTCGGGAGTTTGAGACCAGTCATGGCTAACATGGTGAAACCCCGTTTCTACTAAAAATACAAAAAATCAGCCGGGCATGGTGCCACACACCTGTAATCTCAGCTACTCTTCCAAAGAGCCATGATCCCTGACAGGACGATTCTAAATTTCAAATTTTACAGGTGCTGTGCAGAGCTCTGTACTAAGTCTAACTCGAAGTTATTTTGGCTGAAAATAACAGAAAGCTTACACAAAAACTAGAGTTAACTGAAAGGGTACTAGACCATCCCAAGAACTCCAAACAGGCCCACACCTGGAAAGTCTTTAGGCATCCAGATTTCTGTTCTGCATGTGGATGGCTGCCCTCTCTCCAGAGCTGCATTTCTCATCTATGCTTCTTTCTAGATGAAATCTACTTACTTCTCCCTCCCTATGGAACGACCTTCACTGCTTCCACATGTACGAGCCTGAACTTGGCTGCATACCAGCATCTGATTTTATGTCCTGAGTGTTCTGAATGTAGGTGACTAATTGTATCTTAAAGACTTGAATCTCAGTTCCAATCTCAAATTCCTAGGACAAAGTGATTTGCCCAGCTTGGGCCAGGTGTCCACCTCTGGTGCAATACGATATTACAAGACGGGCTAAATCACAAGGTATAATTAGAGTAGGGACTATACGCCTGAACCACTCCCCTAAAGTATATGCAATACACTAAGCAGTAAGGCAGTTTCCATCCTCAAAAAGCTTAAAATCCTGCTGAAATAATAAAATATATCAATAAAATACTAAATCAGGTACAGGAATGAATGGACAGGAAAAGCCTCATGAAAAAGGTTAGCTGTGCACTAAATGACAAACAGATACTGAATCATGAGCAGGGAGGGGCTGAAGAGCATTCCTAAACACAAAATGTGATGTCTGCTCCTCTTGCTCTAGCCATCTAGGAAATATAGACCTAAGGGATAAATAATCTTTTACCACATAAACAGCTTCCAGTAAAAGATCCTTGTTGAAAGCCTGCTATAAGGCTTAAATGACTTTGAACACAAAGCAGTGCTGCTTCATCATGCAGTAATCACCCACTAGCTGACAAATGTCAAACAGTTATGCATTTTCAAGCTGTCATCACCACCCTGACTTCCTTTCACTCCCCGGCCCCCACAAGACTCTTGCTCAGAGAGCACTCAAAATCAGGCAAGCAGGCTGGGCGCGGTGGCTCATGCCTGTAATCCCAACGCTTTGGGAGGCCAAGGTGGGTGGATCACGAGGTCAGGAGTTCAAGACCAGCCTGGCCAAGATGGTGAAACCCCGTCTCTACTAAAAACACGAAAATTACCCGGGCATGGTGGTGGGCGCCTGTAATCACAGCTACTTGGGAGACTGAGGCAGGGAGAATGGCTTGAAACCAGGAGGCGGAGGCTGCAGTGAGCCGAGATCGCACCACTAGACTCCAGCCTGGGCGACAGAGAGAGACTCCGTCTCAAAAAACAACAACAACAACAACAACAACAACAACAACAAAACAATAAACAGGCAAGCAGCCAGTAAATGGCACAGGTGTTTCTCACTGAAAATATCCCACCCAATCTAGCATGGTAAGTTAGCAGCAGCAACACCCAGACAGAATTCATCCAGGAAAGAAACACTAGCTGAGCTATGTGACTGTAGTGTGAGGGAAAGCGGCTGGAGCTTAAAAGTAGAATGTTTCCCATACACAAAAGCTAGAAGTACAAAGAAACTGGAAAAAGCCTACAGTAAATTATCTGTACAAAACAGAAACAAAAACTTAACAGATGTCCAAATAATACTGGGTTAAAAAAGATAGTCTACTCACAGTAGACTATTAGTCACCCCACATTATCACCAATATCATACATATTCACACGGTCTGCAAGAGCTTACCTCAAACAGGAAACAAAAAGGTAAAAGAACAAGGAGAAAGTGGTGACAGTTTCTAACTTAATGATTATTTTGCTGAAGAGTAGCAATGTTACTATGAAAATGGAAACTACTTGGCCAGGCGTGGAGGCTCACACTTGTAATCCCAGCACTTTGGGAGGCCAAGGCGGGTGCATCTCCTGAAGTCAGGAGTTCGAGACCAGCCTGGCCAACATGGTGAAACCCCGTCTCTACTTAAAACACAAAATTAGCTGGGCATGGTGGCGCATGCCTATAATCTCAGCAACTTGGGAGGCTGAGGCAGAAGAATCGCTTGAACCCATGAGGCAGAGGTTGCAGTGAGCCAAGATCTCGCCACTGTACTCCAGCCTGGTGACAGGGCGAGACTGTCTCAAAAAAAAAAAAAAAAAGAAAGAAAGAAAGAAGAAAGAAAGAAAGAAAATGGAAACTACTGACCTTTCAAAATTAAAAGTATAACACTACAAAATTAAACAGTCCAGGAATCAAAAAACTTCATTTTGCATAATCTCCAAACTAAAGACATTCCCCCAAAAACACAGTTTTAATGGAGTTATAACTTAGAAAGTAAAATTATTCAACTCCATTTTGTCAAAGCTGAATGTAGCTATAAAAAGAACTGGAGGTCATAAAGTTAGTGGAGAGTTCTTTCTAAAGCCGTATCGGGCTGGACGCGGTGGCTCACGTCTGTAATTTCAGCACTTCGGGAGGCCGAGGCAGGTGGAATCACCTGAGTTCAGGAGTTTGAGACCAGCCTAGCCAACATGGTGAAACCCCATCTCTACTAAAAATACAAAAATTAGCCAGGCATGGTGGCAGGTGCCTATAATCCCAGCTACTCAAGAGGTTGAGGCAGAAGAATCGCTTCAACCCAGGAGGGGAAGGCTGCAGTGAGCTGAGATCGCACCATTGCACACCAGCCTGGGCAACAAGAGTGAAACTCTGTCTCAAATAAATAAATAAAGCCATATCTGCACCCATGAACTATCTAAAAGTGGCACATCAAATTTGATTAAGTGAGATCCATCAGGTATCAATGCAATCACTAAACAAAAACTCATCATTCTTGTTGATATTTTCTCCAATTTTTTTTTTTTTTTTTTTTTTTTTTTTTTTTTTTTTTTGAGACAGGGTCTCCCTGTTGCCCAGGCTGGAGTGTAGTGGTGTGATCTCAGTTCACTGCAACCTTCACCTCCTGGGTTCAAGCCATTCTTGTGCCTCAGCCACTTGAGGAGCTGGGATTACAGGCACGTACCACCACATCTGGCTAAGTCTTGTATTTTTAGTAGAGACAGTGTTTCACCATGTTGGCCAGGCTGGTCTCAAACTTCTGGCCTCATGTGATCCGTGTGTCTAGGCCTCCCAAAGTGCTGGGATTACAGGCGTGAGCCACCATGCTCAGCTTTAGAAAATATCAACAGGGCTGGGCGTGGCAGCTCACACCTGTAATCCCAACACTTTGGGAGGCCAAGGCAGGAAGATCACTTGAGGACAGGTGTTCAAGACTAGGAGAGATCCCATCTCTGCAAATACTACAAAAATTAGCCAGGTGTAGCGGTGTGCACCTGTAGTCCCAGCTACTCGGAAAGCTGAGGCTGGAGGATCACTTGAGCCCAGGAGTTCCAGGCTATATTGCACCACTGCACTCAAGTCTGGGCAACAAAGAGAGATCCTGTCTCTAATGGAAAAGAAGGCCAGCATGGTAGCTCCTGCCTGTAATCCCAGCACTTTGGGAGGCCGAGGCAGGAGGATTGCTGGAGACCAGGGGGTCAAGAGCAGCCTGGGCAACATAGTGGGACCCCATCTCTCCAAAAAATAAAATTAGCCAAGCATGGTGTTGCACACCTATAGTCCCAGCTACTTGGGAGGCTGAGGTGGGCAAGGATCACTTGAGGCCTGGGAGGTTGAGGCTACAGTGAGCCACGGTAACGCCACTGCACTCCAGCCTGAGTGACACAATGAGACCTTGTCTCAGAAAACAACAGCCCAAAAAAGCCCAAAACTTTACAAATCTGGAACTTAATGAAGTGTAAAATAAACAAATACATACTCATGGCCTCCACAGCACAGCAGAGGTTAAAAAAATAACTATAGAATTCCATAAAGAAACCTCCACTTTAAGAAGATTCTAAGCCAATTCTATGACGAGGCCAAAGTTATTTTACAAAGGTCTCATCAAGGAAACTGTCTTCAAGGAAGGCATGATGTTGCCCTCCTGTAATCAGTCCCAACTACTCAGGAGGCTGAGACAGGAGGACTGCTTGAGCTCAAGAGTTTGCACCAGTCTGGGCTACAAAGCAGACCCGTGGACCCCTGTCCCCACCCCGTCTCTAAAAAAAAAGAAAGCTGTTTTTGGCAAATAAGGACTCTTGATACAATATAGTTTACAAAGCAAATAGCTAAAACTGATTGTCTTAAATCTGCATTACAACTCTAAATATTAGAGCCCTCCTCCCCGCCTCAACTCGTCACTTGAAACTACGAAGAGACCCAAGTGTCCCCTATTACAAATCCAAAATATTCATTTATAATTTTCAGTTTTCTTTGAACACAGAAGCCTCCTAACAGTAGACTCTCACATAAAGTAGAAATAGTGAATATGAAACCTAGGAAATCATATTACCCGAGTATTCCACAAGGAACAATGCCCTGTTTAGCAAAGCATTTCAGACACACAAATCTTATCCCTTAAGCCACAACAGACACAAGAAAATACAAAACAAAATGCACTCATAAAAGGAAACAAAAGGAACACTGACATAGTAGCTACTGCTCATCTATGTATGGCACTGCTAGGCATTTCACCTGTGTTATTTATTTCATTTGGCTGAAATGCATTACTGACCCAAGAGATTAGTGGTACGCCCATTTTACACATGGAAAAAGAAACAGCATTATCAATACTGTATCAGGCACTGTTCAGTGCCTAGCCTAAGTTACCTCAATTAATCCTCACATTACTATTCTGAGTTGGTATCTCCACTTTAAAGATAGGAAAACAGGCCCAGAAATGTTAACTGGTGGTGCCCTAAATCCACTGTCCCAAGCTGTCACAGCTATCCTTACCAGGCTGTGTTTATAAAGCCCATCCAAGTCACATCATTCTTTCAAACCATTTCCATTTTAAGGATTCCACAATCAAGAAATCAACTGTCAATTACAGAAAGACTTAATTCTCCAGATTTTCATCAAAATTTTCTTATTTCTATTTTATTTGCCTTTTGACCACTTCAGTGTACTGTAACTCTAGTATACGTGTTCTAGTAACTATAGGATTATACTAATAGCAATCAACTTTGGGAGGCTGAGGCGGGCAGATCACCTGAGGTCGAGTTTGAGACCAGCCTGACCAACATGGAGAAACCCCATCTCTACTAAAAATACAAAATTAGCCAGGTGTGGTGGCACACGCCTATAATCCCAGCTACTCAGAAGGCTGAGGAAGGAAAATCGATTGAGCCCAGGAGGTGGAGGTTGCAGTGAGCTGAGATGGCACCACTGCACTCCAGCCTGGGCAACAAGAGTGACACTCACTCTCAAAAAAATAAAAATAAAAAAATCAAGAATCAAAGAATAGGCCAGACATAGTGGCTCACGCCTGTAATCACAACACTTTGGGAGGCCCAGACAGGCGGATAACTTGAGATCAGGAGTTCGAGATCAGCCTGGCCAACATGAAGAAACCCCATCTCTACTAAAAATACAAAAATTAGCCGGGCATGGCAGCGGGCACCTATAATCCCAGCTACTTGAGAGGCTGAGGCACAAGAATTGCTTGAACCCCTCCCGGCGGAGGTTGCAGTGAGCCGAGATTGAACCACTGCACACTAGGCTGGGCGACAGAGCGGGACTCCGTCTCAAAAAAATAAATAAATACTGACCTTCATTCAGAGCCATAAAGTCTCCAATACTCATTAAGAGGTTAATAACAAGAGTTAAGAGGTTATTAAGAGATTAATAAGGAGCATATTGTTAGTAACAAGGAGCATTAAGAGGTTAATAACAAGGAGCAAATCTGAAGTCTTACAGCATAAAGTTTGCCCAGCTGCCAGAGACCTTATTTTTATTTCTTCTCTTTTTAATACAAAAGTTTTACAGAATTTGTAGGAAAATACCATAATTTTTGTATTTTTTGTAGAGATGAGGTCTAGCTATGTTGCCCAGGCTGGTCTCAAGCTCCTGAGCTCAAGCAATCTGCCCGCCTCAGTCTTCCAAAGTGCTGGGATTACAGGCACGCACTACCATGCCCAGCCCCTCTCTCTCATATGTATACGTGTGTGTGTGTCTGTGTGTGTGTGTATATATATATATTTTTTTTTTTTTGAGACGGAGTCTCGCACTCTCACCCAGGCTGGAGTGCAGTGGCGTCTTCTCAGCTCACTGCAAGCTCCGCCTCCCAGGTTCACGCCATTCTCCTGCCTCAGCCTCCCAAGTAGCTGGGACTACAGGCACCTGCCACCACGCCCAGCTAATTTTTTGTATTTTTAGTAGAGACGGGGTTTGACCGTGTTAGTCAGGATGGTCTCGATCTCCTGACCTTGTGATCCACCCACCTCGGCCTCCCTACATCTTTTTAAGGGAGAAAAATAGGAGAAAGGCCTTTCATGCAATTGACAGATACTCTCAGCATCTTTTTTTTTGGGCGGGGGGGGGCAGGGGAGGGAATGGAGTTTTGCTCTTGTAGCCCAGGCTGGAATGCAGTGGCATGATCTTGGCTCACTGCAACCTCTGCTTCCCTAGTTCAAGCGATTCTCCTCCCTCAGCCTCCTAAGTAGCTGGGATTACAGGCATGAGCCACCACGCCTGGCTAATTTTGTATTTTTAGCAGAGACGGGGTTTCTCCACGTTGGTCGGCCTGGTCTCGAACTCCCGAACTCAGATGATCCGCCTGCCTTGGCCTCCCAAAGTGCTGGGATTACAGGTATGAGCCACCATGCCCGGTCAACTTTCTTCACACTAGAACAAACTGAGAGACCTATCAGTATCTTTGAAATGTTCATACCTGAAAGTATTATTCTAACTAGACCATTAATGACAGATTTACAAATTTATCTGTGCACAACATAAAATACCTAGAAATTGGTCCACCTAAGAAAGCCATTCATATATTACAGGTATAAAGCAAAGGCAGGAACTTGTCAGTTCTTATCCTCTTCATGTGATACTTTTTCAGCACACATTTTTTGAAAATGCTGTGCCAGGCACAGTGGCTCACACCTGTAATCGTAGCACTTTGGGAGGCTGAGGTGAGTGAATCACCTGAGGTCGGGAGTTCAAGACCAGCTTGACCAACATGGAGAAACCCCCGTCTCTACTAAAAATACAAAAAATTAGCTGGGGGTCGTGGCGTATACCTGTAATCCCAGCTACTCGGGAGGCTGAGGCAGGAGAATCGCTTGAACCTGGGAGGCGGAGGTTGTGGTGAGCCAAGATCATGCCATTACACTTCAGCCTAGGAAACGAGAGCGAACTCTGTCTCAAAAAGAAAAAAAAGCAAGAAAATGCTGTACATTCAAAGATAGGAAAATCTGACTAGATTAGAAATTTAAAATGCTATAAACAGTGATTTGGATTATCGTTATAGACAACTTTATACATGCTGACATATTTGTATTTTCAAGAAGTTTGAATATGTCAGTGGACATCTCTCTGATTGGCAATCCACACGAAGAGCATGAATTGTAATCAATTAAACCTTTACAGAACTCCAAGAGGGGAGAAGATAGCAAAATAAAGGAGACATTCCTGACCTCAAGAAGTAAAGGAAGACAGCCATAAAAGGAAATTAGGGCCGGGCACGGTGGTTCATGCCTGTAATCCCAGCACTTTGGGAGGCCGAGGCGGGCAGATCACCTGAGGTCAGGAGTTTGAGACCAGCTCGGCCAAAATGGTGAAACCCATCTCTACTAAAAATACAAAATTAGCCAGGCTAGGTGGCTCATGCCTGTAGTCCCAGCTACTCGAGAGGCTGAGGCAGCTTGAACCCGGGAGGTGGAGATTACAGTGAGCTGAGATCGCGCCACTGCACTCCAGCCTAGGCGACAAGAGCGAAACTCCATCTCAAAAAAAAAAAAAAAAAAAAAAAAAAAAGGAAATTATGTCCTGATACATGCTACAAAATGATGCAGGTACCTTGAAAACAACATGCTAAGTGAAATAAGCTAGACACAAAAAGCCAAGTATTACATGATTCCAGTTACATGAAATATCTAGAATAAGCAAATTCACAGAAACACAGATAGATTAGAGGCTACCAGAGGCTGGGGGGAGGGGAAAATTGAGAATTATTAATTAATGGTTACAGTGATGAAAACATTTTGGAAAGATCACAGTGATGATTGCACAACATCTCAATGTAATTAATGTCACTGAATTATACACTTAAAAATGGTTAAAATGGGCCAGGCACGGTGGCTCACGCCTGTAATCCCAACACTTTGGGAGGCCAAGGCAGGTGGATCATGAGGTCAGGAGTTCAAGACCAGCCTGGCCAAGATGGTGAAACCCCGTCTCTACTAAAAATATAAAATTTAGCCAGGGACAGTGGCAGGAACCTGTAATCCCAGCTACTCGGGAGGCTGAGGCAGGAGAATCGCTTGAACCAGGGCAACAGAGATTGCAGTGAGCCAAGATCAACTCACTGCACTCTAGTCTGGGTGACAGAGTGAGACTCCGTCTCAGAAAAAAAGGTTAAAACAACCTAAATGTAAGACCTAAAACTATACAACTCCTAGAAGAAACTATAGTGGAAAAACTTCATGATATTGGATTTGACAATGATTTCATGGATATGACACCAAATGCGCAGGCAACAAAACCAGAAATAAACAAATAGGACTACACCAAACATGAAATATTTTGTGTATCAAAGCATACAATCAACAAAGTGAAAAGGCAAATTACAGAATGGGAGAAAACATCTGCAAATCATCTATCTAATAAGGGGTTAATATCCAGAAAATAGAGGATAGGTGCAGTGGCTCACATCTGTAATCCCAGTACTTTGGGAGGTCGAGGCAGGCAGATCACCTGAGGTCAGGAGTTCGAGACCAGCCTGGCCAACATGGTGAAACTCCCTCTCTACTAAAAATACAAAAATTAGCCGGGCGTGGTAGCACATGACTGTAGTCCCAGCTACTCGGGAGGCCAAGGCAGGAGAACGGCTTGAACCCGGTGGGCGGAGGTCGTAGTGAGCAGAGATCATGCCACTGCACACCAGTCTGGGCAACAGAGCGAGACTCCATCTCAAAAAAAAAAAAAAAAAAAAAATCCAGAAAATATAAAGAACTTCTATAATTCAACAATATGAAATAAAAAAACTTGATTAAAAACTGGGAAATGGCCGGGTGCAGTGGCTCACGCTTGTAATCCCAGCACTTTGGGAGGCCAAGGCGGGTGGATCACGAGGTCAGGAGATTGAGACCACGGTGAAACCCCGTCTCTACTAAAAATACAAAAAATTAGCTGGGAGTGATGGCGGGCGCCTGTAGTCCCAGCTACTCAGAGAGGCTGAGGCAGGAGAATGGCGTGAACCCGGGAGGCGGAGCTTGCAGTGAGCTGAGATCGCGCCACTGTACTCCAGCCTGGGCGACAGAGCAAGACTCCGTCTCAAAAAATAAAAAAAAACTGGGAAATGGCCTTGAACAGACGTTTCTCCAAAGATAATATATAAATGGCCAAAGAAAAAGTATATGAAAAGATGCTCAACATCACTAGTCAGCAGAGAAATACAAATCAAAACTACCACAGTGAGGTATCTCACACCCATTAAGATGGCCATGAAAAAATAAAAAGTATTGTCGAGGATGTAAAGAAACTGGAACCCTTGTGGACTACTGGCAAGACTGTAAAATGGTGCAACTGCTATAGAAAACAGTATACGGGTTCTTCAAAAAACAAACAAAGAGACAAAAAAAAACACTATTCCAGTGGCCTGGATTCTTTCAAAATAATAAAAATTAAAAACAGAATTATCACTTGATCCAGCAATCCCAACTTTGGGGTATATATCCAAAACAACTGATACTGTTCCAGAGGCTGGAATACCTATTTGCACACCTAGTCACAGCAGCACTATTCACCATAGACAAGAGGTAGCTGCAACCCAAAAGTCCATTAGTGGATGCAGTCCATAAACAATATGATATAAATATACACAATGGGGTATTAGCCTTAAAAAGGAAATAAATCTGGTCACACAGTACAACATGGATGAGTCTTGAGGACATTACACTAAGTGAAATAAGTCTGTCACAAAAAACAGACATGGTATGATTCCACTTACATGTTATCTAAAGTAGTCAAATTCGTAGAAACAGAAATAATGGTGGTTACCAGGGGCTAGTAGGAGGGGGAAAAGGGGAGCTGTTGTCTAATAGGTATAGGGTTTCAGATATGCAAGATGAAAAACTCACAGATCTGTTTTCCAACAGTGTGAATGTACTTAATGTCACAGAACACTTAAAAATGGCTAAGTTAGTAAATGTTGGGTTTTTTTTTTTTTTTTTTTGAGACACAGTCTTGCCTTGTCGCCCAGGCTGGAGTGCAGTGGCACAATCTCAGCTCACTGCAACCTCCACCTCCTGGGCTCAAGCGATTCTCCTGCCTCAGTCTCCCAAGTAGCTGGGACTACAGGCATGTGCCACCACACCTGGCTATTGTATTTTTAGTAGAGATGGAATTTCATCATGTTGGCCAGGCTGGTCTCGAACTCCTGACCTCGTGATCGCCCACCTCAGCCTCCCCAAGTGCTGGGATTATAGGCATGAGCCACCGCGCCCGGCCAATTTTGTGTTTTTAACCACAATTTTAAAATGTAGGCCAGGCTCAGTGGCTCACATCTGTAATCAGAAGTTCAAAACCAGCCTGGGCAAAACAGTGACACTCTGTCTCTACAGAAAAAAAAAAAGGCCAGGTATGGTGGCTCACACATATAATCCTAGCACTTTGGGAGGCTGAGGCGGGCAGATCACCTGAGGTCAGGAGTTCTAGATCGGCCTGGCCAACATGGTGAAACCCCATCTCTACTAAAAATACAAAAACTATCTGGGCGCGGTGGTGGGCGCCTGTAATCCCAGCTACTCCGGAGGCTGAGGCAGGAGAACTGCTTGAGCCCAGGGGGCAGGGTTTGCAGTGAGCACTCCAGTATGGGTGACAGAGCAAGACTCCATGGCGGGGTTGGGGGGGACAGGACCCACATCCCAAAACTGTGACTAAGATAAGCCTATTTTGGGAAGATATGCATGTCTATAGCATATAAAAAGGATGGGCAAGATAAAGACCCAATATTTAACAATCATCTCTGAGTGGTGGCACGATGGGTGAGTTTCTTCATTTTTTGACTTATCTTTTTTTTATAGTGAATCTGTAACTTCTGTATTAAGAAAAATACATGGAAATCTTTAGAAAAATAAATCATTTTGGCTAAAAACTTCACTGTCTGCCTATTATATCATGGGTATTTCACCATGTTACTGAAGCTGAACTAATACCATGCAAGACAGATGCTGTTTCTTTCATTTTGCAGGTGAGAATAAACTGAGGAGCAGAACAGTTGAGTGACTTGCCAAGGTTGTATAACTAGTAAATGACAGAGCAAGCATTATAATCCAGGCCTAGTTCTAACTTCAATTCAGGGTCCTTTCCCATTTCATTACATCTCAAAGGGCAGACGGCATTATTACTCATGATATTGTTTAAAAAAAAAAAATAACCTTGGGCAAGTAAGTCACTTAAACTTCTAGGGCCCTCAGTTTCCTCATCCAAAAAGTGAAGGGGTTCTAGAAAAGATATTCCATCTCTAACAGCCCCTCTTGCTACTGGATCTTAAGTCTAGATAGCACAATCTCTAAAGAAAACCCTGGGTTTTCTTTAAAGGGGTCAGAATGAATGGTTGAATAGAAGTTGAGGCCTATGATCTGGGCCAAAGGCCATTCTTAATGGAAACAGCTGGTGGACTGTCATGAGGAAAGAACCACTAGGGGAACCATAACCTTCCTGGTTAAAGCAACAGCTGAAAGCTCCAGCTTTGCTTTACCAACAGTGCTGCTTCCATCTTGGCTAACTCATGATCAGAAACCACATACTAGGTAAGTAAAGCCAGAAGAATATAAAAATTAACACGAGAAGAAAATCACTGTAGCAACAGTTTGTGCATGCTATTGTAATTCCATGATTTTCTAAGTGGACTCCTTAATGCTAAAACAGAGAGGGTGATTCTATATGGAGACGCCTTCTTTCTCACCAAGGATTAATAGAGAGGCTGAAACTTCCATAGCGCTTGGAGAGAAGCTACACTTGTGGGCAAGGGGAAAGCATACAATTAAAGCCTTCCCAATTCACGGGTAATCAAAGACAGCGAAAAGACCTTTAAAAGGTGAAGTTCCGGGCGGGCGCGGTGGCTCACGCCTGTAATCCCCAGCACTTTGGGAGGCCGAGGCGGGTGGATCACTCGAGGTCAGGAGTTCGAGACCATCCAGCCTGATCAACATAGTGAAACCCCGTCTCTACTAAAAACACAAAAATTAGCCAGGCGTGGTGGCGCATGCCTGTAATCCCAGCTACTTGGGAGGCTGAGGCAGGAGAATCGCTTGAACCTGGGGAGGTTGCAGTGAGCCGAGATAGCGCCACTGCACTCCAGCCTAAGCAACAAGAGCGAAACTCCGTCTTCAAAAAAAAAAAAAAAAAAAAAAAAAGATGAAGTTCTTCTAAAACATTGAGTTATTTCTAACCTCTTACACTGCACACATTATAAAGCATTTCATGCTCTTTAAAACTGTTATACAGCCTTTTTACTCGAAGGTAATAAACCTACAGCTCTCTCCTGGCGAGAAAGAGATTCCATTTTGCGGAAACAGATTCCAATCAAAATCTCACCACATTCCCCTCAACTATGAGTATGAGCCTAAACCAATGAGAAGCTCCTCGGTGCATGTGTAATGGTCTCCAAGAATTACAACAACATCCTGCCCGGAGGACCACAACCAACACACCACCGGGTTTAAATTCAAAGCCTGGTCCCTAGCGAAGAAAGGGCTTTAATGTGCACCCCCCGCTCCCGGGTACGAGATTCCTGCCCAGCTGCTAGGCCACGACGGGGTGAGCACCTGATGTGGGGGGAGGGCGAGCCAAGGCCCTAGCGGATCTGGGGCGAGGAACGAGGGGCTCTCGAGGCTCCGGAAAAGCGCTGCCTTCTAGGGGCGGGGACCCTTCGGCGCCCACAGGGTGGACACTAACAACACGTGAGGCGACAGGGGCAGAGATGGGGTGTCCCCGGGCAGGTAGCCTGGGTCCAGCACGGCAGCCAGAAAGAGGAGGAAAACGGAGCTGGCCCTGGGCAGGGCACGAGGCCTCTGAGCCCTGAGGGTGAAGGTAAAGGGCGCGGGGAGAGGAAGCAAGGCCACGAGGAGGGCGGGTCTCCCTGGGCGCGGGGGCACGCGCTGGGCAAGCGCGACAAGACCCGGGGAGCCGGGGACCCCGACATGCAGGAGGAGATCGCAGCCCTGCCCCAGGACGCAGGGAATGAGGAGAGGCCGCGCCCGAGGGCCCTGTGACCCGCGGCCTCCCGAACCGGACCCGCCCCGCGGCGCCTCCCTCTTGCCTTCTTTCCCTCCCTCCCTCCCGCGGCCCGTTATCCTGCGGCCGCAGCACTCACCAGCGGCTGCACCTGAGCCCGCCGCTGCCTCAGCTGCTGCCTGCGCCTCCGCAGCCGCCGCCGCCGCCTCGCTGCTGAGGCCGAATCCCTGGGGAGCCTCCGCGTCCCGCCGCCGCTGCCGCTGCCGCCAGAGCAGAACACCCCAAAATGGCGGCACTTCCGGCACCTACCACCGGCGGGGAGGGCAGAGGAGGAGGGGGAGCGCGGCGAGGGGGAGCGTATCACCGCGGCGCCGCCCGCAGCGCCGATGCGAGCGGAGCGCGGCGTAGGGGCGGGCCGAGCGCCGGGCGCTACAGCGCCCCCTCGGGCTGGGAAGTGGAGGAGCAGCCGCGCCTAAGCCCCTGGGGCCGCGGGCGGAGCCCTCAGCCGAGGCAGCTGCAGGGGCGCATCTCTTTGTCTCCGAGCCCTACTGGAGGGAAGAGCCAGACCTGCGAATCTGAAGTTCTCGACCCCGCCCACCGCACCCACAGGAGCTCTAGATGACCCTGGTGGGCAAGGAGGCACCCCTACTGGGCACTGAATAGGAGCATAATAAGATATTTGTTGAATAAATGGATGAGTGAATGAGTGACTGGTGCTTGGCCAGCGTTGGGCACATGGCACGCCCCTTTTTGCCCCAGCAGACAAGCAACAGCATCCAGGCCTTCCTTCTTTGCTGGGATGTGAATATGTGTGTTCCAAGTGCAGGGAGTGCCTTTTAGCAAGATAATCAGTGTGAACGCACAACCTGGCAACGATCGCTGCGACATCAGGAAGTTCACAAAGATTCTATTAAGAGACCGATTGCCCAGCCATAACCTGCTTTTACCAGAAAAAAGAAAAAATATATATATATATGTATATATATATTTTCTTAACAACTCAGGTTAGGTCTCTAAAGACTTCCTCCTGAGTTACTCTGGAATCCCTGGGTCTAGATGGAACGCAAGCAGTACAATTTGTTGTTGTTGTTTAAGCCAACATTTCTTCTGTAGGTTCCAGACCTTGAGGCAGTTAAATGCAGATTAAGAAAGAAAACTTTGTTCTGGAAGCTTTTGGCCCCATCAACATGCAAATAACTCATGGGATGGTTTCTCTGTAACATCATCTGGCTTCCCAGAGAATATAATTTTTATACCCACAAATACTGATTATGTCCTACCTTACCACAAACAAGTGGGCTTCCAAGCAGAAGCCTCAAGGGTTTTCCTCTTTCGCCTTTGGGGGGAAAAAAACTAACCACAGTTCTTCTGGTACCATATAGTCCTTAAATTGTACATGATCATATTCCCTAATTGTACTGGGTAGTTTTATAGACATTCATAATGCTGATATATGATCTTGTTCTTGTTAATAGTTTTATGTGTAATTGACTGAAAACATCCTATATTTATAGACCATTATAGCTTACAGAATGTTGTCACAAATATTACCATATATTTGCTGCTATAGGTTGTAGAAACGTTTCAAGCCGAGAATCTGTCTCCTTTTGTGCTCCATAGAATCATGTGGATATCCACATGGCTCACTTCCTCACCTCCTTCAGATTTTGACTTAAGTGTCACCTTCTTAGTCCAGTCTTCCCTGAGCACTCTATTTTACATTGCTTGCACGCATGGCCTGTGTGCACACACACACACACCCATGCTTTCAATCCCACTTTCATTTTTATCCAAAACACTTATCATTATCTAACAGTTTTTTTTTGTTTTTTTTTTGAGACAGAGTCTTGCTCTTGTCACCCAGGCTGGAGTGCAGTGGTGCGATCTCGGCTCACTGCAACCTCCACCTCCCAGGTTCAAGCAATTCTCCTGCTTCAGCCTCCCGAGTAGCTGGGATAACAGGCGCGTGCCACGATGTCTGACTAATTTTTGTATTTTTAGTGGAGATGGGGTTTTACCATGTTGGTCAGGCTGGTCTCAAACTCCTGACTGCAAGTGTTCTGTCTGCCTCTGCCTCTCAAAGTGCTGGGATTACAGGCGTGAGCCACTGCACCTGGCCTCACAGTATATTTTGTATTTATATATTTTACTTGTTTTATTGACAGTAGCCCAGAAGGTAAACCAAAGGTAAACTTCATGAGGATAGAGGTTTTGTCTGTTTTATTTCACTGCTCTATCCTCAGGGCCTTGATAATGCCTAATCCATAGTACATGCTCAATAAATATTGTTGACTTAATGAATAGGTAAGGTATATCTAGGTGCCAGACACGGAAAACGAAATGTTCAGCCTTTAGAAGCTTCTTGGAACCTGCCCATGAGCTAAATAAGGAAAAGCACCATGCCCGTCTTGTTATATCTCCAGTGCTTTTCACAGTATCTGACTCAATAGATATTTCTTGAAGAGCAAACAGAAACTTTTCCATGCCCATCTTGTTATTCTCCTAATATCTCCATTGCTTTTCACTGTATCTAACTCAATAGATACTTCTTGAAGAGCAACCAGAAGCTTTTTCCTATTCTATCTGCACCTTGACTTAAGGCTCCCATTTGCAAGGGAGGAACTTGCAAGGTATTAATATCACTCTTGCATTTAGTTACCAAGGAAGGCCACAGACTGTTAGCCCAAGGTTGGGGGGAAGAACAATTACATGAAGAACACAAATAGATCTTGTAACTTCAAAGGGTTTCAGCAACATAGACAAAATACTAAACAGTCCAAATACAAAAAAAGCCTAGTGTGAGATTTAAGAGTATATAAAGCTTCCTGTTTCATGTTTTGCCTTACAAATAGATTAAGATTTATTTTTTTAAAAAAAATAGCCAATGTCGGCCAGGCGCAGTAGCTCGTGCCTGTAATCCTACCACTTTGGGAGGCCGAGGCAGATGGATCACCTGAGGTCAGGAGTTCAAGACCAACCTGGTGAAACCCTGTCTCTACTAAAAAATACAAACGTTAGCCAGGCATGATGGCAGGTGCCTGTAATCCCAGCTACTCAGGAGGCTGAGACGGCAGAATCACTTGAACTTGGGAGATGGTGGTTGCAGTGAGTTGAGATCAAACCACTGCACTCCAGCCTGGGCGACACAGCAAGACTGTCTCAAAAAAAAAAAAGCCAGTGTTAGTAAGAGTGCAGAGAAATAGCCTTCTTCAAGTGGTGGTGGGAGTAAAGTCCAGATAATCTGCCTAGAGGAATCTGAACTTTCACATACCTTTCTAGGAATTTATCCTGAGGAACTATTCATGGATAATGGCAGAGATTGTAACATTTTTAATTTTTTAAATTTTATTTTTATTTTTCTAGATACAGGGTCTTGCTCTGTCACCCAGCCTGGAGTGTAGTAGTGCTATCATAGTTTACAGCAACCTTGAACTCCTGGGTTCATGCAGTCCTTCCACCTGAACCTTGTGAGTAGCTGAGATCACAGGTGTGTGCCACCATGTCCAACTAATTTTTTTTCTTTTGTAGAGACAGGGGTCTCACTATGTTGCCCAGGCTGATCTCAGACTCCTGAGCTCAAGCGACCCTCCCCACTCGGCCTTCCAAAGTTTTGAGATTACAGGTGCGAGCCATGACACCTGGCCATAACATTGTTTAAACAGCATAAAATGTGATATAAAATGAGATTGATAAATTATGGTTCATTCATAGCCATATAATAATAGATAAATAATTATAGAGAAAATGATGATAGCCAGGCATGATGGCATACTCCCATAATCCCAGCTACCCTGGAGGCCAAGGCAGGAGGACAGTTTGAGGTCAGGAATTCAAATCCAGCCCAGGCAACATAACAAGACACCATCTCCATATAAATAAAAAATTTAAAAATGTTAGCCTGGCATGGTGGCATGTACATCTGTAGTTCCAACTACTTAAGAAGCTGAGGTAGGACGATCCCTTCAGCCCAGGAGTTCCAGGTTGCAGTGAGCTATGATCAGGACACTGCACTCCAGCCTAGGCATCAGAGTAAGACCCTGTCTCTATTTGGTTTTTATTTATTTATTTATTTTTAATTTTTTTTTTTTGAGACAGAGTCTTGCTCTGTTGCCCATGCTAGAGTACAGTGGCACGATCTTGGCTCACTGCAACGTCCGACTCTCAGATTCAAGTGATTCTGCTGCCTCAGCCTCCTGAGTAGCTGGGATTACAGGTGCACACCATCACGCCCAGCTAATTTTTGTATTTTTAGTAGAGTCGGGGTTTCCCCATGTTGGTCAGGTTGGCCTTGAACTCCTTACCTCAGGTGATCCACCCGCCTCGGCCTCGCAAAGTGCTGGGAGCCACCACGCCCGGCCTATTTACTTCTCTTTCTTGATTTTTGTTTGTTTTTTTTGTTTTTTTGAGACAGAGTCTGGCTCTGTGGCCCAGGCTGGAGTGCGGTGGCACAATCTCGGCTCACTGCAACCTCCCCCTCCCGGGTTCAAGCGATTCTCCTGCCTCAGCCTCCCAGGTAGCTGGGACTACAGGCACATGCCACCACACCCAGCTAATTTTTTGTATTTTTAGTAGAGACCGGTTTCACCGTGTTAGCCAGGATACTCTCGATTTCCTGACCTCGTGATCCGCCCGCCTTGGCCTTCCAAAGTGCTTCCATTACAGGGGTGAGCCATCGCACCCGGCCTATTTTTCTTTTTAAAGAGACAGGGTCTCGCTATATTGCCCAGGCTGGTGTGCAGTGACTTTTCACAGGCATGATTCCACTACAGATCAGCATGGGAGTTTTGACCTGTTTCATTTCCAGCCTGAGCCGGTCCCCCACTCTCTGGAGGTCACGATGTTGATGCCGAACTTAGTGCAGACACCCGATTGGCATAGTGCACTACAGCCCAGAACTTCTGGACTCAAGTGATCCCCCTGCCTCAGCCTCCTGAGTAGATGGGACTTACAGGCACATGCCACCTCACCCTGCCCTTGTCTCTAAAAGAAAAAAAGAAAACTTTTTTTTTTTTGAGATGGAGTTTTGCTCTTGTTGACCAGGCTGGAGTGCAATGATGGGATATCGGCTCACTGCAACCTCCGCCTCCCAGGTTCAAGAGATTCTCCTGCCTCATCCTCCCGAGTAGCTGGAATTACCTGTACCCGCCAGCATGAACAGCTAATTTTTTGTATTTTTAGTAGACACAGGGTTTCACTATGTTGGCCAGACTGGTCTTGAACTCCTAACCTCAGGTGATCTGCCCGCCTCAGCCTCCGTAAGTGTTGGGATTATAGGCGTGAGCCACAGCACATGGCCGGAAAGAAAATTCTTAAGGCCTGGTTACATTCAGGCAGTGCTGCGAGCGTCACACTGCATCACATCTGGAGGCCTATAGCCTATGATGTCAAGTTGTCTGTCCTGCTTTCAGTGACGCAGACTCATCAGTGGTTGAGGTGGCCCAAGCCTGATCCCTCTGTGGTCAAGTTTCCTATGAGTGTTATATATATAATCAGAAAATCTACATTTTGGTAAAATAATGGATCTAGTCAATAGCCATCAATGGATAAAAGCATTAGATGAAACACTCATATATATATTATATATTATAATATATAAATATATAATATATTTAATATATTATATAAATAATATATATGTATAATATGTATATATTTATATATTATATATGTATAATATAAAATATGTGTAACAATATAATATAAAATATATATTATATAATAAAATATTATATATTATATGATATATTATATATCATATAATAACACATCATATATAATATACATTATATACATAATATATATTATATATTATATAATGTATACATTATATAATATATAATGTATACATATTATATAATGTATATATTATAAATAGATAATATATAAAATATATAATATATAATAATATATTATATAATGTATATATTATAAATAGATAATATATAAAATATATTATATATAATAATATATTTTATATATATATTTTTTGAGACGGAGTCTTGCTCTGTCTCCCAGGCTGGAGTGCAGTGGCGCAATCTCAGCTCACTGCAACCTCCGTCTCCCGGATTCAAGCAATTCTCCTACCTCAGCCTCCCGAGTAGCTGGGACTACAGGCACGCAGACTACAGATGGGGTTTCACCATGTTGGCCAGGATGGTTTCCATCTCCTGATCTTGTGATCTGCCCACCTCAGGCTTCCAAAGTGCTGGGATTATAGGCATGAGCCACTTCACCCAGCCTTTTTTTTTTTTTTTTTTTTTGAGACAAGGTCTCACTCTGTGGCCAGGCTGGAATACAGTGGCACAGCTTGCTCACTTTAGCCTTGACTTCTTAGGCTCAGGTGATCCTACCATCTCAGCCTCCCAAGTAACTGGGACTACAGGCATGTGCCACCATGCCCAGGTAATTTTTTAATTTTTTGTAGAGCTGGGGTCTCACTCTGTTGCCCAGGCTGATCTTAAACTCCCCAGCTCAAGCGATCATCCCACCTCAGGTAGATGTGAGCCATGGGCACCCGGCCAATGTAACTTTTTGAAAAGAATAAAGTAAATCTACCTCTACTGCACCGACAATGTAATATTCACAAATATCACTGAGTGAAAAAAGCAGAGGCCGGGCGCAGTGGCCCATGCCTGTAATCCTAGCACTTTGGGAGGCTGAGGTGGGCGGATCACCTGAGGTCAGGAGTTCGAGACCAGCCTGGCCATGGTGAAACCCATCTCTACTAAAAATATAAAAATTAGCCAGGCATTTTGATGCATGCCTATAATCCCAGCTGCTCAGGAGGCTGAGCCAGGAGAATCGCTTGAACCCAGGAGGCAGAAGTTGCAGTGAGGAGAGATTGCGCCACTGTATTCCAGCCTTGGTGACAGAGCAAGACTCTATCTCAAAAAAAAAAAAAAAGCCAGACATTGTGGCTCACACTTATAATCCCAGCACTTTGGGAGGCTGAGTCAGGCAGATTGCTAGAGCTCAGGAGTTCAAGAGCAGCCTGGGCAACATGGCAAAACCCCATCTGTACAAACATTAGCTGGGCATGGTGGCGCACGCCTGTAATCCCAGCTACTGGGGAGGCTGAGGTGGGAGGATCACTTGAGCCTGGGAGGTCAAGGCTGCACTGAGCCAAGATCACACCACTGCTCTCAGCCTGGGTGGTGGGAGTGAGACCGTCTCAATAAAAAAAAGAACAGAAAAGGCCAGAGGCATGAGAATCGCCTGAACCCAGGAGGTGGAGGTTGTAGTGAGTGGAGGATGTGCCACTGCACTCCAGCCTGGGTGACAGAGGCTCTGTCTCGAAAACAAAAAACAAAACATTTCATCTATATGGTTATAATGACCTTTATCAATATGTGTACATGAATATACAAAGACCACATGTTGTATGAATCCATGTATATGAAATGTTTGGAATAGGCAGATCCACTGAGACAGAAAGTCGATTCGTGGTTGTCAGGGAATGAGGGAATGGGGAGTGATTGCTAATGGGTATAGGATTTCTTTTTGGGATGATGAAATGCTCTAAAATTAGATATTGGTGATAGTTGTGCAACCCTGTGAGTATATTAATAAACACTGAATTGTATAGTTAGGAGGGTGACAAGGCATATGCATTATACCTCAATAAAGTTGTTACCAAAAAAAATGTTAACATTGGAGGGGGGTGGGCATAATGGACTCTCAGTACTATTTTTAAAACCTTTCTGTGCATCTAAACTATTCCACATTTAAAAGTTTATTCTGGCTGGGTGCAGTGGCTCATGCCTGTAAGCCCAGCACTTTGGGAGGCCGAGGCGGACAGATCACGAGGTCAGGAGATCGAGACCATCCTGGCTAACATGTTGAAACCCCATCTCTACTAAAAATACAGAAAATTAGCTGGGCATGGTGGCGGGCGCCTGTAGTCCCAGCTACTTGGGAGGCAGAGGCAGGAGAATGGCGTGAACCCAGGAGGCAGAGCTTGCAGTGAGTGGAGATCATGCCACTGCACTCTAGCCTGGGCAACAGAGTGAGACTCTGTCTCAAAAAAAAAAAAAAAAAAATGTTTATTTCGCCAGGCAAGGTGGCTCAGGCCTGTAATCCCAGCACTTTGGGAGGCCGAGACAGGTGGATCGCAAGGTCAGGAGATCGAGACCATCCTGGCCAACATGGAGAAACCCCATCTCTACTAAAAATACAAAAAATAAGCCAGGTGTGGTAGTGGGCGCCTGTAGTCCCAGCTACTTGGGAGGCTGAGGCAGGAGAATGGTGTGAACCTGGGAGGCGGAGCTTGCAGTGAGATGAGATCGCACCACTGCACTCCAGCCTGGGCGACAGAATGAGACTCCGTCTCAAAAAAAAAAAAAGTTTATTCCACAAAGAGACACCACACCCACTAAAATGGCTATAATGAAAGGCAGATAATAAGTGCTGGCAACCATGTGGCAACATTGGAACCCTCCATACTCTCCTGGTGGGAATGCAAAAAGGTGCAGTCCACTATGGAAAACGGACAGTTCTTCAAAAGGTTAAACATAGTACTACCCTATGACCTAACAATTCCATGATTAGTCAAATATACAAGAGAAATGAAAACCTGTGTCCGTAAGTTGTATGCAAATGTTCCCAGCAGCATTGTTCAAAATAGCCAAAAGTGGAAACAACTCAAATGTCCATAAACTGATAAATGGAGAAAAACATGTGGTCTGTCCATACATTGAAATATTATTTGGCAATAAAAAGGACAGTCCTGATACTTGCTACAACATGGACGAACCTTGAAAACATTCTAAGCATAAGACAGATATCAATACACAAGAGATATCTATTAAGAAAAAAAAAAAAAGCCGGGCGCAGTGGCTCACACCTGTAATCCCAGCACTTTGGGAGGCTGCGGCAGGAGAATTGCTTGAACCTGAGAGGCGGAGGTTGTGGTGAGCTGAGATCGTGCCATTGCACTCCAGTCTGGGTAACAAGAGCAAAACTCCGTCTCAAAAAAAAAAAAGTTGGGTGGGGTGGCTCACACCTGTAATGCCAGCACTTAGAGAGGCTGAGGCAGGCAGATCGCTTGAGTCCAGGAGTTCGAGACCAACCTGGGCAATATGGTGAAAGCCCGTCTCTACCAAAAATACAAAAATTAGCCACCAGGTGTGGTGGTACGCACCTGTGGTCCCAGCTACTCAGGAGGCTGAGGTGGGAGAATTGCTTGAGCCCAGGAGGTGGAGGTTGCAGTGAGCTAAGATCACACCATTGCACTCCAGCCTGGGCAACAGGAGTGAAACTCTATCACAAAAAAAAAAAAAAAAAAAAGCAGCCAGATACAAAGAACACATATTGTATGACTCCATTTATGTGAAATACCCTAGGCTGGACGCAGTGGTTCAGACCTGTAATCCCAGTACTTTGGGAGGCCAAATCAGGAGGATCGTTTGAGCCCAGGAGTTCGAGATCAGTTTTTGTTTTTTTGTTTTTTTTTGATATGGAGTCTCACTCTGTCACCCAGGCTGAAGTGCAGTGGCGCGATCTCAGCTTATCACAACCTCCGCCTCCCGGGTTCAAGTTATTCTCCTGCCTCAGCCTCCTGAGTAGCTGGGATTACAGGCGCCCACTATTATACCTGGCTAATTTTTGTATTTTTTTAGTAGAGACAGGGTTTCACTATGTTGGCCAGGCTGGTCTCAAACTCCTGACCTCAGGTGATCCGCCTGCCTCTGCCTCCCAAAGTGCTGGGATTACAGGCGTGAGCCACCGTGCCCAGTCCCGAGATCAGTTTGGGCAACATAGTGAGACCCCATCGCTACAAATAATAAAAAATTAGCCAGGCATCGTGGTACACGTCTGTAGTCTCAACTCCTTGGGAGGCTGAGGCAGGAGGATTGCTTCCACCCAAAAGGTTGAGGCTACAGTGAGTCATGATCACGCTGCCACTGCACTCTAGCCTGGGTGACAGTGAGACCCTGTTTCCTAGAAAAAAAGGAAGAAAGAAGAAGAAGAAGAAGGAGAAGGAGAAGAAGGAGAAGGAGAAGGAGAAGGAGAAGGAGAAGAAGAAGAAGAAGAAGAAGAAGAAGAAGAAGAAAAGTAAAAAGAAGAAACACCCTCAACATGCTAAACATGTAAATCTATAGAGTCAGAAAGTAGGTTAATGTTTGCCTAAGGCTGGAGGATGATTGGGAGAAAATGGTGAGTCTCTGCTAATGGATAAGGGGCTTATTTTGAGGGCAATGAAAATATTCTAAAATTAGGCTGGGTGCGGTGGCTCACGCCTGTAATCCCAGCACTTTGGGAGACCAAGGCGGGTGGATCACCTGAGGTCAGGAGCTCGAGAGCAGCCCGGGTAACGTGGCGAAACCCCGTCTCTACTAAAAACACACACAAAATTAGCCAGGCGTGGTGGCGGGCACCTGTAGTCCCAGCTACTGGGGAGGATGAGGCAGGAGAACTGCTTGAACCCGGGATGTGGAGGTTGCGATGAGCCGAGATGGCACCACTACGCTTCAGCCTAGTCAATAGAAGGAGACTCCGTCTCAAAAACAAAATATATAAAAAAAGAAAACGAATCTTTTAAAACCACCAGATGGGCCGGGCACGGTGGCTCATGCCAGTAATCCCGGCACTTTGGAAGGCCGAGGGGGACGGATCTCCTGGGGTCAGGAGTTTGAGACCAGTCTGGCCAACATGGTGAAACCCTGTCTCTACTAAAAATACAAAACTTAGCTGGGTGTGGTGGCAGCTACTCGGGAGGCTGAGGCAGGACAACTGCTTGAACCTGGGAGGCAGAGGTGGCAGTGAGCTGAGATCACGCCATTGCACTCTAGCCTGGGCCACAGAGTGAGACTCCGTCTCAAAACAAACAAACAAACAAAAAGTAAATAGCTGGCATTACAACCATTCTTCTTACCTTTTTGTAGTTTGCAGGTTTTATATTTGAGCTTTTCATAATATTTTTCTTAAGGATTTATTAATATAATGTATATTTTCCTATTTTTTTCCTGCTATGTAAACATTGCTGTTTGGTCAGATGAAGGAGGGAGGCCAAGGCCGGGCGCGATGGCTCACGCTTGTAATCCCAGCACTTTGGGAGGCTGAGGCGGGCGGATCACGAGGTCAGGAGATCGAGACCACGGTGAAACCCCGTCTCTACTAAAAATACAAAAAATTAGCCGGGCGTGGTGGCGGGCGCCTGTAGTCCCAGCTACTCGGAGAGACTGAGGCAGGAGAATGGCGTGAACCCGGGAGGCGGAGCTTGCAGTGAGCCGAGATTGCGCCACTGCACTCCAGCCTGGGTGACAGAGCGAGACTCCGTCTCAAAAAAAAAAAAAAAAAAAAAAAAAAGAAGGAGGGAGCCCTGCCCTAGGACAGGGGAGGGGAGGAGGAAGGCGACCTCAACCCAGGCCCCCTGTTCACCCTGGGTTCAGGCCCTCACCCAGGTGGCTCCTCTGTTTGAAAGCGCTAAGCCCTTCCACTCTCCTCTTCAGGGCTACCCCGCCACACAGCCTCTTCCTTGTCTTGTGTTCCCTTTGGCGGGGTCACACCCGCACCTGGGGTCACTGCCCCCTTCCTCTGGTCCCCTCCTCCCTCGGCCGGAGTCACAGTTCCACACGCAGGGGTCCTTCCTGCCCTCCTCACCCCAGGGGTCACACCCCTCGGAGGAGGGAGGTCATCGGCCACAGGCGGAGGCCTCAGTTTCCCACGCTACGGGGCTCACACGTGTCCGGCCTGCGACGCGCTCTCCCTTGGCCGAGGTCCCAGTTTCCCGCCCAGGAGTCCTCGGTCCCTCCCCCGAGGCCGCCGGGCCCTCCTCCAGAGCCCCGCGGTCCGCCCCGGGAGCTCCAGGCCAGTCCCCGCCGTCCCCCGGGGCGAGCCCGCGAGAGGCCTCGTGCAGCTGGCAGCCCCGCCCCGGCGCCCGCCTGCTCTTCTCGCGGGTCCGGACCGCGAGCGCGGGGGCCGACGGGTCGCCGCTGCGCCAGGCCGGGTGGGGCGGGATGGCGGCCACCGCGCTGCTGGAGGCCGGCCTGGCGCGGGTGCTCTTCTACCCGACGCTGCTCTACACCCTGTTCCGCGGGAAGGTGCCGGGTCGGGCGCACCGGGACTGGTACCACCGCATCGACCCCACCGTGCTGCTGGGCGCGCTGCCGTTGCGGAGCTTGACGCGCCAGGTGAGCCGGGCCGGGGAGCCCGGGCCCCTGCCCCGTCCCCGCCGCTCCGTCCCTGTCGGGCCGCTGGGGTCTCCACCGTCTCTGCTGAACCACCTCTTTGCCTCGGCAGCTGGTACAGGACGAGAACGTGCGCGGGGTGATCACCATGAACGAGGAGTACGAGACGAGGTTCCTGTGCAACTCTTCACAGGTGAGGGACCCGGCTGAGGGGCAGGCTCGGGGGCCCGCTCCCCTCGCCCACCGCCCTGGGCCCGGGACGGCTAGAGAAGTGTGGGGGAGGTCACCATGCCCCAGAGCCAGGTGTCTCAAGCTGCTTTGCCTCCGGTCTGTGCCTCTAAACGGCACCTGGAGGTAGGCTAGAAGCTGTGAACGGCCTTTATTTAAAAGTTCAAGTTGGGCCGGGCGCGGTGGCTCACGCCTGTAATCCCAGCTCTCAGGGAGGCAAGAGGCGGGAGGCGGGAGGAGGAGGCGGGCAGATCACTTGAGCCCAGGAGTTCCTGAGCAGCCTGGGCAACATGGCGAGGCTCCCGTCCCTACAGAAATACAAAAAGTAGCCGGGAGTGGTGGCGTGCGCCTGTACTCCCAGCTACTTGGGAGGCTAAGGCAGGAGAATCACTTTAGCCCGGGAGGTGGAGGCTGCAGTGAGCCGACATGGCGCCATTGCATTCCAGCCCAGCCTTGGGCGACAGGAGTGAAACAATGTCTCAAAAAAAAAAAAAAAAAGTGCAAGTTGACAAAGCCTGATTTCTCCTTTGTGAACAAATGTAATGTATTCTTATTTCGGTAATCAAAATCAGAAACTAAAATTGAAAGGCAACATTCCTATGCCTTCCTGATTTCATTCATTCTTTCTACACTTTGAGCTCTGAGTATGGGTCAGCATTCCCAGTGTTAGGGATTCCAGATGAAGGCCCTGCCAACTATAAGACGAAAAGCACCCCCTTAACACGCTCCCCTCCCCAAATATTTCATAAAACTATCCATTGAAAACTGTAGAGTTCATTTGGCTCTGATTTGGGGGAATTTTTAGTCATATATTAGAAATCATGGTGGAACTCCGAAGTTCTATCATAACAAAGTTTACGCCTAAAACATAACTTTCATTAAATGTGATTGGCCTGTTTGTGGAATCTTCCACAATGGTTATTAGAAGATGTTATCTACAATCTGAGCTATTTGATTTTTTTTTAAATGTTGCCCTATCTTTATAGCGTTTGGCATCTAATAGCACTAAACAATTATCTTTCTCATTTGTTTTACTGATATAGCATGATGAAGATACTATTATTTCAACCTGAGGATTTTTTGAAACCTTGAAAATATTTGTGACTTGGCCAGGCGTGGTGGCTCTCACGCCTGTAATCCCAGCACTTTTGGGAGGCTGAGGTAGGTGGATCACCTGAGGTCAGGAGTTTGAGATCAGCCTAGCCAAAATGGTGAAACCCCGTCTGTACTAAAATCACACAAAAAAATTAGTCGGGTGTGGTGGCAGGCGCCTGTAATCCCAGCTACTTGGGAGGCTGGGGCAGGAGAATCGCTTGAACCCGGGAGGCAGAAGTTGCAGTGAGCTGAGATTGCACCACTGCACACCAGCCTGGGCGACAGAGTGAGTCTCCGTCTCAAAAAAAAAGAATTACTGATCTTCTTTTTTTTTTTTTTTTTTTTGAGACGGAGTCTCGCTCTGTCGCCCAGGCTGGCGTGCAGTGGCGTGATCTCCGCTCACTGCAAGCTCCGCCTCCCGGGTTCACGCCATTCTCCTGCCTCAGCCTCTCCGAGTAGCTGGGACTACAGGCGCCCACCACCACGCCCGGCTAATTTTTTGTATTTTTAGTAGAGACGGGGTTTCACCGTGGTCTCGATCTCCTGACCTCGTGATCCGCCCGCCTCGGCCTCCCAAAGTGCTGGGATTACAGGCGTGAGCCACCGCGCCCGGCCTACTGATCTTCATTTAGAACCATAAAGTCTCTGATACTCATTATTTAGAGGTTAATAACAAGAGTAGCTGGAGCATATCTGAAGTCTTAAAGCATAAAGTTTGCCCAATTGCCAGAGACCTTATTTCTCCTATTTCTTTTTTCCTTTTTTTTTTTTTTTGAGACAGAGTCTCACTCCGTTGCCCAGGCCGGAGTGCAATGGTGCAATCTCAGCTCACTGCAGCCTCTGCCTCCTAGTTCAAGTGATTGTCCTGCCTCAGCCTCCCGAGTAGCTGGAATTACAGGTGCCCGCCACCATGCCTGGCTAATTTTTGTATTTTTTATGGAGATAGGGTTTCGCCATGTTGGCCAGAGTCGTCTCGAACTCCTGACCTCAGGTGATCTGCCCTCCTTGGCCTCTCAAAATCTGGGATTACAGGCGTGAGCCACTGCACCTGGCCACCTATTTCTTCTTTGTAAGTGATAACATTGCACTAATGAAGGTCAGTGCATTGTTTTATTTTTGTTTTTATTTTTGAGACAGAGCCTTGCTCTGTCGCCCAGGTTGGAGTGCAGTGGTGTGATCTCGGCTCACTGCAAGCTCCGCCTCCTGGGTTCATGCCATTCTCCTGCCTCAGCTTCCCGAGTAGCTGGGACTACAGGCGCCCGCCACCACGCCCGGCTAATTTTTTTGTATTTTTAGTAGAGACGGGGTTTCACCGTGTTAGCCAGGATGGTCTCAATCTCCTGACCTCGTGATCCGCCCACCTTGGCCTCCCAAAGTGCTGGGATTACAGGCGTGAGCCACCGTGCCCAGCCCATTGTTTTAATTTTAAAGTGATAACCCTATTTTCTATCATGTGTTCCCTCAAAAAACAGTGGTAAAAAAGAGACTTATGGACAGAGAAATAGAAAGCCTTGGCAAAATATTGTACCCCGAATCTGCAGCTGAATCACTACACAGGTGCCAAAGTTATGCGAAAAAAAGTTACACTGGCTGGGCCTAGTGGCTCATGCCTGTAATCCCAGCATTTTGGGAGGCTGAGACAGGAGGATGGCTTGAGGCTAGGAGATTGAGACCAGCCTGGGCAACATAGTGAGACCCCCATCTCCACACACAAGAAATAACACAATTAGCCAGGCACAGTGGCGTGCAGCTGTAGTCACAGCTACTTGGGAGACTGAGACTGAAGTGGGAGGACTGCTTGAGCTCAGGAGTTTGAGGCTGCAGGGAGCCATGATTGCATACCACTGCTCTCTGACCTGGGCGACATAGCAAGATCGTGTCTCTAAAATAAAAAATATGTATATTTTTGAGGTGTTGTTTTGCTCTTGTCTCCCAGGCTGGAGTACAATGGTGTGATCTCTGCTCACTGCAACCTCTCCCTCCTGGGTTAAACAATTCTCCTGCCTCAGCCTCCCTAGTAGCTGGGATTACAGGCATCCGCCACCACACATGGCTAATTTTTGTATTTTTAGTAGAGACAGGGTTTCACCATGTTAGCCAGGCTGGTCTCGAACTCCTGACCTTAGGTGATCTGCCTGCCTTGGCCTTGCAAACTGTCGGGATTACAGGCGTGAGCCACCATGCCCAGCCAAAATAAAATGTTAAGATGTTTGCAGCTGAATTTTTTGCAGCTAAAATGTATATAGCTAATATCTTGCAGCTAAATATTCAAGTACCCAAAGGGTAGTTTAAGAACACTTTACCTGCTGGTGTGGTGGCTCACACCTGTAATCCCAGCACTTTGGGAGGCTGAGGTGGGTAGATGACCTGAGGTCAGGAGTTTGAGACCAGCCTGGCCAATATGATGAAACCCCGTCTCTACTAAAAATACAAAAATTAGCCAGGCTTGGTGGCGCATGCCTGTAGTCCCAGCTACTCGGGAGGCTGAGGCAGGAGAATCGCTTGAAACTGGGAGGTGGAGGTTGCAGTGAGTTGAGATCACGCCACTGTACTACAGCCTGGGCAACAGAGAGAGACTCTGTCTTAAAAAAAAAAAAAAAAAAAAAAAAAGGAACACTTTAAATCTCGGACAAAATTCTAACTCAGCAGCATAGCTGTTGTTTGATGAAAAACCAACCAGGTAGGCCAGCCATTTTAAAGACATTTCTGTCCTCACCTGGAACGGGGAAAAAAAGCATTTCTGTAAGAAGTTTCTATTTTAGAAAACAGGCAACAGTGTATTCCCATTGTAGTAAACCCTGAAACTTGCTTGTTGCTTTGCTGCCTCTTGGGAGCCCCTTATCATCCCACCCACATTAGGTTTTTTTCATTCTCTTTTTCATACTGGTGGACCTGGTTCCAGGAGTGGAAGAGACTAGGAGTCGAGCAGCTGCGGCTCAGCACAGTAGACATGACTGGGATCCCCACCTTGGACAACCTCCAGAAGGGAGTCCAATTTGCTCTCAAGTACCAGTCGCTGGGCCAGTGTGTCTACGTGCATTGTAAGGCTGGACGCTCCAGGAGTGCCACTATGGTGGCAGCATACTTGATTCAGGTATAAAATTTCTTTCTGGGCTTGGCATCGTGGTACACGCTTATAATCCCAGCACTTTGGGAGGCTTGAGGTGGGAGGATGGCTTGAGCCCAGGAGTTTGAGACCAGCCTGGGCAACATGGTGAAACCGTCTCTACAAAAAATACAAAAAGTTAGCTCATTGTGGTGGTGTGCACCTGTAGTCCCAGCTACTTGGGAGGCTGAGATGGGAGGATCACCTGAGCCCAGTAGGTAGAGGCTGCAGTGAGCCATGATTTGTGCCACTGCACTGCAGCATAGCCGACAGAGTGAAACTCTGTCTCAAAAAAAAAAAAAAAAAAAAGTCTTTCTGGTCCCATTTATAGCAGATTTCCAGAACTTCAATAGCATGGTCTACTGGTGGGCCTTGTTGGAAGGAGCTGTGTGCTTGATTTCAGGCTGTTGGGAGGTAGTTTGGTATGATGGAAAGCACCTGAGCCTTGTGAGAGGGTAACCTGGGGCTCTGCTGCCTGCCAGCGAGGATCAGCAAAAGTGACTTCTGCCTTATCCTGTTTTCTCAAACTAAATGTATTATGAAGTTTAAATAAGAAATTACATCAAGTGCTGGCCTACAGCAGACACTCTAAAAATGGAGTTGCAAAAGCTATTCAACCCCAGCAAAAGGCTAGACACTTGTTCTAATACCATGTCAGGAAACAATACCATAGATAATAGTGCTGATCATTTTCAGCTTTATAGTACTCAAGTTTCTTCAAGTATTCCAGAATAAAGTTCTGGATATTAGTTTCTGGAAACAGGCTTCAAACTGGATTCTGCCTATTAATTTGTCATGATTGGCAGGTGGGATGCTTTAAAAATATTTAGGAGAAACAAATACCCTGTAGTCCATCATCATTTTGTAACTTAGGTTACAAGTTACAAAATACCTGGCTCCCACAGAGCATCTTCTAAGTCATGTGAATAGCTAAGTCTGGCCTTGTGTTACTGTGGACTAGTGTGTATATAGTTGAGTAATACTAAAATTTTGGTCATAAGGACTCTGCTGGAAGCAGGGTCTCAGGAGGGTATTTTGCACCAAGTGAGAATTGAACTAGCATGCTAGAAATCTGTATTTTCTTGGTTCTGTTGAGTTCTAAACCAATGAGTATCCTCAGGACATGTTAACCCTCCTATTTAAATATTTAAATTATGAGTTACTTGTTTTTCTTTTTTTCTTTTTTTTTTTTTTGAGACGGAGTCTTGCTCTGTCACCCAGGCTGGAGTGCAGTGGCGCAGTCTAGGCTCACTGCAAGCTCCGCCTCCCGGGTTCACGCCATTCTCCTGCCTCAGCCTCTCCGAGTAGCTGGGACTACAGGCGCCCGCCACCACGCCCGGCTAATTTTTTGTATTTTTTAGTAGAGACGGGGTTTCACTGTGGTCTCGATCTCCTGACCTCGTGATCCGCCCGCCTCGGCCTCCCAAAGTGCTGGGATTACAAGCGTGAGCCATCGCGCCCGGCCGAGTTACTTGTTTTTCTAGCCATGGTGACAAGTTGCATAAAAACATCTATTGCATACTTGTTCCTAGAAATTCTTGTAACCAAAAGCCCAGCTCGGAGAGCATGTGGAGTAGTCCGAGACAGTCTTGAACTTAGGATCTCAGCTTTCCATGTGCAACTTTCTTTCTCTAGGATTTGGCAGAGCAAGAATAGGGTAGAAAGACTTGACTTTCCACCTGACCTGTTGCATAGTATTGTGAGACTGGCTGACTGCAGTGGTTACAGTACTCTCCCATTTGTAATACAAGAGCCATGATTTTTAATGCCTCCAAAATGGAATTTCCAAAGAAATGAAATTCTCAGAGTCCTTTAGCACCTGCTCATGGGTCAAGGGCACCTTGACACCTGCTTCTTTCTTTCTCTGCTGATTTCCCAACCCTGTACTTCAGGTGCACAAATGGAGTCCAGAGGAGGCTGTAAGAGCCATCGCCAAGATCCGGTCATACATCCACATCAGGCCTGGCCAGCTGGATGTTCTTAAAGAGTTCCACAAGCAGATTACTGGAGGGGCAGCAAAGGATGGGACTTTTGACATTTCAAAGACATGATGTATGTCTCAAGACACTCCTGCTTGATACAGAATAAAAAAAGCTTAACAGGACCAACAGGGCTTAAGCCCAGACTTGACGTAACAGAAATGTGCCAATAGGTAATAGGTAATTTTTCTTTCTCTGACTTGTTTTGTTTTCTTGAAATAACACTGTTGTGTGGCTAGAAAGGAAAAGATTTAGTGTGGCTTGTATTCATGGGATACAGGACAGGGATGGGGCTATCATCTTTTCTTGAATAGGGCTGAAGAAGTATTTTAACAAAAATCTATTATGTACCTAATATTGTGCCTAATAATATTTAGCACCACAACTCAAAAAACATTTAGCGCTTGAAAAAAGGAGACTCAGCTCTGGCTCTTTGCCACTGTCAGAATCTGAGTCCCACTGGCCCTGTGGAGTAGGGATCCCATCTGGAGAAGTGGGAGCATGGGCTGCAGTCAGGACTGCTGCAGACTGAGCCATGTGATGGTACGTAATGAGTCCCCCTGAGGGAATGAAACACCCTCACCCCTTCAAAGTCACCCCTTCAGAATTCAACACAGACACACGTATCCCTTCAAAAACTTTTATTTGTATCAACAATTCCTAGCTCTTGGCTTAGCTTAGAGCTTTTAAAAGAGCAGACACCTTATATATTTGAGCTTGAAAAAGTTTCTGCTATTAATCAGAAGTCATCATTTCTATTTTCTGGCTTACCCCTTGGAATAAGCCAAAAATAAAACCAAAGTTACATTTCCCGACAGATGGATGAGAAAACAATAGAAGGAACGTCCTGAATTCTAGAGTTGACTCTTGCTGGTGAAGTACACCTTCAGCTTACTCCATTCTCCTAAGTAAAGCCTGAAGGAAAACTCTCAACACCTAATTCTTCGTGGAAAAATGATCTACTAGCCATTTCACAGGCTATAGAACAAAAGTACAATTGGGCATCTTTCCTTATGTCCTGGGATCAGGGGTGCTTATATTTAACATTGATCAGGTAAAGAAGAGAGGCTGTGCCTAAGGTCTGAGAAAAGGCTTGCTCTAAGCAAGCTGTGGTGAGGCACAGGATGACTAGGGGATGGCAGAGAACAGGCTGGCCTACTGTCAGTTCAAGCAACCAGCTGAGCAGCAGCAGTCTAAAAAGCCCCAAACAGAACACCTCCATGGGTTCAGGGAAGGGCTGAGGCACTGCCTTTCTAGTATGTGCCAAAAAAAACATAACTCTGAATTGGGGCCCAGGGTACTTTAAGTTTGTATGGGGAGGGAAAAGGAGTGAGCAGCTCTTCTCCCCTCCCCACAGCCTTAGGCCAACACAAACTGCAAATTGGTAAGCAGCACCTTAATACCTCTTGTGACAGTTACGGCTGAAGTGGCAGGGTCAAGCTTGTAGGTGTTGGCATCCCCCTTTTTATATCGGTCCCGGAAGACATAGATGCTCCCGTTACAGCTGGCAATCTTCCAGAGGGATGGGGCAGAGCTCCAGGCCTCAGGAAGGCAAAGCCGGGTGAAGCTGTCTAGCAAGGGATTGTAGCACACCAGGGAGTCCCCTTCAGCCACGATGAACACCAGATCTTTATGCACAGCTGCGTGCATGCGACCTGCAAAGGGCAGCACATAGGGCTTCACATGGCATTTGTCTGTCTCTGTGTCAAAGCACTGGATGAGTCGGGAAGGTTTGGTAAAGAAGTCCAGATCATTCTCCTCCCCCCCTAGTAAGTAGATGATCCCGTTGAGGTTGGCACCAGCAGCCCCTGACACAGCCACCTCTAGCTGGGTTGTCTCTGTCCACACGTTATCACCTACACGATAATAAATGACTGCGTTGGAGAGGGTATCTTGCAGTGTCTTTCCACCCAGTGAATATATGGCATCTTTCCCGGGCACAGACACCAGGGTGTGCTGGAGCCGGTCCCGAGGCAAAGGAGCACACCACTCCCAGTCAACGGTGGCATTGTTGCACTTCCACATGCGCCGTGGGATGGACCCTCCCACCACATACAAGTCTCCACCATGCTTGCAGGCCGCAGTGATCTGGTGGCACAAACTGTTTTGGCCACTTACACTGATGGAGTCATCTTCGGCACAGTGCAAGGACACAGCCAATGAGTGGGTACGAGATGACTCTTTCCCAATCAGGTAAATGTGCACATTCTCCCCAATTTCCTATTGGCAAAATTAAAATTATATGATAGCTGTTAAGTTCTAGGCTAAGACACATATCCTTAAGATCCTGGCATTCACACTTGTTCCTAGCTTTATCATACTACTCTCTAATTACTGTATGGCATCCAACTCTCCTCTAGTCACTTTCTTTGAGGCAATTTATGTCGGGCGGAGAATCTGTTGTATTCATCCTTGTAGCTTTTAAAAAACTCTCATAAGCTAGTGCTTTAGACAAACGGTGATTAAGATTGTTAACTTGATGCAAGTAGTTCTCAAGGAACTTTGAAAGCTCATAGATTGGTGGTTCTAGGGTTACAAAGACATCCTTCTCCCCAACTCATATCAACTTCAAGCCAGAGATAACTTATTAAAAAATAAATAAATATAAAAAAGGAAAAAAACAGAGATGGCCAGGCACAGTGGCTCACACCTGTAATCTCAGCACTTTGGGAGGCCGAGGTGGGCAGATCACCTAAGCTCAAGAGTTCAAGACCAGCCTGACCAACATGGTGAAACCCCGTCTCTACTAAAAATACAAAAATTAGCCGGGCGTGGTGGTGTGCGCCTGTGGTCCCAGCTATTCAGGAGGCTGAGACAGAAGAATTGCTTGAACCCGAGAGGTGGAGGTTGCAGTGAGCTGAGATCATGCCACTGCACTCCAGCCTGGGCGACGGAGTGAGACTCTGTCTCAAAACAAACAAAACAAAAAACAGAGACGACCATTCATAATCTGGCCATCAAAAAGAGGCCAGGTTAGGCCAGACGCATTGGCTCACGCCTGTAATCCCAAGACTCTGGAAGGCCAAGGTGGGTGGATCACCTGAGGTCAGGAGTTCGAGACCAGCTTGGCCAACATGGTGAAACCCCATCTCTACTAAAAATACAAAAATTATCTGGGCGTGGTGGTGGGCACCTGAAATCCCAGCTACTCGGGAGGCTGAGGCAGAAAAATCGCTTGAACCCAGGAGGTGGAGGTTGCAGTGACCCGAGATCGCACCATCGCACTCTAGCCTGGGCGACGAGCGAAACTCCATCTCTCTCTCACACACACACACACAGACGCACACACACACACAAAGAGGCCAGGTTAGGCCAGGCACAGTGGCTCACACCTGTAATCCCAGCATTTTGGGAGGCAGAGGCGGGCGGACCATTTGAGATCAGGAGTTCCAGACCAGCCTGGCCAACATGGTGAAACCCCATCTCTACTAAAAATACAAAAATTAGTCAGGTGTGGTGGCAGCACCTGTAATCCCAACTACTTGGGAGGCTAAGGCAGGAGAATAGCCTGAAACTGGGAAGTGGAGGTTGCAGCGAGCTGAGATTGAGCCACTGCATTCCAGCCTGGGTGACAAAGTGAGAATCCATCTTTAAAAAAAAAAAAAAAAAAAAGAAAAAAAAAAAAAAAAAAATAGCGGGGGGGGGGGGGGGGGGGGGGGGGGGGGGGGGGGGGGGGGGGGGGGGGGAAGAGAGATCTTAAAAAAAAAAAAAAAAAAAAAAAAAAAAAAAAGCTGGGCGCGGTGGCTCACGCCTGTAATCCCAGCACTTTGGGAGGCGAAGGCAGGTGGATCATGAGGTCAAGAGATCAAGACCATCCTGGCTAACACAGTGAAAAACCCCATCTCTACTAAAAATACAAAAATTAGCCGGGCATGGTGGTGGGTGCCTGTAGTCCCAGCTACTATGGAGGCTGAGGCAGGAGAATGGCGTGAACCCGGGAGGTGGAGCTTGCAGTGAGCTGAGATCGCACCACTGCACTCCAGCCTGGACGACAGAGCAAGACTCCATCTCAAAAAAAAAAAAAAAAAAAAAAAAAAAAGAGGCCAGGTTAACTGATGGCAAGAATGATGCATGGAGAGTATGCAGTCTCAACAACTAAGAGATTTGCCTTACCTTCAAGCTTGTCCTGAGTGACTCTGCAAAAGCCTCTCTTTCCTCTTTATTAAAGTTGATCCAGGCTTCTATTGCCTCTGTTGGGTTCTGAGAACATGGAACTCCATCTGTGAGAGCCAGAAGAAAGGCATGGTCAATGACAATCCGAAAGAGAAATTCAGAGTAAGAGACTTTAACGATGTGAACCACTTTATTAGACTACTGCTGGGCATGCGTATATGTGTACATGCATACATACACATATACATGAAATTAACCTAAAATTGCTTTTTTGTTTTTTTGAGGCAGGGTCTCACCCTGTCGCTCAGGCAGAAGTGCAATGGTGCAATCACCATCATCGTGGCCTCAATCTCCTGGGCTCAAGCAACCCTGCTTCAGCCTCCCGAGTAGCTGGGACTACAGGTGTGCACCACCACGCCTGGCTAATTTTCTTATTTTCTGTATAGACAAGGTCTCACTGTTGTCCAGGCTGGTCTCAAACTCCTGGTATCAAGCGATCCCCTCTCGTTGGCCTCCCAAAGTGCTGGGATTACAGGCATGAGCCACCATGCCTGGCATGCCTTGCTTTTTTTTTTTTTTTTTTTTTTTTTTTGAGATGGAGTCTTGCACTGTTGCCCAGGCTGGAGTGCAGTGGCGTGATCTTGGCTCACTGCAAGCTCCACCTCCTGAGTTCAGGCCATTCTCCTGCCTCAGCCTCCCGAGTAGCTGGGACTACAGGCACCTGCCACCATGCCCGGCTAATTTTTTGTACTTTCACTGTGTTAGCCAGGATGGCCTTGATCTGACCTCGTGATCTGCCTGCCTCAGCCTCCCAAAGTGCTGGGATTACAGGCGTGAGCCACCGCGCCCAGCCCGTGCCTTGCTCTTTTTTAAAGATAGTCTCATGTGTTACATGAGCCCTCAAAAAGTTAGGTAAAGACTCATAACTGTTCCTCTCCATGGAAATCTTTAGTAAAAGGCAGAAGATTTATGCAATCTGAAGAGAAACCAGGGTAAGTGCCTTGCTTTTTTAAATCAAAATGGATGGCTCGATATGCTCCCATCTGCCATGGAAGCAACCTACTAAGCTACAGAGCTCACACCATTTTTTTTTTTGAGATGGAATCTTGCTCTGTTGCCTAGGCTGGAGTGCAGTGGCGTGATCCGGGCTCACTGCAACCTCTGCCTCCGGGTTCAAGTGATTCTTCTGCCTCAGTCTTCCCAAGTAGCTGAGACAACAGGTGCAAGCCACCATGCCCGGCTAATTTTTATATTTTTTGTGGAGACGGGATTTTGCCATGTTGGCCAGGGTGGTCTTGAACTCCTGACCTCAGGTGATCCACCCACCTCGGCCCCCCAAAGTGCTGGGATTACAGGCGTGAGCCACCGCGCCTGGCCAACCTCACGCCTTAAGTGTGGTTATATCTCACTTGCAAGGTTAGGGTTGTCCTAACGTTGGCCCGTCACTAAAAACGTTTTGAGTCCTAGATATCTTGCCTCATCACCAATTTACATAGGTAATTAGACCCACTGGGACATACGAAGTACAGGATAGAGAATAATACAAATCATTCCTCACTGCTTTGTGTGGTTAAGTGTTGTGCTTTAATTTTCCTGACTTCTTCCTCTAACGCACTGTGTCTCTGACAGCAATTACACTGAATCTCAACTCAGTCTTTCTCAGCAGGTTATCTCAGAATGCAGGAATAATAATGTAAACTAACACCAGGAAACTTGAGGGTTCCTTTCTCCTAAACTAGAACATTCACTGAACATCATAGCCAAGTAACTGGGTATGGTGTGTCCCCTCCCTAAACTTACCCGAGATGATATCTGTGAGTAAGTGGTGGGGCAAGTGGAGAAATTCCTCTGTATTCTGCAGCTGGGCCAGGTGGGTCTTGGCACAGTGCTTGGCAGCAGTATAGAGCTCAGGATCACTGTGCCGATCTGCCAGCCACATCACCTGAAGGCAGTTTCCCACTTGCACTGTGCGGGCCAAAAACCGAGAGCATTCCTCAAAGAGAGATGTCAGCTGATACATGTCTGACACCTCATAAATTTCCTGCAACTCCTCAGCTCGAAGTTTCACAGTCCCATGGTAGATATAATCAACCAGGAGCTGGAAAACAGACTCGCTGACATCCTGCAGCACGATCACCCGGTTGTGGGCCTCCTTCAGGTTGGAAGTGAACATGGATCGGAAGAAGCAGCTCTGAGCTGAGAGGACCAGCCGATGGAGCTGAAACTCCCGGCCTTCCACCGAAATGGTGACATCAGCAAAGAGCTCCTCCTCTAGACACAGTTTCATGATGCCTTGAGCCACACGGCCTGAGTGTGACCGATCTTTAAAAGTGTAGTTCACAAAGTAGTTCTCATCCATGGATGCTCCAGGCTCCTCTGGTGATTCCATGCTAGCCAGCTTCTCTCTCTGCCAGCTGTCTGCAAAGCAACACCACCTTGAGTAACCTGAGGAATTCACAGCCATAGTCTGTGAATCCAACTGTCCAACTCAGGGAGGGAAAAGGAAGAAGTGTGAGCAAAGTGAGTCCAGATTGGCCTTAGACCTGGCCCTGTCCATGATGTCCCTGACGCTATCCTTTAACCAAATCTGGGTTCGTTCTCCCCAGTGGCGCCCCTCCGCTAATGAAATAAATAAAAGTTCCAACTCTGGGTGTTTTCCTGAGAAAACACGGAATAATTCCTTTCCATGATGTTAACAAAAGACTTGGGATTTAGGTCAATATATGAAAGCAAAGGGCTGGGGGAGGCCTGTGATCGTAAAAGCCTTACTAACCAAATAACTGGGGCATAAAACTAGTGAAGCTCAGGGGCAGCAGAATCAGACAAAAAGGACCCCCCGCCCCGGCCTAGTGGCCAGGTCCTCTCCTCCCTAGCGCATGGAGTTAAGACGCTCCATATGAAGCCTGGCCTGGGATATCCGTGGGTCTTACATTTGCTCTCTTCCGAGCTGCTTCCCCCACACTTCCCCGCTCGCTCGAAAAACTCCCTATGGCTGCGTCCCAGAACTCGAGTCCATCCGCCCCCAGGCCGGGGCACTGGGAGGCCCATCGCCCTGTGCAATGTCCCCGCTCCACCTTGAGTCGTCTTGGAAACGGTCGCCAGGGAAACCGTTCTTCCCGCTCAGGCCCGCCCGCCCTCGTCAAAAGCTTGGCTCAGAGAGCGGGGGAGGGGTGTGTAGCGTAGAACCCAGAACGCCCGCCCCCTCCCCTCCTCTCACCCGTCTGGTTCTTCAGCGTCCTCGCCTTCTCTCTAGGCTCTGCCACACGGAGCTAGGACCACGCTCACCTCACGATTTCCCTACCTGCCTGTCTCGCTTTCTCACCTGCGTTCCCTCCTTTCATCCCGGAGCCCGGAACCTCCGCTTCCGGCTCCACGTCCGCCCGGAAGAAGATCTGCTGCACACTTTCGCTTCCGGTCCGTGCCCTTGGGGCTCCGTGTCCTGCTGTCTTTCCGTGCGCTGCCTAGTCTGCGTCTGAGTAACATGGCGGCGGTGGCGGCGGCGGCAGCCAGGCTGTGGTGGCGCGGGATCGTGGGGGCCTCGGCGCTGACCAGAGGTGAGCAGGGGCAGCCAGTTGCGACCGGGGTCAGGCGCAGCGGCGTGCCCAGTGCAGAGAGCTCCTCAGGGCTCATCCTGCGCGTCTGTGCCTTTTATCTCCCTGTGCAGGGGCTGGGCGACCCTCGGTTCTGTTGCTGCCGCTGAGGCGGGAGAGCGCCGGGGCCGACACGCGCCGTGAGTATGTGCGGGCAGCGCTCTTCTCTGAACTATCGGCGGGGCCCCCTAGATGCCTGTCTTTGCCCTAGGATGCCCTTCCCTACGTCCTCCTGGCAAATCTTGGAGATCTGACTTGCAGTGGTCTTCACCCTGCATGCAGAATCGAGCCCTCCCTGTGCCCTTAGGCCTCTGTTATGGCCGATTGTCCCTTGTCCGTTTCAATGATCCCCTTTTTGTCTGATTAAACTGTCAGCTCTGAAAGCAAGCAATATAACCTTTAGTCCTCAGAGCCCTGTAATAATAGTACCTCGCGGTAATTGAGTGCTTAATGTGTGTCTGGCACCTCGCTAAGCGTTTTAGTGAATGATCTTATTTCGTCCTCACAACAGCCTTATGGGGTAGATAGCATCCTACTCTTCTTACTATAGATCAGGAAACAGTCCAAAGAATTAAACTGCCCAGGGTCAGAGACCTAGTGAATGACAAAGTAGGCCTGCCTGCTGCCAGAGGCAGAAACACCTAACCATTATTCTGTAGCTTGTGATGTGTGAGTGCTCAGCGGTTTAGGGTTGCATGAATGAGTATGTACATATGATGTTACAGTCAAGATATACGGACTGGGAGTTTTCCCCTTTCCTGGGCCTCAGTTTTCTCATTGATCCACACACACACACACACACACACACACACACACACACACACACACACACACAGTAGGTTTCAAGGAGATACTCTGTGAGGGCTCTTCAAGCCCTGAAGTTCTTAGCTTGAGAACCTGATATAAACTTGCATGCAAAGGAGCTACAGAGAGGCAAAAGTTCTGGTTCCCATCCTCAAACAGCTCTTAGTCTGACAGGAGAACTGAGACTACTGCTTTAGCAGAAATGCAGGCAATGTGAGGGAAGAACCGTGGAGTAATTTTGAGAAGAGGTGAACACCCCAGCTGCTATAATAAGAGTCTTTCTGAGGACAGTGTAGTTAAGGTGGCACTTTCCCCAAGTTTTCATCACTCTGTTCCCTAGAAGGGAAACCTTTCACATGCACCTTTCTCAAGGTGCTTCAGGGAACCTTTCCTGGATTTGACATCCCTTACAAGCCCAAGAGACTGGATGCAGGGCTGGCTTTTGCCTTCTCCGTTTCTTTGTTAAATATGCCTTTTCCTTCCAGCCACTGTCAGACCACGGAATGATGTGGCCCACAAGCAGCTCTCAGCTTTTGGAGAGTATGTTGCTGAAATCTTGCCCAAGTATGTCCAACAAGTTCAGGTAATACTTGCTACTGTTATTTGGGTCTGGGCCAAGAAAGAACCATGTTCTCAGGGCATGTGGGAGTGGGCAGTCTTGTTTCAAAGAAACTACGGACTCCTCCATCCCAAGCTTGGACTTTTCTCTCAGCATTAAACCAGGTGACTCCAGCTGAAGTTAGCTGTTCCCGCAGTAGCTCTTTGTTCCCTCTCCCCTCCCTTCCATGCGTGCAGGTGTCCTGCTTCAATGAGTTAGAGGTCTGTATCCATCCTGATGGCGTCATCCCAGTGCTGACTTTCCTCAGGGATCACACCAATGCACAGTTCAAATCCCTGGTTGACTTGACAGCAGTGGACGTCCCAACTCGGCAGAACCGTTTTGAGGTCAGTCGGGAGATTGAGAAGGTTTGGGGGGTCAGGGTATTAATTTCAGTTTGTAACATACAATAGAACACAGCAGTTAAACTGGGACCTCAGAGTCAAGTAGATCTCAAGTTTGGATCTTGGTTCTGCCACTGAATGGCTGTGGGACCTCAGATAACTCAAATGTTTTGTTTAATCTTTCTTTCTTTTTTTTTTTTTTTAGACGGAATCTTGCTCTGTTGCCAGGCTGGAGTGCAGTGGCATGATCTTGGCTCACTGCAACCTCCGTCTCCCAGGTTCAAGCGATTCCCCTGCCTCAGCCCCCTGAGTAGCTGGGACTACAGGTGCATGCCACCATGCCCGGCTAATTTTTTGTATTTTTTTAGTAAAGACTGGGTTTCACCATGTTGGCCAGGATGGTCTCGATTTCCTGACCTCGTGATCTGCCTGCCTTGGCCTCCCAAAGTGCTGGGATTACAAGCATGAGCCACCATGCCCGGCCCTTGTTTAATCTTTCCGAGCTTTCATTTTCTTACTGGGAAAATAAATATAACGCTGTCCCTATCTTATAGAATGGTTGTAAGGATCCAATGAGATAGTTCAAGTAAATTGCTTGTACACAGTAAGTTTTCAGTACATTTAGCTATTAATATTTTACTGATTATCTACTGTTTGCCAGACTCTGGGATGGAGAGAGAAATAACATGAAGTATTTGTCCTCCAGGAGTTCCCTACACTCTAGTGAAGGAGAAAGACACCTAAACAGCTTACTGTAGTAACATATAATACAAAGGATATTAGAGGGATGCTTTAAGAAAGCACTTGGCCCTGTCTGGGAGGCTTCTTTGAAGAGAGAGAATGTTTGTGCTGAATCTAAACATACGAGCAGGAGACCAGGCAGCCTTCTGAGGTGGACCAGGGAAATATTCCTGACAAAGTGAACAGCATGAGCAAACACAGGCATGCTGACATGCTAAGCTACAGCTGTGGCCTGGGCCTTTGGAAGTAGTTGTAAGCATAGGAGAATCTTGAGGTGTTGAGGTTCAGAATAGAAGGCAGGGTCACAGGGCAGAACTCTCCCAACCAGGGACTCCCATCTCAGCCCTCCAGATCCTTCTGTTCTCCCTAGATTGTCTACAACCTATTGTCTCTGCGCTTCAACTCACGGATCCGTGTGAAGACCTACACAGATGAGCTGACGCCCATTGAGTCTGCTGTCTCTGTGTTCAAGGCAGCCAACTGGTATGAAAGGGAGGTGAGTTACCGGATATGGTGGACCTGCCTCTGGGCCACAGTTGCAGAACTGGTTGAGACTACGGGATGCAGTGTAGCCCCTTCCCCCTGTTGTTAGTCTTGATGGACTGGCTGTTTGAGGGGGTCTCTTTCCTAGATCTGGGACATGTTTGGAGTCTTCTTTGCTAACCACCCTGATCTAAGAAGGATCCTGACAGATTATGGCTTCGAGGGACATCCTTTCCGGAAAGACTTTCCTCTATCTGGTTATGTTGAGGTAGGAGCCTTGGAACTGGGACAGCAGCCTCAGGGAGGGACTTGCAGGGAACCCAGGGGATCCCTGGGAATGGCAAGAAATATGGTCTGTGGATTGTGGTGGTTTAAGAGCATGGGCCCTGGATTCAGATCCTAGCTTCATTTTTGTAACCTGGGGCAAGTTACTTGGTTTGACTGTGACTCAGCTTTCTCATCTTAAAATGGCAATAATAATAGCACTTAACTAATAGATTTGTGGCTGGCATTAAATAATGTACGTGTAGGCTCACGCCTGTAATCCCAGCACTTTGGGAAGCCAAGACAGGAGGGAGTGCTTGAGTCCAGGAGTTCGAGAACAGCCTGGACAACATGGTGAAACCTCTTCTCTACAAAAAAATAGAAAAATTAATGGGGCTTGGTGGTGCATTCCTGTGGTCTGGGCTGCTCAAGAGGCTGAGGTGGGAGGATCACTTGGGCCTAGGAGGCGGAGGTTGCAGTGAGCTGAGATCACACCACTGCTCTCCAGCCTGGGCGACAGAGACCGTCTCTAAATAAATAAATGATATGTGAAGCCCGCTGTATTGTAAAGGCTCAATTGATGCTATGTGTGTGTGTCAGGGTCTCACTCTTGTCACCTAGAATGGAGTGCAGTGGTGCGATCATGGCTCACTGCAGTCTCGACCTCCCAGGCTCAAGTAATCCTCCCACCTCTCAGCCCTCCGAGTAGCTGGGACTACAGGCGTGCACTACCATGCCCAGCAAATTTTTGTATTTTTCGTAGAGACGGGGTTTCTCCATGTTTTCCAGACTGGTCTCGAATTCCTGGGCTCAAGTCATCTGCCCGCCTCAGCCTCTCAAAAGTGCTGGGATTACAGGTGTGAGCCACCGCACCTGGCCAGTGTTATCCATTATTGTAATGATCATTTTAATGATCAAGGCAGCCTTGAGGACACAGTCTGTCCCTAAAACCTGAAAGTAGAGGATTATTTTACCCTGCCCTGACTCTCTGGGAAGGCAGTGACGGGGAAGACACCAAATGTTTAGCCCTCAACAGTTACCTCTGAGGTGGCACCAGTAACGTGAATAAAGAATTTCAGTGGTGCTGCAGGTTATTTGCAGGAAGACAGTGTGTAATATTATCACTCGTGAATTTTATAGCAAAGTAACTTAGAAATGCAGAGATGTGGTGCTCCAGCCCTGCTCTTTTAGTCCCCAGTCACTCCTGCTGTGTTACTGCTTTGCATGCTCCTATTTCCCTCTTGGGCTACTTCTGGGCAGGGCTATCTCCCTTGCTTCTCCCTTTCACCCCACTCCTGCTATCTACCTCACCTGGTTTGCCTCTTCACTCTAGCACCCGATGATCCTTACCTTACCCATTTGATCCTCCAGTAACAAGAAAAGCTGTGTCAAATGTACTGCTTTACATCTGGACTATGACTATGCCAGGGGCACAGGGCCTGAGGTTGTGTATCTGCCAGTTTAGGTTTACTCTTTTCAGCCACCGACTACTCCCTAATCCTGGGCCAATGCTTACCATTACCTTGTAAGAGTGTGTGGGTGGGTGAGCAGTCAGTTCGGAGCTCCTGATGTGGGAGTGGTGAGCAGGGGAATCTGACTGGTGCTGGCAGGGCATGAGAGGTATCCTACATTTTGGAATCACACACTCTAGCTGGTTGGGATGTGATCTGACGGGTAACAGGTATGGATGGAGACTTACTGACAGAGGCTGGGACAGGAGTCAGTAACTGAGAGGAACGGGCTGGGGAAGTCACCAATAGCCTTGTGAAAAGTAGGCTCCTTTGTAGCTATAATAAGGACTTCCTTAGTGCTCAAGCCTGCCTTTTGCTCCTGCAGTTACGTTATGACGATGAGGTGAAGCGGGTGGTGGCAGAGCCGGTGGAGTTGGCCCAAGAGTTCCGCAAATTTGACCTGAACAGCCCCTGGGAGGCTTTCCCAGTCTATCGCCAACCCCCGGAGAGTCTCAAGCTTGAAGCCGGAAACAAGAAGCCTGAAGCCAAGTAGCTCCAGGGAAGGCATGTGGATCCTAGACAGCGCCTTATCTATGATTGACTGTCCGTGTAAATAAATTCCTACTTAGACTTATCACTTCGTGTGTGCTTGTAATGGGGAGAAGTGATACTTTGAGGGGGACACAGGCAGGCAGGGGTGTTTCCCTTCCCTGCTCTCTTAGAGAGACACTACTAAACCAGGGAGTCTTTGATGGGTTTTTTGGTTTTTTTTTTTTTTTTTTTTTTTTTTTTGAGACAGTGTTTCGCTTTTGTTGCCCAGGCTGGAGTACAATGGCGCGATCTCGGCTCACCACAACCTCCGCCTCCTGGGTTCAAGTAATTCTCTTGCCTCAGCCTCCCGAGTAGCTGGGATTACAGGCGTGTGCCACCACACCTTGCTAATTTTGTATTTTTAGTAAAGACGGGGTTTCTCCATATTGGTCAGGCTGTTCTTGAACTCCTGACCTCAGGTGATCTGTCTGCTTTGGCCTCCCAAAGTGCTGGGATTACAGGTGTGAGCCACCGTGACCAGCTCTTTTATGTGTTTTTGAGATGGAGTCTCACTCTGTCACCCGGGCTGGAGTACAGTGGTGCTGTCGCAGCTTGCTGCAACCTCTGCCTCCCGGGCCCAAGCGGTTCTCCCACCTCAGCCTCCCAAGAAGCTGGGATTACAGATGCGTGCCACCACGCCCAGCTAGTTTTTATAGTTTTTGTAGAGATGGGGTGTCACCATGTTGCCCAGGCTGGTCTTGAACTCCCGGCCTCAAATGATCTACCCACACTGGCCTCCCAAAGTGCTGGGATTATAGGCGTGAGCCACCACACTCAGCCAGGGGTCTATTTTGATGGGACTAAAGAGTGTAGTTGCAGACCTAGTGGCCTGCAGGCATGGATGTATTTCTGAGAGGGATTCTGGAGCTGTAATTCAAAGTTCTCACAGTCCACAGGGTTCAGGATGGGTGTGGCATGGTAGCCCATCACTCTTGGGCTATAGGAATCTCCCTGGTTTCTGGCCTGAGCTGAGAATGGTGAGGTTTTTTTTTTTTGAGATGGAGTTTTGCTATTGTCGTGCAGGCTGGAGTGCAATGGCATGATCTTGGCTCACTGCGACCTCCACCTCCCGGGTTCAAGCAATTCTCCTCCCGAGTAGCTGGGATTACAGGCATGCGCCACCATGCCCGGCCAATTTTGTATTTTTAGTAGAGATGGGGTTTCTCCATGTTGGTCAGGCTGGTCTCCAACTCCCGACCTCAGGTGATCCGCCTGCTTCGGCCTCCCAAAGTGCTGGGATGACAGGCGTGAGCCACCGTGCTGGGCTGGTGGGGGTTTTTTGAGACAGGGTGTTGCTCTGTCACCTAGGCTAGAGTGAGTACACAGCAGTGTGATCATGGTTCACTGCAGTCTAGACTGCCTGGGCTCAGGTGATCCTCCAACCTCAGCCTCCTGAGTAGCTAGGACCACAGGTGTGTACCACCACACCCAGCTAATTTATTTGTAGAGATGAGGGCTCACCATGTTGCCCAGGCTGGTCTTGAACTCCTGGGCTCAAGCCATCCTCCTGTCTTGCCCTCCTAAAGTGCTGAGATTACAGGCATGAGCCACCGTGCCCGCCCTGAATTAAGAATGCTGCTAGGAAACGAGGTCCCAGGGCTGGGGCAAAAACCACTCAGGAGCTGCAGATTTGTCTGTCTGCCAGGGGACAGTACTCCCTAGCCCAGCTGGTCTGTCTGTTCAGCCTGTGGCAGAGTGCCTGAGAGGGGAGTGCTTGGCTCTGCCTGTGTGTAGGGCCGCCCAACCAGCCCACCATGCAGTTGGAAGACTTTGCAGCTGATGCTTTTGGCAGCTGAGGGGCTCCTTGGAGGCTGGGCTGGGCCAGACTGGGTGTCGGGGCTGGCCTCAGTTGCAGGATATTTTGAGGGTGCAGACAGTAGGATGGTCTTACTGCCTGAGCTCTTTCCTGCCCTTTGGGAGGGCCAAGCTAGAGCTATTTGCTACCAAACACCTTTTTCCTATTAACTAAGCATACCGCCCAGCTGGGCAGGAACAGGCTGAGGACCTGACAAGCAGGGAGCCAGGCTCCTGCCAACAACCAAAGATTCCCCATTTCTAAAGGATGGAAAGAGCCCCTGGGAGGTGACCGAGGCCACAGCCAGCCCCTCCCTGTTCAGCATTGAAGAATGACACGCATTACAGAGCTCTGGAGCAGCCCGCAGTGGAAAGTTGGAGCTGAGGTGTGTGGCAGGCAGATGAGGGAGCAGAGAACTGCTGAACATCGTGAGACTCAGAGGACGTGGTTGAGCATGGCTGCGACCCTGCAGTTCCTGGCTTGCCTGGTGGTAGCCTTTTGTCTCCTCTCTGGTGTGACTACAACCCAGCACCATGCAGGTACCAGGCTTCAGGGTGGGTGGAGAGGAGCCAAGGAAGGCTGCTGGCTGACAGCAGTTAACAGTTGGCTCTATTTGAGGCTAGTCGGGCATAGAAGTGTGGGCATGGTGGGTACCAGGCTGATGTGTGCTGTGGTGGGTGACAGTGTGGGGCTCCACCCCCAGAACTGGAAAGGTACAGGTGACACCTAGGGAGATAGCCCTAGGTGCTCTTAATGCTGGCCCTGGGCTCATTCCCACTGATGCCCAAAGCAGGGTCTCTTGACCTGCCTGGGCTTGGAACAAACATTGCAAGGGTGAGGCAACACCCAAGGTGTGGGCCGGACGGAGCTGCCACAGACATCCTCCCCTGCCCTGTCCTCCCTGCCTCACATCCTCCCCTGCCCTGTCCTCCTCCTCCCTCCCTTACTGCTGAGGAGGAGCAGGGAGAGTAGGCGCTTTCCAGAGGTCTTTGTCCTTGGGAGAGTCACTGGCACTGTTTTAGGTGACTCTATCCTCAGATGATTATAGGGAGGGGAGGAGGGTGGGGAAGGGTCTTGTGACCCGTTGGCCTGGAGCTCTTTACCAAGAGCATTGTGCAATTTAAAGGAGGTGTCCTGGGCATTTGCCAGCATGGTAACTGGGCTTGGAATGATGCTTTTGAGATCACAAGACCTATGCCTGGGAGGGTGAATGTCAATGTGCATGTGTGTGCATGAGAGGGAGGGGAAAGGGGGGCACGGGATGGCATTCCTGCCCTTTTGCAGAATGATGAAGCACTCGGGACCTCTACCAGGCAGCAGAGGGGCACTTCTGGGAGGCTGGGGTGTTCATGGTGTAGCATGGCAGGGGCCTGACTCCTCTCTGCTGCCCCAGGGCAGCCCATGGACAGCACCAGCGTGGGAGGTGGCCTACAGGAGCCAGAGGCCCCGGAAGTGATGTTTGAGGTCTTTCCTCCCAGCCTGGGACATGGGGGTGGGCATGTCCAGAGGTCCCTAAGCTCAGGGTTGGGAAGGGGGATGTCTCAGGGTGGACCTGCTAGGGTTGGGGGGGGGGCAAGCCAGCATGGGTCCTGCTGCCTGCTTCTGCCCCTTCCCCCAGCCCACTCTTGCTCCCTGCCCTGCTCCCCAGGCCACGGCCCACCCCTTACATGGCTCCCCTTGCAGCTGCTCTGGGCTGGGCTGGAGCTGGATGTCATGGGGCAGCTGCACATCCAGGATGAGGAACTAGCGTCCACACACCCAGGCCGCCGACTCAGGCTCCTCCTGCAGCACCACGTGCCCAGTGACTTGAAGGGCGCTGAGCAGCGGCTGCAGCAGCTCCAGGACCTGCGGAAGGGGCCGCCTCTTAGCACTTGGGACTTTGAACATCTGCTCCTCACAGGCCTGTCCTGCGTCTACCGGCTCCACGCAGCTAGTGAGGCTGAGGAACGGGGCCGCTGGGCCCAGGTCTTCGCTCTCCTGGCACAGGAAGCACTCTGGGACCTGTGCAAGGGTTTCTGCCCCCGGGACCAGCCCCCTTCCCTGGGGTCCTGGGCCTCCATCCTTGACCCCTTCCCCTGACCCTCCCCTTTTGTTCTTTCACCTGCCATTACCCCCTCCCATCTCCTCCTCAACCCACCCAGGCAGACCCATCTTGGGCAGGGGCTTCTGTCTGGCATCTGATTCTTTCCACTGTGTTCAGATCTCTGGGCTTGGCTTGCACCCTGGACACCCCCTCTCTGCTTACCCCGACCCAATCTTGTTTCCTGGATCTTGAGAGGCTAAGAACCCAGGCTTTGGGTCGAAAGGAGTGCTCGAGGAGTGGGCACAGAGCTAAGGGCACGACTTGCAGGCAGTGTGTGTGCGCGTGTGTGTGTGTGTGTGTGTGTTGAGATCAGGGGTCAGGGTTGAGAAGTGTGTTCAAGAGATGCTGAAGGGAAGCTGCCCCAAGTAAGGCCTGGTCAGACCTCCCAACTCCTACCCTGGCAGTCTGTGACAGGTCCTGTGGAATTCACTGGAATCCTCTAGGTGCTGAGCACCCCCTTTTAGGCACAACCAAGGATCTGGGGTCCCTGAGCCTCCAAGTTCCCATCTGGGTTGGGAGAACCGACTTTCTGAGTTCTGTCTGTTGGAGGCGTGGAGGGAAGCAGGCGGAGGGAGGGACATTCTCTCTTTTGGGGTAGGGAGGCAGTATCTCAACAAGTGTCGGGTGAGCACCTCAGAGGGGGAGTAAGGCTGGGAGACCAAGGAGAGACAAGCGGAGGTGGGCTGGAGCAGGTGCGGCCCTGATTCTGTGTTGCTCTTCTCATAAAATGTTCTGTTTCGGCCTCCTGGAGCCTGTGTCATTCTGTGTCGGAATAAGCGTCTAACCCCTGCTCTGGGCAAATCACTCTTCCCCATCCCGGGAAGGCAAGAGTCAGGGCAACCAGGTCTCAACTCCTCATCTCATTCCCACGCCCTGCTGGAAGGAGGAATGTACTGTTTCCTTGAATCCCATGCCCCCAGTGGGGTAATGGGGTGCTGTTCCTTGTCACCGAAAGGCATCAGCCGGGGGCTAAGGCTGAGGTCGTAGGTCAATGATGAGTCAGACAGAGGGCTAGACGAGGTAGGGATATGAAAGGGAGGCCCCCAACGGACTAGGCGAATGTGGTTCCATCAAATTCCCACCTCCTCACCCTCCCAGGGTCTAAGGGGACCCTGCTCTCCAACCTCCAACCCCTTCCCCGGGCCTGCGGGCCCGCAGTAGTCAGCGCCTTCCCGCCTGCCGCCGGCGAATGCGTCGCAGTCAAGACAGCGCAGGGGCCTGGGCTGCCGGGCGCTGCGCGGGCCCGCTTTTCGCTTTATTGGCAGAGTCCAGGCGCGCCCGGAGGCCGTGGCGCTCGCGCGGGACGTTCGGGGCTCGGGCCCGGCCTGGCATGCACGCTCCCGGCCCTCCCGGGCTCTTCTCTGGCCCGGGGCTCACAGTAGCTCCGAGGCCTCGAGGCCCGGCGGGGCGGCGGGGGCCAGGTCGGGGTACACCAGGAAGCCGGAGAAGGTGATGTACTTGCCGTGGTTGCTGTAGGCGCCGTAGCCGTCGTGGTCGTGGCTGAGCAGCCAGACGGCGTCGCCGCGCCGCAGGGCCAGCATCACGCTCTGGCTCTGCATCTCGCGGCGCCGCGACGCGCCGTCGTCGTAAATCATGGCCTGCACCTCGTCGCGGTTCTTCATCAGCTTCACCGACAGAGTCTTCCGCGGCAGCTTGCCCAGCGTGAAGGAGAAGAAGTAGGCGCCGGGCAGACGGCAGCGGAACACGCCGGCCGCCGCGTCGAAGTCGCCGCCAATGTTGACGAACTCGGTGTCGAAGGCGAGCGGTCGGTGCCGCGGCCCGGGGCCGGCGTCCGAACCCACCAGGCTGCGCGTGCGCGCCGCGGAGAAGGCCGAGCGGGGCTCGGGGGGCGCAGGCGCGTCGGCGTCGGCGTCGGCGTAGACCAGGTAGCCGCTGAAGGTGGCGCCGGGAGCGCCTAGCGCGTACTGCGGGGCGCCGTGCAGCCGCAGCCACACCGTGTCGCCGTAGTCGAGCTGCAGCATGGCGCTCTGGCTGGCTGCGCGCCGCGCTCCTGGCCGCCGCTGCTCGTCGAAGGCCAGCGCCTGCACCTCGTCGCGGTTTCGCACCAGCATCACCGACAGGCTCTTGTGCGGGGCCTTGCCAGCCGTGAAGGAGAAGAAGTAGGCGCCGGGCACGCGGCAGCGGAACTGACCCGTGGCCGCATCGAAGTCGCCCCCGATGTTCACGTACACCTTGTCGAAGGTCACCGCCATCTCCGACGTGCCCTCCAGGGGGGTGGTGCGTGCCGCCGAGAAGGCCGAGCGCAGCTCAGAGGAGCCGGGGCCGAGGGCCGGGCCCAGGGCCCAGCAGGCCGCTGGGCCCAGCAGGCCCAGCAGAAGCGGCAGCATGGCGCCTGGGAGGGAGACGGAGGGGTGGGAGTGGAGTGTTGGCAGGGGCGGCTTCCAAACGCCCGGCTCTCCCCCGGGAGACGAGGGTTCTCTTCCTAGCCCTGCCCTTGACCCACAAGTAGGTTTCAATTTTCCTACATCCTTGGACTAGCTCAGGGCTTCTCAAACTCTAGCGAGCCTCACTGTCACTTGGAGGGCGTGTTCAAACATACATAGTTGGGCCCCATCCCCAGAGTTCATTCAGTAGGTCTGTGATGGGCCTAGATAATTTGCATTTCTTTGTTTTGTTTGTTTGTTTTGAGATGGAGTCTCGCTCTGTGAACCAGGCTGGAGTGCAGTGGCACGATCTCGTTTCACTGCAACCTCCACCTCCCGGGTTCAAGCAGTTCTCCTGACTCAGCCTCCCCAATAGCTGGGACTACAGGCGCGCCCGACTAATTTCTTTTGTATTTTGAGTAGAGAACGGGGTTTCACCTTGTTGCCCGGGCTGGTCTCGCACTCCTGAGCTCAGGGAATCCACCCGCCTCGGCCTCCCAAAGTGCTCTGATTACAGGCATGAGCCACCACACCGGCCGAGAATTTGCATTTGTAATACGTTTCTGGGTGATGCTGATGCTGCTGATCCAAGGACCACATGCTGAGAACTACTGTATTAAGCTAGAAGTCTCCAAACCTCTGTGTGTGTGTGTGTGTGTGTGTGTGTGTGTGTGTGTATACCCACACAATGAAACCTCTTTCTATTTTTTTTTTTCTGAGACAGAGTCTCGCCCTGTCACCAAGGCTGGAGTGCAATGGCGCGATCTCAGCTCACTGCAACCTCCGCCTCCCGGGTTCAAGCGATTCTCCTGCCTTAGCCTCCTGAGTAGCTGAGATTACAGGTACGCACCATAACGCCCAGCTAATTTTTTGTATCTTTAGTAGAGACGGGGTTTCACCATGTTGACCAGGCTGGTCTTGAACTGACCTCAAGTGATCCACCTGCCTCAGCCTCCAAAGTGCTGGGATTACAGGCGTGAGCCATCGCGCCTGGCCTTGAAACGCCCCCCCCCACCCCGCCCCTTTTTTTTTTTTTTTTTTTTTGAGACGGAGTCTGGCTCTGTCGCCAGGCTGGAGTGCAGTGGCTCGATCTTGGCTCACTGCAACCTCCACCTCCCAGGTTCAAGCGATTCTCCTGCCTCAGCCTCCCAAGTAGCTGGGACTACAGGCGTGCACCACCACACCCAGCTAATTTTTGTATTTTTAGTAGAGACAGAGTTTCACCATGTTGGCCAAGATGGTCTCCATCTCTTGACCTTGTGATCCGCCTGCCTCGGCCTCCCAAAGTGTTGGGATTACAGGCGTGAGCCACCGCGCCCGGCCGAAACCCCTTTCTTAAGTGAAAGCTTGCACACAGACTAGCAGAAACACTCTAAAGAGGCCTACAGCCCTGTCTGCTGGGCTTGCCCCTACACCTCCCATTTGACACCCAGGGGACCTGGTAACCCGGGGGATTCAGGGGGGTCTCTGAGTTTCCCTCAGCTCCAGTTGGCTGCATTTTCCTGTGGTTATTTTATGGTCCTTGGTCTGCCACTCACTCAGGCACTGGCTCTCTGTGTCAACACTCTGCATGACCGTTAACTGTTTAAGCCCCATCTGAGCAGGAAAGGAAATCGCTGCTCCCTGACTCCTTTCCTGGCCTCACGGGGGGCCCTTCCTGCACAGAGGAGGCGAGAACAGTTGGGTTTAGAGGTAGCTTCCTCCCCCTTGAAATCAGAGTAAAAGAGAAGGTGACTCCTTTCTCTTTGCTTGGAGGCTGGTTGCTCAGAAGAAGGAGTGGCGAGCCAGGGGCTACTGGGGATGGACGGGGAGAGCAACAATTCCCACAGGGCTTTGGCAAGGCTGTGAAGTCAGCAGCTTTGTTCCTTGGGAGTGATGGATTGGAGAGGACAGATAGCCAGATCTGCGTTCAGGTCCTGTCTCTACCACTCACACTGTGAAACCTTGGGCAGGTTCCCTAACTTCTCTGGGCATGACTTCCTCCATGTAAATGGGGAAGAGACCTCACACACAGGCTTGCTGTGGGGGTGCGCTGAGATAGGTGTGAACATGGTTTGTCAACGGCAGTGCTGAGGTGTGCAGATGCTTCTGTCGGTTGCCCTGACAAAAGTGATCTGGTCCAGTTCTTGACGTTAAGGGTTTAGGGACTCAGTCACTCCTACCCCTGAGAGCTTGATGAAGGCACTGCTTAACTCAAAGGAGTCACTCTCTGATGTAGGGATTCCATCCTGCTTCCTAGTAGTGCATGTGCTTTGGGGCTTGAATACCCAAAGGCCCTGATGTGGAAACAAAACAGGAAAGAAATGAGCTGGAGACAGCCTGGGATGTGGGCTGCTTTAGAAAGTGCCCTGTATGTGTAGCTCTGTGTCTCTTAGAGACAGCAGGGCCCTGCTGAGAAGGGTCGTCAGGTGTAGATGTGCAGAACGTCCTAGCTAGAATCTAGCTCACACTCCACATGTTAGAGCACCACCTGGGATAAAGTATGCTACCTTCTCATTCTCGTAATAAAGACCCCAAGTTGCTAGCCCAACTGAATGCTGTCTCCTTCCAGAGGAGGTGCTTTTTGTAATTCTCACAAAGGTGTCCTATGGATTAGTGATACCTTGGTTAGGACAGGGAGGAGGGAAGGGGCCATCCACAGTGGTGAAGATGGCACCTCACAAGTGTCCAGTGCATTCCCTTTTACAAAGTTCTTTTAGACGCGTGGTCTTGGCAAACCTGCAAGACAGGTGGGCCCTCTCCCATTTTATAGATGAGAAAGCTGAGGCCCAACAAGGGAAAGCATTTTGGCCCAAGGTCACCCATGGAGCACTGAGGTTTTTTGACTCAAATTCCGTATGCCTTCCTGTCACTCTTCCCTCCTAGACACAGGTATGTCCAGCCAATTTGCTCTCTGCCTCAGTTTACATTTTTGCAAAACTAGGAGAGGAGATCAGGGGAATGAGTCGTGGGATCCAGGGTGAGGAAGACAGAAAGCAAAACCAAACAAAAGCAAACAAACACATTCTCTAGTGTTTTGTCTTCTGGGAACATGGGAAACACCTCAGCTTTTCCACACCGCCGCTTTCCTAGTGGGTCCTGCCCCAGAAGCAGTTGCCCAGCAACCTCCCGACCAAGGTTGGTGCACCCCACCAGTGCCAAGGGTCTTCCTGTGCGCCCAGTACCCAGCCTCCGTTTCACCCACACTGCCCAATTCCCAGATCCCTGGATCCTCGTCCTTCCCTGAACCCCCTTCCCTGAGCAGGTCAGAGGTGTGGAAGGGTGTGTCAGGTGGGTGTCATAGCACCAGGGAAGGAAATGGCTGTTCCTGGCTCTGTCCAGGTGGGGCTCAAAATAGTCATGTTCAAAGAGAAAAACTGGGACACAGAGCTGGACAGACCCAGAACCCCGGAGCCAAGGCGGGAGGTGCAGCGATGTCAGGCTGAGGGGATCGCAGAGCTCCCCCTTGCCCTGCCACTCACCAGTTAACCCTTCCCTCAAGCCCTGCCACAGCCCCCTCCCCAACCTACCTTGAAAGCCCGTCATCCTTCCAAGAAGTCCCACTTTAACAGAAGCCAATTAATCCTTATTTTTAAAAAACAAAAACCAGAAAGGGGTACCCCAATCCCTCTCCCCCGAGACCTTCCCTCCATCCATCCATCCCTTCGGAATGAAAGCCCTTGTGCCTGTTTCACGAAAAGGCTCCCAGGTCCTCCTTTCAAGGAAAAAGGACCCAATTTCCCCGCGCCTCCCCAGCCCCCGCTTCCAGTAAAGGAGGAACCTCGGCTCCCTGCCTCCCCTGAGCTGCCCTCACCTGGCTGGGGGCGGCGGTCGGGTCGGGTTCGGTCCGAGCCCGCGATCTGGCTCCGGGCTGCGGGCTCCGGGCTGCGGGCTGCGGGCGCCGGGCTGCGCACTGACCGCCCGCGCTGCGGAGGGGGCGGCGGGGGCTCCGGCTGCTTCTCCCGGCTCTAAGGCGGCGGCGGACAGGGTGCTGGGGCCCGGGGCCCGGCGTGGGGAGGCGTGAGGGAAAGGGAAGGTCAGCCAGAGAGGGAGCTGAGCGAGAGCGGAGAGGCGGGGAGAGGCGGGAGGGGGAGAGGAGGGGAGTAGGGGGAGAGGGAGGGGCGAGCTGCGGGGCCTAGGGGCTCCGCACGGAGCCTGCGCCGAGCACTGGACCCTTCCTGATCTGTGACCTCCTTAGAGCTTCGTCCTCTGGGTCTAGGGAGCAGGCATCATTAATCTGAGCAGTTGGGGAAACTGAGGCACAGAAGGGGAAACTGAGGCCAGAGGCAGCGGCTAACGCGGGGTGGCCCAGAGCGCTCTACAGTCCAGCTTCCTTCCTAGTGTGGGGAGAGAGGGCTAGAGCTGGACTCAGAGGCTGGACTAGCCTTTGGGCTGCAAGGACAGTGGAAGGTGAGATTTTGGCTGGGACAGATGTCCAAGCTAAGTGGCTTTGGGGGAGGGGTCTGAAGGAAGAGAAGGATAAATGGGTCAATGTTGCCAATAAAGGAAGAGCTGAAAATAACCTAGTTTTTCTCCCTCACCTCCAAATTGGAAAATGCCCACCGTCGGTTAGGAAAGAGGGAGAAGGGAGTCTGCAGGCATCAGAGGGGCAGCCTGCGTCCCCTGGGGTGAGGGGCAGTAAGGAGGAGAGTCCTTGGGGCAGAATGGAATTTTCTGCTGGGAAGGTTGCTCCTGCAAGAAGGGACAGGGTTGAGAAGGGCAGTAGGTGGGCAAGAAAGGCCTCTGGAGAGGGAAACTGATGCCCTGCCTCGCTGGGGCCAGGCTAGCAAGAGTCCAGCAGGGCACCCGGGCTGGGAACAGCGGTCTTCCCATGGTAATACTCACCAGAGGCACTAGTGCGGGCCTCCACTCTGGGCTTCGAGCCCGTGGGATGGGGGGCTCAGACTCCCTTTCTCTAGGCTGCTGTTCTCTCCCCTGATGGCTGTAGAGGTGACGACACTGCCTGGCACTCAGTAGATGTTGACTGAGTGGATGACTTTTGAAGAGCTCTACTCTCAGCAGCCAAGAGCTGGTGCCCTCTGCCTGGCCCTGGTTGACTGCGGAGCCATGGGCTCTAATTCTGCCTCTGCTGCAGGTCTGCTCTGTGGTCCCTGAGAGGCCTGGACCCCTGCGGACCCCCCGTCCTCTGGAGCTTTCCTTTTGGAGCTCTCAAAGTTTACCCAACCCCAGTTAATCTATTTGTCTCTAGGAAGATGTTGGTAGAGGTAATTGGCTCTGCTTCAAGGGTGTTAGGTGAATGATGGAATGAATTAACGATTATGTGCTGGAATAGAAAGGAATTAATGGAGGTGTTTCGGGCTGGACAATGAGGGTATTTGGTGACAGAGGGTGAAGCACCTGTCTAGCCCTTGTCAGATCACAACTGTCTCTTTCACCAACAGCCACAGGTGAAAAGCTTGGGCCACAGGACTGTGGGGAGGACAAGAGGCAGGGTAAGAGGGGGATGAGCCACACAGGGATGTCGAAGGAGAGCTGGGGGATTTCGAAGGAGAGCTGGGGGAGGCCAAAAGCCAACCTATGGCAATCTATGGCCCTTCTTAGGGCCCTGGGCCCCTTCTGGATGAGAAGAGTGGAGCTACTCTCCTGAGGGTGTGATTCCAATGGTGGGAGGGGAGGGGAGGGGAGAAGGTATATTATAGGATAATATAATCTCAGTTGAGGTTTGGTTCAGGCTGGGATTTGACACTCCCTGGATCCACAAGAGTTCTCACCAGAGAAGTGAGGGTTGAGGTAGAGATGGGTGGCTGGGGCAGATGACATCAGGATTTGCATCAGGGGACTGGGATAGGGAGGAAGCCACTGGGAAAGGGATATAGAGAAAGATGATGCCATGAGCTGGTGGGTGTAAGGCAGATGGGTGGGCTCCAGAATGGGAGTTAAGAAGAGGTGGCAGCAGGATCCAGAGAAAAGCCCTAGGCTGGTTATACTTCCTGCTCCCTCCTCTCTCGTTTTGCAGGCACAATTTTATTTTTGAGAGAGGGTCTTGCTGTGTCACCTGGGCTGGAGTGCAATGGTATGATCTTGGCACACTGCAGCTTTGACCTCGCAGGCTCAAGTGATTCTCCCACCTCAGCCTCCCAGGTAGCTGGTCACCATGTCTGGCTAATTTTTTTTAAATTTTTTGTAGAGACAAGGTCTCACTCTGTTGCCCAGGCTGGTTTTAAACAACAATTATTTTATTTATTTTTTAATTGAGACAGGTATGGCTGGGCATGGTGGCTTACGCCTGTAATATTAGCACTTTGGGAGGCCAAGGTGGGAAGATCGCTTGAGCTCAGAAGTTTGAGACCAGCCTGGGCAACAGAGTGAGACCCCATCTCTTTCTCTTTTTTTTTTTTTTTTTTGGTTTTTTTTTTGAGACGGACTCTCGCTCTGTTGCCCAGGCTGGAGTGCAATGCTGCGATCTTGGCACACTGCAACCTCTGCCTCCCAGGTTCAAGCGATTCTCCTGCCTCAGCCTCCTGAGTACCTGGGATTACAGGGGTGCGCCACCATGCCCGGCTAATATTTTGTATTTTTAGTAGAGGTGGGGTTTCACCATGTTGGTCAGGCTGGTCTTGGAACTCCTGACCTTGTGATCCGCCCGCCTTGGCCTCCCAAAGTGCTGGGATTGCAGGCGTGAGCCACCGCGCCCAGCTGTCCCCATCACTTTAAAAAAAAAAAAATAAAGTTAAAAAATTTAACATTAAAAAATATATAAATTGAGATGGGTTCTTTTTTTTTTTTTTTCTTGAGATGGAGTTTCGCTCTTCTTGCCCAGGCTGGAGTGCAATGGAGCAATCTTGGCTGACTGCAACCTCCCCCTCCCGGGTTCAAGTGATTCTCCTGCCTCAGCCTCCTGAGTAGCTGGGATTACAGGGGCACACCACCATGCCCGGCTAATATTTTGTATTTTTAGTAGAGACCGGGTTTCACCATGTTGGTCAGGCTGTTCTCAAACTCATGACCTCAGGTGATCCGCCTGTCTTGGCCTCCCAAAATGCTGGGATTTCAGGAGTGAGCCACTGCGCCCGGCTGAGATAGGTTCTTACTCTGTCACCCAGGCTGGAGTGCAGTGGCACGATCTTGGCTCATCGCAGCCTGGGCTTAAGTGATCCACCCCCGTCAGCCTGCCGCCACATGGCAGCTAATAAACAACAATAATTTTTATTTATTTTTATTTTTTGAAACGGAGTTTCGCTCTTGTCACCCAAGCTGGAATGCAATGGTGCGATCTCGGCTCACTGCAACCTCTGCCTCCTGGGTTCAAGCGATTCTCTTGCCTCAGCCTCCTGAGTAGCTGGGATTACAGGCATATGCCACCACCCCAGGCTAATTTTTGTATCTTTAGTAGAGGTGGGTTTGGCCAGGCTGGTCTTGAATTCCTGACCTCAAGTAATCCACCTGCCTTGGCCTTCCAAAATGCTGGGATTACAGGCGTGAGCCACAGTGCCCAGCCAACAACAATAATTTTAATAGCAGGTTCCTTTCACTGAGTGTAGTAGATGCTGTCAGTGTCCCACCCACACCTCCAGGCCTACCAGGAAGGCACCCACAGACAGTTCCTGACCAGGCCCCTGCTTCCTGTGTCCCTCCTGAGGGCATTTTCAGCTGTGGGAGTGAGTGTGGGGCAGGCCCAAAGGGCTATAGAGTTAATACCCCCAGAGCAACCATCAGCCAGTGGTCCAGAGTTAGGGGTAAATACCCCAGCTTTCTGGTCCCTCCGTGGGAGCATTCCAGTTCCCAAATCCAGGTCATGTTTCAGACTCAGAGTCCAGCAGAATTAAGTTCTCCATGGTGAAAACCCACTGGTATCTGTGTGCTGTTTTTTTTTTTTTTTTTTTGAGACGGAGTCTCTCTCAATCGCCCAGGCTGGAGTGCAGTGGCGCGTTCTCAGCTCACCGCAAGCTCTGCCTCCCGGGTTCACGCCATTCTCCTGCCTCAGCCTCCCGAGTAGCTGGAACTACAGGCGCCCGCCACCATGCCCGGCTAATTTTTTTTTTTTTTTGTATTTTTAGTAGAGATGGGGTTTCACTGTGTTAGCCAGGATGGTCTCGATCTCCTGACCTCGTGATCCGCCCATCTCGGCCTCCCAAAGTGCTGGGATTACAGGCGTGAGCCACCGCGCCTGGCCTATCTGTGCGCTTTATTCTGTTTCCTCTCTTTGTCTCATTTCCCCGCTCGCTCACCCTGCTTCTTGGGATCACAACTCTCTCCTTCACCAGCTTGAAAAGCTAGGGCCACAGGACTATGGGGAGGACAAGAGGCATGGTAAGGGTGGGATAAGCCACACAGGGGAGCTGGGGAAGGCTGGAAGCCAACCTAGGGCGGCCGCAACCCTTCTTAGGGCCATGCGTCCCTTCTGGATCAGAAAATTTAAGGCAGGAGTAGGATTTAAACCCAGAGCTATCTGGCTCCCAAACCCAGTCCTTAACCAGTGTACTCTGCAGCCTCCCTTTCTCTGATTCTCTCTCAGCCTTTTTATTTTATTTTTTTTTAAGACAGAGTCTTGCTCTGTCGCCCAGGCTGGAGTGCGTGGTATGATCTCAGCTCACTGTAATCTCTGCCTCCTGGGTTCAAGCAATTCTCCTGCCTCAGCCTCCTGAGTAGCTGGGGCTACAGGTGTGCACTACCATACCCAGCTAGTTTTTTTGTATTTTTAGTAGAGACGGTTTCACCATGTTGGCCAGGATGGTCTCGATCTCCTGACCTCGTGATCCGCCCACCTCGGCCTCCCAAAGTGTTGGGATTACAGGCGTGAGCCACCGCGCCCAGCCTGAAGAGGCTCTTTCTAAAGAATGGTGAGGATTTTGACAGGGTGAGATGGAAGTGGAGATGGAGGAGTGAGGGGGTGGGATCCAGTCAAAGATAAGGATGTGAACCAAGGTGAGGAGGTGGCGTAGGTGGAGCTAGGGAAGGAAATGTACCAGGCTTGGTTGTGGAGAAGGGTTTGTGATGGGAAGTTATGGCAGGTAAGGAGTGTGGGGCTTAACTGCCGAGCTAAGGAGCTTTTACCTTACAGTAGAGGAGAAGAAGGTGTGCTCAAAGCTGTATTTTAAGAAGATTACTCTGCAGATTGAAAAGCAGGAGAAAGAAGAGGGGAGAGGAAGGCAGATGGGTGAGAAAATACTGAAAGTGTCCAGATGAAAGTAAACTATCCAGGGGCAGTGAGAAAGGAAGAGACAGATGGGAGAGGGACTGAAAAGGGAGATTCAGAGACTACAGTGAGCACACAGCTCACAATTTAATTAGCTTCCTGCTTTGCCAGTGGATTACAGGGAATTAGCAAAGCTCACAGTCTAGGGACCTTGCTGGGAGTTGAGGGGAAATTAATGAGAAAGACAACAACATGCCCCAGGGAGAAATGAAAGAGGAGGAATGTTAGCCAAGCAGAGATGCCAGCAGGAGAAACATACGTCTGGGCACTGAGTCCCTGCCTTTCTCGGAGATTTCAGCCCTCCAGGGGAGCAGACTTTAGGGTTCCTGGTCACGCTCCTGGCCCCATTGCCCTTGGTTCCAATTCCTCTGAGCACTTGGTAAATGACCCCGGAGAGGGGAAGCTGGGAGTGCTTGTGAAGACCAAGTTCCCAACTCTCCCCTGGCCTTTTTCCCAGCAGGGCTCTAAGATCCCAACACTGGCCTTCCTAGAAGGCAGAACTGAATCCCCTGGGCCCCTTCTGCAGATGGACCAGGAGGTGACCTGCTCATGACCTGATGTGGCGAATTGCATTTTCAAATGCGACAGTGTCATCTCCCATCCCACTCGCTCTTCTTACAATGTGACCTTGCCAGTCCTCATGAAAAGGAGGAGTTACGTTAGGTCATTGAAAGGTGACGCCGCTGCTGCCTGGATCTCTCTTTTGAAACCCTCATCCCTGGAGCCCAGCCATCAGGCTGTGAGGAAGCCTAGGTCACATGGAAAGGCCACATGTAAATATTGTGGCCAACAGTCCTAGTCAGGACCAGCTACATCATTTGCAAAGTCCAGTGCAAAATGAAATTGTGGAGGGGCTGAGCACAGTGGCTCATGCCTTTGATCCCAGCACTTTGGGAGGCCAAGGCAGTTAGATCACTCGAGGCCAAGAGTTTGAGACCAGCCTGGCCAACATGGCGAAACCCCGTCTCTAAAAAAAAATACAAAAAGTGGCCAGGCGTGGTGGCCCACGCCTGTAATCCCAGCACTTTGGGAGGCCAAGGCGGGCGGATCACCTAAGGTCAGGAGTTCGAGACCAGCTTGACCAACATGGTGAAACCCCATCTCTACTAAAAAATACAAAAATTAGCCAGGCGTGGTGGCACGTGCCTGTAATCCCAGCTACTCAGGAGGCTGAGGCAGGAGAATCGCTTGAACCTGGGAGGCAGAGGTTGCAGTGAGCCAAGATCACACCAGTGCACTCCAGCCTGGGCAACAGAGCAAGACTCCATCTCAAAAAAAAAAAAAAAAAAAATTAGCCGGGTGTGATGGTGCGCACCTGTGGTCCCAGCTACTCGGGAGGCTGGGGCCTGAGGATCGCTTGAACCTGGGAGGCAGAGGTTGCAGCAAGCCGAGATTGTGCCACTGCTCTCCAGCCTAGGTGACAGGGCAAGACCCTGTCTCAAAAAAAAAAAAAACAAAAAAAAGGTGGAGGCTACTGTTAAAAAATTAAGAATTTAGAGCTTTAAACCAAACATATGGCTCTTCCAAGTGTGGCACCTTGCTCAGCCACACAAGTTGTAGGGCCATGAAGCTGGCCCTGGCCCCAGCTGCGGTACCAGCATCACTGCAAGTGATGTGGATGTGAGGAAGCCTTCAAGAGGGCACCAGGCCTGGTCTCTGACTGCAGCTGTGTGAGCGGCCCTGAATGAGAACTGCCTAGCTGAACCTAGTACTCCACCAGACCCACAAGGAATAAAGATGATTGTTGCTGGGCTTTTTGTTGTTGTTTGTTTGTTTTGAGACGGAATCTCACTCTGTCACCCAGGCTGGAGTGCAGTGGCACAATCTCAGCTCACTGCAAGCTCTGCCTCCTGGTTTCAAGCAATTCTCTTGCCTCAGCCTCCCGAGTAGCTGAGATTACAGGCGCCCGCCACCACGCCCGGCTAATTTTTTTTGTATTTTTAGTAGAGACGGGGTTTCACCATATTGGCCAGGCTGGTCTTGAACTCCTGACTTCAAGTGATCCACCGGCCTCGGCCTCCCAAAATGTTGGATTACAGGTGTGAGCCACCGTGCCCAGCCAACTATTGCTGTTTTAAACCAGTAAGTTTTGGGTTACTGTAGCAACAGAGAGTTGGAACACTGGGGTAACCAGACCTGATCAAAACTGGCTGAAGACGCAGGACAGCCACCAAGTTTCTCCCCATACCCAGGCTCATTCCCTGAACTGTTGTTGCATGTTCTCCTTGACCCATGTTAGCAGAAGACATTGGAGGCACAAATAACTCCAGACTGTCAGGAGACCCAAATCCTATGTCTGGCTATGGAATGCTGCATATTGACACCAAGATCTGCACATCTTTGGGGGCAAAAGTCAGCTTTTCACTTGGAGAGGTTGGAGAAAAAACCCATTCTTTTTTTTTTTTTTTTTTTTTTTTTTTTTTTTATTGAGACGGAGTCTTGCTCTGTCCCCCAGGCTGGAGTGCAGTGGCGCAATCTGGCTCACTGCAAGCTCTGCCTCCCGGTTCACGCCATTCTCCTGCCTCAGCCTCCTGAGTAGCTGGGACTACAGGCGCCCGCCACCACGCCCGGCTAATTTTTTGTATTTTAGTAGAGACGGGTTTCACCGTGGTCTCGATCTCCTGACCTCGTGCTCCGCCCGCCTCCCAAAGTGCTGGATTACAAGCGTGAGCCACCGCGCCCGGCGAAAAAACCCATTCTTATGTGAGCTGAAACAGTGGTAGTACTGGCCCTGGCAGGAGACAGTGTTTGGGTCTCCATGGCCTGCAGGAAGGGAGAAAAGGAAGGCTGTGTCCTGCCAAGGTGAGTAAGAGAGAGAAGCCCTGTGGCTCCTGTGGCTTTTTTTCTTTTCTGGTTTTTTTTTTTTTTTTTTTGAGACAGAGTCTTGCTCTGTTGCCCAGGCTGGAGTACAGTGGCGCGATCTTGGCTCACTGCAACCTCCGCCTCCCGGGTTCAAGCAATCCTCCTGCCTCAGCCTCCCAAGTAGCTGGGATTACAGGCGCCCACCACTGCACCCAGCTAATTTTTGTATTTTTTTAGTAAAGGCGGGGTTTCACCATCTTGGCTAGACTGGTCTCAAACTCCTGACCTCTTGATCCACCTGTGTTGGCCTCCCAAAGTGTCCACCCACCTCGGCCTCCCAAAGTGCTGGGAATACAGGCGTGAGCCACCTTGCCTGGCCAGCATTTTTTTTTTTTTTTTTTTTTGAGACAGGGTCTCACTTTGTTGCCCACGCCTGCCTTGAACTCCTAGGCTCACGCAATCCTCCTGCCTCCGCCTCCCAAGGAGCTGGGATTATAGGCGCATGCCATTGTGTCTGGTCACATTCTGATTCTGACTAGTGAGGGGTTGTGTTGAATTGTTTTGTCTGTGTTCACCCCAGTGTAGTGCCAGCCAGAGTGTAGGTCAGAAGAGTCCTGAGTGACTGGTGAGACAACTTGAATGTAAACATCATCTACAACCCGGTTGAGTAACTGCTGGAGGAGGAGGGAAGGGGGCAGGGAGAGGCTTATAGCAATTTATCATTGCCCCCTCAGTTTTTTGTTGTTTTTTTTTTTTAAGACGGAGTCTTGCTCTGTCGCCCAGGCTGGAGTGCAGTGGTGTGATCTTGGCTCACTGCAAGCTCCGCCTCCCGGGTTCACGCCATTCTCCTGCCTCAGCCTCCCAAGTAGCTGGGACTACAGGCGCCCACCACCATGCCCAGCTAATTTTTTGTATTTTTAGTAGAGACGGGGTTTCACCATATTAGCCAGGATGGTCTCGATCTCCTGACCTTGTGATCCACCTGCCTCGGCCTCCCAAAGTGCTGGGATTACAGGCGTGAGCCACCGCGCCTGGCCAGGGTGCCCCCTCAGTTTTTAAAAGAGTAGGCAGAAATACAAACCAGAAAGTGTGGGAGGATCACTTGAGCCCAATAGGTGGAGGCTGCAGTGAGCCAAGATGGCACGCCTGCACTCCATTCCTTGTGCGTCGGGTGGAAATTAGGAAGAGAAATTAATTCTAAGTGGAGCAATGCAGCTAGGCTTAATCAGCGAGGTAACACCTAAACGAAGCAGTGAAGGCTGCACTGGACTTTGACAGGTAACAATAGACTGAAGAGCATTCTGGAAGAAAGGAGCACGGAGCAGGAGGTAACACTCTTAGGCAATTCAGAATCATGGTGAAGAGTAGTGTCTGGCATCAGACTGCTTCGGTTTGAATCCCAGCTTCTTCACTATTTTTATGACCTCAGTTTCCCCACCTGTGAAATGGGGATAATGAAGTATGCCTCATTGCTGCAAGGATTAAAGACATTTAGCACAGAGCCTGGTATACTGTGAGCACTCAGTATGTGTTGGCTGTTACTACTGTTTGGTGTGTTTGAAAAATGAGTAATAATATCGGTGTGGCTGCAGTATGGAATGTAGAGATACTGATGGGAGATAGGCCCAGACAAATGTGGTTGAATCCAGTCATGAAGGATTATTTATTTATTTATTTTTATTTTTTGAGACAGAATTTCACTCTTGTCGCCCAGGCTGGAGTGCAATGGTACGATCTCAGCTCACTGCAACCTCCGCCTCCCGGGTTCAAGAGATTCTCCTGCCTCAGCCTCCTGAGTAGCTGGGATTACAAGCATGCGCCACCACGCCTGGCTAATTTTGTATTTTTAGTAGAGACGGGGTTTCTCCATGTTGATCAGGCTGGTCTCAAACTCCGGACCTCAGGTGATCTGCCCATCTTGGCCTCCCAAAGTGCTGGGATTACAGGCGTGAACCACCGCACCCGGCCTCATGAAGGATTTCAAGTGCCAGCCTATGCCATCCAGACTTTATTCTGCAAGCCAGGGGATGCCGATGCCAATCCTGTCAGACCAAACTTATTTCATAAGTATTGTGGGCTGGGCGTGGTGGCTCATGTCTGTGATCCCAACACTTTGGGAGCCCTAGGGTGGGAGGATTACTTGAGGCCAGGAGTTCGAGACCAGCCTTGGCAACATGGTGAGAACCCCGTCTCCACACACACACACAAAAATTAGCTGGGCTTGTTCGCACACACCCATAGTTCCAGCTACTCAGGAGGCTGAAGTGGGAGGATTGCTTGATCCCAGGAGGTTGAAGCTGCAGTAAGCCATGATGGCACCACTGCACTCCAGCCTGGGTAACAGAGCAAGACCCTCTCTCTCAAACAACAACAACAAAAAATGAAAATAAGATACCATTGTTACTATTTTTACCTCTTGAACTGTCAAAGATCAATGAGGTTTATAATACATTCTATGGGTGAGATGTAGAGAAACAGACATTCATACATTTTTAGTAGGAGGGTAAAATGACACAATTGGACAATATCTACCAAGTTTAAAAATGTGCATGCCCTTTAAGTCAGTGATTTTACTTCTTGAAGAGACGTTTTTCAGATACATGCCCACTTGTTGGGAATTACATGTTATTCATTTTAGCATGGCTTGTAATAGCAAACAGTTTGTAATGGCAATGACGTGTTATTTATTTATTTATTTATTTTTATTTTTATTTTTATTTTTTTTTTAATTTTTTTGAGACAGAGTCTCGCTGTCTCCCAGGCTGGAGTGCAGTGGCGCGGTCTCGGCTCACTGCAGGCTCCGCCCCCCGGGGGTTCCCGCCATTCTCCTGCCTCAGCCTCCTGAGTAGCTGGGACTACAGGCGCTCGCCACGTCGCCCGGCTAATTTTTTTGTATTTTTAGTAGAGACGGGGTTTCACTGTGTTAGCCAGGATGGTCTCGATCTCCTGACCTCGTGATCCGCCCGCCTCGCCTCTCAGAGTGCTGGATTACAGCGTGAGCCACCGCCCGCCTTATTTATTTATTTTTTTAGACGGAGTCTCTCTCTGTCGCCCAGGCTGGAGTGCAGTGGCGCGATCTCGGCTCACTGCAAGCTCCGCCTCCCGGGTTCACGCCATTCTCCTGCCTCAGCCTCCCGAGTAGCTGGGACTACAGGCGCCCGCCACCACGCCCGGCTAGTTTTTTGTATTTTTAGTAGAGACGGGGTTTCACCGTGGTCTCGATCTCCTGACCTTGTGATCCGCCCGCCTCGGCCTCCCAAAGTGCTGGGATTACAAGTGTGAGCCACCGCGCCCGGCCAATTGTGACGTGTTATTTATTGCAGCATTGTTTGTAATAGCAAAATACTGGAAATTACATGTCCAGCAAAAGGACCAATAAATTATGATACATACATACAGTAGAATACGATGCATCCCTACAAAAGAATGAGGAATCATTTTGTGTACTGATGAAATAATCGCTAAGAAATGCTGTTAGTTAAGTGAAATAAAAAACAAGGTGCACAATATACCACCATTTATGTGAAAAAATAAAAAGCATGCATTTGCTTATGTGTGCTTGGAATGAATACCTCTGAGGGGATCTATTAGAAACCATTAACAGCAGTTGCTGTTAATATGTCTCCCATATTTTTCACTGTTTCACCCCTTTGTGCCTAAAACAACAAGAGGTGGGGAGAGCCACTATCTTTTTAAGCAGCTGCTCCATTCCTACCGGTTTCCATTCAACCTGAGATCAGCTGCAAGCCCTCAGCCTCTTTCTCAGGCACCTCTGGCAAACCAAACTTCCTGTATCCTATGCTTATGTGGCTGATTTTTTTTTTTTTTTAATCTAAATGCAGGTCTCTCCACTTACTCTTTTAAATTTCATCCTGCTGGTTTCAGCCCACTGTTTCAAGTTATTTTAGAATCTTGACTTTGAAATATTAGCTTTTCATCCCAACAGTGGTGCCTTCTGCAAATTTGGCGAGTGTGGTGGGCACTGGCCACTACTAGGCTGACCAGGGTCTAGGAGCACAGAACTGGAGCTACCTCCTCAGCAAGCTCTGCAGCAATCGGACCAACTGGGATGAGGGAGCACAGCGGTTACATGAATCCACCTGACCGGGCAGTCTCTGAGGTCGATGTTTTTCTACTAGTCTCTTCAGTCGTGAGACAATCAGTGTCTAACTGGAAACAAGGAACAGTGTGTATGGCCAAGGAATTTTCCTGGTGGCCTCTGAGTAAATAAGTAACAAATTATTGTTGATATTTTTATCATTTTCACCATATCTTGTTCTTTGTGAAGATACCACTTATTTTTCTAGGTGTTCTCAAATCCACGGTTTAATGTTATATTCTAGAGTAGATTTTGAGGGAATTCACCTCAAATGTGCCCAGGATCTCCCTTTTCTTCCTTTTTGTCAGGATATTTGCAGCTGTCCAGGACTGTGGCCCCTGTCCTTTTCGCCGCAGCCTTCATAGCCACATTGGCAAAGGTCCCTGGATCTTGTCTGCAAAGATCTGTCATCACCTTGGGATTTGCAGCTCATTTTGAATGGCTAGGTGGTTAGGTTTTCTCTTATCTTTTCTTCTATTTGGGGTTTAATGTCCTCTAACCCGTGTTTTGCTGAACTCTTCCCAGTCTGGAAGTGCTTTTCCTCGGGGGAGAAAGAAGAAAATGAGGATTGAGTATTCTGCTTTCTCTGAAAACTGCCAACCTGACATCTTCATCCCCAGGTGGAATCCTGTCTTCTCCTTTTTCCTCTTGCTGGAACATAACCAGCAATATCTTTTATTGTCTGCACCTTTTCCAGGTCTCAATTTACACTATCACGGACTTCACCTTTCCTTCCATCTCTTGTACCCCACCTTTTAAATTCTGAACTTAGCAGAGAGCTCTCTACAGAGCCACACTGGTTTCTTTGGCTCTCCTTTCCTCTGCACAGGGATTTTCTGCAAATGGGATAGCCTAATTTATCTCAGAGCTTCCTATCCCTCTTGTGCCATATTGCCATCTTGTCTCTAAACTTAGAATCATAACTTTTTTCTAACTTTTCAAATCATTTTTCTGGGATTATTTATTTATCCAATCATCCATTCATCCCATGCCCACATGCCCACATGCCCTTCCTTCCAAATCCAACTGTCTCCTTTGGTTCCTGTCTCATCAACAGCACCAGGGGAGTCTTTCCCCGTCAGAAGGAAGGTTGGGGGAGCAGCTCCCTGGCAGCTTTTTCTTCCAGCTGAGAGGAAACTGTCATTGATGAATGTGAAGAGTTCATCAGCCACTCAGCGACTAGCTGGGTGAGACTGTAGTTACCAGGACAGGGCAGTCTCCAGCTCGGTGCCTGCCGCTCTCAGAGCACGTCAGGCAGTCAGATGTGTGCTTCCCTGGGGACACGACTTCCAAGCGGTCATCTGGCAGTCTCACCCTCACACCTGGTTCCTTCCAAATTGGCAGTGTGCTGTGGCGTAAAGCTTGCAGGATTTGGACCCCAATAAACCCAGGTTTGCATTCTAGTTTTGCTACTTACTAGCAAGTCACTTAAATCTCTATCTCTGAGCTTCCATTTCTCTCACTTGAAAAGTGAGAAAAAGTGGCTATTATCAGGCTCATGGGGTGATTGAGCTGATATATGTATGTACCTGTGCATGGAAGTTTTCAAACACACCAGCTTCTGTGCTCAGCTTAGCTTCATGGAGTCTCACGTGTCACATGTTCTGGGTGAACTGTTGTTTTTTTCCCTTTCTGTTAAAACTGTTTCTTTTGGACAGGGTGTAATGTATGTCTTTGCACAGTGAACCTTCCTTTGATGAGCCATGCATCCCACTAGAAAACAGTCCAGGTCTGAGAAGAGTGTGGGGGCGGAGGGCAGGAAACAGAACAGTCCAGCAGAATCTGTGTGGTTCTGGGGCTGACCCTGGACCTCCACCCCTTCAGATGGGCCTGTGACTCAGGCCTGGCTAGCATCTCCCAGACACACCAAATGCTTTACAGATGGGTGTGTGTTTCAAGCCAGAGTCCTCCTGGGGATTTCTGCTGGAGCTCTCCAAAGAGATTTTGCTCTTTCTCTGGAATTGCAAGCTCTAAGAAGCCATGTGAGTGGAGCTGCCAGTTGGCATCTTGTTGCCATGTGGAGAGCCCGTCGGAGAGGGAAACCAGCCGAGGGGTGGGAAGACTGAATCCCGATGCCCTTGTTTGAACCCCCAGATTCACCACTGGCCATTTTTATTACTTGAGCCAATGTAGTCAGTTTGAGTTGGGCTTCTGGGCATCTAACTGTTGAGCACACAATGTTGAAACCATGAGTTCCCTCCTCTCATTAAGATTCATACTTCACTCTTTGTTAAAATCTGTGCTCCAATCATTATGCAGAAAAATACTGGGACTCAATGCATGTGCTCGCCATATTAGAAATTCCAGATTTGCAGACCCATGTCAGAATCCGGGCTTTGCTATTTACCACCAGTCTTGGGCAAATCAGTGAACCCTTCTGAGTTTCACTTTTCCACCACTAAAATGGGAGCAGTATTTAGCTTATATGGCTGTTTTATGGGTTGGAGCTAATGGTGACATGGGCAGGGCACATGGTGAGCCATCACTAAATATTATTAGGTGGTAGGAACATTGATGTTACCTCAGTAGCTTTGACTCTGACTATGCTGAATCTATATAATTCCCATACTTTGTTCCATGTCACATCTCTTAGCTACCATGGTATCCAGGCTTATGGTGGCTTTGACCAAGGAGAGGACAAGAAGCTGCAGGCTTCTGAGAAAAGATGGGAGATGAGGAGGTGGACAGAAATTTCAGAGTTCGATTGGGGGAGATGGAATTAGTCTTGTTTAAAACACTTGTGACTGCAGAACTTTACACCCACTTTCTATTTATAAATAGCCCTGTCTCTCAGCTCAGCTCCTCCTGCACAAGGCTTCAGCGGAAGACAACAGACACAGAGAGCAGCTGCCAGTGCGGCACAAATGTACAGAGCAGAGGCTGTTGGGGAACTGGGGCTGCATGTGGGCTCAGGGTGGAAGGATTAAAGACGCTAGGCCAAGAAATCTTGGCCGGTCGTGGTGGCTCATGCCTGTAATCCTAGCACTTTGGGAGGCTGAGGCGGGCAGATCACGAGGTCAGAAGATCGAGACCATCCTGGCTAACACGGTGAAACTCCATCTCTACTAAAAATACAAAAAATTAGCCGGGCGTGGTGGTGGGCACCTGTAGTCCCAGCTACTCGGGAGACCGAGGCAGGAGAATGGCATGAACCTGGGAGGCGGAAGTTGCAGTGAGCCGAGATTGCACCACTGCACTCCAGCCTGGGCAACAGAGCAAGACTCTGTCTCAAAAAAAAAAAAATTAGTCGGGAGTGGTGGTGCACACCTGTAATCCCAGTTACTTGGGAGGCTGAGGCAGGAGAATCCTTGAACTTGGGGGGCGGAAGTTGCAGTGACCTGAGATCACGCCATTGCACTCCAGCTGGGGCAACAAGAGTGAAACTCTGTCTCAAAAAAAAAAAAGAAAAAAAAAAAATCTTAAGGAGGCTGGGCGCGGTGGCTCACGCTTATAATCCCAGCACTTTGGGAGGCCGAGGTGGGCGGATCACCTGAGGTCAGGAGTTTGATACCAGCCTGGGCAACATGGCAAAACCCCGTCTCTACTAAAAATACAAAAAATTAGCCGGGTGTGGTGGCAGGCACCTGTGATCCCAGCTACTCGGGAGGCTGAGGCAGGATAATCGCTTGAACCCGGGAGGTGGAGGTTGCAGTGAGCCAAGATTGTGCCACTGCACTCCAGCCTGGGCGACAGAGTGAGACTCTGTATCAAAAAAAAAAAAAAAAAAGCCGGGCATCATGGCAGGCGCCTATAATCCCAGCTACTAGGGAGGTTGAGGCAGGATAATCACTTGAACCCGGGAGATGGAGGTTGCAGTGAGTTGGGATCGTGTCACCGCACTTCAGCCTGGGTGACAGAGTGAGACTCTGTCTCAAAAAAAAAAAAAAAAAAAGAAAAGAAATCTTAAGAAACCTGGGTCAAAAAGCAGTATTGTATCCTCTGCCAGAAGCCTGTGTAGGTAGAGGAGAGTCATGGTCATCCTCTGTACCCTGGCCGAAGTTGGTAGAACTCCACCTTTATCTACTGCCTACTGCCTTGAGCTGGCTGCAGGAAGATGAGATAGAGGCTGCGCAACAGCTGAGCAGAGATGATGCCTAAAGGCGATGGGAAAGAAAGGGAGGTGACAAATTCAGAGGCGTTTCTGAGAATCCAGCAGTGACTTTCTAGAAGCAGAGGGAGGGGTAGGGAGGACTCAAACATCTCCAGGGTTTCTAGCTTGGGGAATAGGGGCATAACGCTGTGTTTATAATAGAGTTTAGAGTGCAAGTACCACTGTAGGCTTGGGAAGAGGGCTTGAGATGTAACTCAGTTTGGGGATCCTCAAGGACATTCAGTGGATGTTCAGTGGATACAGCTAGGAGGCAGCTGACTTTGTTCAACACACATCTGTGGAGTCTCTACCATGTGCCAGTTCCTGTTCTAGGTGCTCATTATATGGCAGAAATCCAGCTTTGAGGAAAGGTTAGGACAGTAAGAGATGCAATTCCACTTGCCTCCAAATGCTTTAGCCTTTACTAACGCCGTAACTTTGCCCATATTATTGTCTATACTTGGAAAGTAGCCCCTCCCTTCTAATTCTTAAAATTCTAGTAATTATCACATACCAAATATTTATTCTATGCCAGACACGGTACTAAATTTAATACTCTAGGCTGGGCGTGGTGGCTCATCCCTGTAATCCTAGTACTTTGGGAGGCCAAGGAGCGTGGATCACCTGAGGTCAGGAGTTTGAGACCAGCCTGGGTAACATGGCGAAACTCTGCCTCTACTAAAAATACAAAAGTTAGCCGGGTGTGATGGCACGTGCCTGTAATCCCAGCTACTCAGGAGACTGAGGCATGAGAATCACTTGAACCCAGGAGGCAGAGGTTGCAGTGAGCCGAGATCGAGCCACTTCACTCCAGCCTGGGCGAAAGGGCAAAACGCCATCTCAAAAAAAAAGAAAAGAAAACTGTAATGAGTATTACTTTGCATTCTAGACATGAGGAGCCTGAGGCTTAAAATGACCAACTTTCCCAAGGTCTCGCAGCTGGTGACAGCTAGAAATTGCTGCCATCCCATCATCCTGCCACCCAAGACCCCCACTATCCTGACAAAGCCACAGTCGGAGCCACTTCTTCATGAAGTCTCTGATTTCCCCAAATGGATGTAAGCTTTCCCTCTGTGCATCCCATGGTGCTTGGTTCTGGCTTCTCATGGCGTATCCTGCTTTGTATATGATGATGTATCCATCATCAGAGAGTGTTAAAAGAGCTTCAACAAATACCCTCTTTCAGGGCACCAGGCCTCACTGTTGTACATATGGTTTCACTTAATCCTCCAATACTCCTAGAGTTTTATGTTCTTGTCATTCTGCCTCCCTGTCAGTGGACAGTAAGCGCCAAGGAGGACAGGGAGATTTATTACAGGCCTTTGCATCCTCTGCTGCCCCTCGCACAGAACTCTGCCCAAGCTACTCACTTAATGACTGACAGTTGCATTTATAAACTCTACATGTGAGCCCCTCAGGGGGAGGAAAGGCATGAGATTCCAGCAAGAGGCGAGTAGTCTGAGGTGAGGCATGTTTCTGTGTTTCCATCTTCACCCTCTATCTTGTTTCCAGCCAAAGGACACTCTCACCAGTCTGATGCCAGGAGGGCAGGGCCCCAGCTAGACGGCCAGCCAGAGTAGGTGCAATGCTGGCTTGTCCTTATCCAACCTCTGGCTCTTCATGCTACTCTTGTGTGGAAATAAAAGCAATACCTAATAGACTTTCCATGGAAATGTGGCACTGCCAGGGAATAGTCCATTCTCTTGGCTGCCTTAGCGAGGCAGAGGCTGGTGTTACAAAATTTTCTTTCACCCACGTGTCATCTTGGAGACTTGGAGAGAGGACAAGATTTGTTTCCTTATTTGCTGCCTCTCAGGAAGCTGCTGAGTCCTGAATAACATCTGCAGGTCACACTGGTTTCTCTTCCTCTTCTTCCACTCTCTCAAGTACCAACCTCTAACCGTATTGTGGTATGGTACTGATCGGAATCTGCTTAAAAACATTCTTTCTCAGAGTTGCAATAAGATGGTTCCAGAGTAATTACAGTTTTCATGCAAAATCTGCTTAGTCCCAGACAAGAGATTTGGTGCCCAGAGTACAGAGGACTGTACTTAGACCAAGGAAAGACGGCTCTTTGCAATTCCATCTTCTGATCACGGGACACTGGCGACCAGAACACTTAACTCATGCACTGGAAGGGGCCTCCCTAGGACCTGTCTCTAGACAGCAAATGTATGAGGAAGCTGTCATATGGGGAAGGTTGGATAGAAGGAAAACTTTCACTCACTTTAGAAAATTAATCCTCATTCTTAGCCAAGGTAGTCTCCTGAAAAGAAGCTATTTTTTGGCCAGGCATCGTGGCTTACACCAGTAATCCCAGCACTCTGGGAGGCCTAGGCAGGCAGATGGCTTGAGTCCAGGAGTTCGAGACCAGTCTGGGCAACAATATAGCAAATGCTGTCTCTACTAAAAATACAAAAAAAAATAGCCAGATGTGTGGGCTGGGCGCGGCGGCTCACGCCTGTAATCCCAGCACTTTGGGAGGTCGAGACGGGCGGATCATGAGGTCAGGAGATCAAGACCATCCTGGCTAACACAGTGAAACTCTGTCTCTACTAAAAATACAAAAAAATTAGACAGGCGTGGTGGCGGGCGCCTGTAGTCCCAGCTACTTGGGAGGCTGAGGTGGGAGAATCATCTGACCTTGGGAAGTGGAGGCTGCAGTGAGCTGAGATTGCACCATTACACTTCAGTCCAGCCTGGGCAACCAGAGAGAGACCCCATCTCAAAAACAAAAACAAACAAACAAAAAAAACCGCTAATTTTTGGTTGGTGGTAAAAGAATCGCTCACTGGCAACTTCCCCTCTGGGGCAAAAACCAGAGTGCAAGATTCTGACTCCTTTCAAGCTTAAAGAGAAAAATGAGAGATGAATAGAAGGGGGAAAAATATAAAATGAGATGTCACATGTGACTTCCTTTTTCCCTTAAGGCAAGATCTTGCTCTGTCACCCAGGCTGGAGTGCAGTGGCACAATGATAGCTCACCACAGCCTCAAACTCCTGGGCTCAGGTGATTCTCTGGCCCCAGCCTCCCAAGTAGCTGGGACTACAGATGTATTCCACCATGCCTGGCTAATTTTTTATTTTTATTTTTAGTAGAGACAGGATCTCACTATGTTGTCTAGGCTGGTCTTGAACTCCAGAACTCAAGTGATCCTCCCACCTTAGCCTCCCAAAGTGCTGGGATTGGCTGGGCACAGTGTTTTTGAGACTGTCTCAAAAACAAACAAAACAAAACAAAACAAACACAAACACAAAATGCTGAGATTACAGGCATAAGCTACTGCACCCAGCACTTGTGACTTCTTTAGGAAAGCCTAAACAGAGCTCTGAAAAGGAGGTAAGACAAATATCTTTGTCTGTATTTAAAAAAACAAAAACAAAAATGCCAAAATAGAAACTACCATGCCACCTTGGGAGGCAGCCTGAATGAACCCATCCATTCCGCAGGATGTTTTAGAAGCACCCAGTAGAGATGCCGACACATAGATCAGTTTCAAGAAATGTTACCAGCCAAATGTACTCGGAGTTCTGCTACACTGAACTAATGGTACCTCTAGGAAGATTGCTTCTCGAGGAAGAAATCCTTGCCATACAGTAACTTAGCTTTTCATCCACATAAACCATCATAATAGTCTAGAAAAGTAATGGTGATCATTTCTATTTTCAGTTGTTTCAGCTATTTATAATTCTGCAGAGGCAAGATCTGTCTTTCCTTATTTAAGACCATTCTACTCCGTTGGGAGGCTTGTTCACTGCTTTGACTACAAATGCAGGCCCACTTTCCTCAGATGGATGGCTTACATAACATTTGGTTTGGCTGGACACAGTGGCTCACGCCTGTAATCACAGCACTTTGGGAGGCCCAGGGAGATCATTTGAGGTCAGGAGTTCAAGATCAGCCTAGCCAACATGGTGAAAGCCCATCTCTACTAAAAATACAAAAAAATGAGCTGTGGGTGGTGGCACCCACCTGTAATCCCAGCTACTCGGGAGACTGAGGCACGAGAATTGCTTGAACTCAGAAGGTGGAGGTTGCAGTGAGCCGAGATCGGCCACTGAACTCCAGCCTGGGTGACAGAGAGAGACCTTGTCTCAAAAACAAACAGGCCAGGCGTGGTGGCTCACGCCTGTAATCCCAGCATTTTGGGAGGCCGAGGCGGGCAGATCACGAGGTCAGGAGATCAAGACCATCCTGGGTAACACGGTGAAACCCCATCTCTACTAAAAATACAAAAAATTAGCCGGGCGCGGTGGCCCGAGTAGTCCCAGCTACTTGGGAGGCTGAGGCAGGAGAATGGCGTGAACCCGGGAGGCGGAGCTTGCAGTGAGCCGAGATTGTGCCACTGCACTCCAGCCTGGGCGACAGAGCCAGACTCCGTCTCAAAAACAAACAAACAAACAACAAAACACAATGTGGTTTACTGGCTACAATTTTAGCATTTTATAGCCTCCACGAAAGAATAAAAATGCCTCGGCTGGCTTCATGTCCTGGAAGAATTATTAAGGAAAAAAAAAAAAACCTTGGAATTTGATAGACCCTGGTTTGAATTCAGCCCTGCAAATTCCTGGCTATGATTTTGAGTGAGTTGCTTAATTAGAGTCTCACTTAAAACGAGGATGCCTATCCCACCAAAAAATCATGAAAATTAGAACTTCTACAACAGGGTTGGCAGTCACTACTAACCAGTCTGTTCTCCTGTCTTGCTCCCTTACCTGCCACAGTACCTTAAAATGACCACCTACAATTACTACTACTTGACCAGCTAGTTTTTTTTCTTTTTTTGAGACGGAGTTTTGCTTGTTGACCAGGCTGGAGTGCAATGGCACCATTTCTACCCACTGCAACCTCCGCCTCCCGAGTTCAGGCAATTCTCCTGCCTCAGCCTCTTTTTTTCCTTTGAGACAGTCTTGCTCTGTTGCCCAGGCCGGAGTGCACTGGCGCAATCTCGACTCACTGCAACCTCCACCTCCTGGGTTTCTGCGATTCTCCTGCTTCAGTCTCCTAAGTAGCTGGAATTACAGGCGTGCGCCTCCATATCTAGCTAATTTTTGTAATTTTAGTAGAGATGGGGTTTCACCATGTTAGCCAGGCTGGTCTCGAACTCCTGGCCTCACGTGATCTGCCCACCTCAGCCTCCCAAAGTGCTGGAATTACAGGCGGGAGCCACCTCATCCAGTCTTTTATTTTAATACACATTTTAAAGGCTAAGTGAAGCAGTGGAAGGGGAGAAGGAAAACAAAATCTGTTAACTGGTTGTGATCAACTAGTTGCAATACTGCTGCACTTAGACCAGCCACGACCCCACTAGTTTTTCTATAAAGCCCAGTGAGGCTTTTTTTTTTTTTTTTTTTTTGGCTCTCAGTTGACACCTAGGCTGGAGTGCAGCGGTGCGACCATAGGTCACTACAGCCTCAACCTCCCAGGACCCAACCAGTCGTCCCACTTCAGCCTCCTGTGTAGCTGGCACTACAGGTGCACACCACCAAGCCTGGCTAATTTTTAAATTTTTGTGTAGAGAAAAGGTCTCACTATATTATCCAGGGAGGCTGATGTTTTAGTTGGCCTGTTTTAAAGGACTAAATATATATTTTCCCCCACGGGTTTTCAAATCAGAGAGAAGTAATGCTCCTGCTGTATAAAGCATGAACTTGGTGTCGGATGTAGTTTTTGTCAGTCTGTACTATCATTACATGCTCTGAAGGAGGGAGAGTTTGAAGGCACAGCCCTCTCATCCAGTTGGGAGGTCTCAGTGACTTCACAAAGAGATGGCACTAGAACTGAATCTGACATAGAAACATGTCACTGGCAAGAGGGGAAGGAGGACATTTCTAGAATAGGAAATTACAGTTAAGTCAAGGTATGCTGAGGTAACAGAGATGATGGAATATAGGGCTTATGTTCAATGTTTCTTTCATCCTAAAGTTGCTTTTTTTTTTTTTTGAGACAGAGTTTCACTCTTGTTGACCAGCCGGGAGTGCAGTGGGGCAATCTCGGCTCACTGCAACCTCCACCTTCCGATTTCAAGCGATTCTCCTGCCTCAGCCTCCTGAGTAGCTGGGATTACAGGCACCCGTCACCACGCCCGGCTAATTTTTGTATTAGTAGAGACAGGGTTTCACCATGTTTGTCAGGCTGGTCTCAAACTCCTGATCTCCTGATCCACCCACCTCGGCCTCCCAAAGTGCTGGGATTACTAAGGTTGCTTTTTTACCCTAGTATTTTTATAATGATCCCCCAAAGTTCCAGGAAACCCACACTTTATTTTTAAGATGGAGTTTCACTCTCGTTGCCTAGGCTGGAGTGCAATGGCATGATCTCAGCTCACCGCAACCTCTGCCTCCTGGGTTCAAGCTATTCTCCTGCCTTAGCCTCCTGAGTAGCTGGGATTACAGGCATGTGCCACCACGCCCAGCTAATTTTCCTCCTTTTTTCTTTAAAAAATAGAGGGCCAGGCGCAGTGGCTCACGCTTGTAATCCCAGCACTTTGGGAGGCCGAGGTGGGCGGATCACGAGGTCAGGAGATCGAGACCACGGTGAAACCCCGTCTCTACTAAAAATACAAAAAATTAGCCGGGCGTGGTGGTGGGCGCCTGTAGTCCCAGCTACTCGGAGAGGCTGAGGCAGGAGAATGGCGTGAACCCGGGAGGCGGAGCTTGCAGTGAGCCGAGATTGCGCCACTGCACTCCAGCCTGGGCGACAGAGCGAGACTCCGTCTCAAAAAAAAAAATAGAGACGGGGTTTTACCGTGTTGCCCAGGCTGGTCTTGAGCTCCCGGACTCAAGTGATCCACTGCCCCCAGCCCACCCCACACTCTTCTTAAGTCAAGGTTTCAATGGTCACCACATACTCTAGAGGAACAGTTTGTGGCAACTTAGCTTGGTACCACAAAGGAAAACCAGTTTCACAAGTGGCTTACTAGAGAGCCCCTACTTTTTTTTTTTTTTTTTTAAGAGACAGAGTCTCACTCTGTAACCCAGTGGCACAATCTCGGCTCACTGCAACCTCCAGCTCCCAGGTTCAAGCGATTCTCCTGCCTCAGCCTCCTGAACTACAGGTGCGTGCCACCATGCCCGACTAATTTTTTTGTATTTTTAGTAGATATATTGGCCAGGCTGGTCTCGAACTCTTGGCCTCAAGTGATCCGCCTGCTTCAGCCTCCCAAAGTGTTAGGATTACAGGTATGGGCCACCACACCCAGCCTAAGTTCATATTACTTACTGAGTTCATTATTTCTTGCATGTGGTTTTTTTTTTTTTTTTTGAGACGGAGTCTCGCTCTTTCACCCAGGCTGGAGTGCAGTGGCGCGATCTCGGCTCACTGCAAGCTCCCCGCCTCCCGGGTTCACACCATTCTCCTGCCTCAGCCTCTCCGAGTAGCTGGGACTACAGGCGCCCGCCACCACGCCCGGCTAATTTTTTGTATTTTTAGTAGAGACGGGGTTTCACCGTGGTCTCGATCTCCTGACCTCGTGATCCGCCTGCCTCGGCCTCCCAAAGTGCTGGGATTACAAGCGTGAGCCACCGCGCCCGGCGCATGTGTTTTTTTTTTTAAGAGATGGAGTTTTGCTCTTGTTGCCCAGGCTGGAGTGCAATGGCGTGATCTCAGTTCACTGCAACCTCTGTCTCCTGGGTTTCAAGAGAGTCTCCTGCCTCAGCCTCCCGCGTAGCTGGGATTACAGGCATGTGCCACCATGCCTGGCTAATTTTGTTATTTTTAGTAGAGACAGGATTTCTCCATGTTGGTCAGGCTGGTCTTGAACTCTTGACCTCAGGTGAACCGCCTGCCTCAGCCTCCCAAAGTGCTGTGATTGCAGGCATGAGCCATTGCGCCCGGCCGCATGTGTTTCTTAATGGCACCTACCTGCATTTCCTAGCCCCTAAATATCTTTAGACTTTTATGTTAGTAGCTTACAGTAAGATCTTATGGAGGATCATAGGTATAGGACTCTGACTAGACCTCTAGCTTGGATGCAGCAAGACTGAAACAGCTGGACTAGTATTTTGAGCAATCCTAGGCCTTGGAGAAATTTCTCAGCCACCCAACTTGCACAGGCAAAACTGAAGCCTTGGCGTCCTCTGGTGGTAGACTGGTTATCAGAGTCAGACATGCTTCTCAACTAGGAATAGGCAAGCATAAAAGTTCACAGAAGCCACAGGATAAACATGGCACATTTTCCCAGATCATCTTTACTTAAAGATTTTTTGGGAGAAAAAGGTAGGCAGCAAACATTTTTATATTAAAACAAATGCAGATAGTAATATTGAAATAGTATATAAAATTGACATGACTTTTTGAGACAAAGGAAGAGACATCAAAGACATTTTAAGCCGAGCTCCTCATGAGCTTCCTAAACCCCAGGGGAGGGAAGAGACCCCTGCATTCTCGTTCTGTCTGATATTATCAGTGGGGCCATTTTGACAGAGAAGTCTCAGAAGCAGCGAATTAAGTGCTTACTCATTTGGCACTGTCCCAGTGAGTTATATAAATAAGTGAAACCACAGGCTTTCTCATTTTAGAGCATTTTAACCTGCTTTTTAAAAGGCCTGAGTAAACAGAAGCTTTATGCTTGAGTTGAATTTTATTTTCTCCTAACATGCTTAACTGAGGGTATGACATGTGAGGTGGTCAGTGTCCTAAGACCCATATGGACTTGGGTTGGCATTACCAGACATGGAGTTACAAATATACCTTCCAAGGCTGTCATCAGAAATGCAAAACTACTCACCTTCACCAACAATAACAAAACGGAAACAAAACAAAAAACTGAAGAACAAAAGATAATATGTAATTAGAACTGTAGGGTGTAATTTAAGCACTGGCGAATACTTGGCTCTTAAAGAAGGGGGTTACTCCTGCAGGATCTGCTTTTCATATTTTATGTGAAAACAAGAAACTTCCTTTGAGGAAAAAAGTGCCATTATACTTCCTTCCCAAATCTTGCTTATTTTCTGTAATTGTCCTTTTTCTTTGTTGTTGCTGACCCTTTATCTATTTTTTTTCAGGCAGCCTCTTGAACTACAGTAGGCTCAGAGGCTCCCTGTCGGTGACATTTTATTACTTTGCAATAACAGACCGAAGGGGCAGATCCTCACACAGACGTTCTAGGGTAATGTAGCAACGTACTGTCCTTTTCTTGAAGTATGAGAGACAAGGTCAATGAAATGTGCTTACAAGCATAATGGGAGTCAGATTCTGGTGCATGCTACTGACTTTTTAGGGTCTACCTAAGAAAAAGTAACTCATAACCTCCCATATAGTTTAATTTAGTGATTTTGTTAAGTTTTACAAAATTATTTCTCATTCTTCTTGGAATTCTACTCTTCATTTTACAAAGCCTTAAACTGAGACTCAAAAATCACATGACAAAGTGCCTGTAGCTTCAGGAAAATACAACTTTTTTTTCCCTTCTGGTTAAGTAAAATAAGAATTTGGAGAAAAAATATCCTAATTCAGAATAATAAAGGGGGAGTATCAGTGGTAAGTTATGTTGTGCTGGAAAAAAGAACAAAAAAGGCAGACACCAAACACCTCAATTTTCCCAAGATTAAATGATTATTAAAAAAGCGCGCCACACGGTATAGAAATCAACATTCTCTCCCATAATTTTGTGCATCTGGGACTACAGAAATGTCACTGTCCCTGCCCCACATCTTCAAATTAACATTTTCAGGTCATAACAGTAAGTCTTCCCAAAGGGGACCTTCCGGAAAAATAAGCTATTTCCTCGGCTCATATTCCCCTGGAAAACAAAACAAAACAAAACACGAATAATATCTAGCGAGATGAGATCAGCCAATCCAAATCAGCAGCGAGGTCCAACTGGGAGATGTGACTAAATCTATGACAAAACTGGGACTATCACTACAGAACAAGGATTTGTATTCTCTGAAAGGCTGAGCTACTATGAACTAACAACAATTTCTCCTTAATACGTTCTTACTCTAGGCAGACAGAATGCCCAGGTTGGATTCTGGCTTTGCCACTTTCCAGTTGGCTTAGCAAATGAGTCATGTAGAATAGTGCCTAACATTCAGTAAGTGCTAGCTTTCATTTATTTCTTTGTTTTTCTTTTTTAAGATGGAGTCTCGCTCTGTTGCCCAGGCTGTAGTGCAGTGGTGCAATCTCGGCTCACTGCAACCTCTGCCTCCCAGGTTCAAGCGATTCTCCTGCCTCAGCCTCCTAAGTAGCTGGGACAGGAACGCACCACCGTGCCTGGCTAATTTTTGTACTTTTAGTGGAGGTAGGGTTTCACCATATTGGCCAGGCTGGTCTCGAACTCCTGACCTCAAGTGATCCACCCAACTTGGCCTCCCAAAAGTGCTGAGATTACAGGTGTGATCCACCGTACCCGGCCTATGTATTTCTTAATGAAATGAAATCATGTTTCTAAGGACTACTTATAAAATCTTATAATCAAAGTAATAACAACCTGGACAACATGGCAAGACCCCATCTCTACAAGAAATTAAAAAATTAAAGGCCGGGTGCGATGGCTCACACCAGTAATCCTAGCACTTTAAGAGACCAAGGCAGGAGGATCACTTGAGCTCAGGAATTTGAGACCAACCTGCACAGCATGGCAAAACCCCGTTGCTACAAAAAATACAAAAAATTGTCCAGGCATGGTGGCTCACGCTTGTAATCTGAGCACTTTGGGAGGCTGAGGCAGGCAGATCACCTGAGGTCAGGAGTTCGAGACCAGCCTAACATGGTGAAACCCCGTCTCTACTAAAAATACAAAAATTAGCCGGGCGTAGTGGCGGGCACCTGTAATCCCAGCTACTCAGGAGGCTGAGGCAGGGGAATTGCTTGAACCTGGGAGGTGAAGGTTGCAGTGAGCCAAGATCGTGCCATTGCACTCCAGCCTGGATGACAGAGCAAGCCTCTGTCTCAAAAAAAACAAAAAAACAAAACAAAACAAAAACAAAACAACAACAACAACAAAAAAAAACAAACAAAAAACAAAAAACGGGGGAGGGGGGAGGGACAGCATTAGGAGATATACCTAATGCTAAATGATGAGTTAATGGGTGCAGCACACCAACATGGCACATGTATACATATGTAACAAACCTGCACATTGTGCACATGTACCGTAAAACTTAAAGTATAATAATAATAAATTTAAAAAAAAAAATGAGCTGGGCTTAGCAGTATGTGCCTGTAGTCCAAGCTACTTGGGATGCTGAGGTGGGAAGATCACTTGAGTCAGAGACTTCAGCCGGGAGGCAGAGGGTGCAGTGAGCCAATACCATGCCACTGCACTCTAGCCTGGGTGACAGAGCGAGACCGTCTCAAAAACAAAACAAAACAAAAAAATTAACAGGACATGGTGGCAGCATGCCTGTAGTCCTAGCTACTTGGGAGGCTGAGGTAGGAGGATTGCTTTACCCCAGGAGTTTGAGGCTACAGTGAGTCATGATACCACCACTGCACACCAGCCTGGGCGACAGAGCTTGTCTCTAAAAAATAAAAAACCAAATAAGTAAATAAAAATAAAGTAATAATGTTCTGAGTGCAACTGAGTACACTCTGGAGTATAAATCTGAGCCTTCCCAAATATAGGCCATGTGACCTTGCGTTACGTAATTGGCACTAAACTGCTCTAAGCCCCAGTTTCTTCATATGTGAAATGGGTGATTAAGAATGACACCTATTCTCACACAGCTGTTTTGAGGGTTACATGAGCTGATGTAAGAAAAGCTCTCAGCATGATATCTGGTATACAGTAAATGCCCAATCAAGATTTGCTGTTGTCATAAGCACCTACGGGAACAACTGTTCCTACTTTAAGTGTGTTTGATGCCGTAATCCATTCTGTCTGCTTTCTTCCTATAACAGAGTGTTAGTCAGAAAAGGAAGGAAGGAAAGGCCATTTTTTCCATTTAAACAGGGACCACACTGTACAATAGAGAGTAAAACTCAGAATGAAACGCACAATGTTCACGGTAGGTCTGTACTGAAATCATTCAAGTATTCCAGCTTGGATGCACAGAGGGGCTTTGTGGGCTCACTAAGCAAGAGCCACTACAAACGACACTCAGGCCTTTTCACTCAGACCTCAAAGGCCTTTCTCTTATATATCACTAGTGCTATAAAATCATGCAACAAAGGGCTTCTTTATACACTTTCTTCTGCAGCCCTTTAAGAAGTGGACCCCCCTTCAAAAACAGCTTTAAACTGATAATCATTTTAAGTGATCCTGTGCTAAATTTAGCCCACAGCCAATCCATTTGTTGTTGTGTTGTTATTGTCTTTTTTTTTTTTTTTTTTTTTTGAGATGGAGTCTCGCTCTGTCACCCACGCTAGAGTGCAGTGGCACAATCTCGGCTCACTGCAACCTCCACCTCCTGGGTTAAAGCAATTCTCTTGCCTCAGCCTCCCCAGTAGCTGGGACTACAGGCACACGCTGCCACACCCGGCTAATTTCTTTTGTATTTTAGTAGAGATGGGGTTTCACTGTGTTGCCCAGGCTGGTCTCAAACTCCTGACCTCAAGTGATCTGCCCGCCTTGGCCTCCCAAAGTGCTGGGATTACAGCTGTGAGCCACTGCACCTGGCCTGTAGTTTTTTGTTAAGAGACGCGTCTGGCTGTGTTGTCCAGGCTGGCCTCAAACTCCTGGACTCGTGATCCTCCTGGCTCAGCCTCCTGAGTAACTGGAACTATAGGCGTGAGCCAACATACCTAGCTGTTATTTTATTTTCCTTTTTTGGATACAGGGTCTCACTCTGTCACCCAGGCTGAAGTGCAGTGGTGCAATCTTGGCTTACTGCAGCCTTGACCTCCTGGGCTCAGGTGATCCTCCCACCTTAGCCTCCTGGGTAGCTGGGACTACAGGTGCTATGCCTGGCTAAGTTTTTGTATTTTCTGTAGCGATGAGGTCTCATCATGTTGCCTCAACTGGTCTCAAACTCCTAGGCTCAAGCAATTTGCCCACCTAGGCCTCTCGAAGTGCTAGAATTATAAGTGTGAGCCACTGCACCCAGCCCATTATTTTATTTTCCAGTAAAGCTTTGCCTAGATAATAAATAATTTGTTGTTGCAGATTATACACCTCATAGTAATAACAAACCTTAAATTGGTATCTAGGCAAAATCATCCACTAACAAGACTCTAGAAGTATGAGACCAGCTCTGTTAATACCATTGTGACAAATAAGTGGTTTTGAAAGGTGAGTTTGGGGAAAAAAGAGTCTAAAATCAAGGCCATCATTTTACCAGGATAATAATCTACCTGGATCGCATTTGTAAGTTGAATGTGGGCACTCAAATGGCTTCTGGGTCTCATCTAGGGATTCTTTCTTCTTCATTACTCCTGCTCATGATTTCTAAACATCACATTTTACTATTATGCCAAAGTGAAAACACAGAACATTGTAAAGTGTACATTAACTGGCAGACTAACTCTAGCTAAAGTCAGCTACAAGAGTTAACCTGGGATTCCAGAGACAATATTTAAGAAAACAAACAAATAAAAATAAAACAAAATAAAATGAGAGAGACAGAGAAAAAGAAATACCTCTTTTTGTAGCATGCACCAACAATCTATCCAAGACGTATATATTGGGGAGAAAGGAGGGCATCCACCAGCAAGACTAAAATAGAAAAAAACATGGAGCTATTCATGTTAAGATTAACCAAACATTCTCCTGAGACGTTGATAAACCTTGTCAAAATATTCTGCTGCATAGAAGATTCCCTGAGAGATCATTTTAGTTCAATGAAACAAATCATATTGGAGCAGGGGAAAGATCAAGCTTCCAAAAGAGAATTCCTCCTCTATATTTAGGTTTCAAATAAATAAATAAACTTCAACCTTAATTTCTAAAACATTTAGACTTTTCATTTATGGACAAATGAAACTCTAGAACACAGCATTTACATGATTAAAGAGCAGGGAAAGGTGGCCGGGCACGGTGGCTCACACCTGTAATTCCAGCACTTTGGGAGGCTGAGGCAGGTGGATCATTTGAGGTCAGGAGTTCAAAACCAGCCTGGCCAACATGGTGAAACCCTGTGTCTAATGAAAATACAAAAACATGAGCTGGCATGGTGGCGCATGCCTGTAATCCCGGCTACTCGGGAGGCTAAGGCATGTGAATTGCTTCAACCCAGGAGGCAGAAGTTGCAGTAAGCCAAGATCGCATGACTGCACTCCAGCCTGGGTGACAGAGTAAGAACCAGTTTCAAAAAAAAAAAAAGAGCAGGGTAAGGGGATTTAAAAACGAACTGGTGTTCACAAAGAAACTAAACATGAAAACAGATATAAACAGTAGATATATATGTTCCTACTCAGGTATAATCACTTCATCTTGAAAAAACTGTAAATAATAACAATACATTTAATTCATCCTTCAAGTTTACACTGTGCTAAAAAATGGCGGTTGCTCTACATATCAGAAAACATCACAGCTTGCCAGGAGTCACATGAAACAAACAAAACCAGAAAACAGACAATGTAAAATGTTCACAACTCCACATAGCTATCTGATCTTATTTGAAAACAATAACATGTTTAATGATATGTCAGGTACCATATGGGAAAATAATTTTGAATTAAATAAAAAAGGCAAGGCCGGGTGCAGTGGCTCACGCCTGTAATCTCAGAACTTTAGGAGGTAGAGGAGGGCGGACCACCTGAGGTCAGGAGTTCGAGACCAGCCTGGCCAACATGGAGAAACCCCGTCTTTACTAGAAATACAGAAATTAGCTGGGCGCGGTGGCTCACGCTTGTAATCCCAGCACTTTGGGAGGCCGAGGCGGGTGGATCACAAGGTCAGGAGATCAAGACCACAGTGAAACCCCGTCTCTACTAAAAATACAAAAAATTAGCCGGGCGTGGTGGCGGGCGCCTGTAGTCCCAGCTACTCGGAGAGGCTGAGGCAGGAGAATGGCGTGAACCTGGGAGGCGGAGCTTGCAGTGAGCCGAGATTGCGCCACTGCACTCCAGCCTGGGCGACAGAGAGAGACTCCGTCTCAAAAAAAAAAAAAAAAAAAAAGAAATACAGAAATTAGCCGGGGGTAGTGGCAAGTGCCTATAATCCCAGCTACTCTGGAGGCTGAGGCAGGAGAAGTGCTTGAACCCGGGAGGTGGAGGATGCAGTGAGCCAAGATCGTGCTACCACACTCCAGCCTGAGCAACAGAGCAAGACTCTGTCTCAACAATAACAACAACAACAAAATACAAAAAATTAGCCAGGCATGCTGGTGGGCGCCTGTAATCCCAGCTACTCAGGAGGCTGAGGCAGGAGAACCGCTTGAACCTGGGAGGTGGAGGTTGCAGTGAGTCGAGATTGCACCACTGCACTACAGCCTGGGCAAGAGAGTGAGGCTCCATCTCAAAAAAAAAAAAAAAAAAAAAAAAAAAAGGCAAAATTTTGCCCAACTCAGTAGAATCACCTGGCATCTAGAATTTGGAAATCAATGGAGTCTACCACTATACCAACACCTGCCCTTCTAACCAATACAGAGAAAAGGTCATCAAACTTTCCATAGACTAAATATCCTAATTCTGGTTCTTTAAAACTCACTTTCTCCATAAAGCCCCTAGGAAAAACAGGTATGGGTTGTCATTTAATCCCTGATACACCTTTTGTCACTTTCATAGAAAAGATAAAGATTTAAAATAACAATATGTTGGCTGGGCATGGTGGCTCACCCCTGTAATCCCAGCACTTTAAGAGGCTGAGGAAGGAGAATCACTTGAGCCTAGAAATTTAAGAACAGCCTGGGCAACAAAGTGAGACCCTGTGTCTTCACAAAAAATAATTAGCCAGGCACGGTGGCATGCACATGTACTCCCAACTACTTGGGAAGCTGAGATGGGAGGATCACTTGAACTCAGGAGTTTGAGGCTGCAGTGAGCTAGGACTTCACCACCACATTGCAGCCCTATCTCTAAAAAAATTAAAAATAAATAAAAACAGGCCAGGTGCAGTGGCTCACGCCTGTAATTCCAGCACTTTGGAGGTCTGAGGTAGGCAGATGACCTGAGGTCAGGAGTTCGGGACCAGTCTGGCCAACATAGCGAGACCCCATCTCTACTAAAAATGCAAAAATTAGCCCAGCATGGTGGCACATGCCTGTAATCACAACTTCTTGGGAAGCTGAGGCATGAGAACTGCTTGAATCCAGGAGGTGTTATGTTGCAATGGAGCGAGACTGCACCACCGCACTCCAGGCTGGGTGACAGAGTGAGATTCTGTCAAAAAAAAAACAACTAAAAATAATAATAGTAATTGGCCTGGCATGGTGGCTCATGCCTGTAATCCCAGCACTTTGGGAGGCTGAGGCGGGTGGATCACTTGAGGTCAGGAGTTCGAGACCAGCCTGGCCAACATGGTGAAACCCTGTCTCTACCAAAAATACAAAAATAGTAGCCGGGCATGGTGGCACATGCCTGTAATCCCAGCTACTCGGGAGGCTGAGGCAGGACAATCACTTGAACCCAGGAGGTGGAGGTCACAGTGACCCGAGATCGTGCCATTGCACTCCAGCCTGGGCAACACAGCAAGACTCCGTCTCGAAAAAAAAAAAACAACAAAAAACAAAAATAATAATAATTAATAAATACAAATTGAGGCTGCTGCTGCATAGGGCATACAGAGGAAAAATTTAGGAATCTTCTAATGGTATCAATTATACTTTTCTTCCCCCCCCTTTTCTAAAAGTACCCATCAGAGATTGACACTGATCATTCATCTTTCCTAAATTTCTACAAGGCTGCTCCGCCTGTCAGCATACAGTCACCACCTACTAGAATAAGAAATACAAAGTGCTTACCCACAGTTGTTGACAGCCATAAGATTGGAGACCAGCACAAAGGGGTAGGTCAACATACTTGCAAAAAACTGTAAAATGGAAACAAGGCAGCTGTTATTAGATCATTCCTAGTCTTTATTCTCCTTTCCTTTACCTTAAAGGCCTAGTGCCACTGCGGTGAGACACTCTAACACTTGTCTCGCTTTCTCAGTACCCTGGAAAGACAACAGTTACAGTTTTGAGCCTGGAGATGCTTCTTCCTCTTAACACACCACTGCATCCAACATTTTAACAAAAGGCCAGAAGAATTCGCTGATCCTGAGTAGCTGGGACTATAGGCGCACACCACCATGCCCAGCTACTTTTTTTTTTTTTTGAGACGGAGTTTCACTCTTGTTGCCCACGCTGGAGTGCAATGGTGTGATATTGGCTCACTGCAACCTCCGCCTCCTGGGGTTCAAGCGATTCTCCTGCCTCAGCCTCCCAAGTAGCTGGGATTACAGGCATGCACCACCATGCCCAGCTAATTTTGTAGTTTTAGTAGAGACGAGATTTCTCCAAGTTGGCCAGGCTGATGTCGAACTCCCAACCTCAGCCTCCCAAAGTGCTGGGATTACAGGAGTGAGCCACTGCATCCACCCTGGTTTTTTTTTTTTTTTTTTTTTTCACTTTTGTAGAAATGGGGTCTTGCTCAGTTGCCCAGGCTGGTCTCAAACTCTTGGCCTCAAGTGATCCTCCTTCCTTGGCCTCCCGAAGTGCTGGGTTTACAGGTGTGAGCCACCATGTCTGGCCTGAACAATATTATTTAGGAGGAAAGGCACACCCTCTATGAAAGCTGAGCAGTACCAAACCATGCAGGATGTGAAGCAGCGGCTCTCCCTTACTCTCTTAATTTTCACATGTGAGTCTGTGGTCCACTGAAAACTGAGTTATTCTTTTTTTTTTGAGATGGAGTCTTGCTCTGTCACCCAGGCTGAAGTGCGGTGGCTTGATCTCAGCTCACTGCAGCCTCCGTCTCCCAGGTTCCAGTGATTCTCCTACCTCAGCCTCCCGAGTAGCTGGGATTATAGGCATGCACCACCACACTCGGCTAATTTTAGTATTTTTAGTAGAGACGGGGATTCATCACGTTAGCCAGGCTGGTCTCAAACTCCTGACCTCAGGTGATCCGCCCACCTCACCCTCCCAAAGTGCTATGATTACAGGCATGAGCCACGGCGCCTGGCCGAAAACTGAGTTATTCTTACCTTTGACAAATATAACAAATTTGAGGGAGATGTCCCAGTGAGACATCTGGTTATCTTAAAGCAGTGATGACACAAGCCAGATTTAAAAGGAAAACAAAACAAAACACAACTATTCCTAGAAGGTTAAAAGGATTTAAAAAAACTCACTCCTGTGACAGCTTGAGAATAACTCTTCATTTCATTCATGGTAGAAACCTAAAACAGGAAAAGAGCTTTAAATTAATTGCCTACAACACTACAACACATCAATATATTCTTTTTTCCTTTTCTTTTTTTCTTTCAGACAGTGTCTCGCTCTGTCACCCAGGCTGAAGTGCAGTGACCTCCTGAAGCACATATCATCACGCCCAGCTAATTTCAAAATATCTTTTAAGAAATGGTGTCTTTTTTTTGAGATGGGGTCTCCCTATGTTTGCCCAGGCTGGTCTCAAACTCCTGGGCTCAAGAGATCCTCCCACCTTGACCTCTCAAAGTGCTGAGATTATAGGCGTAAGCCACTATGCCCAGCTAAGAGACGGTCTCTTGCTGTGTTGCCTAGGCTGGTTTCAAACTCCTGGCTTCAGGCACACCTCTCACCTAAGCCTCCTGAGTCACTGGAATCATAGGCTGGAGCTACTGTGCCTTGTTCTCCATGTCAATATAGTCTACCTATAAATTATCAGTTTGACAGCTTGAAAATGAATTTTTTTTTTTTGAGACAGGATTTGATCTCTGTCGTTGCCCAGGCTGGAGGTGCAGTAAGCTGTGATCTCACAACCTTGACCTCCTGGGCTCAAGTGACCCCCACACCTCAGCCTCCCAGAGTGTTGGGATTACAGCATGAGCCACCACACCTGTCTAAAACTAATTTTGAGGACAAAACCATAAAACACTGATTATTAGAATAATAAGGCAGTGGTCAAAATGATCAACCTGATTCAATATTAACAGACAAATTCATATTATACTAAAATGCTTTAGGAACAAATGTAAAAGGATTTCAAATACAAAAGAAAATGAGATTGATAACCTTTTCACATGTCCCTGGAAAACCACATTTATAGTATATCTAAGGCACAATTCACCACCTTTGTTGCACACAGCTAGCTTTCTACCAGACGAGTGGAAGGAAATCCCTCTCTATACTCCAGAGGTTTACAACACGGACTTAGTCATATACCCTGGGATGTGTTCCATTCATCATCATGCTATGGAGCTGCCGATATACAAGAGGCCCCACAACTGCTGAGACAGGAAAGACAACTTCTAGATAAGACTGATTCTCAAAAGGCTGAGGTTTCTAGAAAGCCCAATACAGGTACCCCCTTAAGTCCAGATTAGATGAAAAGCCCCCGATATACCATAAAGATGTCCTGCTTTCCCAGGTTCTCTCAAGTTAAGTATCAATAAAGAAGTGATCTCTTTAAAGCCCTGAACTAACACAGGGCTAAGTCTCTTGGGTATACTCTGTCACATCTTAGGGACTTTTAACGTGTATCATTCTACAGTAAACAGTATGGGTAATTTCATTAGCATTTGAAAATTTGATAATTTTTAGCTATATAATTGTTCAGTCTGGCATGTAGCAAACTGTCATCTTGTTTATTTATTTATTTGTTTTTTGAAATGGAGTCTCCCTCTGTCACCAGGCTGGAATCCAGTGGCACGATCTTGGCTCACTGCAACCTCTGCCTCCTGGGTTCAAGCGATTCTCCTGCCTCAGCCTCCCAAGTAGCTGGACTACAGGCACACACCACCACGCCCAGCTAATTTTTTCTACATTTTTAGTAGAGACGAGGTTTCACCATGTTGGCCAGGCTGGTCTCGAACTCTTGACCTCAGGTGATCCGCCCGCATCGGCCTCCCAAAGTGCTGGGATTACAGGCATGAGCCACCACGCCCGGCCCATCTTACTTTAAAAGCTAATCTAGCTGCCAGATTAAAGCCAAGGCGAGCACATCTCAGGAAGGTCACAACCTACCCCACTGTCCAGTGCATAGGTATTGACGAGGTAGGCCAGTGAGTTACACAGCCACAAAGAAAGGATGTCACCTAGAAGGCGAGGAACAAGACCCCTACATGAAGAAACAATAAAAATAAGAACCAAAAAATGTGATCAGTAAAACGACAGGCTCTTCAGTACAAATGCTTCTTAAATAATTAGAGGTCACAAAACATTCTAGTGCAGTGAAAAAGACATCAAACGCCAGAATCCAGCCTGCATACCTAGTTCATTCTTGTTAACACAGCTGTACTTGAAGCTGATCTCCAGTGACTTTTGTTCCTATATTTAAAACGCAGGTCGGCTATACCCTCAGTGGCTCACCTTACTATTTATAACTGTAAGCAGGGAGGCCAAAGAGTTGCGAGGTGCTTTGCAGAAGAGACTTAAATATTGTTTTGCTTTGACTAGCTTAAAAAAATGATTTTGCTAAGCTATCTGATATTCATATTTGGCAGAGCAAAAGACGAGAAAAATTACAAAGCAAGAATGGTCCCAAGTACAGATACAGATGAGAGGCATCAAAAACCACATTTCTAGGGTCTGGGTGACCTAGGTGAGGCAGCATGGAATAGCGGGAAGAGCATTTCCTCACAGATTGAAGACCAGCTTCAAATGCCAGCTCCAGCACTCAGCAGCGATGTGACAGGCAGCAGATGAAACTCTCAGAGCATCAATGTTTTTTAATCTCTAAAGTGATACTAATTACAGCTGTCCTGCCTATCTCACAGGGTATTTATGATATTCAAAATCCATATGGGGAGATACTCTGAAAATTAAAAAAAAAAAAAAAACATTTAGGTAATGATGCAAAATTTTTCTTCACAGACGAATGAGGGTAGTAGTCTAAGTTCTTCCAAAGTAAATTCAAGCCTTGCAAAAACTTACTCTTTTAGGGTAAGGAAAATACAAGTTAAGATGATTTCCCCATTTTTCAACATTTAATTTTTCTCATTTTATTATCTACATAGAATTGAGAATTTACTATAAGGGTAGAAACTTGGAATTAAGTCCTTTGTTAAAAAAAGAAATTCCTTATTTATTTATTTATTTTTTTTGAGACAGAGTCTCACTGTCACCCAGGCTGGAGTACAGTGGCGCAATCTCAGCTCACCGCAACTTCCACCTCCTGAGTTCAAGCAATTCTCCTGCCTCAGCCTCCCGAGTAGCTGGGATTACAGGCACACACCACCACACCTAGAGACGGGGTTTTACCATGTTAGCCAGGCTGGTCTTGAACTCCTGACCTCAGGTGATCCAACCGCCTTGGCCTCTCAAAGTGCTGGGATTACAGGCGTGAGCCACCACGCCCTGCCTCAAATGTTTTAAGTATCTAGAAGTAAAGGTTTGGGATCTTTACAAGATAATTCGAGTCATATGGTGCCTAAATATGCCTTTCTGCAGAGAAAAAAGAAAAAAAAATAAGGGGCCTAAATAGAATGTAACATGAGGTAAGCCCAGGGAGTACGTTTTCCCCAAGGATCAAACAAAGATTCACTGTCCTTATTTTCAGAAAACGTTTCCCACTCATGCAAAAATTACACACTAATCAACATTTACTCACGCGAAAAATCCTAGAATGCCCTCTTCCCGATAGATGGTTATTATGGAATCACAAAGTCCACTACGTACACAAGAAGAAAAGGTAAAATATATTAAGATTCTTTTGGAGCTATAAACAAAATAATTTAAATTATCACATTGGACAAGGTCAAATCTACGACCTCCTTCCCTCACACTTTTCTAGCACTCTCTCACTCTGCAAAGACAGCTAAATTTGGAGATAGAAGTGAAGATATTAACTACCTAGGGGTATAGTCATATGGAGTCAGGGGCTCTGCAACCTATTCTGAAATCCTAGGTAAGCTACTAATCCTGCCCGGGTATATTTTCTCCTATTTTATTGTTTTTTTGTGCAGATCAAATGACATCAGATACGAATTTGTTCTAGAAACTGTAAGGTATCATAAAAATACAAAGTAGTATTATTCTAGTACTTTGGCTTCAAAAGATCTCCTTGAGTATGTGAAAACAAAAACACTTACCAGTACTTGGATTCTCTGCCAATGAACTGTACCATAGATCTCAGAGTGATCACTGTGGAATATAGAGAAAAGATGTTTACAGCTGTGTTAAGGCCAGGTGCAGTGGCTCACGCCTGTAATCCCAGCACTTTGGGAGGCCAAGGTGGGCGGATCACCTGAGGTCAGGAGTTCAAGACTAGCCTGACCAATATGATGAAATCCCATCTCTACTAAAAATACAAAAATTATCCAGGCGTGGTGGCATGCACCTGTAATCCCAGCTCCTTAAGAGGTTGAGACAGGAGTACTGCTTGAACCCAGAAGGCTGAGGTTGCAGTGAGCTGAGATTGCGCCATTGCGCTCCAGCCTGGGCAACAAGAGCGAAACTCTGTCTCAAAAAACAAAAAAACAAAACAAAAAACAAAAAAAATTATGTTTAGATTGTGATAGCCCTGGGAAAAAAAAGATTTTCCACCTAAAGACATTTTGCTATCTGGATAAATTGGATAAAAGCCAAAACAAGCAAGCAAACAAAAACATGCAGGCAAGGCATTTTAGTCAATTCCCATGTCAACCTATCTAAGTGGTCAGGAGAGATCAGGTTATAAAAGAAAAGTCAGTTGTCAACTGCAAACATACCATGGAAGGGATGTGTGATGAGGGTAGCAGCAGAACGAGCGATCATCTCTCGAGTTGTCTAGAAACAATCAACACACACTTCTGAAATCTAAATAAATGACACTCAAATGCCTGTGAGAAGGAATGTGGGTGGATATCGTGGTATAGGATAAGACAGTGAATGGCACAGCCCTCCTGCCCTGGATGGAGTCCAGAAGAGTTTGAATGGGATGTGAAAGATCTCATTCATTGTCATTTTATTATACTTCTCACTCATGGGTTTCAATGTTCTATTACAGTTACTTCTCAAAATTTCTCTGCAAAGCAGGCTTCTGTTGTTTTCTCAATTTTACAGGTAAGAGAAAAAAATAAAGAAGCAGGAAAGGTCACCAACGAACAGTCATTAAGCTGAAATAAAAAATAGGAGGCCTTTATTGAGATTATTAAGTTGCTGTCTTATTGGTAAGTGATTTTGGAGAGTTTGATATCATTCTAGATAAATGACAGGCTCCATTTAGTCTCTACTCACATTTTTGGGAGAAGAGAACAATTTTGTTTTGTGACTACGCCCAGTAACTGTGCAGTAACTTAGAGCTGCTGTGTTTTTCCTAGTTTATCTTTCTACTCTAGGACTCTGTAAGGAAGTAATAAAGAAAATTAAATTATAATTTTTGCATTTAGGTTCCGGTATTGTAAATGTAAGCAGGTCTACCATTGGCTTTTGCATTTTTTTTTTTTTTTTTGAGACAGCCTCGCTCTGTCACCCAGGCTGGAGTGCAGTGGTGCAAACTCGGTTCACTGTAAGCTCCGCCTCCCGGGTTCACGCCATTCTCCTGCCTCGGCCTCCCAAGTAGCTGGGACTACAGGCACCCGCCATCACGCCCGGTTAATTTTTTTTGTTGTTGTTGTATTTTTTAGTAGAGATGGGGTTTCACCGTGTTAGCCAGGATGGTCTCGATCTCCTGACCTCATGATCCGCCCGCCTCAGCCTCCGAAAGTGCTGGGATTACAGGCATGAGCCACCGCGCCTGGCCGGCTTTTGCATTTAAACAGTATCTTTATGGTCACTGAGTTTTCTTTTTTCTTTTCTTTTTTTTTTTTTTTTGAGATGGACTCTTGCTCTGTCGCCCAGGTTGGAGTGCAGTGGCGCGATCTCAGCTTGCTGCAACCTCCACCTCCCATGTTCAAGTGATTCTCCCACCTCAGCCTCCTGAGTAGCTGGGATTACAGGCACCCACAACCATGCCCAATTAATTTTTTTTGTATTTTTAGTAGAGATGGGGTTTCGCCCATGTTAGCCAGGCTGGTTTTGAACGCCTGACCTCGTGATCTGCCCGCCTCGGCCTCCCAAAGTGCTGGGATTATAGGTGTGAACCACCACACCTGGCCTAGTCACTGAGTTTTCAGACAGCCCTCACCCCTTCTCCAAGGGCATAAGATCCTATGGGACGGGATGGGCAAACTAAGGAAAATACTAATTGCACAGTAATACATGTATCCATAGTAATACATGTATCCCTGCTTTTTTTTTTTTTTGAGACGGAGTCTCGCTGTCTCCCAGGCTGGAGTGCAGTGGTGCAATCTCAGCTCACTGCAAGCTCCGCCTCCCGGGTTCATGCCATGCTCCTGCCTCAGCCTCCCGAGTAGCTGGGACTACAGGTGCCCACCACCATGCCCAGCTAATTTTTTTGTATTTTTTGTAGAGACAGGATTTCACCGTGTTAGCCAGGATGGTCTCGATCTCCTGACCTCGTGATCCGCCCGCCTCGGCCTCCCAAGGTGTTGGGATTACAGGCATGAGCCACCACGCCCGGCCGTATCCCTGCTTTTAAGCAAACTAATTTCATGAAAATTTATAGAAAATAGAGCTAATTTATCTGGTTTCCAGACCTTTAGTAATGTTTGTTTTGGAATATATATATATATATATATATATATATATATATATATTTTTTTTTTTTTTTTTTTTTGAGGTGGAGTCTCACTTCAGTTGCCCAGGCTGGAGTGCAATGGCACCATCTTGGCTCATCACAGCCTCTGCCTCCTGGGTTCAAGCGATTCTCCTGCCTCAGCCCCCCGAGTAGCTGGGATTACAGACGTGTGCCACCATGCCTGGCTAATTTTTGTATTTTTAGTAGAGACGGGGTTTCTCCATGTTGGTCAGGCTGGTCTCGAACTCCTGACCTCAGGTGATCCGCCCGCCTCAGCCTCTCAAAGTGCTGGGATTACAGGCGTGAGCCACCGTGCCCAGCCTTTGGAATATGTATTTTAGATGGCTGCATTTCCTGGATAATTGTGACTTCATTAATGACAATTAAGACAATGTGAAGACTTATGAAATAATAGTTCTGAAAGCCAGGCACAGAAACACCTATGGCAGAAGATGGGGGTGGGAAATGGGTGATGAGGAACATTTCAGAGTCAGAAAAATGTCGAAACAACCTTTCTGCATAGATACTATCCAACATACAAAGGGCCTGGCCGCTATTTTAATACTTTTTTCTAAAGACAAGGTCTTGCTCTATCACACAGCTGGAGTGTGGTGGCATAATCATAGCTCACTGCAGCCTCAACTTCCTGGGCTTAAGTCATCTTCTCACCGCAGCCTCTCGAGTACCTGGGACTACAGATATGTGCCACCACACACCTAGCTAATTTTTCTATTTTTTGTAGAGAGGAAGTCTCATTATGTTGCATAGGCTGGTCTCGAACTCCTGGGGTCAAGTGATCTTCCTGCCTTGGCCTCCCAAAGTGCTGGGATTACAGGCGTGAGCCACCACACCTGGCCTATTTTAACACTTTTATTCCTGAGGTTTTCAACACTATTAGAAGACTTTCAGTATTCTAAAGATGGAATGTGTGGGCAAAATGAGTTTTCTTGAAATGCATCTATTCTGAACAGCAAGCACTGATCCTCTCTCTTTTTAATGTTATATATGTAGTAAAGCCCTAACTTGAAGGTTTAATTTCATTTGGGAACAGACACTGAACACACAGGCCTGATGATTCTGATTCCATAGTCGCAACACCACAGTTTGATCTAGGCAAACAGCACAGGATGTAATTCATCTCTTACCTCCTTGATAACGTGGTCAAAGGAAGATGAGACTTCTTTCTGTACATTTCCAGGTCCTAACTCCTGGAAATCAAAATCAAAGAAAATAGAGATCTTGATGATTTTTTTTTTTTTTTTGAGACAGAGTCTTGCTCTGTCGCCCAGGCTGGAGTGCAGTGGCACAATCTCGGCTCACTGCAGGCTCCACCTCCTGGGTACAAGCGCTTCTCCTGCCTCAGCTTCCCAAGTAGCTGGGATTACAGGTGCTCGCCACCACACCCTGCTAATTTTTGTATTTTTAGTAGAGACAGGGTTTCACCGTGTTAGCCAGGATGGTCTCGATTCCCTGACCTCATGATCCCCACCTGCCTCGGCCTCCCAAAGTGCTGGGATTATAGGCGTGAGCCACCATGCGCGGCCGATCTTGATGGTTTTTATTTCTGTTGAGATAGGGTCTTGCTCTGTCACTCAGGCAGAGTGCAGTGATGTGATCATGGATCACTGCAGTCTTGACCTCCTGGGCTCAAGTGATCCTCCCACCTCAGCCTCCCAAGTAGCTGAGATACAGAGGTATGTGCCACCAGGCCCCGCTAATCTTTGATTTTCTGTAGAGAAGGGGTCTTACTATGTTGCCCAGGCTGGTCTCAAACTCTTAGATGCAAGTGATCCTCCCACCTTGGCCTCCGAAACTGCTAGGATTACAGGCATGAGCCACCACGCCCAGCCATCCTGATGGTTTCAAACAGAACTGTCCAAACTGGTGGCCACCCCATAGGACAACACTCACTGAGATGAATAGGAGACTGACTACTTGGCTTTTCTCCAAAAGAGGCCCCAAAAGCAATAATAACTTGCAAGGGAAAGGCCCTCATACTTAGAAATCAGCTCCAACATACCTCACCCTTGTCACTCTCCTGGTAATGCTATAGAAAAAAAGAAAAAGGATGATTAGGGTTATTACAGTGTCATGTGAAGGAAGACATAAAATGAAAACTCTACTGACAGAAAGTAAATTAACTGAAGTTTTTTTAAAGTTTTTCTGTTTTTTTTTTTTTTTTTAAGCTGCAAATCTTCAGTTAACTTCTACTCATTAATCAACTGGAAATATGGATCTCTAAGATAAACTTGTTGCTAAGTTTAACATATCGGTCAGTTGGAAGAAAAGCAAATGGTCATGAAAACTCTTCTTTGAAAAAAGAAAAGGGGACAGGTGCGGTGGCTCATGCCTGTAATCCCAGCACTTTAGGAGGCCAAGGTGGGCAGATCACCTGAGGTCAGGAGTTCAAGACTAGCCTGGCCAACATGGTGAAATCCCGTCTCTACTAAAAATACAAAAATTAGCGGAGCACTGGGGCACACGCCTGTAATCCCAGCTATTAGGGAGGCTGGGGCAGGAGAATCACTTGAACCCAGGAGGCAGAGGTTGCAGTGAGCCAAGATTACGCCACTGCACTGCAGCCCAGGTGACACAGCAAGAGTCCGTCTCAAAAAAAAAAAAGAAAAAAGAAAAGTGTAGGCTGGGTGCGGTGGCTCACGCCTATAATCTCAGCACTTTGGGAGGCTGAGGCAGGTGGATCACTTGAGGTTAGGAATTCGAGACCAGCCTGGCCTACATGGTGAAACTCATCTCTACTAAAAATAGAAAAATTAGCCGGGCTTGGTGGCAGGCTCCTGTAATCCCAGCTACTTGGGAAGCTCAGACAGGAGAATTGCTTGAACCCCAGGGATAAAGACTGCAGTGAGCTGAGATCACACCACTGCACTCCAGCCTGGGCAACAGAGCAAGACTCCATCTCAGAAAAAAAGAAAAGGGGCCGGGCATGGTGCCTCACACCTGTAATCCCAGCACTTTGCGTGGCTGAGGCAGGCAGATCACCTGACGTCAGGAGTTTGAGAACAGCCTGGCTGACATGGCGAAACCCCCTCTCTACTAAAAATACAAAAATTAGCTGGGCGTGGTGGTGGGTGCCTGTAATCCCAGCTACGTGGGAGGCTGGGGCAAGAGAATTGCTTGAACCCGGTAGGTGGAAGCTGCAGTGAGCCGAGACCATGCCATTGCACTCCAGCCTGGGCAACAAGAGTGAAACTCCATCTCAAAAAAAACAACAAAAAAACCCAAAAAACGAAAAGGGAACATGCGCAGTGGCTCACGCCTGTAATCCCAACACTTTCGAAGGCCGAAGAGGGAGGACTGCTTGAGCCCAGGAATTCAAGACCAGACTGGGCAACATAGTGAGACTTTGTCTCTAAAAAAAAATAATAAATTTAAAGAAATAATTACGAAATAAGAACAACAACAAAAAAGAAAATTCAAGAACTTTGTTTTTTTTTTAGATGGAGTTTCACTCTTGTTGCCCAGCTGGAGTGCAATGGTGCAATCTCGGCTCACTGCTGGAGTGCAATGGTTCAATCTCAGCTCACTGCAACCTCTACCTCCCAGGTTCAAGCGATTCTTCTGCCTCAGCCTCCTGAGTAGCTGGGATTACATGCACCCACCACTACGCCTGGCTAACATCTGTATTTTTAGTAGAGACAGTGCTTCACCATGTTGGCCAGGCTGGTCTCGAACTGCTGACCTCAGCTGATCTACCCGCCTTGGCCTCCCAAGGTGCTGGGATTACAGGCATGAGCCACCGCGCCTGGCCAAGAACTTTCAGTTTTAACAGAAAATAAGTTAGTAAAAACATAGCCCAGGGTTCCTTTTCTCATGGAAAAGGCACGACCAATACCAAATTAGGGCAAGACTCTTTTCTTCCCTGCATAAAAGGACAGAGAATTGATGTTAAGTCTGAAGAGCTGAAATCGCCTCACTTTTTCCTTTCTATCTGATGGTTTCTAAAACAAGCAAGAGGTTTTTTTTTCTCTTCTAGAGATCATGAATACTGCCAGAGCCCAGAGAAAAATTCTTGCAAGACGAATTTTTTGTGGCGTATTTTCGAAATAGAATGTGAGCTAGGTGAAAATAAAATTATCAATTGAGAGCTCCTTCTTGTGTAACCAGTTTTATTGTTTTCTTATTTTTTAATGTCAGTTTTATTACTTTCTAGCCATATCAGATTTTAAAAATGGACAACATTTTTTCTTGTAAAAAGAATTGTGTTTAAAAAAGTCACAGGCAAGAGAACAAATGTAAAGATAAAGCAAAGTAATGTATTTTGGCCAAATTCCAGGTCCTTGTCTAGAATTAATTCTAATAGCTTCAGGTCTCTAAAAATTTTCACTTGTTTCTATACTTTGTTATTTACTCCATCGGTATAATTATCTAACCTGTCTTCTACATTTCCTGAATTTAATTCTTGTTCAATTTACAAAATTATTTCTTGTAAAGATTAATAATTTTCTCAGACCTGCATATACCTTCTTCTTGACTGTACAAACAGCTTTGGATGCTTAGTACCAACCCTGTAATATTTCACTGGACTACATTTGGAACATATTCAGGGTACCTGGTTACCTCAAGTTTGTCTTACTTTCCAGTTACATAAAGTAACTTAGTCTCAAGCAGTACTTTCTCTTTTTCTCTAAGTCTATACATAAACCTCTTTGGCTAGATGACAACTGCCTTTCCATATATAAATTTCATGGAAGTAACAGTAACAATTTCACTGAGTCCCGCCTGGCGTGGTGGCTCACGCTTGTAATCCCAGCACTTTGGGAAGCCGAGGCGGGTGGATCACAAGGTCAGGAGATCGAGACCACGGTGAAACCCCGTCTCTACTAAAAATACAAAAAATTAGCCGGGCGTGGTGGCGGGCGCCTGTAGTTCCAGCTACTTGGAGAGGCTGAGGCAGGAGAATGATGTGAACCCGGGAAGCAGAGCTTGCAGTGAGCCGCCATTGTGCCACTACACTCCAGCCTGGGCGACAGAGCCAGACTCCATCTCAAAAAAAAACCAATTTCACTGAGTCCAGAATGTGGCTGGAAAAGAAAGATCAGTAATCAATCCACCAAAGACATGGGCCCACTAAAACTCCAACACTCTGACCCGTGGGCCACCTGAAATGATGCTTCCAGATTCAGTCCACAGGACTGACAAGTAAATTAAGAATAACAGGCTGGATGCGATGGCTCATGCCTGTAATCTTAGCACTTTGGGAGGCAGACATAGAAAGTTCCAGGCCAGGCTGGGCACCGTGGCTCATGCCTGTAACCCCAGCACTTTGGGGAGATTGAGGCAGGCAGATCACGAGGTCAAGAGATCAAGACAAGCCTGGCCAACGTGGCGAAACCCCGTCTTAACTAAAAATAAAAAAATTAGCTGGGCGTGGTGGTGCGCGCCTGTAGTCCCAGCTATTCGAGAGGCTGAGGCAGGAGAATCGCTTGAACCCGGGAGGCGGAGGTTGCAGTGAGCCGAGATTGTACCACTGCACTCCAGCCTGGCAGCAGAGCGAGACTCTGTCTCAAAAAAAAAAAAAAAAAGTTAGTTCCAGGCCAGCTTGATCAACATAGCAGCCCCTGACTCGATTAAAAAAGCAAGAACAAAAAAGAACAGCAAGATGACTGAAGGGTTAATCAGTTTCCAAGTGAGGAATTGGCTGAAAAACCTCTTTAACTCAAACTTCTTTAATTCAAATCGATGAAGTCTGAAGAAATATTTGTCAAATCCAAGCCAATTAGGTCATGACATTGTTTTAACAAAATCATGATTTGCTCATCAAGTGTTAAAACATTAGAACTGGCCAGGTATGGCTGCTCATGCCTGTAATCCCAGCACTTTGGGAGGCCGAGGCGGGTGGGTCATAAGGTCAGGAGATCGAGACCATCCTGGCTAACACGGTGAAACCCCATCTCTACTAAATACAAAAAATTAGCCAGGCGTGGTGGCATACGTCTGTAGTCCCAGCTACTCATGAGGCTGAAGCAGAAGAATAGCTTGAACCTGGGAGGCGGAGGTTGCAGTGAGCCAAGATTGCACCACTGCACTCCAACCTGGGCAATGGAGCGAGACTCCGCCTCAAAAAACAAAACAAAACAAAACAAACAAACAAAAAAAGGCTGGACATGGTGGCTCACGCCTATAATCCCAGCACTTTGGTCAGGAGTTTGAGACCAGGCTGGCAAACATGGTGAAACCCCGTCTCTACTAAAAATACAAAAAATTAGCCGGGCGTGGTGGCAGACACCTGTAATCCCAGCTACTCAGGAGGCTGAGGGAGGAGAATTGCTTGAACCCAGGAGGCGGAGATTGCAGTGAGCTGAGATTGTGCCAGGGGGGGGGGGGGGGGGGGGGGGGGGGGGGGGGGGGGGGGGGGGGGGGGGGGGGGGGGGGGGGGGGGGGGGGAGTGGCCATGCACTCCAGCCTGGTAAAGAGAGAGACTCGTCTCAAAAAAAAAAAAAAAAAACATTAGAATTGGGGGCTATGTTAAAGCCTTAAAAAGTACACTGAGGATTGCAGGAACTGTTGCTATGTTTATATATATATACAGTTTTTTAGAGACAGGGTCTCGCTGTTGCCCAGGCTGGAGTGCAGTGGTGTAATCACAGCTCACTGCAGCCTCAACCTCTCCAGCACAAGTGGTCCTCCCACCTCAGCCTCCCGGGGAGCTGGGACTTCAGGTGCATGCCACAACACCCAGCTAATTCTGTTTTTTAATTTTTTATAGAGATGGGGTCTCACCACGTTGCCTAGAGGTTGGTCTGGAACTCCTAGGCTCAAGCAATCCTCCCACCTCAGCTTCCCAAAGTGTTGGGATTATAGGTGTGAGCCACTGTGCCTGGCCTAATTATTTATTTATTTATTATTTTTTGTAGAGATGGGGTTCTTCCTATGTTGCCTAAGCTGGTCTCCAACTCTCGACCTCAAGTGATCTTGCCACCTTGGCCTCCAGAACCACTAGGATTACAGGTGTGAGCCACTGTGCCCAGCCAATACTGCTACTTTTTTTTTGAGATAGAGTCTCACTCTGTTGCCCAGGCTGGAGTGCAGTGGTGCCATCTCAGCTCACTGCAACCTCCGCCTCCTGGGTTCAAGTGATTCACCTGCCTAAGCCTCCTGAGTAGCTGGGATTACAGGCGTCCACCACCACCCCCAGCTAATTTTTGTATTTTTAGTAGACACGGGGTTTCACTGTGTTGGCCAGGCTGGTCTCAAACTCCTGACCTTGGGTGATCCGCCCACCTTGGCCTCCCAAAGTGCTGGATTACAGGAGTGAGTCACAACACTCAGCCTACTGCTACATTTTTTGAGAGTTAAACAAACAGTAACATACCCTTTGGCTGAGCACGGTGGCTCACCCCTATAATCCCAGCACTTTGGGAGGCCGACGCGGGCGGATCACGAGGTCAGGAGATCGAGACCATCCTGGCTAATGCGGTGAAACCCCGTCTCTACTAAAAATACAAAAACTTAGCTGGGCATAGTGGCACACGCCTGTAATCCCGGCTACTCAGGAGGCTGAGGCAGGAGAATCGCTTGAACCTGGGAGGCGGAGGTTGCAGTGAGCCGAGATCGTGCCACTGTACTCCAGCTGCGGCAACAGTGAGACTCGTTTCAAAAAACAAAGAAACAAAAAAACATACCCTTAGTACCACTAGGAAATAGAATAAACTAGAAAACCCGTTAGTTTTACATTGTGAATCATATTCGTGCTGCAGAAACTTCCCTTGGATTGTTCTAAATGCTACAGACTTCTTATTCAAAACACCTTTATAAAACACCAGAATTGCCCTTTATAAACAATTCTTTCTCCAGAAGTACGTTCTAAATACTAAGACTTCCTTAAAGGTTAATTCAGTTTAACCTACATAGTAATAGGTGCAAATGAGAAATCCGTACATTCAAAATTATATTACAAGCTTTAGCATTAGAAATAAAAAACAGGCCTGGCACGGTGGCTCACTCCTGTAATCCTAACACTTTGGGAGGCCGAGGTGTGCAGATCACGAGGTCAGGCGTTTGAGACCAGTCTAGCCAACATGGTGAAACCCCATCTCTACTGAAAATACAAAAATTAGTGGGGCGTGGTGGCGAGCACCTGTAATTCCAGCTACTTGGGAGGCTGAGGCAGGAGAATGCTTGTACCCAGGAGGCGGAGGTTGCAGTGAGCCGAGATCGTGCCACTTCACTCCAGCTTGGGCAACAGAGTGAGACTCCGTCTCAAAAACAAAAACAAAGTAACTTGGATGTTTTAAAAACATTTCGATTTCCAGTTCTTGGGAACTTGGAAAATAAAAACATTTTATTAAAAAATCTCAAGCATGCAGAAGAATTAATAATTTACCTATGCATCTACCACCAAGGCTAAACCGATGTTAACATTTTGCCCTTTTTTTTGCTTAACATCTCCTGCCTTCTTCCTTTTTTTTTTTTTTTTTTAGACAGAGTCTCACTCTGTTGCCCAGGCTGGAGTGCGGTGGCACAATCTTGGCTCACTGTAACCTCCACCTCCTGGGTTCAAGCCATTCTCGTGCCTCAGTCTCCTGAGTTGCTGAGACTACAGGCATGCACCACCATGCCTGGCTAATTTCTGTATTTTTAGTAAAGACGGGATTTTGCCTTGTTGCCCAGGCTGGCCTCAAACTCCTGGCCTCAAGTCATCCACCAGCCTCGGCCTCCCATACTGCTGTGATTACAGGCATGAGCCACTGCGCCTGGCCTTGCCTTCTTAACATATTTTATTATTTTTTGAAACAAGGTCTCACTATGTTGCCAAAGGTGGTCTTGAACTCCTGGGCTCAAGCCATCCTCTCATGTTGGTCATCTCTCAAAGTCCTGGGATTACAGGGGTGAGCCACTATGCCTGGCCTTGCGGTCTTAAAATAAAGTGCCACAGACAAAGCTGAAGTTTCATCTCTCATCCCTCCCTTTTCCCACAAGTAAACTGCCATGCCTTCATGTACAATTTGGTGAGGCTTTTAAACTGTAAATATTTAGGCTGGGCGCGGTGGCTCACGCCTGTAATCCCAGCACTTTGGGAGGCCGAGGTGGGTGGATCACAAGGTCAGGAGATTGAGAACATCCTGGTTAACATGGTGAAACCCTGTCTCTACTAAAAATACAAAAAAAATTAGCCGGGTGTGGTGATGGGCACTTGTAGTCCCAGCTACTCAGGAGGCTGAGGCAGGAGAAAGGCGTGAACCTGGGAGGTGGAGCTTGCAGTGAGCGGAGATCGCGCCACTACACCCCAGCCTGGGCGTCAGAGCAAGACTCCGTCTCAAAAAAAAAAAAAAAAATATTTAATATAACGCACAGAATAGGGCGCAAAACGTAAACGTCCAAATAAGAAATAATTAAAAGGCAAACATCCATATAGCCATGATCTAGGTCAAGGAAAATCCTTTTTTTTCCCCAAAACAAAATCTCACTCTGTCACCCACGCTGGAGTGCAGTGGTGCAATCCCAGCTCACTGTAGCCTCTACCTACGGGGCTCAAGTGATCCTCTCCCCTCTGCTTCCTGAGTATCGGGAACCACAGGCATGTAACACCACACCTGGCTAGTGTTTTTTTTTTAATTTTTGTAGAGGAGGTCTCACTAGGTTGCCCAGGCTGGTCTCAAAGTTCTGGGCTCAAGCAGTCCTCCAGCCTCAGCCTCCAAAAGTGCTGGGATGACAGGCCTGATCCACCAGTTCCAGCCAAGGAAAGTCACTGTCATTATCCCAGACACATGGTCCCTCCTCTCCATCTTCCAACAAATAACCACTACCCTCAATTTTATGTTTACTTTGTTATACTCTTTTTTTTTTTTTGAGACAGAGTTTCGCTCTTGTTGCCCAGGCTGGAGTGCAACGGCGTCATCCTGGCTCACTGCAACCTCCGCCTCCTGGGTTTAAGCGATTCTCCAGCCTCAGCCTCCTGAGTAGCTGGGATTACAGGTGTGCAACACCACATCTGGCTAATTTTTTTGTGTTATTAGTAGAGATGGGGTTTTACCATGTTGGCCAGCCTGGTCTCAAACTCCTGACCTCAGGTGATCTACCCGCCTCGCCTCAGCCTCCCAAAATGCTGGGATTACAGGCATGAGCCACTGCACCCAGCCAGTTATATTCTTTTTTTAAAAATATAAGTTTTTGATAAAAGATATTTTACCAGGGTAACACCAGAAATAAGAGGAAAATAACTTCAGAAAAAAAAATGTATGTTTTAGTCAGCTTCCTTCTTCCTTTGAAGAAATAAACTGAGCTGTATAGGTGATCAAATAAGTGCATGTATTTAATTTCTGCTCCAAATGACTGGGTCAGAGAAAGAAGGTATGTAGAGCAAAATAAAATACTTTAGGCTGGGTGCGGTGGCTCACGCCTGTAATCCCAGCACTTTGGGAGGCCGAGGTGGGCAGATCACCTGAGGTCAGGAGATCGAGACCACCCTGGCTAACATGGCGAAACCCTGTCTCTACTAAAAATACAAAAAATTAGCTGGGCGTGGTGGCGCATGCCTGTAATCCCAGCTACTAGTGAGGCTGAGGCAGGAGAATGGCATGAACCCAGGAGGCAGAGCTTGCAGTGAGCCGATATCGCGCCACTGCACTCCAGCCTGGGTGACAGAGCGAGACTCTGTCTCAACAAAACAAAACAAAAAAAAAACCACTTCATTTTAAAGGAATTCCTGTTGCTTCCCAGGAAAGAAGATATTTTAAGAAAATGTTTTTCGGCCGGGTGCGGCAGTTCACGCCTGTAATCCCAGCACTTTGGGAGGCCAAGGCAGGCGGACCACGAGGTCAGGAGATCGAGACCATCCTGGCTAACATGGTGAAACCCCGTCTCTACTAAAAATACAAAAAATTAGCTGGGCGCGGTGGCAGGCGCCTGTAGCCCTAGCTACTCAGGCTGAGGCAGGAGAATGACGTGAACCCAGCAGGTGGAGTTTGCAGTGAGCCAAGATCGCGCCACTGCACTCCAGCCTGGGCGATAGAGTGAGACTCCATCTCAAAAGAAAAAGAAAAAGAAAAAGAAAATGTTTTTCAAGAGGAAGAAAGGACAGGGTTATAAATGTATCTTTTACATTGCTCTTGTTATTTAGAACAAACTATGCATAACAGGTAAGCAAAATCTATGGGAAGACTGATTTAATTTTCCTCTTACCTGTAAAACTTTACCATGGACCACAGTTCCAAGGACTCCCGAACACAGTCTTGGAGTTAAGCCTGTGAACAACCCACGCCTCCCATCGATACTGGCAATGTGCTGAGCTAAGAACACAAGTCAGAGATGTTGTCAAGTTCTGGTGAAGAGAAATGGATATACTACAATTTCAAAGAAACAAGCTTTCTATATATTTTCTTTCAGTAACAGCTCCTGCCTATCACAGTCCTCAGCGTCATGCAAACCCAAATAAATCAAAGGCACTTACCATAACTAAAGAGACCAGGAAGCTGACACACTTGCCGCCCAAAAATATTTCGTCCTATTGTTGGAGGAAGAGGCTCATATCCCACCTTTAAAAACAATGGAATATATCAATATTAAAGCAACATTTCCAGAAATGTCTTGCTTGCAAGGTCTTGAATGAAGAACACAATTTGGGTTATTTTTAAACACAAGTAAAAATGCAGCATATGTTTTCCGAGGCAATGATGAAGCATCATTCTTGTAGGTTTTTCTTCTGTTGGTAATACTGAGTTCAATAAACTCCAAGTTTCATTTTGGTTCAAATTCTATGACGTAAACCATGTAGCTGAAATAGGCTAATATCAAACTGAAAAAGAAGGGAACTTTTGTGTTAGGAAAGCTACAGTTTACTAAGGGGGCTCAAAAATACCTTCTACATAAAATCTAAGGCATATTTTACATTTGAACAAAACTAGAAGACATCCATTACGCCAGCATCAGCTGCATATTTGGCAACCTAGACAAAACACTCAAAAGGCAAATGCAGACATAGCTGGATAATTCACTTAGGAAAGAATTACAAGCTAACTTCATGTTAGAAGAACAGGCTGTCAGTCGGGCGCAGTGGCTCATGCCTGTAATCCCAGCACTTTGGGAGACCGAGGGGGATGGATCACCTGAGGTCAGGAGTTCGAGACCGGTCTGGCCAACATGGTGAAACCCTGTCTCTACTAAAAATAAAAAATTAGCCAGGCGTACGGGCGGGCGCCTGTTATCTCAGCTACTTGGGAGGCTGAGGCAGGAGAATCACTTGAACCCGGGAGGCAGAGGTTGCAGTGAGCCGAGATTGTGCCACTGCACTCCAGCCGAGGCCGACAACAGCGAGACTCCATCTCAAAAACAAACAAACAAACAAACAGAAAAACACAGGCTGTCATTAACAACTAATGAAGTCCATTTTATATAGTTAATGGTTACCATGGTCTTTGTACAATATACCCAGAATTTTTAACACTACAGATACTTGAGAGAATGAATGCTGTAGGACATAGTTTTGATTATTGTCGTGACTCTTAATCTGTCCTATTAAGTAACTCCTGGGCTGGCGTGGTGGCTCATGCATGTAATCCCAGCACTTTGGGGGGCCAAGGTGGGCGGAACACCTGATGTCAGGAGTTCAAGACCAGCCTGGCCAACATGGTGAAACCCTGTCTCTACTAAAAATACAAAAATTAGCCAGGTGTGGTGGCGGACACCTGTAATCTCAGCTACTCAGGAGGCCAAGGCAGGACAGTCGCTTGAACCTGGGAGGCGGAGGTTGCAGTGAGCCGAGATTGTGCCATTGCATGCCAGTCTGGGTGACAAGAGCAAAACTCTGTATCAAAAATAAATAAATAACTCCTGTCTGAGCTCCCTGAAAGTGCTACCAAGTAACCATTTTTATTTTTATTTAGTTATTTATTTTTTGGAGACAGAGTTTCGCTCTTGTCGCCCAGGCTGGAGTGCAGTGGCACGATCTAGGTCACTGCAACCTTCATCTCCCAGGTTCAAGCAATTTTCGTACCTCAGCCTCCTGAGTAGCTGGGATTACAGGCACCCACCACCACACCCAGCTAATTTTTGTATTTTCAGTAGAGAGGGGGTTTTGCCATGTTGTCCAGGCTAGTCTTGAACTCCTGACCTCGGGTGAACCACCTGTTTCAGGCTCCCAAAGTGTTGAGATTTACAGGCGTGAGCCAACTTGCCTGGCCCAAGTAACTATTTTTAAAACTGAGCAGTTGGGAATTTCACCAAAACTCCTGGGCTACTTGGCAACACATAGATGTTGTGAAATCAGAATTAAGAATATTCAAAGTTTTGGGGGCAAGAGCTCTGAACATCACTAGAAAATCCCATCTCCCAGAGAAGTATTGAGTAGTGGGTTCTTTTTTGTTTTGTTTTGCTTTTTTGAGGCTGAGTTTTGCTCTGTCGCCCAGGCTGGAGTACAATGGCGTGATCTCGGCTCACTGCAACCTTCACCTCCCAGGTTCATGCGATTCTCCTGCCTCAGCCTCCCGACTAGCTGGGATTACATGCATGCACCACCACACCTGGCTATATTTTGTATTTTTAGTAGAGACGGGGTTTCACCATGTCGGTCAAGCTGGTCTCGAACATCGACCTCGTGATCCGCTCGCCTCGGCCTCCCAAAGTGCTGAGAAGGCGTGAGCCAACGCACCCGGCCCCGAGGGTTCTTACTAGATATACTGCAACATGCTGTCATCTCCGATGCTATCTAGCCCCAAATGTGCCAATTCTGTTTGAGATATTACAGTACATTTTAATCAGTCTTTGTTCTAGGTACAAAGAATTTATTTGCAATAGACTTTAACATATGGAATCTGAATTCACACGGTCTACTCAGCAAGAAATAATTTGGATTCCCAACAACTCAAGAATAAGAAATGTAGCCCTCTCTAGTGTCTTTTTTTTTTTTTTTTTTTTTTGAGACGGAGTCTCGCTCTGTCCCCCAGGCTGGAGTGCAGTGGCGCAATCTCGGCTCACTGCAAGCTCCGCCTCCCGGGTTCACGCCATTCTCCTGCCTCAGCTTCTCCGAGTAGCTGGGACTACAGGCGCCCACCACTATGCCTGGCTAATTTTTTGTATTTTTAGTAGAGACGGGGTTTCACCGTGGTCTCGATCTCCTGACCTCGTGATCCGCCCGCCTCGGCCTCCCAAAGTGCTGGGATTACAAGCGTGAGCCACCGCGCCCGGCCCCTCTCTAGTGTCTTGCCTATTTTTTACAGAAAAGTAGACGGTGAGACAGGGGTTCTAAAAACTGTTCCATTCCTAGGCACAGTGCATGAGGTAATTATGTCAACTCTCAGTAAAAGTATAAAAAAAAGAATGACCTGCCCATTACAGGGATATAGCAAAGGAATTGGAAACACTAAGTCTATCACTTACTTGCCTACCTGCATGTGAATATAAAATACCATGTAATAATTATTTGACAGCAGATTAGAAACTAACTCCCATGTTTAAACTCGCTGAAACTCAGCTTCACTAATTTCCAGCGCCGACAAATGTGGTTTTCATTGTCAGGAGCCACATGGGCTGCTGCTGGAAAGCGCTCAGTGCATCCTTCCGAAATCTGACAGAGCAACCCCTTCACTAACACTCCCGAATGAGCTCCTTGTGTTTCTCTGAGTATCTGGTGCGAAAACCTCGGAACAGAAAAGCAGTAGTAACAGTAGCATAAAAAGGAAAAAAAAGGAATAAAAAATAAAATGTTGGTTCCCACCTAACTTCACATTTGCCTTCAACTGAGTATTTCGTGTTCTGCGTCTGAGATTTTGGGGGGAGTCGTGGTGAACGTGAATTTCGGAGGGGCGAGAGGGAGGGTTCGGAAGCCTTCGGTGGCGACCGGCCAGGATCCACCTCAGGGAAGAAGAACCAAAGTTCAGAGGATCCGCCGGGCAGGGCAGGGCAGGGTGGCGGTTGGCAAAGGGAGGAGTGGGCCTCAGCGCTGGGCGGCGAGGCGAGGGCTCGGCGAGGCCCGGGGGCCGCGGGACTGAGGAAGCCGTCCCTGCGGGGAGGGAAAGGGCGGCGGAGGAGCAGCGGCATCTCGGGAGCATGAAGGGCCCGCAAGGCTGAGCCGATCCTCCGGCGCCCGGAGCAGCAGCGACCCAACGGGGCGCCGGGCGGGGTAGGGAGCGGCGACGCCTCATACCTGGATGAGCACTTTCACGTACATGAGCGGCTGGGACAGGATGGTGAGACCGGAGCCCAGGAGCACCTGACTGGCCGCGTCCGCCATGATGGCACCCGCGGGCGGACGGACAGACCGACGGAGCCACCAAGCGACCCGGCGAGCCGGTCCTAGGTCACGTGCCAAGGCCGCCGGTTTCACTGGCCCGCCCGCGGCGCGCGCGCACGCACGCACGCACGCACGCACGCACCAGCGCGCGCCTCTCCGCCCAGTCCCCGCCCCCCCGTCCCGCCCCGAGAAACTGCCGGCGCTCGCGAGGGGGCGCTGAGGTCGGGGCGGGGCTTACGGGACGGAGGCGCATGCGTTCTGCCAGGGGCTCTCGCCCTTCACCAGGCATGACGGTTTCTCTTGCGCATACGCTTCCAGGCCGCGAGTGTCCGGAAACAGAAGAATGGGAGTGGCAGTGGCGGAGTGTGACCCTGACGGCTGAGGCAAGGTCAGAGGACTGAAAAGAAATTGAAAAGGATTCTTCGTTATGCTTCACCTCTGCACTTGCCCTTTGGGCATCATCAACTTAGGGTTCAAAAGATACTCAGCATCAGAGCCGTAACAGTCTCGTGGCTGACAAACTCTAAATAAGTACAGCAAGTAATCCGCTAGCCAGTGGCTTTTCATTCATTTATTCGTTTGATTAATGTTATCTTCTCAGAAAAACTTTCTCTGAGCATTCTAAAATTACCTCCCCCTTTTTCTTTCTTTCTTTTTTTTTTTTTTTGAGACGGAGTCTCGCTCGGTCACCCAGGCTGGAGTGCAGTGGCGCAATCTCAGCTCACTGCAACCTTCGCCTCCCGGGTTCAAGCGATTCTCCTGCCTCAGCCTCCCGAGTAGCTGGGATTACACGCACACGCCACCACACCCGGCTAATTTTTGTCTTTTTAGTAGAGACGGGGTTTCACGATGTTGGCCTGGTCTCAAACTCCTGACCTCGTGATTCACCCGCCTTGGCCTCCCAAAGTGCTGGGATTACAGGAGTGAGGAGCCATCGCACCTGGCCACCTCCCTCTTCTTTTCTCCCACATTGTGCCCCGTCGTCGCATTATCACTGAAATTATGTCTCCTTCACTGGAATGAAAGCTCCAAGAGTTCAGGAACCGTGACAACCTTTGTTCACGGTTGTGTTTTCAGTGCCCAGCACATACGAGGTGCTCAATAAATATTTATTGCGCAAGTGAACAAATACTTCAGTGCCTACCAGTCTACAGGCTATCAGAGGCAAAAGTGAAAAAGGCATTGTCCCTGCTCCTTCAGCTCCAGCTCATGTGTTCTATCAAACAACATTTGGTGAATTTGAGCTTGGAGCAGAGTGAAGTACTGCAGGGGAAAGACTTGGATTTGGATCCTGGCTTTTCCACTGCATCCATTTGTCATTTTAGCCTCTTTAATTTCCAGTTTTTGTATCTAAATCTAACACTACTGTCTACCTCTCGGGGTTATTATGAGCATTAAGTGAAATTATGCATTGGGAAGGGTTTTTTAAAAAACTTTATATTGAAATACAGATGTTGGCTGGGAACGGTGGCTCACGCCTCTAATCCCAACACTTTAGAAGGCTGAGGTGGGTGGATCACCTGAGGTCAGGAGTTCAAGACCAGCCTGACCAACATGGTAAAACCCCATCTGTACTAAAAGTACAAAAATTAGCTGCGTGTGATGGCAGGTGCCTGTAATCCCAGCTACTCAGGAGGCTGAGGCAGGAGAATCGCTTGAACCTGGGAGTTGGAGGTTGCAGTGAGCCAAGATTGTGCCATTGCACTCCAGCCTGGGTGACAGGGCGAGACTCAGCCTCAAAAAAATAAATAAATAAAAAATAAAGTTGTAAGAAACAAGTTGCTTCTAACTGAATCTAGAAACATAAAGCTGAGCCAGAGAGACTATTTAGCAGGGGATTCTTTTTTTTTTTTTTTTGAGACAGGGTCTCTCTTCGTCACCCAGGCTGGAGTGCAGTGGTGTGATCTCGGCTCACTGCAACCTCCACCTCCCAGGCTCAAGCAATCCTCCTACCTCAGTCTCCCAATTAGCCAGGACCACAGGTGTGCACCACCATGCCCAGCTAATTTTTTTTGTATTTTTAGTAGAGATGGGGTCTTGCCATGTTTGCCCCAGGCTGGTCTCAAACTCTTGAACTCAAGTGATCCACCTGCCTCCCAAAGTGCTGGGATTACAGGTGTGAGTCACCACACCTGGTTGGATTCTTTACTCTTGGATTTGTGCATTGATGGTGCCAAATAGTATTGCCTTGTCCCACTGATGCTAGTGAGCACGGGGAGGCACAGAGCCTCTTGCCAGGGGTGGGTGGTTGGGGGATTCAGTCTGCTCCATAATATTTTCCAATGGTGCAAGGCAGAAGCTGCTGATAAGGTTTTGGGAAGAATCTGCAGAGGACAGGTAACTGAAGTCAGCAGAACAGATAAGGTGAGAGGTGCTATGTACAGCTGCCTAGGCTGTGCACTGCATAACTCAGAGTGGGGCCAGTCACAAAGACTATGATCTGAATGCCATTCCCTGATACAGTTCAGTATGATGACCCTAAGATGGGTTATATTTGGTCACCCATATTGCAGTGGTGAGAGGAATAACAGAAGTCAAAAAGGGCAGAATTAATTGGGAAGGAAACAGAACTAGAACAGAAAAGTTTGGGAAAAGAAAGGATAGTCAATATGTCAAAAGCTTCCAAGAGGTCAATAATGAAGCCCAGAAGCCGGGCGTGGTAGCTCACGCCTGTAATCCCAGCACTTTGGGAGGCTGAGGCGGGCGGATCACCTGAGGTCGGGAGTTCAAGACCAGCCTGACCAACATGGAGATACCCCGTCTCTACTAAAAAACAAAATTAGCCGGGTGTGGCGATGCACGCCTATAATCCCAGCTACTCGGGAGGCTGAGGCAGGAGAATCGCTTGAACCGGGGAGGCGGAGGTTGCAGTGAGCTGAGATCATGCCATTGCACTCCAGCCTGGGCAACACGAGTGAAACTCCATCTCAAAAAAAAAAAAATGAAGCCCAGGGAAGGCTGAATGGATTTACCAGTTAAAAGCCTCTTGGGAGCAGGGCACATGCCTGCAATCCCAGCACTTGGGTGGATTGCTTTGAGCTCAGGAGTTTGAAACCAGCCTGGGCAACATAGTGAAACCCCGTCTCTGCAAAAAAGAAAAAAAAAATTAATTGAGCATGGTGGCTTGCACCTGTAGTCTCAGCTTCTTAGGAGGCTGAGGTGGGAGGATTGCTCGAGCCTGGGAAGCAGAGGTTACAGTGAACCGAGATTGTGCCACTGCACTCCAGCCTGGGGGACAGAGTAAGAGCCTGTCTTGAAGAAAAAAAAAGGTCTCCTGGACTGGGAGGCGGTCTGACTTGGGAGGCAGATCATGTAATTGTCCAGTGGGTTCTTCCTGCCTGCTGCAAAGACAAATCAGTTCACTGAGACTGTGGCATTACAGTAAAGAGTTTAATTAATGGCCGGGTGCGGTGGCTCACGCCTGTAATCCCAGCACTTTGGGAGGCCGAGGCGGGCGGATCACGAGGTCAGGAGATCGAGACCATCCTGGCTAACACGGTGAAACCCCGTCTCTACTAAAAATACAAAAAATTAGCCGGGCGTGGTGGCGGGCGCCTGTAGTCCCAGCTACTCGGGAGGCTGAGGCAGGAGAATGGCGTGAACCCCGGGGGGCGGAGCCTGCAGTGAGCCGAGATCGCGCCACTGCACTCCAGCCTGGGTGAAAGAGCGAGACTCCTTCTCAAAAAAAAAAAAAAAAAAAAAAAAAAAGAGTTTAATTAACACAGTGCGGGCCATGTGGAAGAACTGAAGTTATTGCTCAAATCACTCTCCCCGAGGGCTCAGAGGCGAGGGTTTTTCAAGGATGCTTTGGTGGGCAGGGGGCTCAAATGGGGCATGTTGACTGGCTGGGGATGAAATCATAGGGGTATAGAAAACAGTCCTCGACAGCCTCTGGATGGAGGCCAGAGGACCAGATGTCATGAGTGGTGGGTCTGAGTGGAGTCAGTAGCCACCAAACCATCTCAAAAAGCCAATCTTAGATTCTATGTTAGTGATGTTATCTCTGCCAGGTGTGATGGTTTACGTCTGTAATCCCAGCATTTCAGGAGGCAGAGGTGGGAGGATAGTTTGAGACCTGCCTGGGCAACACAGCAAGACCCCATTTTCCACAAAAAGGAGAAAAGTAAAAAGACCAAAAAAACTCAAGTAATTGAAAAACGTCGTAAAAGGCCAATCTTAAGTTGTACAATAGTGATGTTATCTATAGGAGTAATTGGGAAAGTTACTCCTATATCTTGTGATCGCCAGAATAAAGACTGGCTGTCGTTTAACTGGGCCTGTCTCTTAGCAAAATTCAAGCCCCTCTCATAGTCCTAACCTGGTCCAAGGCTGTCCAGGCTGGTCTTGAACTTCTGTGCTCAAGTGACCCTCCCACCTCGGCCTCCCAAAGTGCTGGGATTACAGGCATGAATCACCTTACCCAGCCGGCATATATTTATTATATTTATTTTGCCGTATAGGAAGACCTGAGTACAAGCAGCCTTCTGAGTTGGATGAGGCTGTGACACAAGAGTCTTACCAAATACCTAGATTCTTTCCATCCCTGTGCTCTTCATCCTTAGGCCGGTAGCAAAATAGTTTTGAGCCTCACATGCAACACTGATAGAGGAAGAAGAGAGAAGGTTTTTGTTTTTGTTTTTTTGAGACAGAGTTTCACTCTTGTTGACCAGGCTGCAGTGCAATGGCATGATCTTGGCTCACTGCAACCTCCGCCTTCTGGGTTCAAGGAGGTTGCCTCAGCCTCCTGAGTCGCTGGGATTACAGGCGCCCAACACCACGCCCAGCTAATTTTTGTTATTTTTAGTAGAGACGGGGTTTTGCCATGTTGGTCAGGCTGGTCTCGAACTCCCAACCTCAGGTGATCTGCCTGCCTCGGCTTTCCAAAGTGCTGGGATTACAGGTGTGAGTCGGGGCATCCAGCCTTCGAGAAGGTGTCGTTTTAAAAATAGTTATCTCTTTTTTGGCACACCAAAGCTCATCACAAAATGGCTCTTTTTTTTTTTGAGACGGAATCTCACGCTGTCACCCAGGCTGGAGTGGAATGGCACGATCTCGGCTCACTGCAACCTCTGTTCCCAGATTCAAGCGATTCTCCTGCCTCCTCCTCTGAAGTAGCTGGGACTATAGGAATGTGCCGCCACGCACGGCTAATTTTTTTTTTTTTTTAGTAGAGACGGGGTTTCACCATGTTAGCCAAGATGGTCTCGATCTCCTGACCTTGTGATCCGCCTGCCTCGGCCTCCCAAAGTGCTGGGATTACAGGCCTGAGCCACTGCACCCGGCCTGAAATGAGTCTTTTTTTTTTTTTTTTGAGATGCAGTTTCGCTCTGTCACCCAGTCTGGAGTGCAGTGGCGCAATCTTGGCTTACTGCAACCTCTGCCTCCTGGGTTCAAGTGATTCTCCTGCCTCAGCCTCCCGAATAGCTGGGATTACAGGGGCCTGCCACCACACCTGGCTAACTTTTGTATTTTTAGTAGAGACGGGGTTTCGCCATTTTGGCCAGGCTGGTCTCGAACTCCAGACCTCAGGTGATCCACCCGACTTGGCCTCCCAAAGTCTGGGATTACAGGCATAAACTTCCATGCCTGACCTGAAATGAGTCTTAAAGGGTTAAAATCAAGGTGTTGCCAAGGCGCTATTCCTTCTGCAGTTTCCAGAGGAGAAACTGTGTTTTTCCCTTTTCAAGCTTCCAGAGGCCATCTGCATTCCTTGGCTTCTGGCCACTTCCTCCAACTTCAAAGGGCATCAGTTCAACCTCTTCTGTCTTCACGATAGAGGCAGGAGGCAGACAAATGCCTGGGCAGATAGGGAAGGGTACTTGGTGAAAACCCCACCTTCAAGCCTAAAACAGCCTGAAGGCTAAAAGACGGGACTGCTGGTTCCAGATGAAACCTGCAACCCACAGGGAGATCTTCTGCCCTCGTTTGCTCGCCCCTTCCCTGTTGATTCTCTCTGAATAATGCCTTTTAACCAATTGAGTGTTGCCTTTCTGATACTACCCATGGCTTGTGTGGGCATGCCCGAATGCGCACTGGGGGATCAGGGTTGAGCTACTGGGATTTCGTGCCGTATGCTGGAGAGGAGCCTCGCCTCTTCGGCTCATGTGTGGGAGCCCTGGTATTCAGTTGTGAAGTGGAAACTTTTTGTAGGACCCCTCTCTTTGCTGAAAGCTTTCCCTTCGTTTAGTAAATTCTATTCTTCAATGTGGCCACATGCCTAATTTTTCCTGGTCGTGAGACAAGAACCTGGATTTAGCTGAACTAAGGAGCATAAATCCTACATCATTCACATGTCCTTTTTCTGAGTCTGATCCTCCTGCCTCCCTTTTATAAAGACCCTTATGCCCAACTGGTTATAAATCAGGGTTTCCACAGTCCTCTCCTAAGGTTTGATAATTTGCTAGTGTAAACTAAAAATAAAACCCCGATATAGTTTGGACATTTATCCCTGTCCAAATGTCATGTTGAATTATGAGCATGGATGCTGGAGGGGCAGCCTGGCGGGAGGTGTTTGGATCATGGGGGCGGATCCCTCATGGCTTGGTGCTGTGTTTGTGATAGTTGAGTCCTCATGAGAGCTGGTCATTTAAAATTATGTGGCCCCTCCCCTCTCCCTCTCTCTCTCTCAATCCTGCTTTTGCTATGTGATGTGCCTGTTCCTCCTTCACCTTCCTACATGATTGTAAGCTCCCTGAGGCTTACAATCACTTGAACCTCGGATCACTTGAACCAAGGATCACTTGAACCTCGGAGGTGGAAGATGCAGTGCTCAGAGATGGTGCCATTGCACTCCAGCCTGGGTGACACAGCAAGACTGTCTCAAAAAAATAGAACAAAGGAACGGAACAGAAGTAAAGGTGGACAAGAGTGATGCCAGCTCACCACTCCCGAGTGTTTTCTGTGTGTAGAGCACTCTACTAAGTGCATTATGTACATTTTCTTGTCTGGTCCTCCCAACAGTTCTGAAAAGTGGGTCTTGTTTGTATTCCCATTTTACAGATGAGGAAATTGAATCTTTGAGAGGTCATAAAGCCTTTGAACCCAGGCATCCTGATGCCAGAGTCTAGATTCTTTTTGGCAGAATGTTCCTTATTTTGGTTTTATCTGATGTTTTTTCATGATTAGATTCAAGGTATGCATTTCCAACCAGAATACTACTTAAGTGATGCGTTCGTCTCAGGCTTTCCATCAGAGGGCACGGAATGTCCATCTGCCCCTAAACAATCACACGGTTAAGGTGGTGTCCAATTGCCCTATTATACAGTCACTACTTTTACCCTTCTAACTAATAAGCAATCTGAGTGGAGACACTTTAAAACCATGCAAAGCCGGGCACGGTGGCTCATGCCTGTAATCCCAGCACTTTGGGAGGCCGAGGCGGGCGGATCACAAGGTCTAGAGATCAAGACCATCCTGGGCAACATGGTGAAACCCTGTGTCTATTTAAAAGTACAAAAATTAGCTGGGCGTAGTGGTGCACGCCTGTAATCCCAGCTACTCGGGAGGCTGAGACAGGAGAATCGCTTGAACCTTTGAACCCGGGAGGCAGAGGTTGCAGTGAGCCAGGATTGTGCCACTGCACTCCAGCCTGGCGACAGAGCAAGACTCCATCTCAAAAAAAAAAAAACCATGCAAATATCTTGCTCCTCAAGTTTCCTCCTAAATTTTGCATCCATAGGTACTTCTTGCCTGATCCATTTTACTACAATAATTGCAAAATAATGAATTCCCAATTGCAGCACTACTTCTACATTCACGATCGACCTCAGCTTCATTCTTCTTAAACAAGAGCACTCTTCCTCTCTTTTTCTCTCATGATATGAACTCATGATTCCTATTTTCTCAATGGGTTATAGTTTATTAATGTCCTTAATCATTTTGGTGCCCTAATATCCCAGATTTGGCCAGTGGGAGCTCCTTCAAATTGGTTCCTTTATCCTGTGACGCCCCCAGCACTTTTTTTTTTTTTTTTTTTTTTTTTGAGACGGAGTCTCGCTCTGTCACCCGGCTGGAGTGCAGTGGCGCAGTCTCGGCTCACTGCAAACTCCGCCTCCTGGGTTCACGCCATTCTCCTGCCTCAGCCTCTCCCAGTAGCTGGGACTACAGGCGCCCGCCACCACGCCCGGCTAATTTTTTGTATTTTTAGTAGAGACGGGGTTTCATCGTGGTCTCGATCTCCTGACCTCGTGATCCGCCCGTCTCGGCCTCCCAAAGTGCTGGGATTACAGGCGTGAGCCACCACGCCCGGCCGCCCCCAGCACTTTTTTACTTTTTGACATAACACAGTGTTTCAGGCTCCTCATCTCATATCTACATTGCCCCAGACATTTGTCTAATGAACCCTGATTCCTTTTAGTGAGGAATGTATTAGAGACCAAGATCTCAGTGCAAAATGTTCTTATTGCTAATGGGATGTATTTGATTTTAGCCCTTTTTAGCAGATAGAGCTGAATACACATACACACATTATCTACATATATGAATATGCATACACATATGCACATACATACTTGTGTATACATACATGTGTATGTTCAGACATATACATGTTTTAGAAATCATGAGTTCTGGCCAGGTGCGGTGGCTCACGCCTATAATCCCAGCACTTTGGGAGGCTGAAGCAGGTGGAGTTCTGAGGTCAGGAGTTCAAGACCAGCCTGGCCAACATGATGAAACCCTGTCTCTACTAAAAATACACACACACAAAAAAATTAGCCGGGCGTGGTGGTGGGCACCTGTAATCCCAGCTACTTGGGAGGCTGAGGCAGGAGAATCACTGGAACCCAGGAGGTGGAGGTTGCAGTGAGCCGAGATTGTGCCACTCCACTCCAGCCTGGGCAACAAGAGCGAAACTCTGTCTCAAAAAAAAAAAAAAAAAAGAAAAGAAATAATGAGTTCTTGGCTTTCAACAACACCAACACATTTATTCATTTGTTCAAGCATATAATATGTCTAAAATGTTCTGATTTGCCAATGCCATTACATAAACAAACCTACCAAAGAGACTTCAGAATTTGTTTGAAGTTATCTTCCTACCCCTGCCTCACGGGAGCCTAGCGTCTGAACCAGTCTTCACTAGTGTGGCTGTTTGCTTGGAGGAAGGTGGCAGCAGAGAGGGAGCACGAGACTTGAAATGGAGGTGTGAAATAGCCATGGAGGGGGAAAGGTGCGGGAACTTCAGTTTCAGAAGCAGAAGATAAATTTCCAAGGCTGAAGGAGATACTTGTGTGCTGGCCCAGGTCCACTCGATGGCATATTTTCCCGAAGCCATCTTGGCAGCCTGGGTACAGTAGAGAAGACAGATGGCTGAGATGACTGGCTGGTCCAAAGTTGGGGAACTACCAGGTGGATGTGGCAGAAGGACAGAGGGTGAGGACACTGGGGTGCTGGCAAGAGAATGGTTGACGTCATGAACCCTGGAGTCTGGACTGAATTGGGGAAGAAATGAAGCCAAAAGAAAGGGGAATGACTGGAGCTGTGAAGGGGTTTATTCATGTGATTTCTGGTCACTAAATCCAATAATCTAGGAATAGGCAGTTCAGGGGGCTATGAGGAGAGATGGCATATATCTTTTTTATTTTATTTTATTTTATTTTATTTTTTTGAGACCTTGTTTCGCTCTTGTTGCTCAGGCTGGAGTGCAATGGCGTGATTTCGGCTCACCAAAACCTCCACCTCCCGGGTTCAAGCGATTCTCCTGCCTCAGCCTCCCGAGTAGCTGGGATTACAGGCATGCACCACCACGCTAATTTTTTGCATTTTTAATACAAATGGGGTTTCTCCATGTTGGTCAGGCTGGTCTCGAACTCGCGACCTCAGGTGATCTGCCCGCCTCGGCCTCCCAAAGTGCTAGGATTACAGGTGTGAGCCACCGCGCCCGGCCAGCATGTATCAAAATTGATTAGCAACAAGATGAGAAGAACTGTACTCAGAGAAACCAAAGAGACCTTGTTTCCCCAAAGACCAGAGATTGAGGGAGAGAAGACCTAGCTAGCTCAGGCTGAAAAGGGAAACTGTTTAAAGCACATTATTGCAATGTATGATCAACAGCTAAGAGTAGTGGTCAAATGAAGGGAACTTACAGATCATTTCACCTGGACAGACACTTCACTTTTAAGGTCAGGTAGTAAAAATGCAGAGCTATTAAGCAACTGCCCCATACCTACCCGCCCCCAGCCTCTGTGGGATTCAAACTCAGGTGTTCTAAATGCCACATTGGTGGCTCTTTAACTCACTACAGTGTTCTGAACCTAGCAAAACATCTGACTGCTTTGTTTTGCCTACTAGTCTTTGTTCTCCATCTAGATTTTAAACACAGGGGCAGGAGTGGAATCTTATGCATCAGTGCATTCTCCATAGTTCCTAAGTCAATCACTGCTCAATGCATCTTTTTTTTTTTTTTTTTTTGAGAAGGACTCTTGCTCTGTTGCCCAGGCTGGAGCGCAGTGACACAATCTCGGCTCACTGCAACCTCCACCTGTCGGATTCAAGCAATTCTCTGCCTCAGCCTCCCGAGTAGCTGGGATTACAGGCCCCTGCCACCAAGCCCGGCTAATTATTTTCATTTTTAGTAGAGATGGGGTTTCACCATCTTGGCCAGGCTGGTCTTGAACTCCTGACCTCGTGATCCACCCACCTCAGCCCAAAGTACTGGGATTACAGGCATGAGCCACCGCTCCTGGTCTTTTTTTTTTTTTAAGACAGAGTCTCACCCTCATCCAGGCTGGAGTACGGTGGCATGATCTCAGTTCACTGCAACCTCCACCTCCTGGGCTAAAGTGATCCTCCCACCCCAGCCTCCAGGGTAGTTGAGAATACAGGCATGTGCCACCACACCCGGCTATTTTTGTATTTTTTTGCCAGAGACAGGGTTTCACCACGTTGCCAAGACTGGTCTCGTACTGCTGGGCTCAAGGGATCCACTTGCCTCAGCCTCCCAAAGTGCTGGGATTACAGGCATGAACCACCATGCCTGGCCTATCTCACTTTCAAGAGATGTTGTCATCTCTCCAAAAACAAAGATATGCTGCCACTAGATGGTGATAGGACCTTCATTAGGCCCTGTGGTCCAAAGAGTAAGGCTTCAAAAGAAACCATGTTCACAGGCCGGGCGGCTCACTGCACGCTCTGCCTCCTGGGTTCAAGCTATTCTCCTGCCTCAGCCTCCAGAGTAGCTGCGATTACAGGCACACACCACCACACACTGCTGATTTTTGTATTTTTAGTAGAGACGGGGGTTTCACCATGTTGGCCAGGCTGGTTTGAACTCCTGGCCTCAACTGATCCACCCGCCTCCGCCTCCCAAAGGCGTGAATTCAGCGCCTGGCTGAATTTCTGAACAACTTTCAAGCAAGGTTTGCTTTTGGGACTTGTCCTTTAAGGATATCCTTTTGGGAATAAAAAGTGGGGTTTTGGCTGGGTGCTTTCTAGATACTTAAAATGCTGACTAATAGTTTTAGGATGTATGTAAGGTACGGCATAGAAGAAGGCCATTTGCAAACTCCCTATATAAAGAGTATGGGGGCCAGGTGTGGTGGCTCATGCCTGTAATCTCAGCACTTTGGGAGGCTGAGGTGGGAGGCTCACGAGGTCAGGAGTTCGAGACCAGCAAGGCCTGAGTTCGAAACTCAGTCTCTACTAAAAATACAAAAATTAGCCGGGTGTGGTGGTGGCGCCTGTAATCCCAGCTACTCAGGAGGCTGAGGCAGGAGAATTGTTTGAACCAGGGAAGCGAAGGTTGCAGGGAGCCAAGATTGCCCCACTGCACTCCAACCTGGGTGACAGAGCAAGACTCCATCTCAAAAAAAAAAAAAAAAAAAAAAGTATGGGCTGATATTCCCCTTAAAAAGACTCACAGATTGAGGGTAGCTGCACCTAGGAACTCTCTGTACTCTCTGCTCAATTTGTCTGTAAATCTAAAACTGTTCTAAAATATTTTTAAAATACTCCCACACTGGGATTGCAATAAAATTTGTGTTGTCATGTGGTTCTAATCACTAGTAATCCAGGTAGTGATGGTGGCTGAAAGTTTAAAAGTGATAATGAAAAATGTGCTAGAAAACTTTCAATCCCATGTGACAGAAAAAAAGTAGTCAAAATAGGGCTCCTGGCATGAGCTGGAGTGACCCCCCCCCGTAAATGACTCCAGCGTGTTGGCATGACAGGCTGCAGCTGGCCGACTTTGCTTGGTGCTCAGGAGAGGCTATTGGAAAGAAAAGGCGGATAAAAAATATCTGTTCACATAAAAGTATGCAGTTAACCCATCAAAGGAAACAACTGGCTAGAGAGAAAGAATTTTAATCATCAGGCTAAAAAATTTACAAAACCTCATTGAACATAAGATACGTAACATTAAATTCTGGATAATACATGCATTGTTATTTCTATGTGGGAATACCTCATTCTGAGCAAACCTGACATACAGCGGTAGGACTGACCGTCACTAGAAGCTCTGACACAACACTTTTTTTTTATTATAGCACACTCCCAAAATGTGTTTAACATAGAGTTTGATTTTTAAAAATTGATTTGCACATAATTTTAGAGAGAATATCTATTGGTTAAAATGAGGTATATCTGTGCTGCCATGAAGTGCGCCATGAGAACACACTTCAGTTTCTGATAAAGCATTTTTACACATCATAATAAAATTTCATTTTATGAAAAAGTAGTTGAATTCATGAGGTATGCATCTTGACCACATGCCCACAGTATAAGGACGAAGTGTAAGGTCAGTGCATGAGTGCACAACACAGTATACCACGAGTAAATGCAGTTCCCAGTCATACATCTCCCCCATTACAAAATGTGTCTAATCTCAAAACCCCTGATGAAGTGCCTGTGTGGCACAGCCCAGGCTCACCTAGGGGTATGTGTATATGTGCAAGGATGGGTATGCCGCCATGGCAGCACAGCCTCTCTTTGTGGCAGGATATCTGCTCCTAGGCCAGTTTGGCTTCATACCTGGAGCTGGCTCTTGGCTGGAGTTTATGGTTCTCTTTGGAGAGCATGATACTGTAAAGCCTGGCTTCTTATTCTGTGCAAATAAGATTTTAAAAAGTTGAATTCACTTTATTTTGCCATTTCTAAAGATGTAGTTAGGGTTGAGGTTGGCTTTACAAGGAGTTGGTAAGAAGTATTTGCATTTCTGGCCGGGCGCGGTGGCTCACGCTTGTAATCCCAGCACTTTGGGAGGCCGAGGCGGGCGGATCACAAGGTCAAGAGATCGAGACCACGGTGAAACCCCGTCTCTACTAAAAATACAAAAAAAAATTAGCCGGGCGTGGTGGTGGGCGCCTGTAGTCCCAGCTACTGGGAGAGGCTGAGGCAGGAGAATGGCGTGAACCCGGGAGGTGGAGCTTGCAGTGAGCCGAGATTGCGCCACTGCACTCCAGCCTGGGTGACAGAGCGAGACTCCGTCTCAAAAAAAAAAAAAAAAAAAAAAAAGAAGTATTTGCATTTCTTCCCCAAATATAAAAGTAGTTGACACTGTTATAGAACAGAGGTGAATTGAGCATTTGTCCTGGTCCCTTAGCCAAATCAAGGTCAACATGAGAAACATTTTTTTTTTTTTTTTTGAGATGGAGTCTTGCTCTGTTGCTCAGGCTGGAGTGCAATGGCACAGTCTCAGCTCACTGCAACCTCTGCCTCCTGGGCTCAAGCAATTCTCCTGCCTCAGCCTCCCGAGGAGCTGGGACTACAGGCGTGCACCACCACACCCGGCTAATTTTTTCTGTATTTTTAGTAGAGATGGGGTTTTGCCATTTTGCCCAGGCTGGTCCCAAACTCCGGACCTCAAGTGATCCTCCTGCCTTGGCCTCCCAAAGTGCTGGGATTACAGGCGTGAGCCACCACACCGGCCAACATGGGCAACATTTTAATTGCCCCCAAAAGCAGAAGGACTGAATTTTATAAGCTGTCTAGAAACATTACACAAAAAAAGAGAAAAACAATCTGTCAAGGTGGCAGATGGCCTCATTTCTTTCAATTATGTTTATCTGACATGTTATAGAAGTTAAATACCCACATCTCTGTTACACAAGTATCACACTATAAATTTTAAGAAAATATGAGGTGGGATAATCGCTTGAGCCTGGCAGGCAGAGGTTGCAGTGAGCCGAGATCGCGCCACTGCACTCCAGCCTGGGCGACAGCAAGACCCTGTCTCAAAAAAAAATTTTTTTTAAGAAAATGAAGATAAAGGTTTGGATAACATTCATCCACTACGCTGGATTTAACTGAATTCATGGTTATATGTTACAACCTAATTAGTATGTTTCAGTTCTGGGATATGGTTTTTGCTTCTCATAGGCTTCCAGCAATGAATGCTAAGTGAAGAAAGAGGACAAGCTCATTCTTGATTAGTCTGTCAGGACTGAAACTCTCTTTAATTTGACTTTATTTAAGCCTATCTTTTCACTGCTCTTCATTTTCTATCATAATATGGTGATTGGACTATCAGTCTTGTCACTCCTAGAGGATCTTGTCTTCATGTCTTTTAAGGGCCTTGCACAAAGTAGACACTAGAAGACACTGATAGGTAAATGAGAGCATCAGTGCAAGAATTCCCAAGCAACAGACTTGGGAAGACAGCAGGGACTCCAACCACTGGGAGAACCATCCACTCTGTGTCTAGTGCACCTAACTTAATACACTGATTCTCAACCTGTGTTTCACCCAGACTCATGTGAACAACACCCTCCTGTGCACATACCCTGGGCTGTTAGAAACAACAGCTCACTGGCTGTTTTGCCACCTTTGTTTTTTTTTTGGAGACGGAGTCTCACTCTGTCGCACAGGCTGCAGTGGCGCGATCTCTGCTCACTGCAACCTCCACCTCCAGGTTCAAGCGATCCTCCTGCCTCAGCCTCCCAAGTAGCTGGGACTACAGGTGTGTGCCACCACGCCTGGCTAATTTTTTGGTTTTTAGTAGAGATGGGGTTTCACCATGTTGGCCAGGCTGGTCTTGAACTCCTGACCTCAGGTTATCCGCCCTCCTTGGCCTCCCAAAGTGCTGGGATTACAGGCATGAGCCACCGCGCCCGGCCTCACCACCTCTTTTTTCCTCCCTTTCAGGAAAAAACATGTGAGTGCAAATGAGCATGATGAATGTTATTATAGGGATAAATATGAATTCATTCAAACTTATTCATTTTTTAAAGTTTTTATATTTTATTTATTTATTTTGAGAAAGAGTCTCACTCTGTCGCCCAGGCTGGAGTGCAGTGGTGCAATCTTGGCTCACTGCAAACTCTGCCTCTTGGGTTCAAGTGATTCTCCTGCCTCAGCCTCCTGAGTAGCTGGGGTTATAAGCATGCACCACTACACCCAGCTAATTTTTACATTTTTAGTTGAGACAGGGTTTGGCCATGTTGGCCAGGCTGGTCTTGAACTTGAACTCCTAACCTCAGGTGATCCACTTGCCTCAGCCTCCTAAAGTGCTTGGATTACAGGTGTGAGCCACCACACCTGACCAAACTTACTCTTCCACTTTTTTTTTTTTTTTAGACTGAGTATCCACACCCAGGCTGGAGTGCAATGGCACGATCTCAGCCCACTGCAACCTCTGCCTCCCGGGTTCAAGCGATTCTCCTGCCTCAGCCTCTCCAGTAGCTGGGATTACAGGCACACACCACCATGCCCGGCTAATTTTTGTATTTTTTAATAGAGACGGGATTTCACCATGTTGGCCAGGCTGGTCTCGAACTCCTGACCTCAAATCATCTGCCTGCCTTGGCCTCCCAAAGTGCTGGGATTACAGGCGTGAGCCACTGTGCTCGGCCTAAAACTTACTCTTTTAAAAAAGCAAACAATTCACAAAACCTGGTACTGAATGGTCAGTGGTAACTGTAGCCTGAGGGTGCAAAATGCCCTAGATTTTCACCTGAGCAGAACAAATCCGAGAAGGTAAAACTGGACTGTGCATCACTGCCCCTCCGAATCACATAATACATTTGAGAACTGATTAAAATTAATCTCTGGCATATAAGTATATACAGTATATCGGGTGAAGTACCTGCATTCTCTCTTTATTCTTAGGCAGAATCAGGGTGGCCATTGATGGGTCCAGGGGGGTGTCTTTGTGTCTTCTGTTTAAATTTGTCTAAAATAAATGAACATATCCTCACTAAATTTTCCACTTGAGCAAGTGTGATTACAGTGAATATACATTATTTATTTGTTTGCTTATTTATATATGTTAATTCATTATGATACTCTCACAGAAAAGGACAGGCAAAACATAATTCAAAGAAGGAAAAACAGTTCGAAGGAGGAAAGGTGACTAATTTACTGAGTGTCTATGATATGCCAGGTGCTTTACACTTTCACACTAATTCACACAACAACTTTAGGATGTAGATATTATCACCTCAATATTTCAGATCCAGAAACAGCCCCAGGGTGGTCACATGACTCACAAAACATTAAAAAGTGGGGCTGAAATTTGAACTCAAGACAGACTTCAAAATTTGCGCTCTTGCCACCGGCTGTGCTCTGTGGGAATTCCCCGGTATCGTACAGTGAGACCTCATTATAGCACTGTAGTGTTCCACATGAAGAGGGCCCATTTTGCACCCTATCCCCTAAGAATCAGCTACTATTGTATCAAAACTTTTTTTTTCTTTTTTTTATTGGGATAAAGTCTCACTCTGTCACCTAAGGTGGAGTGCAGTGGCAGGATCACAGCTCACTGTAACCTTAAACTCCTGGACTCAAGTGATTCTCCCACCTCAGCCTCCCAAGTAGCTAGGACTACAGGGGCAGGCTACCACATCCAGCTAAGTTTTAAAATTTTTTGTAGAGATAGGATCTTGCTGTGTTGCTCAGGCTGGTCTCAACCTCCTGGCCTCAAGTGATCCTCCCACCTTTGCCTCCCAAAGTGCTGGGATTACAGGCATGAGCTACTGTACCTGACCTCAAAACCCTTTTTTTTTTTTTTTTTTTTTTGAGACAGGGTCTTGCTGTGTCACCCAGGCTGGGGTGCAGTGGTAGGATCACAGCTCACTGCAGCCTTGACCTCTCAGGCTCAAGTGGTCCTCCTACCTCAGCCTCCCAAGTAGCTAGGACTATAAGCATACACCACCATGCCTAGCTAATTTTTTTTTTTTTCGAGACAGAGTCTCGCTCTGTCACCCAGGCTGAAGTGCAATGGCACAATCTCAGCTCACTGCAACCTCTGCCTCCAGGGTTCAAACAATTCTTGTGACTCAGCTTCCTGAGTAGCTGGGACTACAGGCACGCACCACCATGCTCTGCTAATATTTGTCTTTTTTTTTTTTTTTTTTTTTTTTTTTTTGAGAGGGAGTCTCACTCATTGCCCAAGCTAGAGTGCAATGTTGTGATCTCGGCTCACTGCAACCTCTGCCTCCCGGGTTCAAGCGATTCTCCTGCCTCAGCCTCCCGAGTAGCTAGGATTATAGGTGTGTGCCACCACACCTGGCTAATTTTGTATTTTTAGTAGAGATAAGGTTTCACCACGTTGGCCAGGCTGGTCTCGAACTCCTGACCTCAGGAGATCCACCTGCCTCGGCCTCTGAAAGTGCTGGGATTACAGGCGTGAGCCACCACACCTGGCCTAATTTTTGTATTTTTTGTAGAGATGGGGTTTCACCATTTTGGCCAGGCTGGCCTTGAACTCCTGGCCTCACGTGATCTGCCTGCCTTGTCCTCCCAAAGTGTTGGGATTACAGGCATGAGGAGCTGCGCCAGACCAAACTTACTCTTTTAAAAAAGGCAAATAATTGGCCAGGCGCGGTGGCTCACTCCTGTATTCCCAGCACTTTGGGAGGCCGAGGCGGGCAGATTATCTGAGGTCAGGAGTTCGAGACCAGCCTGACCAACATGGAGTGCATGTTGTTGTGGCACATGCCTGTAATCCCAGCTACTGGGGAGGCTTAGGCAGGAGAATCGCTTGAACCCAGGAGGCAGAGGTTGTGGTGAGCTGAGATTGTGCCATCGCACTCCAGCCTGGGTGACAAGAGTGAAACGCCATCTCAAAATAACAACAACAACAACAAAAAAACAAAAAAAAAAAATTCACAAACCTTGGTACTGAATGGTCAGTGGTAACACTGCAATGTGAAGCACACCTCATAATTCATGGCAACACTCTGTGTGTTGTTAACCTCCTAAGGCTGAGGACAGGTGCATTATTCCCTGTCACTTTCTTACCTGACATGTTGCCATGGCGTTTCAAAATAATGACTGCCTAAAAAATGTTCATTGAAATGAAATGAAATTTTCAATGGTAAGCTTTTAGCTCTAGGTGGGCTCCCTCCAGCCCTGCTATGCTCCAGCGGCCAGGTGGTTTGTAGCCTGAGGATGCAAAATGCCGTAGATATTCACCTGAGCAGAACAAATCCGAGAAGGTAAAACTGGACTGTGCATCACTGCCCCTCCGAATCACATAATACATTTGAGAACTAATTAAAATTAATCGCTGGCATATAAGTATATACAGTATATTGGGTGAAGTACCTGCATTCTCTCTTTATTCTTAGGCAGAATCAGGGTGGCCATTGATGGGTCCAGGGGGGTGTCTTTGTGTCTTCTGTTTAAATTTGTCTAAAATAAATGAACATATCCTCACTAAATTTTCCACTTGAGCAAGTGTGATTACAGTGAATATACATTATTCGTTTGCTTCTTATTCATACATGTTGATTCACTGTGATACTCCCACATAAAAGGACAGGCAAAACATAATTCAAAGAAGGAAAAACAATTCAAAGGAGGAAAGGTGACTAATTTACTGAGTGCCTATGATATGCCAGGTGCTTTACACTTTCACACTAATTCTCACAACTTTAGGATGTAGATATTATTACCTCAGTATTTCAGATGCAGAAACTTAGCCCCAGGGTGATCAGATGACTCACAGAATATTAAATAGTGGGGCTGAAATTTGAACTCAAGGCAGACTTCAAAATGTATGTATGCTCTTGCCACCAGCTGTGCTCTGTGGGGATTCCCCAGTATTACATAGTGAGACCTCATTATAGTACTCTTCTTTTTTTTTTTGAGACGGAGTTTCACTCTTGTAGCCCAAGCTGGAGTGCAATGGCGCAATCTTGGCTCACTGCAACCTCTGCCCCCTGGGTTCAAGCGATTCTCCTGCCTCAGCCTCCCAAGTAGCTGGGATTACAGACATGCGCCACCACGCCCTGCTAATTTTGTATTTTTAGTAGAGACAGGGTTTTTCCATGTTGGTCAGGCTAGTCTCGGACTCCCGACCTCAGGTGATCTGCCTGCCTCGGCCTCCCAAAGTGCTGGGATTACAGGCGTGAGCCACTGTGCCCGGCCTATAGTACTCTTTTTTTTTTTTGAGGCAGTTTCGCTCGTCGCCCAGGCTGGAGTGCAATGGTGCAATCTCGGCTCACAGCAACCTCCACCTCTTGAGTTCAAGCGATTCTCCTGCCTCAGCCTCCCCAGTAGCTAGAATTACAGGCGCCTGCCACCACGCCTGGCTAATTTTTGTATTTTTAGTGGAGACAGGGTTTCGCCATGTTGGCTGGGCTGGTCTTGAACTCCTGACCTCAGGTGATCCACCCACTTCGGCCTCCCAAAGTGTTGGGATTACAGGCGTGAGCCACCGTGCCCGTTCAGCACTGTTAACCATAGGGTAGTGTTTCACATGAGGAGGGCCCATTTTGCACCCTATCCCCTAAGAATCAGCTACTAACTATTGTACCAAAACCATTTTTTGTTTTTTTTTTTTTTGGAACGAAGTCTCACTGTGTCATCTAGGGTGGAGTGCAGTGGCAGGATCACAGCTCACTGTAACCTTAAACTCCTGGACTCAAGTGATTCTCCCACCTCAGCCTCCCAAGTAGCTAGGACTACAGGAGCAGGCTACCACATCCAGCTAAGTTTTTTTTTTTTTAAGATGGAGTCTCGCTCTATTGCCCAGGCTGGAGTGCAGTGGCGTGATCTCGGCTCACTGCAACCTCTGCCTCCCAGGTTCCAGTGATTCTCCTGCCTCAGCCTCCCAAGTAGCTGGGACTACAGCGATGTGCCACCACGCCCGGATAATTTTTTGTATTTTTAGTAGAGACAGGGTTTCACTGTGTTAGCCAGGATGGTCTCAATCTCCTGACCTCGTGATCCGCCTGCCTCGGCCTCCCAAAGTGTTGGGATTGGAGGCATGAGCCACTGCGCCCGGCCCACATCCAGCTAAGTTTTAAAATTTTTTGTAGAGATAGGATCTTGCTATGTTGCTCAGGCTGGTCCCTGGCCTCAAGTGATCCTCCCACCTTTGCCTCCCGAAGTACTGGGATTACAGGTGTGAGCTACCGTACCTGACCTCAAAACCCACCTCCCACCCCCCCCTTTTTTTTTTTTTTTTTTTTTAGCAGGGTCTTGCTCTGTCGCCCAGGCTGGGGTGCAGTGCTAGGATCACAGCTCACTGTAGCCTTGATCTCTCGGGCTCAAGCGATCCTCCTACCTCAGCCTCCCACTCCCAAGTAGCTAAGACTATAAGCATGCGCCACCATGCACAGCTGATTTTTTTTCTTCTTTTTTTTTTTTCTAAGACAGAGTCTTGCTCTGTTGCCCAAGCTGGGCGCAATCTCAGCTCACTGCAACCTCTGCCTCCTAGGTCAAGCAATTATTGTGACTCAGCTTCCTGAGTAGCTGGCACTACAGGCATATACCCCCATGCCCAGCTAATTTTGCATTTTTAGTAGAGATGGCCAACATGGTGATGTTGGCCAGGCTGGTCTTGAACTCCTGGTCTCATGTGATCCACCCATCTTGTCCTCCCAAAGTGCTGAGATTACCGGTATGAGCCACCGTGCCCAGCCATGCCTAGCTAATTTTTAAAAAAATTTTTTGTAGAGATGGGATCTTGCTATGTTGCCAGAGCTAGTCTCGAACTTCTGGACTCAAGCAGTCCTCCTCTCTCAGCCTCCAAAGTGCTGGGATTACAGATGTGAGCCACCGTGCCTGGCCACCCAGGCTGCAGTACAGTGGTATGATCATGGCTCACTGCAGCCTCCAACTCTGGTCTCATGTGATCTGCCCACCTCAGTGTCTCAGATAGGTGGGATTATGTGCACCACTATGCCCAGCTAATTTTTGTTTATTTTCTGTAGAGATGAGGTCTCACTATGTTGTGCAGGCTGGTCTTGAACTCCTGGGCTCCAGTGATCCTCCTGCCTCAGCTTTCCAAAGTGTTGGGTTTGGCCAGGCGCAGTGGCTCACACCTGTAATCCCAGCACTTTGGGAGGCTGAGGCAGGCGGATCACCTGAGATCAGAAGTTCAAAACCAGCCTGGCCAACATGGTGAAACCTCGTCTGTACTAAAAATACAAAAATTAGCCAGGCGAGGTGGCAGGTGCCTATAATCCCAGCTACTTGGGAGGCTGAGGCGGGAGAATCACTTGAACCCGGGAAGTGGAGGTTGTAGTGAGCTGAGATCGCGCCACTGAACTCAAGCCTGGTGACAGAATGAGACTCTGTCTCAAAAAAATAAACAAAAAAGAAAACACACAAAGTGTTGGGCTTTCAGGTGTGACCCGCCATGTCTGGACAGCCTATTTTTTCACACTAAAAAATCAAGGATTTTGGCTGGGCGTGGTAGCTCATGCCTGTAATCCCAGCACTTTGGGAGGCCAAAGTGGGTGGATTACTTGAGCTTAACAGTTTGAGACCAGTCTGGGCAACATGTTGAAACCCTGCCTCTAGTAAAAATACAAAAATTAGCCGAGCATTGTGGTGGGCACCTGTAATCCCAGCTACTCCAGAGGCTGAGGCCCGAGAATCACTTGAACCCAAGAGGTGGAACTTGCAGTGAGCTGAGATTGCCTCTGCACTCCAGCCTGGGTAACAGAGTAAGACTCCGTCTCAAAAAAAGAAAAAAAATCAAAGATTTTATAACCATAAAACTATAAAGTACTAAACATTGGTTGAGTGTCTCTCCTCTGTGCTGCCACTGCATCCTACTCTGTGATACAATTTCCTACTTGCTGAAATCTCCACCGGATTCTGAAGTCCCTGAGGCAGGGATAGTATTTTGTTCAAGGTTGCATTCACAGCATCCAGTAAAGGGACTGGCATGTAGTAGGTGCCCAGTAAAATTCGTTGATTTATTTTAAACTAACATTTGCTGATGGAGTAGATGGGTGGGTAGATGGATGAACGGATGGTAGGCAAGGCAGCCTGTTCTTATGTTCTTGGTGTAAAATCACAAATCACCAATATTTGATTCCAGACTTCAGTCATGTCTAATGCAAAGCAGTGTCAATGTCTCCCCCAGTTTTAATGCTTTCTTGCTCCCAGTGGCACTGTCAGGTTAGGGTAACATAAATGGCTACTACATTTGTCACCTTGTGGGAGAGAGGTGCTAATTCGAGAGGTTAGAGAATCTGTGTGACAAAGAGTCAAAAACAAAAATACTACCTCATTTAACCTGGGGTTTTCATTTTTCATTGGTGAAAAACTGGAATTCTCTGAGTTTTTGAAAAAGGTTGGCTGCTTTTGCAGAGTAGAAGCAAATCCTGCCCTTTCCTAGGATTGAGTGAAAAGAGAATCTTTTTCAATTGATCTATTCAAAATTGATCCAATCTACCCAACAGCAAAACGTGTACTTCTGAAAGCAGGTTTGTCTTTAGAAAGCAGAGGGTATGGTGGGAGTGTGGCAGCTTGGACAAAGACTGATGAGCTATCCAGCTGTCTTAGCCTGGACCAGGCCTGGCCCCCAGCCATCCATCTACTCCTCACTAGCTCTAGCCACTACCATTCCAGTATCATGTCTTTTCTCTGGAAATTCAGACTTGGCTGAAACCCACACTTCCTATGCCAGAGTGTAGGAGAGGATCAGTGGTCCAAGGCCGAAACCTGCTCAGAGATGTCCGGAGGGCCCCTGGAAAGGTTCTGATCCCAAAACAGAAAGTCTCCCCCTGCCCCAATCTCCATCCCCTTTTTGGTTTAGAGTAAACTTTAACCCCCTTTCCTTATCCCTCTATGGAATGCTCTGAAACCAGACAGTAGAAATAGCCAGCAAGTCTTTCTTACTGAGGTATCTTCTGTTAACTTTAACTTCCGCATCAAATTTTTTTTCTGATACTGCTCATTTCGCTGTTTCCTAGTCTGAAGTGACTTCTTTTTTTTCTTCTTAAACATCTTCTTTTTCTGAGTCAGCTATTCCAGAAAGTAGAGAAACTGGTCACTGAGGATTCCAGAACTAGGCCCACCCACACGTGGCACTCTTCATGCAAAACTCAAGACACAAAGGCTAACTCAGTATGCAGACTCGTGGTGTTGGTTTGGAGAAGAAACATACAGTTCAGTTCCCCCCTTACTGGAGGATGCTTCCTACTTAAGACCCCCAAATCCCACTGTTATAGATAAACTGCCAAAGAGGTACTTATGGTTGGGCGTGGTGGCTCACGCCTGTAATCCCAGCACTTTGGGAGGCCGAGGCAGGTGGATCACTTCAGCTCAGGAGTTCAAGACCAGCCTGGCCAACATGGTGAAACCCCACCTCTACTAAAAATACAAAAATTAGCCGGGCGAGGTGGCAGGTGCCTGTAATCCCAGTTACTCAGGAGGCTGAGGCAGGAGAACTGCTTGAACCCGGGAGGTGGAGGTTGCGGTGAGCTGAGATCACGCCCACAAAAAAAAAAAAAAAAAAAAAAAAAAAAAAAAAAAAAAAAAAAAAAAAAAAAAAAAAAAAAAAAAAAAAAAAAAAAAAAATAGCCGGGTGGCAGTGCTGACAGGGGGGGGGGGGGGGGGGGGGGGGTGAGCTGAGATCACGCCCCTGCACTCCAGCCTGGGTGACAGAGTGAGACTCCATCTCAAAAAAAAATAAAATAAAATAAAAATAAAAAAATTTAAAAAGGCCCAGTGCAGTGGCTTATGCCTGTAATCCCAGCACTTTAGGAGGCCAAGGTGGGCAGATCACGAGGTCAGGAGTTTGAGACCAGGATGGTCAACCCCATCTCTACTAAAAATACAAAAATTAGCTGGGTGTAGTGGCATGCGCCTGTAATCCCAGCTACTCAGGAGGCTGAGGCAGGAGAATTGCTTGAACCCAGAAGGCGGAAGTTTGTACCACTGCACTACAGCCTAGGAGACAGAGTAAGACTCCATCTCAAAAAACAAACAAACAAACAAAAAAACACAAAGGGGCACTTATACCAATAACCAAATATCTGTGATTTACAGCATGAAATCAGATTACTTATGGCAATAATGTCAGGTCCAGATATTAATGATCATTAGATGTGTGGTTAAAAGATTCAGTTTGGGTGTTACCTTAAGGTGGCCTTAAAAATTAAGCAACAAAGTTATAAAGGAAAAACGAGAGACTTTAGGGCAGGGTGACTAGTTAGGACACTATTGTATATTTTCTGCAGGTCTTAGGACTGTTGGAAAATTCCAACAAATTGTCTGGTAGTGTCATGATTTTTTTTAAGGCTGCTATTTCCTGGGTATAAGAGTTCAGCTTACGTCATCTGCTATGTTTGCTAGGTGAACAGGAAGACCATCTGAGAGAGAACTGTCAGAGCCACTGGTGCTGTTTCCAAAAGAAAAAAAGAAGAGGAAATAACTGTCATTGATATGTCTAGGAAGCATAACATGTACCAGACCAGCTGTATGGGATCAGGATCAGGATATCTTCTAGTCTACTATTTCTCTCATTGTCTATGCTTCAATTACTAAAAATTATTATTTTCTTCCTTTTTTATATTTTTGGGACAGGGTCTCACTCTGTCACCCAGGCTGGAGTGCAGTACTGTGATCATAGATCACTGCAGCCTTGACCTCCCAGGCTCAAGAGATCCTCCCACCTCAGCCTTCTGAGCAGCTGAGACTACAGGCTCATGCCACCATGCCTGGCTAATTTTTAAAATTCTTGTAGTCACAGGGTCCCACTATGTTGCCTGGGCTAGTCTTGAACTTTTGTGTTCAAGCGATCCTCTTGCCTCAGCCTCCTAAAGTGCTTAGATTACAGGTATGAGCAACTGCGCCCAAGCAAGTACTAAGAATTCTTGACGGCTGGGCGCAGTGGCGCATGCCTGTAATCTCAGCATTTTGGGAGGCCGAGGTGGGTGGATCACCTGAGGTCAGGAGTTTGAGACCACCCTGACTAACATGGTGAAACTCCATCTCTATTAATACAAAAAAATTATCTAGGTGTGGTGGCACATGCCTGTAGTCCCAGCTACTCAGGAGGCTGAGGCAGGAGAATCGCTTGAACCTGGGAGGCAGAGATTGCAGCGAACCGAGATTGCGCCATTGCACTCCAGCCTAAGCGGCAAGAGTGAAGCTGTCTCAAAAAAAAAAAAAAGAAAAATTTTTTTTTGAGACAGAGTCTCGCTATGTCAACCGAGTAGCTGGAACTACAGGCACCCGCCACCACGCCCAGCTAATTTTTTGTATTTTTAGTAGAGATGGGGTTTCACCGTGTTAGCCAGGATGGTCTCGATCTCCTGACCTCATGATCCTCCCGCCTCGGCCTCCCAAAGTGCTGGGATAACAGGCGTGAGCCACTGCACCCGGTCCCAAAAAAAGAATTATTGACAAGCACATTCATTCATTCCCTCCGAACACCTACTGCATGCCAAGCAGTGTGTTAGGCACAGGGAACACAGATGAACGAGGCAGAGCCTCTGGCACCAAAGAGTTTGCAATCCATATGGCAAAGCAAATACTGGCCAGATGGGCAAAATCGCCCTTGGTGGAGGTCGTGAGAGGCCACAGGATTCTCAATGTGCAGGCCTAGAGAACAGCAGAGGACTGCCATTTGTTTGAAAACAAGGGCTCTTTCTCATTTATTCCTCTTTGGCTGCTACCAATTCAGAAATCCAGGATCCTAACAGGTACTCTGAAGAAATGTATTCAATATATAAACAAATGCGTTTAATAAAGTATCTGAGCCTGGGAGACACAGTAAGTCGCTGTATCTACAAAAAAAAAATTTTTTTTTAAATTAGCTGGTAGTGGTGGTGCCTGCCTGTGGTCCCAGACACTTGGGAGGCTGAGACAGGAGGACCACTAGTGCCCAGGGATTTGAGGCTGCAGTGAGCCGAGATTGTGCCACTGCACTCCAGTCTGAGCAACAGGGCAAGAACCTATCACAAAAAAAATATAAATAACAAAAAGAACCTTCAGGTCAGTGACCAAGATTACTTTTATCACCCCAATTTTCCTTCAAAAGTTTTGAATGAGGCCAGGCATGGTGGCTCATGACTATAATCCCCACTTTGGGAGGCCAAGGCAGGAGGGATCGCTTGAGGCCAGGAATTAAAGACCAGACTGGGCAACACAGTGATACTCTGTCTCTATTAAAAAAAAAAAAAAAAAAGGTGGCTGGGCACAGTGGTTCACACCTGTAATCCCAGCACTTTGGGAGGCTGAGGCTCAAAGATCTCATGAGCCCAGGGGTTTGAGACCAGCCTGGGCAACATGGCAAAACCCTGTCTCTACAAAAAAAATACAAAAATTAGCCAGGTGTGGTGGTGCATGCCTGTAGTCCCAGCTACTGGGGAGGCTGAGCTGGGAGGATCATTTGAGATCAGGAGGTTGAGGCTATAGTGAGCTGTGACTGCGCAACTGACTCTAGCCTGGGCGATAGAGCGATACTCTTTCTAAAAAAAAAAAAGGTTTGGATGCTCATCTAGACTAATCTAAAGTCTTCCCTCACAAACTGTGCCCTCCCTCTTTCTGCAAGGGCTAGGATGAATGAAAACTCAAATAATCAAACCTTTCTTTCTTCATGTCTTTTGCTTAAGTGTCACATTATATTTTCCCCTTTCCTGGGGTTTAGTTGGCTAGAACCAAGAGCTGTTCTCTATGACGGGGGTCTATACATACAGTTTACTGGCACAAGGCCGGGCGCGGTGGCTCATGCCTGTAATCCCAGCACTTTGGGAGGCCAAGACGGGCAGATCACTTGAGGTCAGGAATTCGAGACAAGCCTGGCCAACATTGTGAAACTCCATCTCTACTAAAAATACAAAAAAATTAGCTGGATGCGGTAGCGGGTGCCTGTAATTCCAGCTACTCGGGAGGCTGAGGCATGAGAATTGCTTGAACCCGGGAGGTGGAGATTGCAATGATGCAGTGAGCTGAGATCGCCCCACTACACTCCAGCTTGGGTGACAGAGTGAGACGCCATCTCAAAAACAAACAAACAAACAAAAAACACGTATTGGCACAGAACTCGAATCACATGGGAGAAGTCAGGATTTCAAACCATTCAGCTGCCCAGCCCTTTATTCTGTTTCTGCTCCCCTCGCTCCTCTCAGTGCACAATGAGTAGTAGTCCCACAGAAAGACAGCAGGAAGAAAACCCCATCTTCTCTGACCTAATTCCCAATTCCCTGTTCTCACAAGGTGTTTTTCTAGTCAAGGAGTAGCCTTTTAGGACACTGGAAGTCCTGTTGGTAGAAAATGTTAGCAAATGGGCCAAAAGCACTAAAAGCAGTCTGTCCCAGAAAGTGTCAAAACCTATGTGTGTACATACACAGAGCAAACTCAAACTGGGCTTGTACACTCACAGTCTGCTTTCCTTTGCAATCGTGACAATGAATAGGTGGAACCCCACTGGAGACTGTGACAGGCAGTTTCTTGAGGCAGAGGCTGGCAAATTGGTTTCAATAATTCTTAACCACACGCATCAGTGTCCCTGCTGAGTCACTAGTCTGTAGAGTCTGCCTGTTTCTGAATTGATTCCCCTTGGGCCCTATTTATTTCTTTTTAAATTTTTTTAAAAATAGAGATGGGATCTCACTATGTTGACCAAGCTGGTCTCCAACTCCTGGCCTCAAACAATCCTCCCATCTCGGCCTCCCAAAGTGCTGGGATTACAGACATGAGCCACCATGCCTAGCCACACCTTGGGCACTATTTCTATGAGTTGATATGCAGAGCACACTTTTTTTTTTCTGAGACAGGGTCTCGCTGTGTCGCCCAGGTTGGAGTGCAGTAGTGCAATCTTGACTCACTGCAGCCTTGACCTCCTGGATTCAAATGATCCTCTCACCTTAGCCTCCCAAGTAGCTGGGACAACAGTCATGAGTCACCATGCCTGGCTACTTTTTGCATTTCTTGTAGAGATAGGGTTTCTCTATGTTGCCCAGGCTTGTCTTGAACTCCTGGGTTAAAGTGATCCGCCCATCTTGGCCTCCCAAAGTGCTAAGACTACAGGTGTGAGCCACTGCGTCCAGCCGGCATTTTGTTTTTGAGGCTGTATTTGGAGAGGGGTTGGTGCAGAGGTCTTGGTGAGTTAGGCACAGGATTCTGAGAGAGTGGAAGGGATGACATGGTGAATGGAGCACACTACCTGGCCTGATGGCCTAGTTTAAGGTCCCTAAAGAAATATTTGTGAGACTCAGAATTGCTTTTGGGCCCAGATGTCAATGTGCCATAGAGTGGGTGGAAGAGCCATCCCTTTTCCACTGTCCACCACAGACTACAGTGCAGCCTCTGTCAGAAGACTTCCACGCCAGCTAAGAAGCCTGAAAGCAGCTGGGTTATCCATGAGGCACTTTAGCCAGTAAGTTAGAGTAGAAGGTATTCTTGCACACCTGGGAGACATAACCTTTTGGGGGCTTCCTAAATAGCTGGGGAGACTATGAAGGTACAGATGAGATCCTGAATGCTAAATTAATTCAAAAAATACGTATTGAGCTCTTCCTCTGTGCTAGGTACAAAACAGTACCATCCTAAGTGCATGAGATACAGAGCAAACGAAAAGATCTCTGACTTTGTGGAATCTATCTCCTAGTAGAGGGAAACAGACAATAAACAACAGACATTGGCTGGGTGTGGTGGCTCATGCTTGTCATCCCAGCACCTTGGGAGGCCAAGGTGGGTGGATCGCTTGAGGTCAGGAGTTCAAGACCAGCCTGGGCAACATGGTGAAACCCCGTCTCTACTAAAAATACAAAAATTAGATGGCTGGGCACGGTGGCTCATGCCTGTAATCCCAGGACTTTGGGAGGCCAAGGTGGGCGGATCACCTGAGGTCGGGAGTTCGAGACCAGCCTGACCAATATGGAGAAACTCCATCTCTACTAAAAATACAAAATTAGCCGGGCGTGGTGGCACATGCCTGTAATCCCAGCTACTTGGGAGTCTGAGGCAGGAGAATCGCTTGAGCCCGGGAGGTGGAGACTGCAGTGAGCCGAGATTGTGCCATTGCATTCCAGCCTGGGCAACAAGAGCGAAATTCTGTCTCAAAAAGAAAAAAAAAAAAAATTAGCGGGCGTGGTGGTGGGCGCCTGTAATAATCCCAGCTACTCAGGAGACTGAGGCAGGAGAATTGCTTGAACCTGGGAAGCGGAGGTTGCAGTGAGCTGAGATCACGCCATTGGACTCCAGCCTGGGCGACAGAGAGAGACTCCATCTCAAAACAACAACAAAATAGGCCAGGCGCAGTGGCTCATGCCTGTAATCACAGTACTTGAGGAGGCCGAGATGGGTGGATCACCTGAGGTCAGGAGTTTGTGACCAGCCTGGCCAACATGGTGAAACCGCATCTCTACTAACAATTAGCCAGCCGTGGTGGTGGGCATCTGTAATCCCAGCTACTCGAGAGGCTGAGGCAGGAGAATAGCTTAAACCTAGGAGACAGAGGTTGCAGTGAGTGGAGATCACGCCACTGCACTCCAGCCTGGGCAACAAGAGTGAAAGTCTGTCTCAAAAAAATAATAAATAAATAAATAAATAAAACAGATACAGTAAAGACTTAAATGATATAGAATGACAGAGGCAATAAATGCTATGGAAAAAAGTAGAGCACCTAAGGGGGATAAGGAGTGGCAGGAGGGTGAAGGAGGGGAGTAAGTTGCAGCATTAGAGTAATGTGTACAGGTCATGTTGAAAAAGGCAGCATTTGGCTGGGCGCGGTGACTCACGCCTGTAATCCCAGCACTTTGGGAGGCCGAGGTGGGCGGATTGTCTGAGGTCAGGAGTTCGAGACCAGCCTATCCTAGGCAACACAGTGAAACCCCGTCTCTACTAAGATACAAAAAATTAGCCAGGTGTGGTGGCAGGCGCCTGTAGTCCCAGCTACTTGGGGGGCTGAGGCAGGAGAACTGCTTGAACCCGGGAGGTGGAGCTTGCAGTGAGCTGAGATCGCACCACTGCACTCCAGCCTGGGTGACAGAGCGAGACTCCGTCTCAAAAAAAAAAAGGGTTAGGGTGGAGGCCATAGAGGTATCAGGAGGCCTATGGGCCTTACAGGCCATTGTAGGGTCTTTGGCTTTTTTTTATTCTGAGTTGGGGAGATACTGAAGTGCTTTCAACAGATAAATGATATGATCTGATTTAGGTTATTTATTTATTTATTTATTTATTGAGATGGAGTTTTGCTCTTGTTGCCCAGGCTGGAGTGCAATGGTGCGATCTCGGCTCACTGCAACCTCCATCTCCAGGTTCTAGCGATTCTCCTGCTTCAGTCTCCCGAGTAGCTGGGATTACAGGCATGTGCCATCACACCCAACTAATTTTGTATTTTTAGTAGAGATGGGGTTTCTCCGTGTTGGGCAGGCTGGTCTTGAACTCCTGACATCAGGTGATCCGCCAGCCTCGGCCTCCCAAAGTCCGGGATTACAGGTGTGAGCCATCGCGCCTGATTTAGGTTTTTAAAAAAATCACTCTTCTGCTTTTTTTCAGCCTTGCTAGTCCCTTCGTCTCAGTCGCCTTTGCTGGCCCCTCCCCTATTAAAGTTGTATTATCCGGCTCAAACCTCAGACTTGGACCTCGTCTCTATCTGCACTTACTTCCTGGAGATCCCACCAGTCTTTTTTTTTTTTTTTTTTCCTGAGACAGGGTCTCACTCTATAGCGCAGATTGTAGTTCACTAGTGCGGCCATAGATCACTGCAACCTCGAACTTCTGAGCTCAGCAATCCTCCTGCCTCAGCTTCTTAAGTAGCTAGGACTACAGGTGCATGCCCTGACCCCCTGCTAAGTTTTTTTTTTTGAGAGCAGAGTCTCACTCTGTCACCCAGGCTGAAATGCAGTGGCACAATCCCAGCTCACAGTAACCTCCACCTCTTGGGTTCAGGCGATCCTTCCTCCCGCCTCAGCCTCCCGAGTAGCTGGGATTACAGGCATGTGCCACCACACCCAGCTAATTTTTGTATTTTTAATAGAGATGGGGTTTCATAATGTTGGCCAGGCAGGTCTTGAACTCCTGACCTCAAGTGATCTGCCTGCCTCGGCCTCCCAAAGAGTGGGAATTACAGGTGTGAGCCACCTCATCCAGTCCCCATCTAGTGTTAAGGTTTAAATATTATCTACCAGGCTGGGCATGGTGGCTCACGCTTGTAATCGCAGCACTTTGGGAGGCTGAGGCGGGCAGATCCCTTGAGCTCAGTAGTTAGAGACCAGCCTGGGCAGCATGGCAAAACCTGTTCTCTACAAAAAAACACAAAAATTAACTGGGCATGATGGTGCACACCTGTAGTCCCAGCTACTTGGGGAGCTGAGGCAGGAGGATTGCTTGAGCCCAGGAAGTTGAGGATGCAGCGAGCAGAGATCATACCACTGCACTCTAGCCTGGGTGGAGGGCAACACCCTGTCTCAAGAGAAAAAATCATCTGTCCAATGATGACTGTCTCCACTGGTCCACTGGACCTCTCCACTGAACTCCAGACCCACATGTCCTACGGCTTGTTCGAGGTCTCCACTAAATATGTAATGGACATTACAACTTAACAAGCCTAACACTAGGATCTTCACTACCTCCCTAGTTTTTTCCACTCCTTTCATCTTTCCCATCTCAGCTAAAGGCAACTCCATCCAACCAATTGTAGAGTCATTCTCTTCTTTTCTCATGCCTGTATCCAATCCGTAGGCAAATCCTAATGTTTATAATTTCAAAATATATCTAGAATACAACCAATTCACACATCTCCCCACAACCACTGCTGCTATTCTGGTCTAAACTTCCATTATCTTTTACCTGTATTATTGGTCTAAGCCTCCATTATCTTTTTTTTCTTTTTTTTTCTTTTCTTGAGATGGAGTCTGGCTCTGTCGCCCAGGCTGGAGTGCAGTGGCGCAATCTTGGCTCACTGCAAGCTCCGCCTCCCGGGTTCACGCCATTCTCCTGCCTCAGCCTCTCCGAGTAGCTGGGACTACAGGCGCCCGCCACCACGCCCGGCTAATTTTTTTTGTATTTTTAGTAGAGACGGGGTTTCACCGTGGTCTCGATCTCCTGACCTCGTGATCCGCCCGCCTCGGCCTCCCAAAGTGCTGGGATTATAAGCGTGAGCCCCCGCGCCCGGCCTGGTTATCTTTTACCTATATTACTGCGAGAGCCTCCTATTGAGTCTCCCTGCTTAGAACTTCCCTCTTTATGATCTACTTTTCACGCAGCAGCCAGTGTTCCTGTTGAAACTAAAACCTGTCAAACCATGATATTTCTCTACTCAAAACCTTCCAAAGGCTTTCCAGCTCCCTTGGAGTGAAAGGCAAAGGCTTTGCAGTTCCCTACAAGGCTCTACACAAACTGCCTGCCCAGCTCCCTACTCCTTTCTAATGGCTAAATCAGAGGCTGGCAAAGAATATGCACTCTTTTGTTTTTTTTGTTTCTGAGACTGTCACCCATGCTGGAGTGCAGTGGCATGATCTTGGCTCACTGTAGCCTTAACTTCCTGGGCTCAGGTGATCCTCCCACCTCAGCCTCCCCAGTGTCTGGGACTACAGGCGTAGATCACCAAGCCCAGCTAATTTTTGTATTTTTTGTAGAGACAAGATCTCACTATATCATCCAGGTTAACAACAAAGTATTAAAAAAAAATAAAACTCTGTTTTTTCTTTGTTACCTGGATTCAATGTCAGACAAAGAGATGTCACTCCAACTTCCTTCTAAATCTACATCTTGTCCAAGTTCATGGAATTTCTTGTGGATTTCCTGTCGTAAAAGCTCCTTAAGCTCTGCTAGACACTGAGTGAACTATGAAAGTGAAAAAAAGAACTATTTTGTTAATTCATTTTATTTTATTTATTTATTATTATTATTTTTGAGATGGAGTTTGACTCTTGTTGCCCAGGCTGGAGTACAATGGCACTATCTCGGCTCACTGCAACCTCTGCCTCCTGGGTTCAAGCGATTCTCCTGCCTCAGCCTCCCAAGTAGCTGGGATTACAGGCATACGCCACCACACTCAGCTAATTTTGTATTTTTAGTAGAGACAGGGTTTCACCATATTGGTCAGGCTGGTTTTGAATTCCTGACCTCAGGTGATCCACCTGCCTCAGCCTCCCAAAGTGCTGGGATTACAGGCATGAGCCACCATGCCTGGCCCATTTTATTTATTCATCAAATATTTACTAAGTATATGCTGAAAGGCATTTTATTTATTGCTGGGAACACAAAGATGAATAACCTGCACCCCTGCTAGTAAGGACATGTTAACAGAAAATTACATGAGCTGGAGGAACAGATAGAAATTTTTTTAGAGCAGAATATCAATGAGCACTGCTCTAGCCACTTTTCTCTGGCTAGAGCCAACTTCTTTTTTATTTTTTTTGAGACAGAGTCTTGCTCTGTCTCCAGGCTGGAGTACAGTGGCATGATCTTGGCTCACTGCAACCTCCGCCTCCCGGGTTCAAGCCATTCTCCTGCCTCAGCCTCCCAAGTAGCTAGGACTACAGGCGCACACCACCATGCCCAGCTAATTTTTGTATTTTTAGTAGAGACAGGGTTTCACCATGTTGGCCAGGATGGTCTCGAACTCCTCACCTCGTGATCTGCCCGCCTTGGCCTCCCAAAGTGCTGGGATTACAGGCGTGAGCCATTGTGCCTGGCCGCCAACTTCTTCAACAATGCAATAGTCTATTTTATTTTATTTTATTATTTTATTTTTTTTTTTGAGATAGAGTCTTGCTCTGTCACCCAGGCTGGAGTGTAGTGACATGATCTCTGCTCACTGCAACCTCCACCTCCCGGGTTCAAGTGTTTCTCCTGCCTCAGCCTCCCGAGCAGCTGGGATTACAGGCACTTGCCACCACGCCCGGATAATTTTTGTATTTTTAGCAGAGATGGGGGTTTTGCCATGTTGCTCAGGCTGGTCTTGAACTCTTGACCTTGTGATTCACCAGCCTTGGCCTCCCAAAGTGCTGGGATTACAGGTGTGAGCCACTGCACCCGGCCTGATGATGATGATTATTAGTTTTTTGTTTGTTTGTTTGTTTGGGAAGACATAATTAATGAGGCAAGACCTCAGAAAGGCCATAGGGGAAGTCAACAAGTGCACACAGAGCAGGGCTAATTTTGGAGAAGAGAAGTCACCTGGCTGGGCACAGTGGCTCGCGCCTATAATCCCAGCACTTTAGGAGGCTGAGGTGGGCAGATCACCTGAGGTCAGGAGTTCCAGACCAGCCTGACCAATATGGTGAAACCCCATCTGTACTAAAAAATACAAAAATTAGCCAGACGTGGTGGTGCACGCCTGTAATCCCAGCTACTCAGTAGACTGAGGCAGGAGAATTGCATGAGCCTGGGAGGCGGAGATTGCAGTGAGCCGAGTTCGCGCCACTGCACTCCAGCCTGGGCGACAGAGGGAGACCCTGTTTCAAAAAAAAAAAAAGAAAAAGAAAAAAAAAAAAAGACACCTGATTTTCTAAAATAAGAGAAAGGAAAGATAATTAGTGTTGTAGCTGGGTACAGTGGCTCATGCTTGTAATCCCAGCACTTTGAGAGGCTGAGGCAGGAGGATCACAAGCCCAGGAGCTGGAGACCAGCCTGGGAACAGAAAAACCCTGTCTGTATAAAAGCTTAAAAATTAGCTATGTGTGGTGGTGCATACTGTGGTCTCAACTACTTGGAAGGCTAAGGTGTTGAGGCTGCAGTGAGCCGTGATCACGCCATTGCACTTCAGCCTGGGTAACAGAGTGAGATCCTGTCTCAAAAGAAAAAGAAAAAAGACTAGGTGTTGCCATAGGTGAAGTCCAGAAGTGAGGGAGAGGTGTTCCAAAGGACTGTCTCCATCTTCTTGGTGAATTATGTAGACAGTATGCAGTCTGGGGGCTTTCTTATTTTCTTTTATTATAAAAACTTCAGAAAACTAGTAAGAGGAAAATAAAGATTGCCTATAATTCCCCTGGGCTTATTTTGGACCCATATGAAACTGATCACAGCATCATCATCACATTTCTTTTTTTTTTTGAGTCTCGCTCTGTCCCCCAGGCTGGAGTGCAGTGGCGTGATCTCGACTCAGTGCAACCTCCGCCTCCTGGGTTCAAGTGATTCTCCTGCCTCAGCCTCCCGAGAGCTGGGATTACAGGCACACGCCACCACAACCAGCTAATTTTTTGTATTTTTAGTAGAGACAGGGTTTTGCCATGTTGCCCAGACTGGTCTTGAACTCCTGAGCTCAGGCAATCCACCCACTTCAGCCTCCCAAAGTGCTAGTATTACAGGTGTGAGCCACCATGCCTGGCCTTCACCACATTTCTTGAAACCCCATTTTTACCTTCGTTTGGTCAGGATCACAAAAGTCCAGAAGGGTGTCACAGACATGATAACCTAAGGACTTCAGATCTTCGATGGTAAAGTGGGTGTCTCTTTTACTACCTAGGAAAAAAAAACCCCGCAAACATTTCCAATTAAATCTTAGTGACTGAATGTAAATCTAATTTATGATTATCTTTTTAAAAATACCACCACTGGCCGGGCGTGGTGGCTTACGCCTGTAATCCCAGCAGTTTGGGAGGCCAAGGCAGGCAGATCACGAGGTCAGGAGATTGAGACAATCCTGGCTAACATGGTGAAAGCTCGTCTCTACCAAAAAATACAAAGAAAATTAGCCGGGCATGGTGGCGGGTGCCTGTAGTCCTAGCTACTCAGGAGGCTGAGGCAGGAGAACGGTGTGAATCCAAGAGGTGGAGCTTGCAGTGAGCTGAGATCGTGCCACTGCACTCCAGCCTGGATGACAGAGCAAGACTGTCTCAAAAAAATAAAAATAAAAAATAAAAAAATATCACCACTGGCCAGGCACAGTGGCTCACGCCTATAATCCCAGCACTTTGAGAGATCAAGGCAGGCCCTTCGCTTGAGCCTAGGAGTTCGAGACTAGCCCGGCAACATGGTGAGACCTTGTCTCTACAAAAAATACAAAAATTAGCCTGACGTTGTGGCATGTGCCTATAGTCCCAGCTACTCAGGAGGCTGAGGTTGGAGGCTAAGGTGGGAGGATCGCCTGAGCCAGGGAGGCAGAGGTTTCAGTGAGCAGGGATTGCGCCACTGCACTCCAGCCTGGGTAACAGAGGGAGGCCCTGAAACAAAACAAAACAAAACAAAATAAAACACTTTTTATTCTAGAATATTATGCTTCAGGAGAGTGTAGCTCTCCTAGTTTTAGTTTGGTTCAGAAGAATCTTTGGCAATGAAAAAATTATAATCATGATGATTCTAATTACTGAGGTTTTCACTTCATGTTAGGCACTATGGCAAGTGCACTCCATGCACCATCTCACTAAGCAGTACCTACAATGCAAGTACTATTATTATTGCAGTAAAAGGAAAATGAGGCTGGGCATGGTGGCTCATGCCTGCCATCCCAGTACTTTGAGAGGCCGAGGCAGGAGGATTGCTTGAGCCAGGGAGTTTGAGGCCAGCTTGAGCAACATAAGGAGACCCTGTCTCTACAAAAAAATAAAAAAATTAGCCGGGCATGGTGACGTGCACCTATAGTCCCAGCTACACGAGGGGCTAAAGTGGGAGAATCGCTTGAGCCTGGAAGGTTGAGACTGCAGAGAGCCATGATCATGCCACTACACTCTAGCCTGGGTGAAAGAAACCCTGTCTCAAAAAACCAAAATAAATAAAAATAAAAAAGAAAAAAATGAAGTTCAAAAAGGCCAGATAACTTAGCCAAGAACACAAAACTTGTTAATGGAGCTGAAATTCAACCCCCTATCTGCCTGATTCCAGGTTTTTTGTTTGTTTTGAGACAGAGTCTCGCTCTGTCACCCACGCTGGAGTGCAATGGCACGATCTTGGCTCACTGCAACCTTCACCTCCTGGGTTCAAGCAATTCTCCTGCCTTAACCTCCAGAGTAGCTGGGACTACAGGCACGTGCCACCACGCCCAGCTAATTTTTAGTAGAGATGGGGTTTCACCACGTTGGTCACGCTGGTCTTGATCTCCTGACCTTGTGATCTGCCCGCCTTGTCCTCCCAAAGTGCTGGGATTACAGGCGTGAGCCACTGCGCCTGGCCTGATTCCAGGTCTTTAGCAACCACTATGCCATACGGCCCCATCAAATATTATATTTCACATTCATATTTTGGGCACTCAAATTTAGCATAAATCTAGACAAAGAAATCCTCTAGATCAGTTATCTTCCCAGCATTCAAAGGCATTTCATCTCCCTGATGCTTTGCTTGGATTTCCCTTCCTATGCTGGCCTATGATATACAAAAGAGAATGTACCCAGGGTGGACCCGCCAAAGGTAGACTCCATGGTGTAGCTGTTTAGGATTCCCATCCGCCACATAACAACTCGTCCCGTTCCTTCTTTGCATTTTTGGACCTTAAAATTACAACTGTGAAAAGAGAACTAAAAAGAAATCCAAATTTTCTGTTAATCATAAATCAGCAAATGTAAAATATCTAAGATTCATTAATATGATACAAGAGTAATTTCCTTGGGGTCCATATGTTATTTCCCAAAGCATGTTCCACAAAATGCTAATTTGGAGGGATGTTAACAGGTATTACGGGGGAAAAAGGAGTTCTGCGGTCATGTTAGTCAGGGGGATGAAGGGTTAACAAAACTAAACAGGCTTTCTCTGCAAGCCCTCTTAGAGTGTTTAGTATGTGGACTGTAATCTTCCAAAGGGAAGAGAGTATATTTGCAATATGTTTTCCAAACATTTTCGCCCATGAACTCTTCCTTCCTGTTGTCCCCACCCCACCCCCCCGCAAGGAGAATTCTGCAGGACTAGGTTTCCTAGAACATCCGTTTGGCATTCAAGGCACTAGCCAACCTTTCTAAGACTTATTTTCTGCCACTCCCCAGCTTGAACCCCTAAATCTAGTTGTGTTTATCTTCTATGATGTGTATTCCTTACTCCCATAATCTCTCCCTGGAACTCTCTCCCTTACACTAATCTTATCACTTGGAGTTCAATATCCTCCCTTATCTTTTATGACCCCTCAGCCCTTGTGTGTCACTTGGAGTTTGTAATATACACTTGGCACCTCTCTCTATCCACCCTATCCTGCTAAAAAGATTTTGCAGTTGGAAAGTATCTCATTGTCCAGCGATATTTAAATTGTGCTCTGTGAAATTCAGGGGTTCTATTGAGGAGCCTCAGGGCATTTCTGCTTCAAGGAGGGAAGGAGCAGAGGAGACAGGGTTCCCTGCTTCAATTAGTTTGTTTTAGATATGGGTTCTGGGTGTGATTTCCCGAAAGAAAGAAAAGAAGAGAAGAGAAGGAAAAGAAGAAAAGAAAAGAAGGAAAGGAAAGGAAAAGAAAGAAAAAGAAGAGAAGAGAAGAGAAAAAAGAAAAGAAAAGAAAAAAGAGAAGAGAAGAGAAAGAGAAAGAGAGGCTGGACATGGTGGCTCATGCCTGTAATCCCAGCACTTTGGGAGGCCGAGGCGGGCCAATCACCTGAGGTCAGGAATTTGAGACCAGCCTGGCCAACATGTCGAAACCCCGACTCTACTAAAAATACAAAAAAATTAGCCGGGCATGGCAGCATGCACCTGTAATCCCAGCTACTCAGGAGGCTGAGGCAGGAGGATTGCTTGAACCTAGGAGGAGGAGGCTGCAGTGAGCTGAGATCGTGCCACTGACTCCGGCTTGGGCAACAGAGCGAGACTCAAAAAACAAAAGAGAGAGAGAGGAAGGAAGGAAAGCTTCCTCTTTTTCTTTTTTTAAACAAATAAGAGTAACAATACAAAATATTTTTATCATATATCTTTATGGGAAAAAGTCTGTAATATCGGCCAGGCACAGTGGCTCACCCCTGGAATCCTAGCACTTTGGGAGGCCGAGGTGGGTGGATCATGAGGTCAGGAGATCCAGACCATCCTGGTCAACACGGTGAAACCTCGTCTCTACTAAAAATAAAAAAAAAATTAGCAGCGTGTGGTAGCTCGTGCCTGTAATCCCAGCTACCCAGGAGGCTGAGGTAGGAGAATCACTTCAACTCAGGAGGCAGAGGTTGCAGTGAGCTGAGACACACCACCGCACTCCAGCCTGGGCAACAGAGCGAGACTCCATCTCAAAAAAAAAAAAAAAAATTAAAATACTTTTCTAAAGCCAGTGCAGTGGCTCACACCTGTAATCCCACCACTTTGGGAGGCTGAGGTGGTGAGGCGGGAGAGTCGCTTGAACCCAGGAGTTGAAGACCAGCCTGGGCAACATAGTGAGACCCTGTCTCTATTAAAAAAAAAAAAAAAAAAAAAAAAAAACTTAAAAAAATCCAGTCTAGGCCATGCGCTGCGTGGTGGCTCACGCTTGTAATCCCAACACTTTGGTAGACCAAGGTGGGCAGATCACGAGGTAAGGAGTTCAAGACCAGCCTGGCCTACATCTCTACTAAAAATACCATATCTCTACTAAACCCCATCTCTTTTTTTTTTGGAGACAGAGTTTTGCTCTTGTTGCTGCCCAGGCTGGAGTGCAGTGGCACGATCTTGGCTCACTGCAACCTCCGCCTCCCGGGTTCAAGCGATTCTCCTGCCTCTGACTCCCAAGTAGCTGGGATTACAGGCGCCTGCCACCACGCCTGGCTAATTTTTTGTATTTTTAGTAGAGATGGGGTTTCACCATGTTGGGCAGGCTGATCTCGAACTCCTGACCTCAGGTGATCCACCCGCCTCGGCCTCCCAAAGTGCTGGGATTACAGGCGTGAGCCACCGTGCCCGCTTCCTTTTTTTTTTTTTTTTGTACTAAACCCCATCTCTACTAAAAATACAAAATTAGCCAAGCATGGTGGCGCATGCCTGTAATCTCAGCTACTCGGGAGGCTGGGGCAGGAGAATTGCTTGAACCCGGGAGGCGGAGGTTGCAGTGAGTGGAGATGGTGTTACTGCACTCCAACCTGGGTGACAGAGCAAGACTACGTCTTGAAAAAATAAATAAAAGGATGGGTGTGGTGGCTCACACCTATAATCCCAGCACTTTGGGAGGCTGAGGCGGGTGGTCAGGAGTTCAAGACCAGCCTTGCCAAGAAGGTGAAACCCTGTCTCTATTAAAAATACAAAAATTAGCCAGGCGTGGTGGCGGGTGCCTGTAATCCCAGATCCTCGGGAGGCTGAGGCAGAGAATTGCTTGAACCCGGGAGATGGAGGTTGCAGTGAGCCGAGATCACGCCACTGCACTCCATCCTGGGCGACAGAACAAGAC